>NC_142517.1:153521000-154137500 GCF_057876585.1 Rhinolophus sinicus | reverse complement strand
GAATTCACATAAAATACTGACATGTTTTTATTGTGAATATAGGGCAACTATTCTGAACATATAAAATTAACTGCTTTCAAATATTTACAAGGAAAGGAAATATGGTTTAACCTTTACTCCATTTGCTATCTCCACTGTTGTTTTTGCTCTACCAAAGTTCTATGGAATTTACTTCTTTGCAATGTTATGCTTTAAAATAAAAATCAAAACCTAAACATATTGTTTATATAAGCAGATTCTCTGATTCTATCTCTGTCTACCACATTGTAGATACATGGATTCTGACAACTAGGAATTTAGTTTACATTGCATCTGAAAAGTGGTGCATAGGTACTTTGTACTTTAAATCAGAAATAGCACAAATTCGATAGTTCTTTTAAAGATACCTACAAAAGACCATAAATGTAATCTTTAGTTACAAGAGAATTGTTTTAGGTGTTAACTGTGAAGAATTGAATCACAAAATTAGTAAGTGACATGAGGCTATATCAACTGTAAAGCACAAGGAAATCTTGATTTCGGATCATGAATACTTCTGAAATTTACAAAACAGCAAAGGAATAATTTTGGATCAAGTAGCAGTGGTTTACAATTTGCTAAGCCTGTTGTGGGAGTGTTTTAAAAGGTAGTACAGTTTCTATTTTTGCTCTATATTCTTATTGTTTGCTTTGCCTTGTTTAATACATGAATGGAGTGCTTCCTCGTGTAATACTACTATTATTAACTTCTGTACAAAGAAAACTAAATATTCCACATCATTTGGACATACTGAAAAATGGTACATATATTAATCAAAATGCTTGCTATTTTATCAAATACTCTCAAAAGCATGTAAAAATCACATATTTTTGTCTTACCATATTCAAATGATTTTATAAAAAAACAGTGTTTAATTTATCATTGTACCATATTATTTTCAAGTTAATGTTATTAAATTATAATATTGGGAAATTATCTAAGAATGAAATAATCAGTTCATACTATATTTGCCCCAACACATTTATAAGACATTGTTTTTTATCTCTTTCCATATCTGCTCTTTACTATTCCTGACCTCACCCACATGCACATGACACATTTTGTGTTCCCCTTTAAACTATCACTGTGATGCTAGAGAATACTACAGAATATGGCACACATGAGTGTTTGCTACTAACTGAAAATGGTGGATGGGATGTACTCTTCACTGTTCCAGTGCCACCTAGATATCATTAACCTAGTTTTTGTCTGTCTCTTGATATAGCCTTGACCTAGACAGTGGTCCTCAAATTTTAACATCATAAAAATTACCTGGAGAAGCTTTGTTAAAAAAATTTCTTGGGCCTCATCCCCAGAGAATCTGACTCAGTGGAAAGAGTAGGACTACATTTTTATTAAGCATACAGATGAAGCCCAAAATGCTGGTTTAAGGACCACTGGCATAGGGATAGAAGTTTTATCCCAACAGATCTCCAATTCTATGGGAAATTCAAGAAAACATCTGGGGCTGAATCATCTTGGTCCTTCTCTTAGTGAGCTAAAAGTGATTTAGCTACCACCTAGAAATTAAGAGAAGGGAAGCAGTACTATAAACATCACTTAAATCGATTTTAAATCATTGTTAGCTATAAACAATTACTTAACCAGAAAGGTTTAGATTCTAATCAACTTTGCCACTGAATGCTTTGCAATGCAGTTTGAAACATGGAACTTTAATAAATGATGGTGTCATAAAAATGAATAAAGTCACAGATGTGATAAAAAGATGATGCATACATAGTTTAGATCATCCTTTTTATCCTCATCTTCTTAATGTCAATCAATTTTAGTGCAAGATTTTGCAATTAAAAAAATATGAAAACATAGCACAGCTAATAGGGTACTATAATGATAATACTTACATGTATATTAAAATACCTTTTTACGTATATCATATCACCTGATGCTTAGTCAAATTATTCTAATAACGCCAGGAGAAAGATTTAAGACTTCATCTAAATACAAGTCATATTAGGCAACCAAATATTCACTCAGTTCAATTTAATGCACTTCATCTGCACATTTCTGTAAATAGTAAGTAATAAAGACACATCATTAACAGGGCAGTTATCATGAACCTTAAAAAATCATTTCTACCAAGTCTTACAAGCTAACCTATTTCTACTACATATATGTGTGTGTATATATACACACACACGTGTGTGTATGTATATATGTAAATATATGTATATATGTATATACGTGTACATATATATATATATATATATATATATATATATATATATAGACTCTGGTGTATGTTAGTTAAATGACTAACTTAAAGTTAAGCCTGGATATATGAAAACTCTGTATTTTCCTGTATTTTCCTCTCAATTTTGTTGGGAACCTTAAACTGCTCTTTTAAAAAGACAATTAAAAAATTGAATCTAGATTAATAAACTGATACCTTACTATAGTAGTTAACTTTTAAGTGGCACACAAGTCAATGGCCAAAATGACAAAATTGTCTTTCCCAACTATTGAAATTGAAAGATTGCCTAACCTCTTCCTGACAGTGACATTACCACCTAGTGCTAGTTACTTTCCTGATCAAAGTTGAACAGTTTCAACTACCTGTTCACTATGTGGTTTTTAAAGTTGGAGGATCCCTATCTGTACCATTTCTTTAATTTTCAGTAAACACACTTCCCTTTCTGACAAATAGGGTTGGATGCTCAGATAGGAGCCTCTTAAAGGATGAAATTTACACAATTAGTTTGGAATACTCTTAAATGTACTGGATAAATTAACTCTATGCTGTCTAAAATCCCAATTGACCCAATATGTATGTTACCTATACCAATTCTGGGAGATGGATTTAACACATACTTGCCACTTTATATTTTATTTATTCTTCCTGGTGTTCTTTAAGGTTTTGGACTATAAAAAAGGATGAAGGAGGTTGGCACGGCTGAGAGTGAAGAAGGTCAGAAAGAACAGAAATGAACTAAATGGATTTTATCATTGAGTAAATGGTGTTTTGTTTTTATTTACTGTAACATTGGTCCAATATCTTTATTTTCCCTAAAATGAAACTTATAAAAATATGCTTACTATCTTCAGAACTACAATGCAAATGAAACTACAATTATTGTGAGAGTGAACAACATTGAGGAGGTAAAAAAAGGTTAGAAGTATAATTACATATGTTTTGGTAAGCGTAGCTATGATGGAGATTTCCTAAACTATCCTTTCTAATGTATAGAATATGAAACATAGTTATGTCAGTGGCAGTTATTAGGGTTTTTGGAATGGCAAATCTAATAAACAAATGTCTTCACTTGGAGATCCGAAATTTTAAGGTTATTATTGTTTATAGACACCTGGTCTCAATTAATGGAAAACTAATTATGTTTTGGGAAAAACAGTTGAATCAAAATGAACAAACTAGTATAAAGAAAAATAGTATGTAACACTGTTTCTACTACGAGATCTCATAATGACAATAAGACGAAAAATATTTCATTCTAAAGAAATAATAAAGTTTATATTTGAAAATACAGATTATACTAAATAAGATACATTAGTAGATATTTAAGAATCTCTACTATAAACATCTATATATAGAGAGAAGTAGTGAATTGAGTTTACATTATTTAAAAAACTTATGATTTTCACAACTCAAAGTATTCTTTTTTTTTTATTAGTTTCAGGTGTACAAAAAAATGCAATAGATATTTATACCCCTCAGTCCCATTTAAAATTGCTTCAAAAACTATAAAATACTTAGGAATAAATTTAACCAAAGAAGTAAAAGACCTGAACTCAGAAAATTATAAGACACTGAAAAGAGAAATTAAAGAAGATACAAATAAATGGGAACACATACCATGCTAACTATATTAATAGGAAGAATTAATATAGTTAAAATGTCCATACTGCCTAAGGCAATATACAGATTCAACACAATTCCTATCAAACTACCAAGGACATTTTTCACAGAAATAGAACATATAACCCTAAAATTTATATGGAAGCATAAAAGACCCCCGAATAGCCACAGCAATCTTGAGAAAAAAGAACAAAGTGGGATGTATCATGATATGTGACAGCAAATCATACTACAAGGCTGTAGTAATCAAAACAGCATGGCACTGGCATAAAAACAGACACATAGATCAATGGAAAAGAATAGATAGCCCAGAAATAAATCCATGCCTAGAGTCATTTACGACAATGGAAGCAAGAATTTACATTGGGGTAAAGACAGTCTAAGTATTCTTATTAAGGAAAGATAATGAGGCAAATATGAATTCTACATCAGCACAGATATGCATATAAAGGGTGAATATACTATATCAGTTACAGTAATGAGTACAGCCACCATTTTCAGACATTTACAATGGACTTTGGCACAGTGCTAAGTGTTTTATTTATCTTATTGTATGTTTTCAACAGTCCTGTGAAGTAAATATTCATTTTGCAGAGGAGAAAACTGAAGTGTAGCAAATTCAGTAGTGTAACTGATAGTAAACGGTAGACTGAGAATTTTAACTCAGTTCTATTGACTCAACAACCATGTTCTTTACCATTACGTTATATTGTCTAAGGTGCCAATTGACCTAATATACATGTGTCACAGTGATTAAACGTAGAATGACTGTTAGGCATTGTTCAGAAACCACGATAGTGTCCTGAAAAAAATAAGAATAACATAATATACTATATTGGAGGGCAGAACTTTGTGGACTTCAGTTTTGATCTATCAGACTGATACTCTTAGTCAAATTTTTACAGTTGTTTTAAGTGATAACAGTCTGGATTTATTGGGTATACAGTGCAGGGTGGTGACAACTTCACTTGCAATTATTCCCCACAATACTACCCATGAGTTAGTATGTTATTATCATCCCCAGTTTCTGGAAGGAAGCAAATTTTTGAACAGAATATTATGAAGATAAATGAATCTTGTACAACTGTTTAAAAGAAATATACGTTCAAATTTCCCCCTCATCTTCAATAATCATCATACTATTAAAAATTATAAGTTATACTAAAAGGAGAAGCTTTATTTCTGCCTTCAAGAAATTTATCTGAGAAATGTCATCTGAAATAGAGATATTCTCCAATTTCCAATCACAAAGGCAATTTTATGTTATAAGGTAAATACAGGATATGATACTCAGAAATGTGTATCACTGCATTTGATTCTCTGATATATCAAGTATGTTGAGAGGTCACTTGTTTCTGGCTATTGTCATTGTGACAAAGGTGGGAGTTGGAATCCCAGAGTCAAAGAATATGTGCAATTCCTCTTTTAAATGTGAGTTAAATCAACATAGTTAATGCTTACCTCCAAAAAAGAGGAAAAGAAAATCAAAATGGGAAATTTTTAGTCAATTGATTTAACCAAGATCTCAGTGATGCAGATGATGCCAGAATAACTTTTTTTTCCCATCTCTATTCTATTCTAGAATCAGACATGAAAGACTTCAGCCACATGTTACCTCTGGGAAATAGTGAAGATCTTTTCAAAATTTTCTACTTTTTTCGTAACTTATTTAATTTTTCCCCACTAAGTATTTCAGGTAAATACAATAAGCAAAAAAATAGTCATTTGGGAAAACATTGTTCTGAAGGTATTAATAGTAAAAGAAAAAACCTTTTATTGACTTTTTAAATAATGCTGTACTATATTTCAAAGTTCAAAGAAGAAAGATTATACTAAAAGTCACACCAGGTCAAAATGATTGTAGGCTCCTTTTTAAATTACAAGTTCATATCTTAAATTAACCTTTTGTCATTCTCTATAATGTGTTTTATATTACTTTGCCAAACACTGATAGGTTTTGTAAACTAAGACTTACTTCACTTACTTTCAAAGACTAATGTTTGCTTAGTGTCTACAAATGTGTGCTAACTGTAGTCCCTCAGACATCCATTAGTGTTTAGAATTTGCACTTAAGGAGGACAATGGCATTGTAAATGAAAATGACCAGTAGCCAAAGGGAACATATAATTGTTTGTAATTAAACAAAAGTGTTGCTGAGTTAATCAAATTCACATCTTAATATACTTTAAAGCATTGCTGTCTTGTCAAAATGAAGACTTCAGTTTTCTGTCTCCTTGGAATTTGTTTTTTTTAAATGGGTAATGAAAACTAAGCAAATTATACCACTGAGAATTTTTTAACCCACTTAAGTACAATAAATAAGCCAAGTATATTTTGATCAAAGTTTTCATTGGAAACACCTTTTAATTTTCACCAGTTTCATAATTAACAGTTTGTACAGGCATGAGCCTATTTATAGCTTTGGCTCTGCAATGCCCTGTGCTGTTCATCTCATTTTTTTTGAATTACAACACAAACATACTGAAACATTACATCCTTCCCTTGGTAACTGAATCATTCACTTGAAACATCACTGACTTGAAAGAATTCTTATGGGAGAAAGAGTTTTTAGTGTTATTTTATTTGAAATTTTCATTTGATTAAAGGTGAGTCTAAATTAAACAAAAGAACTTGAATTGTTGACTGCCTTACTGAAATAAAGGGACTGGCAATGATTTTGCAGCAAATCATATTTCTAGAACCTGTAGAACATGATTCAGTTTGAGTGGGTGGACTGTCTCTTAGTTTTTCTAAACCTAAAGGACTTATCAGGTTTGTGTCTTAGAAAAAAAAAAAAAGGCAGAGTGATAAGGAAATTTAAAGTTATGTCAAACAAATTACATTTTAGTTATTAGTGGCTAGTTTGTAAATATCAAAGATCCACTTATTGTAGTGCTTGGAGCTGCATTTGCATGCTGATGAAATGCAAGCGGATGGCTGTGAACTGCAGGGTTATCTCTAGTGCAGCAGTGGGAAGCTCCAGAATCAGACTGTTGAGCATCTGACTGACTCAAGAGTCCAAGCTGCAGACCTCTTCTATTCACTTTCTTTACAACAATTAAAATATGCAAAGTGATAATTTTCCTTAAGTAGCCTTAAATGTGCGATCTATTTAAATGTGAAGAAAATTGCCTGAAGCTTCTGGTGTGAGGGACAAAAAAGAATAAATTATGCAAATAGCAGAAAAGGACTCTACCACTTGAACGCCTAATTTTCCTGTAATAAGCATACTGTTTCATTTAATTTTTTGCCTCTTATTAAAAGTGACAGTTCTTTTGCACTGTCTGATGGTTATATCTGACACAAGCTAGGGAAATGACTGCTAGACTAAATGCTAAAGCATTTTGGTAGCTTTTTTAGATGATGGTTACATTCACAAAGTAATTATGCACTGAAGAGTAGAGAAATAAGGTTTAATTACACAGTAATCGCTTCTGATGGACACGGCAGAAGTGTGAACACCGCCAGACTGCAATCCATCAATGACAAACCCCTGGCCACTTTTAATTCCTCCTCATTTGCATCATAACCTCCGCACCAAGTTGCACAAATGCTGTTAAATGTTAATAGGAGCTGTCTCTCCACTCAAAATGAATGCTTAAGCTGTTTCATTTTTTTTCTCCTCCACCTCAGACCTTCAAAACCAGCTCCTCTCTGAGAGCAGGCATTAAGCACAGAGCATGGTGCGTGGTCACTGTTGTGCTAATTGGGAGCAACACTTAAAGTTTTATCTCTCAAGCGCTAATAATGCACACTGCTGACAAACCAGTGAATAAGTAATGTACTTGGAGGAGAGGGGGGGAGAAAGGCATGCCTGGAATGAAAAATGCAGTTGGGACCGTTGTTCAGTGACTAGCTATTTGATTAGGCCCTGTAGTCATATTTAATCCAGATCCTTAGGGAACATAGACAAAATTACATCTTCATCTCATCAAACATTCAGCTATATTTAAGCATTCAGCTGATCAAGCTTTTATTGTTTCTCTTGCAGCAACATGGGGACAATGTTGTCCTGCATTCTACAATTCCAGAACCTGGCAGGAGAAAGACCCTGAAAGCCTTGGGTTAGGGAGGGAATATGGTTAGGGAGTCCCAGTGGCAAAGGAATGAAATAATTTTAGTCACTATTCTAATATTCGAGTCAATGAAAAGTCCAGACTTCAATTCTATGTGTACAGTCTTTAATACTCAATCTCATTTTTCCTATTTTAAAAACAACAACAACAACAACAACAAAACATGTTCTTCGTTCCACCTTGTCTTTAAACTCAGTCCATTTCCTGGGACAGGTCTACATCATTAAACTGCAGATGGTTCTTTTTCTATTAAGCAGCAGGTATCATTCTTGTCTTGACAGGAGGAGGCTCCACCTGCCGCCGGCCCACCAATACTTCCAGCTGACTGCTTTGCAGAACAGGAAAGGTAATTTGTAAGCAGTGTGCTAAGTTTAACTGTAGACTCTAAGAAGTGACAAAAGAGCCATTTTCTGCATGAAGATTGAGAATTATCAACACCTTTCGGTGCATAATAGTTAAGCCTTTATCACTTGAGGAACTGCTGATAAGGTTAAGAACACTAGACAAACTGCTCATTAGTGGAAAGGTTTGCCTTTTACATGAAAGACTGCTGGGTACTGAAGTTCCTCTCCTGAGTAATACGTCCCTGGCATTTGAAAAGAATGAGCTGATCGGTGTACATAAATGAATATGGAAAAGGAGGCCTGGAATGTTCTAATGATATTAGTGAGGTTTTCCTCAAGCATAGGGAATGATAAGCCTGTTAAGTGTGTTCAAAAGCTGTGTGATCTGGTAGGTAAAGCCCTAGATTAGAAATCATGAGACCCAAACTCTGTTCTGTAGTTTACCACCAACTAGTTGTGTGACCTTGGGTGAGTAACATATTTGATGAAAACTAAAACATAAGATGATTCAAATATGGAATAACAACTCACTAGGCTGCGTTGATCATCTGAATCAGTTGCAGACATTTCACACACTAACATATTAGCAATAAATATATGAGTTGAAAGGATTATTTAGGACTGAATCATTTCTTTTATGCTGGTGAGTTGGATTAGGGATTACAAACTAGAATTTATTTCATTTCTTTTAGATTTCCTGTGTGACTGGAGGAATGAGATTTTATTTCTATATCCCTACTATAGAGTTTGCATATAAATAAGAAATGGTAAATGATAACTTCCTTGGAGGCAATTTGTAATATTGCATTTAGTTTATGCCTCCAAAGAATCAAACACAGTGGGTAATAGTAACCCTATTTTAAAGATGAAGAAATTGAAATTCAGAGTGTAAGGTACTTGCTAGGCCACAGATGTGTGAGTAGCTGCAGTGGGGTTTGAACCCAACTCTGATTTTAAAATCTATGTGTTTAGCCATGTTTTTTAATTGAGTTTCACTTGTACAGAGCATAGCAATACAAACTGAATCTGCTTCTTTTCCATCCCTCTCTGGCTGAATGACTTTAGTCCTATTCATCAATCTCTCTTTCTTTTGCCTACTTAACATGTTTATAAAATCCCATAAGGGAGAGCAAGGTTTAACTTCCATCACATTAGAAACAGCTTAGCCCACGGATGACATCAGGCCAATACTGAGATGTCCTTAAGAACAAATACAGCTTTCTACTTAATTTGTTGAGCTTAAGCATGGCATTTAAAATTCCTGTGCCCTTCTCAAAAATTCTAGATATATCAATGAAGATGCTTACATATATTGCTCAATGAAATACATGTGAGCAATGTTCCTTTCAAATATGTATGTACCTACATATCACCCCAAGTACTTTTGTGCACAATTGAGGTAAAGTACGCTGGCATGAGGCAAAATTGTTTTGGTTCCCACAAGAAAATGCTTTGCTTCTTCAGTGGCAGTCCTTACCCCCCTCAGGGATGAAAGTAAGCCAATATTAAGAGAAAAATGACTAATAATGATAATAATAATAATAAAAAGGCCGAGAGCTTTCATCACTAGTTCCTCATTGATATATCAGGCTGAAGAAGGAACAGGTGAAATAAAGATTTAGAGAGGAGAGTCCCAAAAAAGTGCTAATGAGGGAAGAGAGTGTGCAAACCTAAGAAGCAATCGTACTGGCAGGGAGAGGTATATATGAGTGTGTATGCATATGGAAAGAAAAAGAAAAAAAAATATATATATATACCCTTCTCTTATACCAGCTTTCTTTCTGATATATCAGTTATCTACATTTTGATGTACACATCCCAGCTAGCTTCCTTACAGGCCTAGCTTAGGCACTTCTGAGATATATTAAGCTACAAAAGTTTGTCCTGTACAAATAAGCATAGGTCCCCAATCATGCTGGTCTCTACTCCAAGGATCCCGTGTTTCAGGATCTGTCAACAGTAATAAGTAATCAAGGTACTTTCTTTTCCTTTGAATAACTGCTACAATAGAATCACAGTTCCAGTTCTGTATTGAGATTGTACTGCCAGCCTATGGGTTAACCCTTTATAGATTTTTTTTCCCCAGAGATATTTTGCATGGTCACAAAATTAATACAATTATAATTTCTTCTTTAACGTCTGCCTGCACTTCCAGATTATAAAGTCCTTAAAGTCGCTCTGTATCGTACACCACCCACTGCATTCCCAGTGCCCAGCAGTACCTGGGCTCCTTCAGGACACAAAAGCTATACAAATCTTTATAAGAAGATGGTGGCAAGCCAGGATCAGGGAAACAATACTAAAGATCCCTTAGTAATTTCCAATAGTGAAAAGAATGAGAAAGAGAAAGCTATATGAAGATGTACTGGAAATCTGAGTTCTGATGTTATTGGAAGAGTGTTCAGTGCTAGAGGAAACTCTGTAGGTGACTCAGATCCCTGACCCTTGTCTTTTAACCATAGTAAATCTTAATGCAGATATGTGAGTATTGTGGGCTGAGCTCCAAATAGCAGGAAGGAAAGATGTTAAAACTGGTTTAGACATGAGACAACAAAGATGAAAACTATAAAAATATATTAAAATGAATTGTTTATTTACTGTTTTTAATATAAACGACCAACCATTTATGACTAAAATGCCTACAGCAACAAACCTGGTATCCTGTGTGTTAATTAACTTTGAAGTATTTTTTTTTGATACAATATACAATTTTATAAAATATCTTGCACATGTTGCATAATCATCTACTCACACATTCAAACTAGAGAAAAAGGATAAATCTGAATTCATGATTCCCAATTATAATTGAAAACTACTTAAATATAACTCAATATTATATTAATCTGTATTATGAGGACAATTTCTCGAACTACATGCTACGTGGTAAAATCTGGCATGAGTTAATCTATAAGTCTGTATTAGTTCTGTTCTCCTATACCAGTATCATAAAGGGTCTAGTGTACTTAGAGATCCCTGAATCAAAGGCATTGTACAAGGAGAAGGTAGTGCACATGGCATTAACCTTTCTGCGCTTGTTTCCTCATCTGTAATATGGGGTTAATGATATTTCTGTACCTCACAAGAATGTTGTGCGAATTAATATTTGTAAAGCCCTTTAAGATCCATGGATGAAAGATGCCATAAAAGTGCAAAGGTGATAATATTATAGTTATTGAAATTGGAAACACCAGTAATTCTGGGAACTGAATCTATATTTGGTTGCAAGGCACCCCATGCATTATGAATTCACAGGCACTTACAGAAGCTTACAGTTTCTCTCTCTCTCTCTCTCTCTATATATATATATATATATCTATATGTATATATAGATATATATATGTAAAATAAATCCTGAAGAGATATTACCTATACGTTAATAAGCCAAATGGATGTAATTTGTTCATAACTGGCAAGAAACACAGTATCAGAGTCCACATTTTTTTTCCATATTTTTTTATAGAAAGTACTGCAGTAGAATACATTGGATCTTTATTCAAAATCATATAATGTCAGAATGGTCTATTAGAAAGAGGCAGTAAATTACATGTTAAAAATGCTAACAAGATTTAATGGAATCATTATCTGTACCTCTCTTAATACTGCTGTATTTTTTCATTTACATTCTGAATCTACTTGTATAGTTTATACATATTAAGAACAAAACACCTAATAGCAATCTTTTTGAAAATGAAAAGTAATACAAATTATCAGTTGTCACCTGTTTCTATGAACTAATTCTAATGTAGGTATTAAATATTTTTCTAAATGTTCCAAAAGGCATTTTATTTAATGTAAAAAAAGAAAATAAGTTTTCCAATACAGTACCTGCATTTTAAAAATATTTCAGTATCTCATGAGATATTTATCTATATAGTTATCCATTCACTTATTCACTCACTTAATAATTTATTCATTCACTTAATCATAGTGCTTATTTGTGCCACACACAGCATAATAATTTTAAAATACAAGTTGTAGAACATTTGTGAGTGTGAATGTGTGTAGGTTTACATGTAGAGAAAAAAATCTAGAAACATATATAATCATTCCATTCTCAAACTTCATAATAATTATCTCTAGGAAGTGGTTTGTAATTAATAAAGACGAGCTTTCATTTCAAAGAATTCTCTATTGCTTGATTTTGTTACAAAAAGCATGTATAACTTTTTAATTTTTAAAAGCTACATTCACAGAATCAAAAATAGATCTGAAGGACTATTTCAAGACTGCTAAACAAAAGTGAGGATTGCTGAGACAAAACTAAATGAAAGAAGTAAAGCTACAATTTAAATAACATACTAAATTTATTGTCAAACAGGATGAAAAGAAAGGACAGATCGTTAAAGGGAGGACTCATTACCCTTGATTATAGTTTAGAAGAATTAACACGCACATGTGTTTTTGTTTTCTCAAGACACATCTTAGAGACTTTCTGAGATTTAATTAGAAGGAATGCAATTTTGTCTTTTAATCCATTGAAGCATGATTTTCAACTAAGTAGAAAAAAGGTTAACTTCAAATGATAGTGGCAAACCAGTCAAGGAAAAACAACAGAGTTCACAATTAAGTCAAGGAGTCAAACAAACGTTATATTTAGAAAGTCAAGAGCTTTGTTTTGGCTGCTTTAGAGGTTTTCTCCAATTTATGGGAGGTTCAAGGTTACCAAGCTCAGCATCTGGAGCTCAAAGTCATTCCAGAGTTTACTCAATATTAGAGTTCAAAGATTTAAATGTGTATTACAATGGAAAAATTTGAAACCTGGGACTGCTGACTTTATGAGTATAAGTAAATTACAGTAGAAGGTCACATGGGCCAGCATACCTCTAGACAGCTAATAAGCAGAGAAAGCTACATTGAGAGGTTTCAAATCAGGGAACTAAAACATGCTCAATGTCTTAGCAAAAATTGTAAGTTCTTACATGCATATTTATAAATAAGACATTTGCTAGAAAATATGAATAATAGGTAAATACAACTGAGATATTGTGTGACCTGATTTCCATTTTTTCTATTCCAATAATTGTTCTTATATTACTTTTTGTTTCACTTTTGCTCTTGAATTTTTGGCTTCATCACACTATTCTTTTATCTTCAAACTCCTAATATTTAGAAAGACCGAGTACTTAAACATACAAAGTACAATAGAAATGCAAGAAGCCAGTGACGTTTTTAACCTTTTTATTTTGATTAGTTACATAAATACATTGACTTATTAATTTCCTTAGACTCTTCCAGAATTTCTTATAGCTGGGTGAATAACATTGTGTGTTAGTTTCATTACTGATTTCCAGCAGAATGTTTTGGATTGTAATGAAGAAATCAGTTCCTAGCATAGTGTTTAGCAAATATCAATGCCCAGTAAACATTAATGAATGAATGAATTGCTTGTCAGTACACTTATAATTAAATTAAATGGTTGGCTTATCCATATGAAGCAAGTTGTGGAAAAATGTTAACTCCTCTGAAGTCTACAGCTTTCCATTCAAGTGACCCTTCTTTTTCTTTCTTTTCATTAAAAAATTTAAGTTTTCTTGTGTAGAAAAACTTTGTAATTAATCCATCATCAACTGAACTTAACTCTCCAAGGACATGAAAAATATAGTGACTACCAAACACAGATCTTTCTAACTACACCTTTACTATCACCTTCTCTAATTCCTCTTTCTCTGTCAACCTTGTTCTGATTATTTTCTGAGGTTCTAGCCACAATTTTTCTCTTAATCTATACCTGCTTCGAGCTTCTGTGATCTCTTCCACTGACGCCTCAATTGATATTTCCAGTCTCAAATATTCAACTGAGTAATACGCATCCTTATTAATCTGTTTGTTTATTCATTCAGTCACTCATTTATTCATCAAAAAATATTTTTGACTCCAGCTTGCCCCTATCTCAATAAAGCAAAGTAATCCTGCAAGTCAAATCATGTCAGTTTCCTGCTGAAAACCTTCTAATGACACTCCACTTCACTTAGTCCGTACAGTAAGTAGTCTACAAGCCCTGTTCTCCTCCTCCCTCTTAAATCCCCGATGTCATCTAATATAACTTCTCTTCACTCGTTCTGCTCAGCCACCTTGATGTTGTACAAACACAAGTTACACTCCTGCTTAAGAACTTTGACACTGGCAGTCTTTCTTAGAACACTCATCGACATGGCATAGTCCTTCACCTTCACCCAGCCTTGGCTTAAATGTTCCCATAGCATGACTTCACCTATTCACCACCTTTAAAAATGAAACTCTTGACTCAAGTACTTCTCAGTGTCCTCCTGTGCTTTGTCTTCACTGCACCAATCACCCTCTAGCATAAAGGTTGGAAAAGAATGGCCTGTGGACCAAATCCAGCCTGCCACTTGTTTTTGTAAGGTTTTATTGGAACATAGCCTAGCTATTCTTTTAACTACTTTCTATGGCTTGCTCTGTGCTACAATGATAGAGTAGTTACAACAAAGACTACCTGGCTCACAAAGCTTAAAATATAAACTATCTGCCTCTTTACAGAAAAAGTTTGCCAACCATTGTTTTCACATATCAAAGAACAGGCAGGTTTATTTGTTTTGGTCATTGTTTATTTTATTCATTAGTTTCTTTGTTTTGTTCATTGCTATATCGTGAGGTGCCTAGAGCAGGGCTTCAGCATAGAATAGGCACTGGAAAAACATTTGTGAATAAATAAATGATGTGTCCAATAGGTGCCAAAAATGTGCAAGGCCCTGAGCATGTAGAGGTTTTATTCTCCCTACATTGTCCTTGCAACCCTACTAAATTTTCCCGTTCAATTTTTCTCCCTGAGAAAAATAACACAAAATCAAAACCAATGAGAACTATTTCCTATCTTCTCAGTCTTTAAACCTCAAACACCCGCTTTCTTTTTCACTCTAGTCAATGACACCGATCGATATTTACCTGACAAAACAGAAGCAGTCAGAACAGAGCCACATCATATTTCAACAGTTACATATGCCGACATATTTGTATTTGTCCCTATATATTTGTCTTCCCTCATGTTAAAGTGGTTGACCAGTCCCATATCTCCCACAAGCTAAAGCCTCTTTTTTCTACTCCCCTTAATATTTAACATAACTCATCATAAAAGTATTTTACACTTGCTGTTGCCACTTAATCCCTTCTCATTTTTAACTCACTATAATAAGATTTCCATCCCGATCACTCCAATGAAAACTCACTTATCAAGGATATCAACAATCTCTATCTCACCAATGCCAATGGTCAGTTATCAGTTCTCATGTTATTTGACCGCCGAACATTTGGCAGAGTTGATCATTGCTTCCTTCTTAAAACACTTTCTTCTCTTTCTATCCAGGACACCACATTCTTCTGTTTGTCTGTCTATCTATGTATAGATATTGTTTTTAGAGATCCAGCTGTTAAATATTTACTAGCTTACTACTGTTCTGTCACCACCTTGAAGCCTGAGGAAGTGAGAAAAATAAGTGCTTAAAGGAAACTCAAGAAATGAAAACTACGTAGGGAACATCTAAAAGGAGCTACAACTTTTGGTAGAGGGATCCAGAAAATCTTTGGTGAAGGGGTTGAATTAGGAGAGAGAAAGGAAAATAAATATGTTGACCTCACTCTTATCCCTCCCTTCCATCTCTCCCCATGATTCCTCATTTGGGCTGAACTCAAGTAAAAGCCAAAGAGCAAAAGACCTTGTTCTGTAGTCCTTATAGTTTAGCCTTCTAGAGCACAGAATGAGATAGTGAACGGAGGAGTGGATGTGGAAGACAGACAGAAGTTATTCAGGACAGCACATCACTTTTGCATCTCAACATGCATAATTATGCTTAAGCAGGTGGAAAATTTGTGTCCTTAATACAGAGGTCACAAACAGTAGGCTGGATAATGGTCCCCAAAGATATTAGGCCCTAACTCCTGGAAACTAAATATTACCTGTTTAGAAAAGGGGTCTTCACAGATGTGATTAAGAATCTTATCCTGGATTATCTGGGTAGGTCCAAATGCCATTACAAGTGTCCTTATAAGATAGTTAGTGGGAAATTGATACATACGCAGAGAAAGTGATGAGAAGGCAAAAAGCATAGGTTGGAGTGATGCAGCCATAAGCCAAGGAACGCTGGTAGCCACCAGAAACTGAAAGAAGCAAGAAACAGATTCCCCTCTAGAGCCTCTGAAGGGAGTACAGCCTTGCTGACACCTTGATTTTGGCCCAGTGGTTATTATTTTGGTTTTCTGGTCTCCAGAATTGTGAGAGAATTAATTTGTTTTGTTTTAAGCCATGCAGCTTGGGTTAATTTGTTATGGCAGCCACAGGAACCTAATAAAAAGCACAAAGTCCCATCAGGTGCCATATTGTCAATTGGGTGATGTCAGTTTTGTCTGATTCCTACCTGTAAATGAAAACATTAGTAATCACCAATATTATTCATATAAAGGAACAGGGGGATATGGGATAGAGCTAATTAACATAAAACATAGTTGCTACTTTCTCACTTTTGTAGCTACAGCTGAGAACTATGTTGCCATAAGGAACTTTCCATGAGATCATAGGTATGAGGTAAAGGTGGCAAAGCAGTTCAAACCAATACAATAGGAATCTGAGTCATCTGCTTCTGCAGTTTACTTATATCTTCTGGACTTACATGGCATCATTTATACCATTTCCATTTTATAATAGAATTGTCTGTGCACTTCTAAATTGATGGCTCCATAAATTAGATAATACCAATTAAAGTTAGGCAGATGGGGTTGCATAATACTTTGGTATCTATGGTAAGGTGTTCAGTTTCTACCAGGTCCAGTAGCAAGTGAGTAATTGCTTTTTCTTCAGAGATTAGTTTGTTAGCAGAAGAGGGCATGACCCTACTCCAAAATTCTATGGGTCTACACTGATTCTCCTATTGCAAATTGCCAGAGGCTCCTACTGAGGGCAAAAGAGCTTGTTATTTTGTCCATGTAGTTTAGCCTCCGGGGGCACAGAACAAAGTGGAGAACTGAGTGAATGTGTCAGTCTGTCACAGACACTTCTAGGTCATAAGGCCAAGTTATAGACCTGTTGCTCCAGGGCCCATTCAAGTCTTGCAACTTTAAGTTTATCCACTACATGCATGACAGTAGCATGTCCAATGTGTTATGTTTCTTCCAAAATTTACAAAGGCCCACCAAGCACTGTGCTCCTTTCACTGTGGAGGGCAGTGTAGCAAAACACCACCACTTTAAAGATGATCTCCTGACATGACTGAGACCACTGGACTCCTGGCAACTTTACTAAAGTGACATGCTCCTACATTTTCATGCGATCTATCTCCAAATCTTTGATGCACATGTCTCTTACATTTAAGATGACTCGTTCTGACTTTAGTCCAATGATCATGTTATTCTGAGAAATGTCAAGGTAATCAAGTTTTCTCCAGATTATAGTATTACAGAGATATGAGTTGACATAGGTGAGGCCAAGAGAGTAAAGGCATATTGTTATCCCTGCCCTGTGAAGGAAACTGCTTCTGCTTATCTTTATTAATAGAGGGAGGGGGAAAATGCATTTGTTAAGTCACAGGTGTCAGCGGCCATACCGATTTCCTCCAGTGAAATTCCCTACATTGGGATATTCCCTATATTGGGAATAGCAGATGTGATTGCCATTATCACTTAAGCTTCTGATATATATCATCATTATCAAAGACCCATCTGACTTTTTAATAGGCTACCAAGTGAGTGAGAAAAATGGGGATATTGTAGGATTTACCATCTCTGTAATTGTTCAATTATTTGGGGTAACATATCCTACTGGGATGGGGTATAGCTTTTTGTTTAACTTAGCAAAGGACTGTTCCAGCGGCTTCAAGTTGGCCATTATTCTGCAATAGAACTCACTCCATATCAGAGAATTCTCTATTCTGAAGTTTTCCTATTCTTACCAATATTATTGGCCTATAGAAAAAAATTGATCTGAAGTCCCTCTGGAAACCTTCTTAAATAGACTTGGGCCATCTGATAATAGATAATTTATTATCAGATTTTCATAAATCCCAACTCTGGCCCGTGGATCTCAGAGGTATTTCAGGTTTCCAGACATTAGCATCACTTAAGAGGCAGTATCTAATAATACCATAAGATCTATCTGCTTTCCTTTTCCAGTGCAGTGATTCTCAAAGTGTAGTCCCTAAACCAGCAGCATTGATATCACTTTGGAACTTGTTAGAAATAAATTCCGGGGGTGGCTGGATGGCCCAGTTGGTTAGAGCACAAGCTCTGAAAAGCAGAATTGCCAGTTCAATTCCCACATGGGCCAGTGAGCTGCACCCTCCACAACTAAACTGAAGACAATGAGCTGTGGCTGAGCTTCCAGAGGGGCGGAGGGATGGCTAGAGCGCGAGCTCTCAACAACAAAGTTTCTGGTTCAATTCCCACATGGGATGGTGGGCTGCACCGCCTGCAACTAAAGGTCGAAAACGGCAACTGTACTTGGAGCTGAGCTGCGCCCTCCACTACTAGATTGAAGGATGACTTGGAATTGATGGGCTCTGGAGAAACACACTGTTCCTCAATATTCCTCAATGAAAATTAAAAAAAAAAAGAAAAATTCTGGTATCTCCACCTTAAACTTACTAAATCAGTAGGACCCCAAATTTATGTTTTAAGAGCCCTCCAGGTGATTTTGATGCATACTTAAGTTTAAGAACCACTGTTCCAAGCATAATCACTGTTAAATAGCTGAAGGTACCTCTGAGGCAGGTGTGGAGGAAGATCGTGCTATGTATCTGTGACCTATTGCCAGGTCATTCCTTATAGGGCCTGGCTTCCTTCTCAAATAAGGGTCTCTAGGTCTGTAAAGCAGCTTAAGTTTGGGAACAAGGTAAGAAGAAGTAAATCCCCATTACTTTAATGCAAGTTAATTTTATGAACATCGGTCCTAGGATTTTTCTCCCTATATATTTCAAGTGACTCTTTAGTTGGGAGCTCTTTTATTTTGTTTCTAAGGATTCTATGATTAATTATTTGCTGCCAAAAATCTGTAAAGGTCAAAACACTTTGATTATTACTCCATTTCTGTGGCTTATTATAATAATTGTGTCTACTTGGTCTCACCCCTCCTTGGCTTCCAATACTCTGGCATTCTATTCCCACTGTCATCAAGGAATGAAGTTCCATTGTTCCATGTCCTACCAACACATCTGCCATAGAAAGAAGAGCCACCATTGAGCATTACTTCAGGTTTTCGAGGATAATGGTTTCCCTCGTTATCAATGGATTTCTTGGTAAAGAGTATTCCCACAGTGCTCTCTTGGGTAATATAAATAAAATTGACTGATCAGGTTACACATAATAAATCCATTCTAGTATTCTCATTTTCCTGAAACTTGATTCCTTCCCCTCTATTGTGCCATGGAAGTTATGTTATTCAACCTCATTGAATATAGGCTACAATTGATTGACTTTGAATAGCCAACATAATAGACTATTAACACTACTTCTAGGTGTTTAAGACAACAAATTGAATCCCCAATTCTAAGTGAATAAACCCTTATCAACCTAATTCAGACTTATATTTTTTCTTTCTTGATCTATTACCCATATAATTCACTCCCATATATACTCTTTAGACTCCTGCTAATAGAAATCAATGAAATTCTGCAAGTCTTTCTTGTCAGAATATTTCTTCTTCTCAGACCCAGTCTTGTACTTCTTCTTGCTATGTTAGAGTCAAATGCTCATTATCAGCCTGGAGGCAAGTAGGGGTGACAGAGGTTGGTCCTAGGAAGAATAAGCATAAGCTCAATCACTGAAGGTTGGTTCCCTCAGATACTAGGAGAAAGGCTGATTATACTGCAAAGGGAAGGTCAAAGGGACATAAGGATTCAAAGTTTTCAGCCTCATTTTCTGTGTGCCCAAATGTCTCTATTCTAACATGTGAAATTCTTCTTCCTACTGGTTCCTTCACCTCAGTATAAAAGACTTGATGGGTTCAATTGGTCATTAAATCTTCAACTGTTATACTCAAGTCATGGGCTTGATCCCCAATCATATTTTATCAACTTCAGGAGGTGATAGTCTCCTTCTAAACTGCTAGAGACTTGATTTTTCTTTTTTTATGCCTAATCTCAGTTGGATATTCAATTTATTTTTTGCTTTTGTATACTCTTTAGGGCCATCAAAAGAAGTAGTTGACTCCATCATCTTTCTAATTACCATTTTTGTCATAGTGACATGTGCCACAGCCACCTCATTACACAACACCTTGCCCCCTCCATTGGTGATAATATAAGTAAACATAATGCCTCTGTGAGTCATAAATTACCATGCCCCTCCCACACTGCCCACCCTTCCCACACTGCCCAGCAAGAGGGTTATCAATGTACTCTTCAAATATGTGAAATACAATCCCAGAATCCCATTTGAGAGTCAGTTCCTGGGCGCACTCCTAGTAATAATGACTGTATTATTCTTAATAGACCATAGGAAAGGAGCCAGGGGTCACAGTATTATTTTGTCCCAGCAAGAAACAGATGGCATACTAAAATTAGGATAATCAGAGGAGAATTTAATAAATGGACTTTCAAAAGATGTGAGCAGGGTGTAGGGAACATTTAAAGAATAAAGAAACACCCCATAATGAGTCAGGGAAAGGGCTCTGTTACCACCCCTAAGAATGAACCGGTAAGGAGAGGGGTGAAGCTGGAGAGAGGAAGCAGGATAAAGAAGGCTACTTGACAAGAGCTATGACATTTGGTTAAGGGAGTCAGACAACTCATTATAATACCTTAGAGAGGGAACCAGGGTAATAAATACCTCAGCTTCTTCCTTTCTTCTCTACTGCAAGGGTTTTCCATTGGCAGAAACTGATCAGTAGCCAGAAGGCAAGAGAATCCATTGTTGTCTCCTATGACATAGATCAAAGGGAACTGGAGAAGAAACAGAAGCTGTCCAGCACAATACTGATTACTTCCAATTCCGTATCTCCAGCTCTAATCTCTCTCATAAGGGACAGACTTTTATACCCAACTGCCTGCTTGACATATTCTCTTGGATATCTGCTAAATGTCTCAAATTAACATATTCCAAATGGAAGTCATGGTTTTGTCCTACTACACTCACCTAATCCTCTCCCTCTGCTGTCTTCCCCATCTTAATAAATGTCAGTTTCCCCAGTTACTCAGTTCAAAAATCTAGGGATCGTTATTGATTTCTTTATTTTCCTCACACACAATCCATCATAAAATCTTGTCACTTTTGAGTCCAAAATACATCCCAAATCAGAACACTTCCTATTACCTCAACCAACCACTACAACCCTATTACAAGTAATCATTATCATTCACTACTATTGTACTAACCTCTCAACTTTACTCCATAGTTCTGCTTTTGCCCTCCTACATTCTATTATTCATGATCTTTCAAAAATGTAAATCAGATCATTATTACTGTCCTGCTTAAAAGCATCTCATTAAACTTAAAAGTAAAAACTAAACTTATCATCATGGCCTAGAATGCTATACATCTTCTGGCCCCTGTATATGTCTCTAGACTCATTTCCTAACACTGGCCTTCTTACTGTTTTTAGAAAATACTCTAACCTTATTATCATATTAGGGTCTTTGTATTTACAGTTGCTGTTCCTTAGAATGCTTATCACCCAGATATTCAACTGATTCTCTTATATCATTCAATTTTATCATGGTATTTCATGTCATGTCATGTCATATAATATCCCCAGAAGAACTTCTCTAACCACAAAATCTTAAGTAGCACACACCCCAACCTTCTCCTTCCACTTATTTTTTTTCATTAACTGAGATATTATTTGTTATTTTATTTATTCTCTATCTCCCCCACTAAAATATTAGTTCTATAAGTATAAAGAATGTATCCTTTGTTCATTTCTCTGTCACTAGTGCCTACAACAGTGTCCAATACATAATAAATGCTCAATAAATACAGTCAAACATATCATAACACTAACAGGTACAAGAAGTCCAGTCTCATAAAATGAGCACTTACTGTAAGGTTAAGGAAATGACCAAGATAAGCCTGGTACCTTGCTGGTAAGGAGTTCCAGGGTCCAGGCCCCAACAGTCAATTGCATTATATCTGATTTCATTTTACTGTGGAATACGTAATTGGGTTTTATTGTGTATTTTGAATAATGAATAAATGCATGCATAAATGGATGTCAGTTTAATGTTTTCACATAACTATTCTAAACACTGGGACTCAGTGTATCTACATATAAGTTCATTATCTTCCTTCCAACCTAAAGCATGCCATATACCCTCTATGTATTTCTTACCTTGGTAATGCTACAACAATGACTCAGTCATCAATGCTAGAAATCTTATAAACCTTAAGTGCCCCCCAATCAAGTAAATTCAATGTCAATAATATGGCTCAAACCTGTTTCTTATTTGTCATTTTCTGTGATACTTCCTCAGCTCAGGACCTCTTGCATAATTTACTAATAATTTTAATCTTACCTATTGATTTTCTAATTAATCTTAAGTGTTGTTGCAGTATTTTCCTAAAATCTGCATCAATTAACTTTATGTGCCTTGGACCTTAATCATCCAGATCTTTACTACTTGCATCCTCTTATCCTAAATCCACCATGCACATTCTTAGCTCCATGTTGCTATTCTTCCTCCATTTTGGAATTATCTGCTTTCCTTCTTTAAAATTTAATTTTTAATTCATCCTTCAAAGATAAATTTAAGTAGTATTACTTTATAAAGTATTCCTTAATTGCCTTCATCAGACTTAAATGTCTTTCCTATTTGACTCCAATGCACATTGATTATGCCTCCATTCTCCCTTGAATCATAGTTATCAATATGCCTGTCTTTGTTACTATCTTGAAATTATCTTGAAAGCTAGGATTATGTCTTATGTACTCCTTGATGTCCCCCGATTTTCAGCATAATACTAGGCAGTCTATATATGTGTGTGTGTATGTTTGTGCACGCGCGCCCACATATACATTTGTTTAAATGAAATTACAAATAAGTATTGGCAATTTTGCTTTATGCTGTTAAGGATTATTTCTACTGACAAATTCAGAGTATTTTTGCAACTTTTTCAATTACCTCTAAAGATGAAAGACTGACTTCAAAGTTCCAAAATAGTTTCTTACCTTTTAAAATGCTTTCAAAAGTATTCATCAAAGATCTACAATAAACTCCTCAACTATATCGCCACTGATCTGAATTTTTCAGTTACTAGATTTTTCCAGCTTTATTGAGATGTAACTGACATAGCAATGGATGCTACTGTTTTCCATCAGTATAAGATAACAGCATGTTTTTGAGATGCCATAAGCAATTAGCTAACAAATAAGGATTCAATACACCTATAATTCTTTCCAACGAGATGGCTGGGATCTTTTGAAGATATTGCAAGTAAATAATTATTCTATTTTTTACTTCAATACTTCTTAGTATTTTTAAAAGTGAATTTAATGCTTGTGAGTAGATACTAAACAGAGAGAACTAAAAATAATGGTTTATGCTAAGGTTACCAACTGCCTAATATTATTAGGTAACTCAGTCATGACCCCATAAAACTTCTCTAATTTCCTGATATTATTGATATTTTGCAAAGATTATGCTTTCCAGCGTAATTTTGGTTAGGTCAGCAAAGCTACTCTGATGCAAGTTATAGGTGTGGAAACACCTTGGAACAGAATTCTTAAAAAAAAAAAATGAACAAGGATATTAAGAGTCCAAGAGTCCATTTATAGGTAAAATAGATGAGCAGGTAAAGAAGAAAGAAGGAAAACAGAAGACAGAAATAACACAGAAATAGATTAAATTCTGTAGAAATGGGTTGAGAGATAGCTGTTGGTAACTTGAAAAACATTAACAAAATAGGCAGGTACCATGTAAAGAGAGAAACTACACAAAGCAAACAAACTGCAAGAAATTTAGACAATTAGAACAGAATGTCAGTTCTAGCACTGCCAGGAAAGGGCTGGAAAGGCAAGTCTAACAACTTATGGAGTACCAGGAATTAAAAAGAGCATAGAGAAAAAGCACAAAATGTATTATTCGTTTTCTGAGAAGAGTGAAGACAGGGTTAATATAGAGTTTTTTCCCAGGTAAGGGGCACCAGGCTAGTAACCCTGATTTCACTACCAAATTGATCTAGTGTAGGAACGATAGAACAGGCTTCAACCCTAGAGACCTACTCTAGGAGTGGGATGATAGCTCTTTAGAGTTAAGGGAATAGTTGATGGGATGCAAATTATGATGGCTTTATTATTATTATTTTTTTGTGATATGAAAACTATACTGGAACCACCAAACGGGATTTAAATTGAGCCAGCACTGCTTAGAATCATTTTAATTTTTTTTAAAAAAAGATGTGAGGTATATAAGTTAGAAAAATTCCCTTTGACATATGAGGAAAAACATATAAAAACATGTAACATAATGATGTTAAACATACATAAATAAAGATTGTCTAGCCTATATGTTATATTTACAAAATTGCTCTTAACTAAAAAGCTGTGGCCGAGTCATCTAAAATAGGTCTTTCTCCCCCCCCACCCCACTCAAGAATTTTATTACAATTGGGTATATTCAAGTACTCTGAATTTGGCCCCTGCAACATTTTTTCTCATATTAACAAGTGCATTTCATTATGGTTACTCCTCTTCCTTTCTAAATAAAATGTTTGTTTACGTTAATACTGACTAAATTATAGCTTGCTTTCTTTTGCTCAAGTCTGTCACCATACAACAACAAAAGGCTTGCCAATTCCAAGCACTGTCTTATTATTTTATATATGTAAAGAATTCTAGGATTTGAGTGTAAGCAATAGTAACAAAAATAACAGTAAGAACTGAGAGATGATTTTACATAACAAATAGCCTTTTAAAAAGTCATGTATGAAACTCAAGTTGATAATACTTGGCAAAAAACATAAGACCAATGATAATAATTTTCACTTGCATTTTTGAGAAAACATAAAGCCATTTAATATTTTATATTTTTAGGAATCAAATGAGTATTCTGTAAAAAGCTCACTTAAGAAGACAGCCTGAAAGAGAACCATGCTCTAATTGTATGTTTCTGTTGTACTTAAAGAGCTCCTTTCTATAGTCATAAAGTATTTGTGTAAGATTAGTGTACTAGTGGTTGGAGAGCAAATTGATCATTTGGCTAATGACTAATTCATTCCTTAAATTTGTAACTGAAACTGTAGAGTCATTTTGACACGGAATAGTCGATGACAAGCACATTCACAGCATAATTCACAATGAAATAGTTATTATGGCATTATTAATGGCTTCCTGTATTACTTTATATTTATGCTCCACAATGCCTTCCATAGCACCATGAACAGGTAGTCATTGAGTAAACGATTTTTTAATGATGAAAATGATCACATGCCTGATTGGCTTTTTGCTAATTTCTCCTGCAATAAAATGGATCTTTGCATTAAGTGTTTCTTCTTCTAGGAACATACTTCCCCAGATATTTATATGGCTAACTCCTTTGCATCATTTGAGTGTCAATTTAAAAGTTGCTTTCTTTGGCCGTCAATCTAAGGAGTCTCCCAGATACTATTTTATTTTCATTTTAGCACCCATATTAGTTTGCTAGGGCTGATATAACAAAACATAACAGACTGGGTGGCTTAAGTAACGGAAATTTTTCCTCACAGTTATAGAGGCTGGAAGTCCAAGATCAAGGTGCCAGCAGAGTTGGTTTCTTCTAAGGCCTCTCCTTGGCTTGCAGATGGTCACTCTCTTGCTGCCTCTTCATACAGTCGACCCTCTGTACACAAGCATGGTCTAACTCTGAATGTTATAATCTCTCCTTATAAGGACACCAGTCAGGTTGGATTAGAGTCCATCCTAAAGGCCTGATTTTAACTTAACTACATCTTTAATGTCCCTATCGCCAAATTTTGATGTACAATCAAATTCTAAAATATTGGCATTAGGACATCAACATGTGAACTTTGGGGGGCTATAACAGAATTAAAAAATATATGAAATTATATAATATATATTTATATTTGTATTTATATTTATAAATATATATATTTATAAAATACATATTATATATGTATTTATATTAATATATTTATATATTTTATATATCTATACATATCTATACATATATTGTTTGTTTGTTTGTTTATTTTTTTTCCTCTCTCATTAGAATGTGAACTCCATGACATAACTATATTGCTCATTTCTGTGTCCTTGGCACTTAGATCAGAGCCTGGCATATGGAAGCTGCTCAATATGTATTTGTAGAACAAACAAACAGATAAATAAATGATGTTTCATATCTATACTATTATTATAATTTCAATTTGATATTCAGGAGTCATGAAAAGAGAACATTGAGTTTTCTAATCATAAGGATGTGAAGTAGAAGTTATTTTCCATATATATCCAACTCTTAATTTATACTGAAAAAGATATATTGCATTTACTAATTATATCTTCAACTCAGAAAGCAGCAAAATTCTATGCCATAACCTTCAAGATGGATGTTGTGGCAAAGATTTCAATCTGATCAAAAGGAATGATTATCCCTGGGAAGGTTGAGGCAGAAAAAGTAATTATTTTTCTCTACTAATAGTAATTACCACCTCTGTGAGCTAAGAAAACTAATTCATATGGTATTTGCCTTTCTCTGTCTGACTTATTTCACTTAGCATAATGTTTTCTAGGTCCATCCATATCATTGCAAATGGTAAGATTTCATTCTTCTTTACGGCCAAGTAATACTCCATTGTACAAATGTACCAGTTTCTTAATCCAGTCATCTACTGATGGGTATTTCAGTTATTTCTAGGTCTTGGCTATTGTGAATGGCGCTGAAGCTGAATAATAATGAATGTCAACAATAATTATATACATATGTATATATATGTGTATATATATATATGTGTATATATATATATATATATATGTGTGTGTGTGTGTGTGTTTGTGTGTGTGTGTGTGTACATATATGGTCACAAGATGTGGAGTGCAGTGTAAGGAATAGAGTCAATGGAATTGTAGCAGCATTGTAACAGCTATATACGATGTCAGAGGGGTAGTAGATTGGGGGAGGGGGGTTACCACTTTGTGAGGGGTGAAATATCTAACTATTACATTGATTTGTACAGATGAAACTAATAAAAAAACTAATTTGTGACTATGACAGAAGCTACTAGTTGCTTTCTAATTATCTACTTTCCCATTCTTCTTTATTAACAGAATCCCATGTTTTAGGTGAGTACATTGGTCACCCATCTAAATGACTATATTTCTCAGCCTCATTTGTTTCTTTATTTATGGCCGTTTGATTTAGCTCTGGCCAGTGCGATAGAAGGGAAGATATTCAGTGATACATCAAGAGTCTCCTTAGAAACAAAAGAGGGTTGAGTTGGAGGTTTTTTTTGTTGTTGTTGTTTGTTTTTTTCCCTTTCTTCTTTCATCTTCTTGCCTGGAAGATGGATGTGAAAGCCAATTTCTAACAGCCACCTTGGACCACATTCTACGAGTGGTGCAGTACTGTGCAGGAAGGTAAAAGCCTGCATCTTTTATGACTTCATGGATCTGCTATAGGAACACTGGATCTTTTAGTCTTAATGAACGGTCGAGAGAATATTGTTTAAACTATCATTATTTAGGGTTTTATGTTATTTTAACTAATATAATGATCACCACACCTTTCGATAATAGTCATTAAAAGAATGTATATTCTGCAACTGGTTAGTGTCTATGAACCTTGCAATCCTTGCCTTGCCAGAAAGTTTTTTTCTTAAAGCCACCCCTTTAATAACTGTAGCATTACAGATAGACTTTCCTAAAATTCCCAGATATATCACATTGTACAAAACCACTTTAGTTTAGAGTTTATTTATTTATTTAGTCCTTGAGGGCACTCTGATGCACTCCCATAGCACCACGAACTAAGCTTTGAAGTAGTACTTATCACAATGTATTATAATTGGCAGTTTACTTTTGTTCTTGCCTCACTACACTGTATCTCCTAGGGACAAGAGTTTTGCTTACTGTTGTATCCCTAGCACCTTGTGCAGATCCTGGCCAAGCATTAAATGCTCATTTAATGATTAATAGGCTGGCTAATATTTTTTCTATCTATTCATCTATTTTCCTTATGTATCTACTCCCGGAGAGTGGATTAAAGGCAGGTTTATTACAATTCCAACAGACTGAGTTGAACCTTGTTCATGATACTGTAGAGCTTTGTAAACCTTTTACAGACTTTGCAGTGCATCAGCAGTGGTTCTCAAAGTGTGGTCTGTACCAACATCAGAAGCACTATAGCTCTAACGGAACTGGTTAAGAGCCTGGGTACAAAGATGATGATGAACAATGTTATATAATCATGGGGAGACAGTGTGACATAGAATTTAAGAACACAAATGTTGAAATGAGAAGGCCTAGGATCAAAATTCTAGTTTTAGGTCTCACTATCTCAGTGA
This sequence comes from Rhinolophus sinicus, assembly GCF_057876585.1. Classification (NCBI taxonomy): domain Eukaryota; kingdom Metazoa; phylum Chordata; class Mammalia; order Chiroptera; family Rhinolophidae; genus Rhinolophus; species Rhinolophus sinicus. The sequence continues at coordinate 154,108,800 of NC_142517.1, read as the reverse complement.
ATTAATAATTCTATTTTATAGAGGTGTTAGCAGGATTAGCCGATTTAATAATTAAATCACAAATAGATATATTCTATTGTCAAAGTGTCAAGTTCTTATATATGGCACATAGAAGATGTGCAAAAATTTTCAGCCATATTCAGTATAGTTTGCTACTAAGAGTGTGACATAGAACTGAGTGTCATATTTATTTCATCTTTCTGTCTAGTACAGGCCACTGTCTTTCTTGATTTGCTATTTTACCAATTCTTTATCAGTCGTATATTCTATGAGGTCCTTGTTTAAGTGGTAAAATTTGGCAATAGCCTAATTTCCAATTTATTGATGATAATCAATGATCCCTTATGGATTTCCATTGTAAAATAGATCAACAAAGACTTTGCAAAGCAGTGTGTTTGTTTTTATGCCTAACAGCTGTTTGTACCAAACAGCATTATAGAGAAATTTTGTATTTCAGACCTTGAATTTTGAACACATGCTTATGTATTAACTGTAAATTTTATATTTTTTTCTAAAAAAAAGTTTTTTTCTGGAAATTAGGTATTCATTTTCACTATTAAAATAAAAATTATTCCTAATAAATTTAACTCTACAAAAGAACTTTCATTTTTTATTCCTCAAAGACCAAGAAAAATAGCTCTTAGTGAAGTGGCATGTTAAATCTCATCTCAAACATTGTACTGAGTGAATATCAGTCATATAGTACTTAATCTGTTTAATATAACTCTCTCAGTGAGACCAAAAATGGAGAACTAGAAGAAAACTGCTAAATTTAGCATGACATGTGAATAAATATCTTATATCTAATTTATACTTACTTTTCTGCTTTCATTTTATCTGTCAATGATACTGTAATTCTGTACCGTGTTTCCCCGAAAATAAGACCTAGCCAGACAATCAGCTCTAATGCATCTTTTGGAGCAAACATTAATATAAGACCCGATCTTATATTATATTATATGTATCATATTATACTATATTATATTATTATAAGACCCGGTCTTATATTAATGTTTGCTCCAAAAGACACATTAGAGCTGATTGTCCAGCAAGGTCTTATTTTTGGGGAAACACGGTATTTTGGGACTCCAATCACTATGATGAAATATCCAAAAATTCATTTGCATAACTTTTCACTAAACTTAGTAAATAAACATGAAACAGAACAATATTTTTTTTCAAATTGCCATCATAATTACATGGGACTTTCATTTGTTAAAAAATGTAGATTGAGCTTTGTTCTAATTGGTTTACATTTAAAAATTCTTTGATCTGCGATAACAGTAATATATATTAACATGTTGCATTTTAAAGTGACACTGCCTTTCATTAATCAAGTGTCTGTATGGTTGATTAATTTGTACAAGGTTTAAATTGCTATGAAAATTTATCATTCATAGCCATGATCTCCATTTACATATATGTTAATTATGGTAAATGTAATCTTTTTCTGAATCCTCTGGGCTGCATACTAAAAAGACAAAGTGATCAGTGTGACTACTTTTTCTACTACAAAGTGAACTCTCACTGCTACTCAGTACAGTCTGTTGTAGTTGTCAAAGCTAGGCTAAAAGCATTATAATATGTTCTGCTAAAGGCGAATCCAAAGTCTAAAGATGGTATTTCCTTTTCAAGTGATTTCCTTATTTACACAAACAGAATTACTATGTTTATTTACCATAGTATTTACTAGTATCTCCACATGCTGCCAGATTTTTCTTTTACTTGGAAGCATTTTCTTGTATCAACTCTATTATTAATAAGCATAAGTTTTTAATGTATCTATAAAGCAGAATGACTTGAAATTAGTATGAAAAGTCTTTGTAATACAATTAAAATTACTTAATTGTTAGAAATAGAAACCTTTGAGGTTATAGCATTTTAGGACTACTTGGAAAGATTTTGTACGAAAAAGGTAATATATGAAAGTCACTGTAAAAGAGAAGATTAGATTGAGCTTTAATTTTTGCAGAAAAATAGTTGGTACTTGAAAAAACTCACTTGTTGATAGTTTTTATTATTTTTTAGCTAAGTATCTAAATAGTCAAGATAAATGCAAATGTTACCATCAATGACACTAAATTCCTACTGCATATTATTTTCTATGGGATTTATCTTAGAGTATTGTGTGAAGCTGGAAACGCAGTTAGGAAATGTGGGCCTAGCCTTACACAGCCCTACTATTGGTCTTTTCTATACATTTTCTGTAAGTTTTCCCAAAATTCAGAGCATATTAACCAAAAATTATTTTATAATTTTTTAAAGAAGTGCTTTCCATTTGCTCCCCCAAAGTGACCTTTTCTCTTAACAATTATTGACTTGGAAGAAATTCTAATACTTTATGAGTGAAAATGATATGGTGAGCAATGCTTTACAGTGAATGTGATTGGCCTTGCTAGGCAAATATTGGAAAATGTAATTATTCCGATTAAACGTCTATAATTTTATGCTTAAATTGTTAGTATTTACATAATATATTCACTTCAAGAGAAGCCTCATTTCTTAGTCAGAACTTAATAAAATTAAAATATCCATCTTGGAAACCTTTGCAAGCCTAGCATCTCTGATTACCTGACAAGGCTATTTTTAAAGACATTTATTTGGCAATTTTCTTATAGTCAGCCTAATCATAGGAGAAACAAACTAATATGGCACGTGTTGTGATAGATGAATGTTGTACCTTTCATCTTCTGATCTCAGTTCCTGCAAAACATTTTTCAAGAAAGCATCACTTCCCTCACCACAGAAATGCATCCACCTCTGTGCTGGAAATAGCAAAAGCATAGGGCAGAAGCTGAGGAATATATTATCCAACTAAAATTACAGAGAAATTTTAAGTAGGCAGAATATAATTGCCCAATTTGGAAATTAGCCAGGACACAGGGTTTAACATCATCTTTACTCTTTTGAAAAGTGCCATGGGATTTTTAATAACTGTTGGTGGTCAAGACCTTGGTTTTACCCTCATCCATTAGACGACACCTCCAGCAGTGCAGTGCCCCCTCATACCATGCTGGGGCACCAGTTCAGTACTGACTCAGTGAAAATTGTGCCACCTACTGAATCATCCACAGCTCATCTTAGAGTGCCCTGGCTTTTAGATTTTCTCTGGAGAGCTGTTATGAAAGATGGGACCAACCTCAATGATGCTTAATTTATGAGATTTCAAGGTTTTAAATGGTTAAGATCTCAGACCTGAGTTTTATTTTCAATTTTTAAGCAACAGATTTTTCAGGATTTTTCCATACTTACAGGCTATAATGATGGTCTTGATGATTAAACTCTACATTATACACATCTCTCCTTGGAAATGAGGGAATAAAGATAATCACACATATACCTACATAAATATGTACTTACATACATCGATACATTCAAGGAAAAGCAGGTTCCCTCATTTCTAACACATTTGATTCTTTTAAAATGGAAAAAGTACCACTCTTTCACTAAAAAAGAAAAAAAAAAGTATAAACTATATTCCACAAGAAGCTTATTTTTCTTCTAGATTTTTAAGAAGCTCGGCACAAATACTTTAAAAAGAAAATGAAAACCTTGGAGGGAGTGGACTTTACTGACCAAATAAATAAAGTGAATTTTTGTGAAAGAGAACTATTATCCTAGATTTCCAAATAAAACCTTGCCAACTTCAAAAGAATCTCAATACATCTTGACTGTTCCAATAATAACTGAAAGAGAATCAAGATTTTTAGACAAAATTCACATGCGTTTAACATAAATGGTAAAACACTGATGCTTTCTGGCCTCTATGCTTCATTTTACTAATTTGTTCGTGTTAATGTGTGTAGTGTGTGTGTGTGTGTGTGTGTGTGTGTGTGTGTGTGTGTTTTGGGGGAAAAAAGGGCTCTTGCTATCTTTAGAAACGTTGATCTTTGAAATGATTTTCAGAAATCCTTTTCTGGCGACTAAAAGTATCAGTATCCTGGAACTGAGAAACTGTTTCTGAAAGGGTTTCTTGAGGTGTTATTAGGTTGGTGCAAAGTAATTGCGGTTTAAAAGGTGAAAAATAATTGCAAAACCCGCAATTACTTTTGCACCAACCTAATGCTTCTGGAAATGGCATTGAGTAAATCCTGTATTGCTGGTGAGTGAGAAGAGATGGTTGGAAATGGTTATAAAGAATAGATTGAGACAATATAGCTGATGCTGAAAAATATATTCCAAAATATGCCTGTGTTTTCACTCTTTCTTGCTAGTGCCAAGGATTCTCAAGTTAACACACACACACACACACACACACCCCTCATACACACTCAAATACATAGTCTTCTATTTTCCTTTTCTGATCTTACCAGTTTTCAACTTTCTCTTTCACCTATTTTCCCTTTTTCCCCTTAATCTAAGGGGGCACTCCTTGCCAAACATAAAATATTTCTCAATTAAAACAATCTACTGTATTACTCAGAATTCCCCTATTTGTTCTGCAGTGACTTGAGCATTCCTTGACAGTAAATTAATAACTCAAATATTGGAAGGTTGGAGATCAGGGAAAGAGAAACTATTCCAGGCAATGTAAATCTGATTTGGTGAATTTTTGCTGCTGTGGTATAGTTAACATGACTCCCTAAGTGCTTGGTTTGTCACCAGATGGAAAAATCAATCACTTTTACTTTTTTATTATGAACATGAAAATCATAGATGATAGGTATTCTTCCATTGTTAAAAATGAAAATCTGAGACACAAAAATTATCTTACTAGGTCAAATACTCCTAGCTAATCCATGTAAACTATGGACTGTTACAGCTTTAATATAATATTCCATGTTGGCATGACCATTAACTTCCTAAAAGTTGAGTTAGAAACAGAAATCGACTTTTAATCTCCAATGAAATAAAACAATGCATTAGGTTGTGATTTTTTCTGTTTAAGTATTAGTTTTTTCAATATTTTACACAGTTTTTCCATATATAATGTAGCCACTTTTAATTCCATTACATTTTTTGCTTCCGATGCTATTTTCCTTTTCTCAAAATATCATTCTGTAAACCACCGTTTTCTTTCCTACTGCTCTCTTCCTTGCTCTATTCCCAACTTCTAGGTATACTTCCTAAAGAAGATAATTTTGTCTAAAAGTAATCGAAAGAGAGAGAGAGAGAGAAACAGAGACAGAAAGATAGAGAGAGAGAGACAGAGAGCCAGAGAGAGAGACAGAGAGACAGAGAGAGAGACAGAGAGAGCGAGGGAGAGAAGAAGAAGGAAGGAAGGGAGGGAGGGAGGGAAAAGAAGGAAGAGAAAAATGCAATTATTCTTGGAAACAATCATCTCAATTGTAATCTGTCAATATTTCAGTTAACAAACACTAGGGTCTATTTCTATCAATGGTTATTGCATATGCATAAATAAAGAAGGTATTTGTTTTTCTAATCTTTTTTAAGTAAGGCTACTTACTGAGAATAAGTAAAAAACATATTTTATATTTTTTATTATATATATTATATAATATATATATATTGATATATATAATATATATATATTGAGCATCCAGGATGGCTATATACCCGGTTTCCCCGAAAATAAAACCTAGCTGGACAATCAGCTCTAATGCATCTTTTGAAGCAAAAATTAATATAAGGCCTGGTCTTATATTGTTCTGGTCTTATAGTAAAATAAGACCGGGCCTTATATTAATTTTTGCTCCAAAAGCCGCGTTAGAGCTGATTGTCCAGCTAGGTCTTATTTTCGGGGAAACCGGGTATATAGCCATCCTGGATGCTCAATTTGCCACATCTCCCCAATTACTTTTCACTGAAATTTGCATCTCTGAAATATATTTTTCTCCTGTTAATGCATTAATTCTTTGTCAATGTACTTCAAACAAATAATTGTAACATATGGTTGATTTTGATAGTCATTACCTCACCCACTTCCTCTTAGATTAAAAAATGAGTCTATACGTTACAGAGAAAAGAACATATGATTTTCTATATCCCTTGTGTACCAAGTATTTTCCTCAGTAAAATTCTCATAGTCTTAGAATTTCATCAAAATTTAATAGGAATTCCAAAAAAGATGTGACAGATTAAATATAGTGTTCAAGTTAAATGATGAAAATACACATTCGTCATTTAAGCTGTATTAAAGGCATCATAAATGATTTGTTTTTGATGTGAAAACATATGAAAAATATAAAATATCAAATTAATAAATTCCTATATATAGCAAATTGGCCCTCCCAAAAGCCATATCTACATGAAATTCCTAGAAACTATAAATGTTCTCTTATTTGGAGAAGGGGTCCTCACAGATGAAACCAAGTTAAGGATCTTTGGATGCGGAGATCATCCTGGAGCACCTAGGTGGGCGCTAAATCTAGTGACAAGTGGCCTTAAAAGAGTCACACAGAGGAGAGACACAAGATAGAAGAGGAAGAGGCAAAAAGACAAAGAAGTAGAGATTAGAGTGGTATGGCTATAAATTTAGGAATGCCAAGGATTGTAAGTGGCAAAAAAATGGCATGGAATGGATTCTGTTCCAAGAGCCTCTGGAAGAACATGGCTAACATGTTCTTGATTTCACGTTCTAGCCTCTAGAACTGAGAGAGAATAAATTTCTGTTGTTTTAAATCACCCAATTTGTGGTACTTGGTCAGGGCAGTCTCAGGAAATGAGCACACTATATAATCTGTATTGAAATACACAATTGTGCTAATGGTGATAGTGGCATAAGGAAAACAAACAAACAAAAATCAACTAACAAAATTATTAAACAGATGAGTGACAGTATGAAGAATTTACTTCATGCATATAATAAAATGTTATTGAAGTCCAGTGGATGAAGTGATCTAATTCTCCCACTAGAGCTAACATCCAACCATAAGAGCTAATAATATACTCCTACTTTCCTTAAAGTACAGGGGTGAAGCACATAATAAAATTTGATAAACTTGGCTCTCATCATCCCAAAGGCTGTAAGGTGAAAAAAAGATGACATGTTCCAATAATGGAAAAACCCACAAAAACTCATGTGTTTGGAATGTGGTATGAGAGAAATGGAAAGCCTAGAAAAGAGGCTTAACAGATGGCCAAAAACCAAACCATGCAGGTCTAAGTTTCTGAAGAGATAAGAGTGATCTATACTATAATAAGTTAGTGAAGTAGTAAGCTATCATGAGACACAGTCCCTAATTTTGTTGATTTTTATATCCTCAAATCCTAACAATGTTCCTGGGACATTGTTATATAGTCTGAACGGGCAAATTTATTTTATAAATAAGATTTCTGTATGTTTACTTGACAACAATCTACTTTTGAGCATCCTCAAAAACCTGCATGGTGATGGTTTTTTCCACTACATGGCAAGTTACTTAAGATACTTTTACTATTATATCCTGGCAAGTAGTAGTGAATGCTGAAGAAATAATGTTGAATGAAAAAATGAAGCTCCCAATTATTTTTCAGTGAAATTATGGGTCCTCTTGTGGTAGTAACTAGAAGGGGATCAGAGACTACATAAGGGTCTGGGCTACATCATATACAACTGGTATAGTTAGTACTGGCTTTAATGACATGACCTGACATAGCATACCAACTATCTTATTCTTTATAAAGTATCTTTGGCTATAAGGATAGATTTTCCTCGGCCTGCTCTTTTTACTAAGCCTCATACCTTTACCAAGATTAGGATATCTGTTACCGCTATCCCTAATTATGACACTAAAATTTCTTATAATTGACAAACTAATTAAATTACAAATAATGTCTCAAGGCATTATGCCAGGCAATACTTTGTTAGTCTAATTCTAGAAACCGTATGTTTACCAATGAGATAAACTTAAATTTTAATGTAATATTTTATTTACACTTTTCATTAAAACTTTCAATTTGTTAAATTAAATGTTTTATAATAATGCCATTATATAAAAATCAGAATTCTAGAGCATGACCACAATTTCTCTCTCTTTTTCTGTCTCTGAAAGGAAATCAGTTTCTTATAAATACAAAGTTATAGAATTTACAGACAGGATTGTTATGTTTGAAATTCAGTAACAGTTAGACACCAAAATAATTTTTTACAGTTATTGAGGCTCATTTCAGTTGCAAACTGATTCAGTCTCATTAGTATAAAAAAATAGGAAAGTAAGTATACAATTGGAAGGGATAGAAGAACGTATATGCATAGACAAATGAATGCTTAGAGAAATAAAATACTTCACAGAACTTCAGTTTTCAACATTACAGCATGAAACAATCCTTCCCCAACCCCCAGAAAATCCTATACTTTTGGAGACAAAATACTTAATAGGATTAAAAATTTTCATACAAGAGTGTCATGTATTTATTTCTATATATCTTGAGAGTTAAATTCAAGCTTATGCTCAAGTTTTAAGACAACAATAGTGTAAACTCTAGGGTGGAACAAAAGAAGGGGAAAAAAAATCCAAGTTCCCAGCCATAGTTAGGAAAACAAGGAAAGATAGGAGAATGAGGGAATCAAAGGAAAAAGAATGAAGATTCAAGGATGGGTAAATCTCCTCTTTACTGAGGTTTTTCAAAAGGTTTGTGATAACCAGCTTTTGTGTAAATGGATTTGATGGCTCTGGGCTGAAGGTGACTGACAGCTGAATCTAGGCCCCCTCTAGAGTGTCACCCTGGGGATTGTCATTGTTGCAGACTGTTTCTTCAGACTGACCCAGAAGAATCATTATCTCAAGGGGATTCTAACAACAGCCACCCGTGAGCAGCCTAGGAGCTAGAAGTAAGCAACTTAGCCTCTCTCTTGAGCAGTAATTACAATCGTAAGGCGAACAAAGGGTGTTACTGAGTTGAGCTTAAGTCTTTCTCCAATCCCCAATTAAAAAAAAAAAAAAAAAATCCAAGTACCAAAGATTTTTCTCGAGTAAAAATATCTGAGAAACCCTTCATCCTTTGTTATTTAGAAAATTAAGCAGACTTCTGGGTCCTTCTCAGGAAGTGCTTAACTGAAGTGGGCATACCGTGTTTCCTGGAAAGTAAGACCGGGTCTTATATTAAGTTTTGCTCCAAAAGACTCATTAGGGCTTATGTTCAGGGGATGTCATCCTGAAAAAACATTCTAGGGCTTATTTTCTGGGAAACATGGTACTAGGTAAACACTTCAGTCTCTTTCTTCTTTAGTAAAGCTAATGTGTTTCCTTTGGGACTGATAGTCGTCAACTAAAATCTGGGTGTATTGCTTTAATATCATAGTAAACAAATCCATGCTATACCACACTGTACTGTCACAATGGCAAGTTAACATGGGTATTGCATCCATCTAATTATAATAGAGTTCTGCCCCCAAACCCTGTACTACCATTCTCCATGAGCCAGCACAACAGAGCTGAATCACAAAGGCACCACCATGGCGGCCTAGAAAGTAGGCAGTCATTTTTCTTTCCTCTAAACCTCGGAAAAGGCTCCACCTATACCCTCAGGGTAGTAAAGAAGTTACCATAACCAGACTAGTTATCTGAAATAAAATAAAAGCTGATAAACCTAGCCAAAGGTTATAACCACAATTAAGCCACTTTTAAAAATGCTGTATCTCACAGTTCTGGACAGCATTGGACCTCAGCCTCCATCTTTTCCAGCAGTGGGTGGGACTTGCTGCCTGGAGAGTAACCAATCAGGGAAGGGAATGGAAACTACCAGACCTTTCCTAAGGAATAGCTGGCTGTGGTCCTATTTAGAGGCATGCTTTTCTAAATTGAAGAGGCAGGTTAAACAATCCTTTCTGAAAATAAATCTTGTTCTCTCTTAATTAAAATCAGCAACTTTTCAGTTGTCCATGACTGAAAATAATTTGTAGGATTATTATAGAACAACATGACGGAGTTTTTCTTGCACGATTCATTTAGTTCTCCTTTTCTATATGGCCTGCATGTGTTTGCATTTAACTTTTTCTTATACTTTTCTTTCCATTGCTCATATATCCCTATTTCTGTATCAAAATACTCTAGAATGTAAGCTCCATGAGGACAAAGATTTAGAATAATGCCTGACATTGTAAGAAATCAATATGTATTTGCTAAATTTTGATGCCTGCTTTGAAAGGAATTGTTTTTAATTTCGTCTCATTTTTTTCTAGTAACTTATTTTTACTTTTATTGTCTTTTTCTTTTACTTTAAAATTGTTGGATTGTCTAGGGATGTATTAGTCTTGTGGATTATATTTACATATGATTGCAGAAATGTTTCATTTTTCTTTTAGACTTGTAGTAGAAAAAAATTGAGGCAAGGTTGTGAAAGAAAGATTCTTGAACTTGGGACTAGAATCTTGATCCCATCATGTTGAAGCCTGGCAAATAACTTAACATCTCTGAACCTCAGTGAACTCACCTATAATCATTTTTTAACAGGGTGGTTTATGAGGTTTTAATGAGATAATGTGTAAAAGTCCCTAGTTCATAGTAGATATTCAGTAAACAATGCCTTGGGCAAGATAAAATATTTCTGATAGTAAAATGCTTTCAAGGTAACAAAGAAGATTAAGAACCTCACTGGAAAGCAAAAATCCTCTGCTCCAGTAGTCCCATTGATTGGGATATGATTCCACGTACATTACCAAACTACTATGTCTATTATCATCATTTGTAAAATGGGAAAATAAAATTTTCCCACCTTGCAAAGGCCCTGTGTACTGTTAAAAATAAGACAACAGGCCCCAAAAGAAGTTGCTTATGCTAATCTGTACATCATGAAGCAAAGACTTGCTAATTACAGTTTTAGCTATCCCAGATATGAAATCTTAAACCAGTCAGTTAGGAATTGTCTGATTAACAGTATTCTGCCTGGTAGACCCTTGCCATCCCCCAAAGGAAAGTAATCTTGCATTAACCACCTAGTTTTTTGCCTAGTATTACTTCCATGTTCCTGCTTTCCTCTGCCTATAAAAGTTTTCCATTTTGTACAACTCGTCAGGACTCCTTTCTATCTGCTAGATTGGATGCTGCTCAATTCAAATCAACTTTTGCTCAAATAAAGTCTTAAAATTTTAATAATAAACTTAAAATTTAATATAAAATCAAATTTTAATTTCAGTTTATCTTTTAACAGTACATTAGATAAATAGTGTAAAAAACATTTTGATGATAAAGAATATTGTATAAGTCAACTTTTACTATTTTATTTTGTTTTGTGTTTTTTTAAATTTATTGGGGTGACAATTGTTAGTAAAATTACATAGATTTCAGGTGTACAATTCTGTATTACATCATCTATAAATCCCATTGTGTGTTCACCATACTATTTTATTTTGTATGATAAAATGCCGTTTTAGACAATAGAATGAGTTGGTATGCAAAACATTGTGTTGCCTAGCAGCTTCAGTTCTGGAGTTGCAGCAGCTGCCAAGCTGCCCAACTTGGGAAGGCTCTCGGCACACCACAGCCCGCAGGCACTCAGCAAGCACCCACCCTGCCACCACGGTGCCCAAGAGGAGGGTCAGCTCCACCGAGGGGGCAGTGAAGGAATGGCCCAAGAGGAAGTTGGCAAGGTTGTCAACTCAACCTGCTTCTGCAAAAGTGGAAATGAAGCCAAAAAAACGAAAAAAAAAGTGACAGGAAAGGATAAATCTGCAGACAAAAAGTGCAAACAAAAGGGAAAAGGGGTTCTTTAGTACCATGTTGTTTAATCTCCAATTATTTGTGTGCTTTCTTTTTGCCTTTTTTTATTTGTTTTTTGCAGTGGATTTCCAATTTCAAAGCATTTTTACCCAAAGCAATACATACATTTAATTCAATCCCCTTCATTGGCATTTTTTAAAGAAACGGAACAAAAAAAATTATCAGATTTGTATGGAATCACAAAAGACCCTGAATAGCCAAAGCAATCCTAAGACTAAAGGACAAGGCTGGAAGTATCACATTCCCTGAATAAAATTCATACTACAAAATGACAATAATCAAAACAACAAGGTATTGGCAAAAAAACAGAACACATAGATCAATGGACTAGAACAGAAAATGCAAAAGTTAGCATATATATACCGGGGTGCCAAAAAAATGTATACACATTTTAAGAGATATTAGTTATGCTCAAGCAGTAATTCACTGTAATTAAATGTGCCTGGACACTGATGGTAACCACTTTGAGCACCTTTTGCAATTGCAGAAATCAAATGTGACTTATATTCATTTTTCTTTATCGGTATATATTGAGTATTACAGTTTTTTTCCTTTCTTAAAATATATGTTTTTTTTGCAAGATAAACGGATAGATAACTTTTTTACAAAGAAGCCAAAAACATACATTGGAGAAAAGAAAGCCACTTCAATAAATAGTGCTGGGAAAATTGGAAAGCCACATGAAAAATAACATTCAATGTTATTATTTAATAACATTCACATGAAAAAGAATGAAACTAGACAGCTCTATGTCATCATACACCAAAATTAACTAAAATGCATTAAAGACCTAAACATAAGACCCAAAACAATAAATTGCATAGAAGAAAGTATAGATACTAAACTTATAGACCTTGGGTTCACAGAGGACTTTATGAATTTAACCTGAAAGACAAAGGAAATAGAACCAAAAATCAATGAATGGGACTATATCAAACTAAAAAGCTCCTGCACAGCAAAAGAAACTATCAATAAAACAAAAAGGGACCCAACCAATGGAAGAAGATATATGCAAACAATACCTCTGATAGGGGACTAACATCCAAAATATATAAAGAACTCGTACAACAAAACAGCAATTAATCCAATTAAAAATGGGCAGAAGACCTTAATGGACACTTATCCCAAGAAGACAAATGGCCAACAGATACATGAAAAGATGCTCCATTTCACTAGCTATTAGGGAAATGCAAGTCAAAACCACAATGAGATACCACCTTACACCGGTTAGAATGGCTATTATAAACAAGACGTGTAGTAACAATTGTTGGAGAGGCTGTGGAGAAAAAGGAACCCTCATATACTGCTGGTGGGACTGTAAATTTGTACAGCTACTATGGAAAACACTATGAACATTCCTCAAAAAATCAAGAATAGAATTACTGTGTGACCCAGCAATCCCTCTTCTGGGTATGTACTCAAAAAATCTGAAAACATTTATCCGTAAAGATATATGCAAACTTATGTTCATTGCAGCGTTATTCGCAGTGCCCAAGACATGGAAACTACAGAAGTGTCCTTCCGTAGATGATTGCGTAAAGAAGATGTGGTCCATATATACAATGGAATATTACTCAACCATAAGAAAAGATGAAATACTGCCATTTGTGACATGGATGGATCTTGCGATTATCATGCTAAGTGAAATAAGTCAGACAGAAAAAGCCAAGGACCATGACTTCACTCGTATATGACATATAAAAAAGAAAAGAACAAACACGACAAACAAACAAACAAAAACTCATAGACACAGATAACAGTTTAGTGGTTATCAGAGGGTAAGGAAGGAGGGGGAATAGTAGAAGAGTGTAAAAGGTATCAAACATATGGTGATAGAAGGTGAACTGACTGGGTGGTGAACACACAACGCAATATACAGATGATGTGTTATAGAAATGTACACCTGAAACCTATATCATTTTACTAACCAATGTTATTTAATAAATTTAATAAAAATTAAAAGGGGGTGGATGGTTAGCTCAGTTGGTTAGAGTGAGATGCTCGTAATACCAGGGTTAACGGCTCGATCCCCACATGGGCCAGTGTGAGCTGCACCCACCACATCTAGATGAAACAACTACTTGACCTGGAGCAGATGGGTCCTGGAAAAACACACTTAAAATAAAAAGAAGTTAAAAACAACAACAACAACAACAACAACAAAAAAAAAAAAACCCTGAAAGGAAATAAAGAGAAAAAGGGACAAATGGAAAAACAGGCTAACCAACTGGCTAACCAAGATACTAAAGATTTACCTGCAGAAAACAGAGTATCTGAAAATGAGGAGAGCCCATTTTCTGATGAAGCAGGAGAGAAAGACACCAGGTCTGATTAATATCATATACCATATCTTATCAGTAGTTCCCATTTCCCTACTTGTACAATCTAGAAGAATAGTTTCATCAACTATTTTGTAAGTTTTTTAATAGCTCTAGAAACATTAAGAAGGAAGAAATTACACCTCACCCCCATTTTTTTTCCTTTTTTTTGTAGTGTAAATGCTTTTTTTAAAGAGGTGAAATCATTTGCTGGTTGTTTACTTTTGGTACAACCAGAAAATAGTAGGATATTGAACATGGATGGCTTTGATTGTCTTGGGTGTCAGCTTAACATTCCATAGATGGGGGTAGTTTTTTTATCCTATAATACAAAGCATACTAAATGGCAATTTGGAGTCAGTCATGCATTTACTATGTCTTGAAAATTTTTAATTACTTCTAGTCCCATGTTTCTGGAAGAATTGTTTCCTAAACAAAACACTTCAAGATCTTGGCTCTCCCTGTAAAAATTTTGTGCACTCTGTAACATCTTTGATCATGGTAATCCAGTTTTCTTAGTAATTTTGTTAATGTGCTATGAAAGATTTAAAATTTGAGTAGGTAGTGCATATGATATTAAATTGTGAATTAGTGGTACTTTGATGTAACAGCGTATCAACATTTGAAAATTTTGGCACTTGATATTCTATTAAAGAAAATTAGCCTCCAAATTTTAAACTGCAAAGTCACTGGAATAGCTGTTTAGAAAAGAGTCACAGCTACATGACTTTTTAGGTTTTTGGTACATACATTAGGAATTGTGTACAAATTGAAATGCCTTTGCATATAACCTCAAAACAACCAATAAAATCTTGATTATAAAAGAAAAAAAAACATTACTGTGTTAATTAAACATAGGATTGTGTTAACTCATTAGGTTAATTTTTTCTTAACATTCTGTAGTCTTTATATTATAGTAACTATTAGGTAACGGAGCTTGACAAATGTTTCTATTACTTGATTTGTGTGTGGTGCTATTTTTGGCAAAGAGAAATTATTAAAAATACACTGGTTAATAGGTATGGTATTCAGGAGCTTTTAATGTAGCTTTAGACAGATCAGATCTGCTTGTGAATGTTTCTCTAAAGACTGAAAATAATGACCACGTTCAGTTTTTGGTCTAACAAAAAATATCTGTGCCAGGCAACCCCAAGAAGTTTGCAAATTCCAACTCAGTGGGGGACTGACCTATTCCTCAGAAAGATCATACTGCTGTCGAAGTCCTATTCCCCCACCAAACACATAACTGAGCTGCAGATAAAAGTTGAGGTATCACTGTTGGAGGTTGAGGAAGTAAGAATTTATGGAAAAAGGAAAATGGTCTAGTAAGAATGCCTAATGAGGAAAAACAGTATAGTGATTAAATCAAATGTACTATAGATTTGCCATATATATATATATATATATATATATATATATATATATACACACACACACATTTTAACCTTATTTAGCTGTTTTCTTGCCTTTGTGACCCTAGAAAGATATTCACATTGTTTGTGAATTTATTTATTTACTCACCTGAAATAAATGTGCAACAGGCATACTCTTCAGTTAAAATAAATTATTTTGAAAACCTCAGGTAGTAATTCCAGTGTGTATAATATAGGAAGAATTTAAATTCTTGGGACCTCTCTCTTTCAATTTACAATATGCCCATTAAAGGAATGATAGATTTGCTGGGGCAAAAAAAAAAAAAAAAAAAAGAGAAGACTTTAAGCAAAAATCACTGTCATCTTGGGATATACCTTTCCTGAATGAGTCCTTCCCTCCTATTCTCCTTCTCATATTTATTTGCTTGTTTGCTTGCTTATTCCTATTTGGGAGGCAATGTTAACAGAGGACTCCCTAGTGAATCTTAACTTCACTGAGGTGCTTGCTAAGATAACATTTTAGAAGAGAATTCTTGAGGCAAAGTTAGAATGAGTAAAGGTGGCTACTCTTTCCTTTCTGTATGTCTAGGGAAGAAGAGAACTAAGTATGCAATAATTATGAAAATTGGGCTTAAGTTTATGAGCAGCTTAAAATTCCAAATAGAGCCAGGATATTATAGAGATAAGGTTTCTGGACATGGAGTCAGAAGACATTGGTGTCAGATGTGGTTATATCACTTACAGTACATGTGACCTTGGAGAATTCATTTCCCATCTTCAAGGCTCTCAATTTCTTTATACTTACAGTGGGATAATATCTCTTTTTTATACCTCACAGAATCATTATTGAAAACAAATAAAATTATATGTGTAGAAGAATACACACACACACACACAAACACACACACGCACACACACCAAAATACATTGAAAATCTAACATGGTGGTTTTCATAATGTCTCCATAGAAGTCCAGGAAGCTATGGAGGAGCCTCCAGAGCCAGCCCATGGGCAGATCTGTGCTTCCCCTACCCGAGGACAGCAACTCTACTTTTATTTATTTAATATGCTACTGACACCTAAATTTCATTTCATTGATTTTAAAGGTTCTGCTTAGGACAGAGTTTGAAACATATATACAAGAGATATGTGCACACTTTAGTCATAATGTCAATTGGTAATTTATTTAACACTATGTAAAAAGCACTGAAAACATCAAAGACACTGGCAAGGATATATTGTGAACTGGGCCAGGTGACCATATTTTAATACCTTTCAAACTTTTTGGTCTGAAGTTTATATTCTTAAAATGTATTGATGACTGCAAAGAGTTTACCTAGAAAATCCCCCAAAACACAAGAATACACAAAAATGCATTCCATTCGCCACCAGAGTAATGATGTCATCACATGTCATGTAGCCTCTGGAAAGTTCACTGAACACAACAAAAAAAACAATGTCTTAGTATTATATTATTATGAAAATAAGTGTGAGCTCCTGAGAGCCCTGACAGAGTCATAGGGAAACCCCTCCCTCTAGGGGACCCAAGATCACACTTTGAGAACCACTGACCTATTATTTTGAAGGAAACACTAAGGTACTGAATTATACATTAAGTCAGTTGTGTATTTTCTCCATCTGTGCTTCAGGCTCGAAGGAAATGGCAATGATGAATGAAATTTACTTCGAGATTTCATGAAATGTTTTTAGTAGTATCGTCACTCCTTAAACCTGTGTTTTAAGATCTTTATAAAAGTTAAAGTGGGCTTCTTTTATTAAAGCGTAGTAGCTACTCTTCTCTCCCATGAAGCAAAAATCAACCATCAGTTTCAGTTAAAATGAAATTTGGACCTCTCATTTAAGCCATTGACAAACTGTTTTGATTTGATTACTTTTTTTTATGTCTGTATATTCTCAAAAACGAGTCTCTGTCAGTCAATAAAGTGATATTTCAGGAAGGTAGAGGTACAGGGCATCATGACTTGAATGTACACACTTTCCTTTGAGAGTGGCTCCATTTTAAGTCATCCTTGAGCGAAGTATTGTAGTACTCGATTTTGTTAAACAACTAATTATAGTGTTTGCTTAACATTAAATAATACATTTTAATTGCTCCTAATTGCCTCCTTTGTCTTAATTTTTTATGATTGTATGCCCATTTATAAGTAAAGACAAAAGCTTGTCACTTTCCAAATGTACTTTCTCTGCTTCACTTGCAGGACATCTGTAGCCTGAATAGTTTTTAGTCCCTCCCAACAGGTCTCCTCTCAGCTGCTCTGTGTTTTTACATCTCTCAAGAGGGGTTAATTCTTTACAGCTGTATCCTGCCTTCTAAGAATCTCACATGTGCAAATTATTAATCTTTCTCTATTGCTACAGTAACTCCCCAGGCTATAAACACCCCCTACCTAAAACTGGCCCTTTTCCAAGAAAAACTTTGGTACTCTTTCCCTGAATATATCATTTGGCCTGCTATGGTTTACACTGCTATTTAGAACAATTGTTAAGATACAGAAACTTCCAAACAATTATTTAGGAATAGAAATTTAATCTTCACAGTTAAACCTCTATCCACTGTGATATAATTTGAGTCTAAATTTTACATTCCATTTATTTAAAAAATCATGCTGCTTCCACTTTTCATGACAATGCTTTTCAATATTTTAAAATTTTAGTGCTATGCTAATTATATCAAATAGGACTTTTTAATAAAAAAATAGAGTGTAGACTTTCTGTAAGTGTAAGTAAATTACATTTTTTTCCCAATCTAATGGGCACGCATTTATAATTGTGATATATGTCAGCCTGTTTTGGTGTGTAAACATATTAACATTTCTTTGTTAGGGAGAAAATAAACAGAATATTATGGTAAGATAATCTATATATTAACATAAAAATATGTTGCCAATCATAGCCAAGCTTCTCAATTTTAATATAAAATATACTTT
Source organism: Rhinolophus sinicus (assembly GCF_057876585.1). Taxonomy (NCBI): domain Eukaryota; kingdom Metazoa; phylum Chordata; class Mammalia; order Chiroptera; family Rhinolophidae; genus Rhinolophus; species Rhinolophus sinicus. Next base: position 154,090,562 of record NC_142517.1, on the reverse strand, counting down.
ATTCTAGATTTTTATATCCTTCAGGACTCATTGTAAGATGGCCACTGCTTGACCATTTCTCTCTGCCTCTATGATCTATATTTTGATTTCTTCTCCGTTCCCTAGCTACTAGTTGAATACTCTTATGATCTCTAGCCTTCAAAATAAATCATTTATTTTAGAAGTTAGATATGTCATAATAAAGCATTAAGAAATTCCAGGTATTGCATTTCTCAGTGATTACATGCCTCTAGTGGTGTTTCGAGGCACAAGGCAGAGGGACCAGTGATTTTTACCAGCTGACAAGTGCAATAATCCCCCAGAACTGCAAGGCCTGGAGCATCTTATTGCTGTTATGAAACAGAATTTATAAATAAAAATAAGGAAAACAGCCAGAGTCATGCACTTCCTGGGCTTCACTGACATTGATATGACAGCCAATCAGAAATTTCCATTTATGCCAAGACTGCCACACCAATAATTTTAGCAATAAAGCCTACTCTAAGAAGTATTAAAATGGTTTGCTTCTAATATGTATTTAAACACAAAGGAAGTTTAAAGGTAGATTGATTATAATTCAGACATACAATCATTTTAATATATACAGAAAACCTCCCTGTAGACCAATTAAAAGGAACTTCCAAACAATATTGTACTCCTAATTCACATATTATAACTTAAGCAAGTTACATCTCAACATTTTTAGATAAGCTGTATAAGAAAGGTAAAAAAGGATTAGGACAATAGTGATATTTGAATTGTATTTTATATTATTTCAACTGCATTTTAACAGGCTTTATGACTGAGACGGAATAAGAATGCAGAAACGACAAACTTGTGTAGATTATTTTTTTCATTACACGCATTATTTCAGTTTAAAAATGTCAGTTGCTTGTCATGTTAACTAAGAATGCATTCACTATTGTACATATCTAAAGCTGGAGTTAAACTGAGAATTTTGCAAAGGACAGATACAAAGAAGTGATTTTTCCTTCTCTCTGTATATAAAAATAGAACTTTCAGAAATGTCATGGCTGACACATTTAGCTGCTGGACATTGAAAATCCTCTTTCTGACTCACAACCTGTGACTGGAACTCTGTCAGAGTAATCAAGAGATGTTATACCATAGAGCACAAACAGTAGGCTTTGCTATCTGGCCTTGTTTTTAAAGCGAAAGAGATTTAAATTTGGACCATAACAAAAATGTTTCTTATACTCTTTTTTTTTTTAAGTACAGAAAAATAATTAATTGTGCAAGGTATTTGTATAGCTAATTATCTAATTTAACCAGTATTTGATGAGCATGTGGACTGCTGAAACAGTATAACATAGTAAGAAAAAATATGACTAAATAAATATCTATCATGTGCTGGATTATTTTTCTGAGATTGTATTGCAATTAGTGATGATTAAAAAATAATACAATGAACCTTTAAAAAACATAACCATACTGCAGAAATTGAAAGGCAGTTCTTGGATAATATTTGTCTCCTTTGACCTCGTATGTACTTGGAATGACACTTTTTCCAAAAGAGATCAAGGAAATTATGGCACACATTAATACATTGTTCCCCAGTACACTATACAAATACAGAAAAGCTGGGTATTCGGGTTTTTATTGTGTTTACAAGTGTTTCCACTTGGGTATACTTTTAAAAAGATTTTGTTATATTGTCAATTTTGTGAAAACAGAATATGACTGAATGGACATTAACATGAACATCCATAAAAATGGATGAAATCAGACTAGATAAATACTTAGTAAGGGTTCACAAAATTCTCCCTGATATTTCAAAATTGCCATAAGGTATGTCTTCTTGACTTTTGCTTATTTTCTAAAATAGCAATATTTAAACTTTTCAAGGTGAATAAAGAACCTTAAGATATTTATGTCCACTGATACAGCTGACTTAGGGAAAAATATATATACCAATTTTCCATAAGTAATTGTTTTAGGACCCAAGTTTTATATATTTATATATTTATATATTTTTATATATTTATATTTGTTGGAAAGGGCATCTTTAGTAAAACCACAGAACCTAGTCATATTCATTCAAATAAAACAAAGGTAGGTTCATTTTTCCACGTCCATATCTCTTAAGCCTGGTTGAAATAGGCCAAGCTAGGAAGTCAATGTTTAGTGATGTGGAAAGAATTGTGGCTTAAGAATTAGATTCAAATTCTGCCTCTGACAATTACTAGGTGTGTGACCTTGAAAAAATTACTTAATTTGTATCAGCCTAAATTTTCTCATCCTTGTAATGGGGAAGATACCTAGCAGCTCGTAAGTTGTGAGGTTTAACAAATCAGGTTAGTACAGTCTCTGGCCTCAAAAAGACACTTGATAAATTACTCTTTCCTTCCATGATTCCATTATTTCAAAACTCATTTTTTTTCTGTGTTTCCTTGCCCAAATTGTAAGTGCCTCATTTTTCCTATGACCACATTTCCCAAGGATCCTATCTTTTGTCTATTAGTCCAAGTTCACCCAAATGAGCAATACCCCATTTTCCAATATTCCTTAAATGTATCTGTCCAGTAGAGCATAACTTCTCTCACCCATTCTTTCTGGTTTTAATCTCTTTTAAGGAGAAGCTTACCATTCTAGGAAATAACAGGTTAATGTATTCTTATAAACTTAATGAATCACAGAATCTTAGAACTTGAAAGGATCTACTAAATTAGAGATCAGAAAATCAAATACCAACAAGACTAGGAAGATACAGTAAATGAGTAAAATGGGATGGGTGAGAGCACATATACATGTTTAAGACTGAAGAGTAGAACTGAAACCAACCAAAGGGACCTTGCATCTCTAGAGGGCAGTCATTACCCAGCTCAAGCTGAGTGTAGTCATGTGAAAATTTCAGCACTATATTGGGACAGATTTTTGAGTATTTCAAGAAAAAAAAAATCCAGATTTTTATGTGAAACCTTGTAATTAAAAATTTTGTTGCTGTTGTTTAAATACACTGGTATAAATCAAATACTATATATACTGGCCAGATTCATAGAAGAGATTGCCATCTTAGAACATCTGTTAGGTCTCTGATACTAATAACTTCATGTTCAGATGAAGACCTTGAAGTCTAGAGAGCCACGTTATTTCCCCAAAGTTAGTTAATGGCTAAATAAAGAGTATGACCCAGGTCACCAGACCCATGGATTAAGAACGCCACTTTTGGCCACTTTGCTTCCTCATTTCTCTAAATATACGAGTACATGTGATGTTTAGGAAACATATTATTTTCTTTAACTCACAGGTGCAATATGTAACAATAGTCTTTCCTTACACTAAAGAATCATCTAGTTCTCTAAGTTTCTAAATCTCTTGAGTGAAGTATGTGTATAGAGGATGCGGTCAAGAAACGATTGCCTTACTATTCAGAAACAGTTTGTATGGCTTCTCCAAATATGAGCTTACTTTCTCACCAACTTTTACCACACTCCAGAGTTATTTATAGTTTGGAGTTATTTGCTTTGAATTTATCATTATGTTTCTAAATGATATTTTATTCCTTTAGGACAATTTAATATTTCATAGTACTCAAATGCAAAATTTAACTCTTTGAGATTAACTTGAAATTATTCAGATTAGCTTATTTTATGTATAATTCACTTGGTCAAATTTAGACTTTTAGAAATCAAATATTAATAAGTATAGACATAATCCTTTGGGAAATAGCAGTATGTCATATTTGTGTTATAAAAAAAAAACAACTCCTTTGTTGATTTGTGTATAAAGACTTCTATATTTAGGATATCCCTAGACTCTAAAATCTAAATGCTGATAAACAGTTTGTGAACAAAGTTGAGGTAATTCTGTCACTTTTACCTTACAGTAAATTATAAGTCAAATTTAAAATTCTAGTGGGCAAACTTCCTATATTATTATGCATTGCTTGGTACCAGTCCTTAAATCTGAATCCTCTTGAGGCTTCTCATTTGAATATTTGAATTGTAGTGTGGCATACCTACATTTTCAACACAAAATTCAAACCTACCCTGACCACCTACTAATTGAACAGAACTGTCTGTTGCAATTGTGGGTAATGGGGATGAGGGTGTTTACAAATACAATCCATTGATTAGGTCACATGGTATCATTTCAGGGCTGTGAAGACTCCCTACATCTTGTTTTACCCTCCCTTGGAGTGCCTGGTTTTCTCTGTGACCCCAACATGCTTCAAGATTTTTAAATTTGGTTCTAACCAAGGTGGAGGCATTTCCTCACCTTGCTGGTAGGAATAGAACAGAAGTCTCTCAAGTGCTGTAGAAATGAATTAATATGCATGTTATTCCATGAAAGGATCATTATTTCACAGATATCTTTGTTAGGAGTTAGGTGTCCATGATGGTTAATTACTAAGGCCATAACCATAGTTAATACAGAAAGATATTTAGATATGATATTTTAGTTTTATAACTTAAATTACTTCACATAAATTTGTGAATATGTAAGTGTAAATATATAAAGGTTTTAGACCATTCTTAAATTGCCTTTCTCTGATTGATAAGTGGTATATCAAAAATAAGCTCACAAATCACAAAACTTCCTTAAGACTTTTGGAAATTTAAAAATTAACATGGGGTTCAAGTGATAATTAAAGGATAATTAAAAGAATCAATCATAGCAATTTTACTTAATTTAATGCCACAGACATTTGTTGGATGATTATGAAGAACAGAACACCACACTGTAACAGGTAAAAGAAATACCATGACAAATAAAGCATGGCCTCTCTCTGAAATTTCCTCCCCTGTTGACCTTATTTACCTAGGGTAAGAGCTTAGTTGTTGATGGCATGGGCCAAACCAGGCACTGACAGATATATGAGAGAACCCAGTATCAGAATAAATAGTAGGTAGTTATCCAGGCCAATGCCAGGGTGCAGCTGGGTTTGAATATAAGCTTAGATCTTCAGTTAAAGATCAGGACCAGGACTTAGACATTAACAAGTGACATGTTTTTCAGGCAGGGAAACTGGAATAGAGCAACAAGAAAAAGATTGAGTTGCTATACCTGGGACATAAAGTAGAAATATGAGCCAAAGGTAAATCAAACACCCAGTCCCTTAACTTGAAAATTGTTTCCACTTGATCCCCAGCCCACATATGGGTTGAAAGTCTTTTGAGTCAAGATATTTGAACACCTCTCTCTAATCATTGAATGACTTCTAAATTATGCAGACACACATGGGAGTGACCCATTGGACACCAGACTAAAAATTAGAATAAAAAACACTGAATAGAGATATCAACAGACACACACAAAGGGGAAACAGATCCCAACAGATTAATTCCAGACAAGATACTAAAATAAACAAACAGATAAACCTTGAAAACCAAAAATTAAAAAAAAAAGTTCCAAAACAACAGTCCTCAGGGGAAAAAAAGTAAAAAAAATTGCTATAATGTATAATCTAAAATATCTACTTTTTAATAAATGTAAATAAATAAATTTGCAGAGAAACAAGAAAGTGTAATGCATACTCAGGGAAAAGAAAAACAAATAAAGCAACAAAAAACAATCACTAGAACATCTTTGATGGGCCTAGGTCTTTAGCAGACAAATATTTCAAAGCAGCTATTGTAAATATTTCAAATAATTAGAGAACCAGGTTTAAAGAACTGAATCACAGTACGATGATAATACTTCATGACATAGAAAATCTTAATAAAGGAATGGAAACTATTAAAAAGAAACAAATGCAAGCTCTAAGAGTTGAAAAGCACAGTAACAAAAGGGAAAAACCCACTAGATGAAATAAATGCAGATATGAGACAAGCAGGTATAAGGTGGCAAAAGAAAGAATTAGTGAACTTGAAGATAAATCAATAGAAAATAGACAGATCAATAAAAACAAGCCAATAAAGAAAAGAAAACAATTGAAGAAAAATAAAAAGCATCTCAGAGACCTTTGGGACAACATGAAGTGTGCCAGCATATGTGTACATAATCCCACAAAGAGAGGAAAGAGATAAAGGGGTAAGAAACACATAAGAATAATGACTAAAATCCTTCTCAAATTTGATGTTAAACAATATACAGATCCAAGAGTTTCAATGCAGGGTAAAGACAAATTCATGCCCAGACCCATCAAAGTCAACTATTGAAACTCAACACTAAAGAGCTTGAAAACATATTATAGTGACATCAGAAACATGGCAGTGTGAGTGGTGCTTTTTGATCTCTCCCCTTGAAGTTACAAGTTGAACAGCTATAATTCAACAAAGGATTCCCTACACAACACACAAATACATCTGACAGATATGTTCATTGAAACATCTAAAGTAGGGTGAATTGGGGTGAACAGAGGAGGGGGAAAGGGAGAAGTGCAAGAAGGGGCTGTGGGATGCAGCCTGGAGCTTACTGTGGTCCCAGGAAAGGGGAGAATTGAGACTGTAGGTGCACTCTCTGTGGCCCTGAACGATCCTGCCTGACTGATCAGTATATAATATGGCTAAACCCAGCAATATCTCTCAGAGCAGAGACTTCAGGGTAAAGACCGAATACAGAAGTGCAACAACTGCGGTCCAACAGCCCTCACTGCCAGGCAGAAAACAAAGCAATGGAGCCTGGCCACCTCCCTCACCCTCCCAGAGCTCACCTTCTTGCCACCCTCTCAGTTTTAGCAATAAGCCCCAGAAAAAAATGGTAGCTCTGTCAGATTAAAGAGCAAAATATCTACAGCCCTGAGAACTGGAGGGACAGTTCCTGAGAAGCAGACACACACTGTAGCTAATTCCAGTGACAAGGGAGGAGCAATAAGGGCAAGGCAGTGGTGGTCTGGCAGTCGCCATTACTTAGAGGAGAAGAAAGCCACAAACACACCAGCCACCTCTTCCAGCCCACTGCACCTCCACCTTTTTTGGCTGATCCCAATGGGGGATACCCAGGGCTTCTAAGGCATAGATCTCTGCATCTGGCTGCAGGGGGAGCACTGGATTTCAGGGGCTCAGAATCCCATCACCCACCACATCCTCCCACAGGGGTGGTGCCCTGAGATCGAGGTGACCTGGTCACAGAGGAGAAGTCCACCTCCTGAAGAAATCTCCTACCATAAGAAAGGCTGGAACAGGGTAAGAGAAAATAAAATACTCCAATGCTACCTACTGTAAAGCAAAAGAAAGACCATTTCATATCACCCTGCTGCAGAATTCACTCCTGTAAATGCCCAGGAAGAGAAATAATCCATTAATTGCCATGAATAACCAAGGTAACAAGGCAGCTCAGAAAGAAAATGAAAAATCTCCAGAAAATAAACTGAGTACATGGAAATATGTGACTTAAATGACAAAGAAGTCAAGATTGCTGTTCTGAAAAAAACTCAAGGAGATGCAAGAACACTCAGGTAGGCAGTTTAAAGGACTCAGAAATAAAATCAATGAACAAAATGAATTATTTTACCAAAGAGTTTGAAAATTTAAAAAAGAACCAAATAAAAATTCTCGAGCTAAAGAACTCAGTAAAACAAATGAAGGATGAAATAGTGACCTTAGAAAATAAAGCTGACCAGATGGAGGATAAAGTTAGTGATATCGAGGATAGAAATCTGGAAATAACACAGATGGAAGAAGAGAGAGGCTTGAGAATTAAAAGAAGTGAAGAACTCTACGAGATCTGACCCTATCAGAAAGAGCAATATAAGAATAATGGGTATACCAGAAGGAGAAGAGCGGGAGAACGGCACAGTGAGTCTATTAAATAAATAGTCAATGAGAACTTCCTAAACCTATGGAAAGAACTGGATCATTGAATCCAAGCAGGAAACACAACATCTAATTACCTCAATCCTAATAGGCCTTCTCCAAGGCACATTATATTGAAAGTGTCAAACATTAATGACAAAGAATTTTCAAGGCAGCCAGGGAAAAGAGGATAACCTACAAAGGAAAGTCCACTATATTATTATCAAATTTTTCAGCAGAAACACTGCAAACCAGGAGTGAGTGGAATCAAATAGTCAAACTACTGAAAGAGAGAAATTACCAGCCAAGAATAAAACATCCTGCAAAATTATCCTTTAATTATAAAGGAAAAATAAAGACCTTTCCAGATATACAAAAACTGAGGGAATTTTCCACTACAAGGCCTACATTACAGCAAATATTGAAGAAGGTTATTCTACCTGAAACAAAAAAGACAAAAGAATACAAAACTATGAGTAAAATTTCTAACAGACAGACAGAGGAAGGAAATGGTAACCCCCTACACAGATTAGGGCAATATACACTTAAACATCACATAAAGGTAAAGAAGATAAAAACATAAAAAAATAAAAAAGACAAGAAGATAATTTGGTACTGAACTCAGAAATGAACTCACAGCATAAATAGAGATAATTTGTGACAACAAAAACATAAAAGGGGAGGAAGTACAGGTCTGGATTTGGAAAGGGGAATTGAGATAAGATTCATTCTGAAGAAAAAGGACTACTATATATATGAAACTTTCTTTTACATAAACTTAATGGTAACCAGTCAAAAAAAAAAAGAAAAAAAAAAAAAAAGAAAAATCCAGAACTGAGACACATAACATAAAGGGAAGAAACAAAGGGAAAAAATCATAAAATACTACCAAACTAAAATAACAAACAGAAACACAAAGGCAAAGAAACAATGGAGGCACCCAGCTACCAGAATATAAACATATATAGAAAATCCTTAATAATCACCCTAAATGTAATAGGACTGAACTCACCAATAAAAAGACACAGAATAGCAGATTGGATCAAATACAAAACCCAGCCATATGCTGCCTCCAAGAAACACATCTCAGTTGCAAGGACAAATATAGACTCAAAGTGAAAGGATGGAAAATGATATTCCAAACAAATGGCATTCAGAGAAAAGTGGGTATAGTCATACTTATAACTGATGAAACGGACTTCAGGATAAAAAAAGTAACAAGAGACAAAGATGGACATTTCCCAATGATAAAGAATAAAACACAGCAAGAAGACATAACACTTATCAATATATATGCTCCCAATCGGAGAACACCAAAATATATAAAGCAACTACTAACAGAACTAAAGGGAAAAACTGACAAAAACACAATTATATTAGGGAACCTAAATATGTCAGTGGCAGCTATGGATAGATCATCCAAACAGAAAATCAACTAAAAAAAAAAAAAACAAACACAGCCTTAAATGATGCATTAGACCAAATGGAAATAATGGACATTTACATAGCCTTTCATTCGAGACCACCAGACTATCCATTCTTTCCTAGTGCATGTGGAACACTCTCAAGGATAGACAATATATTGGGATAGTCAACTAGCCACAGCACATTTAAGAAGGTTGAAATCATATCAAGCATATTCTCTGACCATAAAGTTTTGAAATTGGAGATCAACTGTAAAAAGAAAGTAGAAAAAAACACAAATAGGTGGAGATTAAACAACATGCTACTAAAGAATGACTGGGTCAAAGAAGAAATAAAAGGAAAGATCAAAAGATAGAAACAAATTAGAATGAAATACATTGTATCAAAATTTTTGGGAATAGTGATGAATGGGAGATGATTTTTGCAAACAACACCTCCAATAAGGGGCTAATATCCAAATTTGTAAAGAACCCATACAACTCAACAACAAAAAACACAAACAATTCAATTAAAAAACGGGCAGAGGATCTGAACTTCTCCCAAGAAGACAAACAAATGGCCAACAGATATATGAAAAAAATGTTCCATTTCACTAGTTATTAAGGAAATGCAAATCAAAATCACAATGAGATAGCACTTCACACCTGTTAGAAAGCTATTATCAACAAGACAAGTAATAACAAGTGTTGGAGAGGCTGAGGAGAAAAAGGAACCCTCATAAAACTGCTGGTGGGAATGTACATTTGTACAGCCACTATGGAAAATAGTATGGGCATCCTCAAAAAATTAAGAATAGAATGCCCATGCAACCCCTCTTCTAGATATCTACCCCAAAAATCTGAAAACATGTATTTGTAAAGATATATATTTACTGCAGCATTGTTCACGGTGCCCAAGATATGGAAACACCAAAGTGTTCTTCTATAGATGACTGGATAAAGAAGATGTGATACATATATACAATGGAATATTACTCAGCCATAAGGAAAGATGAAATACTGCCATTTGCGACAACATGGATGGATCTTTGTGGGGAGCGGTCTATGAGCTGACAAGGGCCTTGCAGCTGCAAGGTAATTCCCATGGGAAGCCTCGCCTCAGCAATCTTCCCAGAAAGTACAAAATAACACTAATGCGGTCACAGACATACAAACTGGCCAATACACAAAACAAAATGTTCAAATAATACCCGCTTATCTGCTAATACTTGTTTGTATCGATACCTATTCTAAGACTGTACAAAAACTGTGTGTGAAATAAAGACTGCGCCACTGCTCCGCCATCCGTGGATGGTGGACCTCCCGATCCCAGCTTTCCTGTCTCTGTCTTTTCTTAATCTCCTCACCCTTCCCCCTCAGGCCGAGCCCTCCTAGTTGTGCTGGCCATGGCAGATCTTGAGATTATCATGTTAAGCAAAGTATCAACCAGAAAAAGTTGAGAACTATATGACTTCACTCATTTGTGGAATATAAAAATGAAAGCAACAAATGAACAAGACAAACAAAGAAAAGCTCATAAACACAGATAATAGTTCAGTGGTTACCAGAAGGTAAAGGGGGAAGGTAGAAGAGGGAAAGGAGGTCAAGTATTTGGTGATAGAAGGAGAACTGACTGTGGGTAGTGAACACACAATAGAATATACAGATGATGTATTATAGGAATGTACACTTGAAACCTATATAATTTTACTAACCAATGTCACCCCAATAACTTTAATAAAAATTAAAAAAACACACAAAATGGAAAGTATATTAGAGAACAATAATAAAATTAATGGCTGATTCCTCACCAGAAATACTTGAGGAAAAAATGGTAGCATACTGACATATTCAAAATGTTAAAAAAAAAAGAAAAAAAAAAAGATAGAATTTGTTGCCTGTAGACTAACCTTAGAATACTGAAAAAATTTCTTCTGGCAAAAGTAACTTGAATCCATAGGAAGAAATAGGATGCTGAAAATATATGGGTAAATATAAAAATATATATATAAGCATGTTTTTTTGTCTCTCTGTGTTTTAGTTTCTCTGAAAGATGTGATTATACAAAGCAATAGTTATAACACCCTACTGTTGGGTTTGGAGCATATATAGGTGAAATATATATGACAATAATAGCACAAAAGAGGTGGAAGGAATACTGGAACAAATTGCTATATTTTATTGGAATTAAGCCAGTTTTAAAATACATAAGCTTTAAAAAATACAAAAGACATAAATTTTTGTAAATAAAAAGATTGTGAAAGATGTACCATGTGGATAATAATCATAACAGAGGAGTAGCTATATTAATATCAGACAAAATACAATTTAAGAAAATGAATATTATGAGAAAGCAGAATATTTCGTAATAATAAAAGGATCAATATCAGTAATATATAATAATTATAAGTGTGAACACATCTAACAACAGAGACCCAAAATATATTAAGCAAAATCTGACAGATTTAAAAGAGAAATAAACAATTCAAAAATTATGAGTGGAAAACAAATTATGGTTGGAGATTTCAACTTGGTGTTAAATTCTCCAACTGCTCTCAATGAATGATAAAACTATACAGAAAATCAGCAAGAATACAGAAAACTTGAATACTTTTATCTCCATAACCAACTGACAATTTTAGAACACTTCATCCAACATAGCAGAATGCACATTTGTTTCAAATGCACACAGAACTGTTTCCAGGATAGACCATATACTAGGCCACAAAACAAATCTCAGTGTTTTTTAAAAGATAATTCCATTCAAAGAATGTTTTCTGACAACAATGGAATTAAAAAAGAAATCAGAAAGAAAAGAATTTTAGGCAAATTCTAAATAGTTAGAAATTAAGCAACACATTTCTAAATAATCCATGGGTCAAAGAAAAACATCAAAGGAAATCTAGAAAATATTTTGACATTAAGAATGGAAAGAGCATATCACAGTGTGGAAAGTAGCTAAAGCAATATATGGAGGAAAATATATAGTTTTAAATGTCTAAATTGTTAAACAAGAGAGCTCTCAAATGAATAGCCTAAGCTTCCACATTAAGAAATAGGAAAATGAGAATAAATTGGACACAAGACACTAAACTGGATGAAAAGACAATAATAAAGATCAGAACGGAAATCAACAACAACAACAAAATAATAATAAGAAAAATAAGAGAAAATTAGGAAATCAAAAGTTGACTGTTTGAAAATGTCAACAAAATTGATAAATATTTAGGTAGAATGACTAAGGGAAGAAAACCCCTAAATTAGCTCAATCAAGAAAGAACTAAGAGATATAAGAAGTGAAATAAAATAGTTAACTTTTTGATTGATTTAATACAGAGAGGTAAACACAGAAGACACATTATGAAGAGTTAAGATTCTATTTTAAGAAAATAGGTGGATGGCATATTCATCAACTGAGAAAGAGAATATGGGAAGGAGTTAGGAACACTTGAAACATGTTTAATTTAAGGTGTGTGGGAACATCCAAGTGTATAGGTCTTGCAAATAGATTGTTTAGTCAAATGCAAAGGAGAGGTCAGGGCTGTAGATTATGTGGTCAGTTCTTCACCAGGGCCTATAGGGTAAAGTCAGACCTAGTCTGTCATTCCAAATCTGCTCTTAACTGTACATACAATGACAGATACCAGGCTCCGAATCATGTCAGCACATTATATTCCACAGCCTTGCGTCTTTAATCTTTCCTCAGACTAGAACTGCTTTTCCCTTTAAGCCCCTAACACACGTCCTTCATGTTTGAGTTCTACCTTAATTTCTACACATTCATGAATTTTTTCCAGGTGGCTTTATTTAGAATTAAGTTCTCCCTCTATCATAGTACTTTGTTTCTTTTTCATATTATTTTTTATCAGTTTTACTGAGTTATAATTCATACACAACAAAATTCACTTACTGTAGGTGTACAAATCACTGTTAAGTGTATATATTTTATACCAATACCACACTATCTTGATCACAGTAACCTTATAATAAAATTTGAAATTAGGTAATTATTTTGGCTATTCTAGGTCTTTTGAATTCCTTACAAATATAGAGTCATGCAACCATCACCACAATCAAGTGTCAGAATATTTTCATTATCCCAAAAAAGTTCTTTCATATCCACCTAAAATCAATCCTCAGGCAGCCACTGATTGCTGTCTATCTCTATGTATTTAAATGTTTTAGAAACATATAAATAAAATAAATATAATATGTGGCCTTTCGTGTCTGACTTCTTTCACTTAGTGTAAGGTTTTTGCGGCTCATCCATGTTATAGCATGTATCAGTCATTTGTTAATTTTTGTTGCCGACAAATATTTCATTGTATAACTATACCATACTGTGTTTATGGATATGCTAGATTTTGTTTACCTATTCACCAGTTGATTGTCATGTGAATTGTTTCCAATTTGGGGGTACTATGAATAATGTTATCATAAACAATCATATACCCATATAAATATTTGTGTGGATATATATTTTCTTTTCTTAGTTAGATATCTAAGAATGAAATTGCTAGATTGTATAGTAAGTTTATGTTTAAATTTATTAAACTGCTTTCCATTTTACATTACCACCAGCAGAGTGGCAATGCAAGGGTTGCCATTTTGCCACACATTCACCAATGCTTGATATTGTCAGGATTTTTTATTATAATCATTCTAGCATGTTTGTAGTATATCACATTGTGGATTTAATTTACATTTCCCTAATGACTAATAATTTTGGGCATCTTTTCATAGGCAAAAGAAAAGGAGACTGAAATTTAATCCCAAGGATTAGAGGAGTCTAGAAATCGAATTGGCGGACCTGAAATAGCACATCATTGCAGGTGCTCACTATACACTAGAGAGACACTTGCCAGGAATGCATTATATTACTGGTTTCTGTCCAGAATTAATACAAAGGTCTATATCTGACACTGCCTGATTAATTTTTCATGAGTACAACTATTTTATAGAGTATTATTGGAAAGAGATGCTGGAGATCTAGCTCTGCTCCTGGTTTTGCAACTGAAAAACAGTAGTGAGAGTGACCCTTTTAAATATGAATTAGATTCTATCATTTCTCTGCTCAAAGCCCTCCAATGGCTTCCCATTTCATAGGGAGAAAAATCCAAATCCTTTCAATGCCTTCAAGGCTCTATGTCTTCTGGTCTCCTTTATCTCTCTGATCGTCTCTTCCACTTCTCCCTGCTCTATCTCCTACTTGTCTCAGAATGAATATCCACACTGACTTCTGAGCTGTTCCTCAGATATTTCAGACATACTTTGATCACAGGGCTTTGTTACACCTGAGCTTTGTTTAAAATTTTTAGTTGTGTGATGCCCAATTTTTACCTAGAATTTTAGATGTATGGCCTTTCTTGAAGTATTGAAACAGCTGACAATGATGGATCCACATTTCTAGATAGCAACATCAGCCAAACCTGCCTAGCAGCTTCTTCCTTTAAATGGGGCATGAGCTTTCCAGTTCACCACAGTTCCAACCAGATCGCATCACTCATCTATTACTGCCTTTGACTCATGAGCATTTGATGTTGGTGCATTAACAGTGCTTCTTAAATTTCAGTGTGCATAAAATCATCAGAAAAACTTGTTAGATTCAAACCCACTTGGCAACTTCAGATATTCTGATTAAGGAGGTGGGGGGCAAAATTTGCATTTCTAACAAGCTCCCAGGTCATGATGTTGCTGTGGCCTGAGGACCAATCTTAAAGTGGCATGATATTACAATATTCTCCTCTATAGTCGATTTTTCTTCCCAGAAATATTTAGTTTTAAAATTAATAATCAGGAATTGATGTTTTAAAATATATACTCATATTGTTAAATTCTGATTATTATGATGCTTTCCTGTACATACATAAATGGTAACAATTAAGCTGCTCAGTCCTCTTATATTTTCAGGCCATGATTTTTTTCTTCTTTATCTCCCCCAAGATGCTTCAGCCGTCTTCTGATTTTACCCTAAGTTACAATGCTATGCATTAGTCCTCCAGAATAAACTAAACAATCATCAGCATTTCAATAGCAATTTCTATCCAAGTTATTTTGAAAATGCCATCTGGTACCAAATGGTAATAACTTAATAGTAACAGAGAAACCAAGACTTGTGGTTGGGAGGTGATAATCATCATTAAATAGTATTTGTAGAGCCTATGAGGCCCATCTATTAGACAAAGCTGGGACCAATGTTAAGTCTCACTACAAACATGAAGCAGAGCTAGTGACACAATTGAACTTGACCAAAATCATATAGCTATTGGACATTTGATTGCTTTTGCAACAATCCGGTCCTGTTTCCTATTGAAAACTGTCAATCATTTCACTAACAAAATAATGTCTAAGAGTGGATAAAGGTAAAATTATTTCTAATTCTGCACAAATGGAATAGTTTCTTCTATGACAGGTTTTATACCATTTACAGTAGGCTTGATCCTCAGCAGGGAAGCCATTGTGGTTACTGCACTTCTCAGGGATCCTCACAGGCAGCTGTGGAGCATATAGCAGAGATGGATGGAAGGTGAGTGTCTTCAGGAGCCATGGACTGCAATGGCAGTAGCTGTTTCCAGGAAGCAGCATGAAAGACCTAAGGTCTACTTCATATCCTAGTGTACTGTATAGTGTAATCTCTGAGATCTCACCCACAGGTTTCAGGAGACAGAGAACTCACACGGCATTCAGAAACAGTGGCTGCTGACCTGGGCTGCAATCCTAGGAACTTGTTAGAGCCCTGTAGTGGGACTGGATATGGCTTATAATTTAAAATGACTTCTTCTGAGAGGACTTCTCTCCCATCAAATGATGGCAGAAGCATAACTCTATCAAACCCTATGGGGAAAATTCAACAAATTGATTCTTGGGGGCTGATATACCGTAGGGACTATTATGAACACAGACTAATCACTGACTCTGACTCCACTTATGGTAGTTATGTGAGAGAATCCAGACTTTTGATCTCAGAAGAACTTGAAGCATATAATCTGGGAGTCAATGGAGTTAGCAGTCTGTTGTCTTGGTGTTCCTTCTCTGGATTGGAGTCTGATGTCTTGTTTTCTGGAATCAGCCAGTCCAAGAATCCATAAATAATCATGTGAGTACCTACTGTGTGCCAGACACTGCTCTAGGCACAGGAGATCCAGCTGTGAAAAAAAAAAAATCATGCCCCTGTTCTCAAAGAACATACATTCTAATGGAAGAGATGGGGAAGATAGACAATAAACACGCAAATGAACAATTAAGCTAAATTAATTTACTAATTAAGTTTCTCCAAACAGATAAAATAGGATAAAGTGGTAGGGAGTTACAGAGATGGGGGATGCTTTATTTGGGGTAGTCAGAGAGGGCCTCTTTCAGGAGGACAGGTGCTTCAAGTAGAGAAATAGCATGCCGACAAGCACTGAGAGAAACACACATTTGAACTTCTCAAGACAGCAAAAAAAGATGGAAAGTGTAGGGAGATCAAATGAGAGAAGGAGGTAGGGCCAAGATCATCTAGAATTTCACAGACAGTGTTATATATTTCCATTGTATTGTATACATAATGAGAAGCCATTGGAGTGGTTTAAACAAGGGAGCAACATAATTTAATTTATATTTTAGAAAGTGCTGTATAGGGGATGAATTGTAGGGGATAAGGGTGGGTTAGGGGGACCCATTAGGACTGTTCCTGTAGTTCAGGCTGGTCATGATGTTGGCTTAGAATTTAGTTTTGGGAGCAGAGTTGGTAAGAAGTGGTAGGTGCATTAGACCATATTAATGGATTGGACGATAGGAAAAGAGAGCAATCAAAATTGGCTTCTAGATTTTTTACCTGAGCAGCTGGTGGAGAGTGTCACTTCTCTACTCTCCATTTCTTAAGCTATGGAAGGATTGGAAAAAACTTAATAATTTATTTAGATGGAGGCATAGTATCAAGAGTTCTGTTTTGGTCATATTATGTTGAGATGCCTAGGGCATGTCCAAGTGGAAATACTGTGGAGACAGTTAATATATAAAGCCAGAACTCAGGCTGAAGTTGAAGTACAAATTTGAGAGTCATCAGCATACAAATGGTAGTTTAAGAGATACATCTGTTATGGCCACTGGATGAATGAGTCTTGATAAAATGGCTCTTTCAGCCTCAAGGCACCTAAAGCTATGGTTAATGCAGACAGGGCTCAAGATTCAGGAGTTAAGATGAGGGAGTGATGTCAGGAAACAGATTCTCATTAACTCCTGGAAACTTGCAGAATCATTCTCAGGTAGCAGGTCTTTGCACTGCTGGTAGGTGTCTAAACAGGCTGATGTCATGGGCTTCCTTTGATAAGGCAAAGGACTGTTGCATGTTTGGGTATTCTGAAAGAGCTCAACTTTCTTGTTTATTTCTATTGAAAATGAATGGAGTGGGTGCATAGAAATGTTAGATTAACCCTGAAAGAGGTAAATTTCTACTAGTATTTAATTTCTAAACTTCCTCAGGCTTTGAGATAAAGATGGTGTAATCATATACCTCTAGGGCTTGATACAATGATAAATACTGGGCAAAGGAGACAGAGAGACTTAGGTTCAAATTCCTATTCTCCCATATACTATCCTAGGAGGTAATTTAGCCAGTTTTCTCATCTGTAAAATTGAAATATTTAATTTGTTGTTGGAAAGATTAAAGATAAGGTATACAGTCAGTACTACCTGGCACCTAGAAGTCTCCCCAAAAAGATGTTAATGGTAGCGATTATTTTTAAAAATAAGATGTGGACATTCGAGCTAGAGATCAATTTATGGGGATGGCAGGTCTTATTATAGACAGACTGTTTAATTAATAAGTAACAACATAATACATGATTTTTTTCTCTTTTGTTATTTTGAGTTCATACTATAAAATCCATCAACTGCTACTCAGCTACAGGATTCCAAAGCAGTACTATTTGGCAGCCTGAACCAGAGACCCAAAGAAATGAATATAGCCACTCAATGAATAAAGAGAAGCCAGGAGATATATAGAGTAGAGTTAATCATGTGTTCTTGCTTCAGTGGCTTAAGTTCTATGATCTAGTTTCCTTATCATTAAAATGGTGCAAGTTGTGGCTATACCTTCATAAAATTTCTAAAGCACCTAGCACAGTAAAAATATTAAAAGTTCCTTCTTTTTTCCTCCTTTCCATTTCAAAAATTTGAATCCACAGACAACAGTTGTTAATGATAAAATACTAGAAAATTCTTAAGCCTTTCACATGGGTCTCCCATCATGAATTGTACCAAGTTTTTTTGCTAACATTCGGTCCTATGAAAAGACCCAGAGACGGTTGTGAGGGCTTCTTCCTTTTCTGAGAGTCTGGCCTGCTTGGCTGAGCCTTTCCTACTTTACTCCTGCAGCTCAGGACCAAATGAATAATTAAACTCTTAAGCTGAGTAACTGATTTTCAGCAAGTGAATTTCTCCTATGAACTGTAAGAGAATTTAGTTGAAGTGGGTACTGCATGCAAATCTATTATTTTATGGAGCCTAGAGGTTTCCACAAACCCTATAAATATCCCTTTTTGAGTGAACAGTATATTCCAGTAGGTAGAGGGTTACCTTAATAGCCTAAGTAGTGTGACTTCCAGATTGGTCTCAGGGGCCCACTCAGCCTCAAAGCTCCTAAGCTCCGGAGGGGTTCCTTGGGCAATAGCTATACCTCTAGATACACAATGAACATTGACTGCTAGGTAGGCTGTTACATAAAGGTAAAGGGAGATGACAGTTGCTACATGGCCTGATTTTTTTTTTTTTTTTTTTTTTTGAAGACTGCTAGAAAGAACTGTGCTTGCAAGTATCATTTCAAATGCACTGTGTGAAATGTTTCTATTAAAATTCATTCCTTTTGTTTTTAAATCTTTGCTGTTTAAAAAAATCCTGTTAAAAATTAATTTCCCCAGTACCTAACACATTAAATTGCCATTAGTCATTAACATTTAAAGGAGACTGATGTAGGAGACAAGAAGGTAAAAAATAAATTTATTTTACTAAGCAGACTATCTAGACCGCCATGCTGGGGAAATCCTAGTTGTAATGTTGTTATGAGAGGGCGAGCATAAAGGACACTGAAAATACAGATTTTCCTCCTTTATGGTTTGGTTTTTGGACAGCTTTGGTACAGAATAGTAACAGCACCTTGACCGAGCCAGTGGGCAGATAAAAGAAAGAAGTGGCTTAGTTTATGTCAGAGGACCTCATATCCTATAGGAGAACAGGCAAATATTCAATAAAGTTGACATGTGATTACTGTCCTGTCTGCCTATAGTTGAGAGGTAAATAATGAGAGCTTTATGGCCTTCAAAAGGGGCCATAGAGAAGACTCATGGGTAAGGGTAGCTATTTCATTTGGGAGACACACGATCCGAGGTAAGGAAAATACTAATTAAGTAGCTATTATTCGTAAGTTGTTATTGATGACTATAAATAGGAAAAATTATAGAAATGTGTGTATGTGTATGTATGTGATAATTTTATATGCCTGGTAACACTACTGAAAAACATACGTCAAAATATTGGTTTACAACGTGGAACAGGAGTACTAAGATTTCTTTTTCATGTTCAGTTTTCACCATGTTCAAGTTTATGCTTCAAGAAAAAATGTCTTCTACACATGTCTCATACTCCTAAAATGGGGTATGCTTGCTTTTGGAAAAGTTCTTTAAATTTTAGATTCCATTTTCCAAAGTTTTCTGGATGCTTTCTTGTTCTACAAGCTTATCTTCCATTATTTCCCAAAGTGCATACTCTGTGTTAATAGGTCATTCTCACTTGCCTGATTTCAATACATTTATTCCTTACCGCACAAATTTTTCATGCTTTCTCCATGTCTAAGAGGCATTTCCCCTTTATCTTAACATATCAAATCCTGCTCATCATTCAAGGCACAACCCAACTTCTACTTTCTCCATAAATTCTTTCCTACTCCTCTAAAACTATATTTGAAATCTTAGGCAGGGGTTGCAAACATTTCTTAAAGGGCCATATAATAAATATTTTAGACTTGTGGGCCACACAGGCTCTGCTGCAACTATTCAGCTCTGCTGTTGTAACACACAGGCAGCCATAGATAATACATTAAAGAATGATCATGGCTTGTTTCCAATAAAACTTTATTCATGAACACTGACATTTAAGGTAGGAGCTATGCTGGCTTGGTGGCCATGTGACCTGTGAGGTTACTCAGAGTCCTGCACTTGGAAGGGCCTCATGCTTAGTTTAACACTCTGCTGTCATCATCTTGATGTTCATAATAATTTTTAAAGAAAAGGCCCCACGTTTTTGTTTTTCAGTGGGTCCTTATGTAGCTGATCCTGGGTAGGAGTAAGTATGCTACTAAATGTCAAGACTTACTGTAAAGCTATAGGAATTAAAACAGTGTGGTTTTAGTGCAGGGTTAGATAAATAATTGGATTTTAGAATTCAAAGAGCAGAGTAGAATTCAGAAATGACTCATGATGATATTGACCCATGATAATGGTGGCACTGCAGAACATGGAGAAAGACTAACATGGAGCTGGATGGGGAGGGGTGCAAGCATAGGCTGGTGAGTGTCCTGCCACCCTTGGAAGCAACCTGCAGTGATCTCAGCATGAGGAGGGGCAAAGTTGGCATTGCAGGCATGGTGAAGGCATTCTCAAAAGGCCCTGCCAGGATCGTGGACCAGAAATTCTCATGGTCCCCTGCACTCCTCCAACATGGCGGCCACCTCTCCCAGTAGAGGCAACAGAGAAGCTCTTTGTCAGCCTCCCCCAGATGGAGAGGGGCATCTCCAAAATCATCAGCGGCAACCCCAGGAGCAACAATTTTCTTTACACCAATGGAAAGTGCATGACTCTCAGAAACGTCAACAACCCAATCCTTGCTGACATCTATATAGAGCATGCCCATCAAACGGTGGTGGCCAGGGACAAGCTAAACCGTTTCTACATCACTTTTGGAGATGTGTCTGGGAAGATGAGGATCTGAAATACCACACAGATGGAGTACCTCTTGAAGTAGGAATGTCAGCTTTTCGCTGGGAAGATCAAGGATATTGCTTGGACCGAAGAAAGTAAGAGGATCGCAGTTGATTGGGGAAGGAAGGGAGAAGTTTGGAGCCGTCTTTTTGTGGGACAGTGGTTCTTCCATGCGCAAAATCATGGGACACAACAAAACCATCAACAGCTTGGACATCCAGCAGAACAGGCCATACCAGCTGGTCATGGGCAGCGATGATAACTGTGCCACGTTCTTTGAGGGGCCACCTTTCAAGTTCAAGTTTACAATTGGCTACCACAGCTGCTTTGTTAACTGCGCGTGATATTTTCTCCCAATGGGAACAGACTTTCTACTGCCAGTGCTGACCACTAGATATAATACATCTATGATGGCAAGAAGGGAGAGAAAGCGTGCTCACTGGGAGGAAGCAAGGCTCATGACAGAGGTATTTATGCTATTAGTTAGAGTCCTGATAGCACTCATTTGCTTTCTGCTTCCGGAGACAAAAACTTCTAAAATTTGGGACCTCAATGTGAACTCTGTTGTCAACACTTTACCGTGGGCTCCACCTTTCTGGACCAGCAGCTGGGCTGTTTGAGGCAGAAGAACCACCTCCTCAGCATCTCACTGAGTACATCAATTACCTGGACAAAAACAACCCAGCCAACCTCTGCGGATCATCACAGCAACTTGACCCAGTGCCTGAGGCTGCATAAAAACTACGGCAAGTCCTATATCTACTCTTGGAGCCACAACGGACACATTAATTGCTGGGATATCGAGATGGGGAAGAACGACCCCTTCTCTGGGAAGGGCCACACGAACCAGTTGTCCAGGATGATTATGGGTGACTCTGCGTGGACAGCTGTTGAGCTTCCCCGTGGACAACACGGTGTGGTACACCAACCTCATGATGTGGGACTATAGCAGACAGGGAGTCGAGAAATTGGACGTCCAACCAAAGTGCATAGCTGTCGGCCATCGAGAATACGTGGTTGTTTACATCCAGCAGATAGGCATGCTGAAGGGTCAGAAGAAGTGCTGCAGTCTTGACGACCCTGACTACGAGCCCAAAGTGGTAGCAGCACACTTCAGTGGGGACATGGTAGTTGTCAGGAGAACAGGCAGGAAAGTCTGCTTATACTCCATCCTGTGCATCCTGCTGAAGGACGAGGGCAAGCTGCTGAAAGCCAAGGCCCTGTGACTGACTTGGTGTATTCCCACAACCACACCTTCCTCGTGCTGTGCAAAGCCAGCAAGGTGGTCACGATCTTCAGTGTTGCTAAAGGCTACTTGGAGAACAGCGTTTTTTGTGGACACCATGCAAAGATCATCGGCCTGGCCTGGTCACCAGACAACGAGCTTTTGGACCCTGAGTGGACCCCGAGACCAGAATCAAGATCCAAAGATGCACACTCTGCCACGATGGCAGCCTGGCCTGGTTGGATGAGCATATGCTGGTCACGACCTCCCACGATGCCTCTGTCAAAGAGTGGACAATCGCTTACTGAGGACCCCCATCTTTGGACGGAGCAAATCGGGACTAGAGTTTAACCGCAGCAGAACAGTCATTTCTCTAAATATTTTTGTAACGCTTCTGTGCCCCCGCCCTACTCAGGAGGGAGGGTGCTTAATTCCTGATGACCCTGGGCTCTGCAAGGGTCAGTATCTGTACATGTCCTTCTGAAAACTTTAGACAGTGACAGTTTGCATATAAAAATAACGTGAGCACTTAAAAAAAAAAAAAGAGATGGAGCTGAATAATTGGGTATCTATTTGGAAAAAAATGAAACTATATTCTAACTTATACTCAGAAATTAGTTAGCATGGAATATAGACCTAAATGTGAAAGGTAAAACAAAAACGTTTTCAGAGACCACATGGGATCTTTTTCACTCCAAGGTAGTAAAGTTTTCGTATGTAAGACACAAAAAATAGCAACCACAAGGGAAAAGATTTATTAATTCAACCACAAAAAAATTTAAAACTTCTCTTCTATAACCAAAAAGAAAGGAGAGGGGAGAGGGAAGAAAGGAGGAAGAAAAAAAAAATCAACTCAAAACAAGAGTTGATGAGAATATGGAACGACAAAAACTCGTATACTGCTGGGATGTAAATTGGTACAAACATTTTAGAAAAAGGTGATGTTATCAATGAACTTGATGATATTCATTCCTATGATCCAGCTGTTCTGCTTCTGGTATTTTAACTAAAGTAATGAAAGCTTATTTGTACCAGGTTATATGTATCAGAATATTCTTAGCAGCAGTATTTATGAGTATAAAAGAGCAAAAGTTGAAATAACACAAATGTTCACTGGTGAAAGAATAAACAAATTGTGATATAGTAATATGATGAGATACCATTTAGCAATGAAAAGTAAATGAACTATAGCTACCCATAACACCATGGAGAACACTGAAAATAATGCTGAGCAAGAGAAGCCGGACATCAAAGAATGTATACTGATTAATTCCAATTGTACAAAGTTCAAAAACTGACAAAATTTGTAGGTCTCACGGAACGGGTTAGGGGCTCAGCTTCACTGCAGCCTCATTGCCCACCTTTATACAGCCATAGTCTCCTCCATCACTCACTGCCCTAAAGTTTTGGGTCTTTTACTGCAGGCAAGGAATTTTTCTGTCCTGTAGTAACTCTGTGGGTTGGCTGCTGGGCTCCACAACTTTAAATACCTCTGTCATACTTAAGATCTGCTTCTTTTCTGTCTTTTTTTCCCATGCATCTCACCCTACTGAGCTCTGATTTCTTCATCTCTTTCAGTAAAACAATGCATACCATAGCAAGAGATGATTGCTATATATATATCATTTAGAGATAGTTGATCTCTATGTAGTCTCTATTTAGTTACCAAACATTTATTGAACACCAAATATTAGGTTGTTGAATCAAAGAGAAAAAAAATCCTTAAAAATCCCTGTACTTATTGATTTTACATTCTACTGATGGAGAAATAATAGATCAGTTAATGAATGTTATGAAGAAAATTATAGTAGGGTAAAGGATATAATGAGTTCTCTGGTAAAGGTGAATTTGCAATTTAAATAGAGTAGTTCTCATTGAAATAGTCACTTTTGAGCGAAGACTCATAGTGTCACCAGTAACAGGTTTTTGGTGTACACCACAGGAAAGAATTCAAGGGCGCACCAAATAAGCCAAGTAAGCAGCAGATTTACTAAAAGGATAGTACACTCCTTTTTTTTTTTTTTATTAGGAAAATAAATAAAAAAGGATAGTAGACCCTCAAGATGGTCAATGTGGGCTGGAAAAGAGCAGTTACCCCAAAGAACAATGAGACTTGGGAATATATTTCTAAAAATGGAAGTGTGAAATACTTAAGACTTAGGGGTGGTGTTACAGGCATTCCTAGGAGGGTCCTGACTGACCACTCCTTCCCATCAGGAGGAGGGATTTTGTCCTTATTTGGCTCAGTCATGGCAACACAGGGTGCAGATTTTCCTTAACCACAATGCTAATAACATTGTAATTCATTATAATTAGCTAAAGTTCATTTTGAAGGGCAAGATGGCATCCTGGATCTGCTCTCGGCCACCGAAATGTAGTTCTGGCTGGTCTGGTAGCTGCACTTTTTCTTAAGAGTGACCTCATCTCATCCCTCCTTAGTCTCCCCTTAACTCTTCCTTCCATTCCTCCTCCTCTCTACCCACGGCCTTCTCTACCTTTCTGCCTATGGTAACAGAAGGAGCTGACTGGAGTGGGTATCTGGGCAAAGATGATTCTAGATAGAGGACAGTAATGTAAAGTACCTGAGTTGGGTCCATGTTTTGTACATATGAGGAGCTACGAGGAGACCAAAACACCAGGAATATAGGATTAAAGGGAAAGGTAGTAGAGGAAATCGAGGTAATGGCAGGAGGGAGTAGTGAGGAGATAGATACAACAGAGACAAGTTGGGGCCATTTCCCTTCTAAAGATAAATGATTACAACCCATTGACTGGATGGGATTACAACCCATCCAAATATTATCTAAACTCCTCTCAGTGGGAAGTCAAACCGAAAGGAATTGTTTCAGTTTTCTATTTCAGCACAACAAAGCACTCCAAAACTTAGTGGCTTAAAAGAATAGCAGTCACTTATTGTGCCCATAAATCTGAAATTTTTGCAGGGTTCAGCAAGGATAGCTGGGACAGCTCATATAAGGATAGAGATCTGCTTCTAAGATAGTTTGTTTACATAGTTGGCAAGTTGATTCTGCAAGTACACCTCTCCAGAGACACCTTGGGCTTCTTCACAGCATGGTGGCTGGGTTTCAAAAGCAAGTATCCCAAGAGAATTGAGAAGTGGAAGCTGCCAGTGTCATTTACACTGTGCTTTATGGCTGAAATAGTTATAGAGCCCAAGGGAGGGAATGTAGACTGCATTTATCAATGAATGGCATGTCAAAGAATTTTGGGACCAAACTTCCACATGGAAAGAAGGAAATATAAAATCTAGGAGGTGGAGTAATGAATATGATAGCCTGGATGATGACACAAGATTTAGTAGAGAGATATCAGAGGAAGTCACTGGAACTGCCATGAGCTATAGCTTGTCTCAAAGCACAAAGAGGAGGATTCATGTACAGTTTTCTTGGTGCAGGACACATCCCCTTGTTTAATGATCATGTAAAGAAATGCATAAGATTTTTCTGATAATTGGAAAAGGTTCTGACCCTTTTGATACATCCAAGAAGAAAATTTCAGGTTTTAGGGTTGTGGTTGAACTTATTGAACATAACCTAATTTTGGGGTAAAGCAAATACACACACCTTCACTTTTCAAGGAACCTCTTTTTATATATGCCTCGTAGTCACAGCTGTAAAATTGCACTATAACAATAAGGCAGATTGCCCACTCAAAATGACCAGAAGCTGCATAATAAGTAAATAAATAAGCTTCTGTTTAAAAATGCCTTAAAATGCTTCCAATTTATAAAATTGCTCAAATTTGCTTAGTCTATGTATGAAGAAAAACTCAGACAATTAAGCTTTTATAGTTATGTTTCTGATATTGGAGTGGCTTATAAAAATTGTATGATGTCTTCAGGAATAGAACTGATTGTGAGTGATTCTGAAGTCTGTTTGATCTTTACTGCATATTACCAGAAGAAAGGAAAGAAAAGGGAGGGAATTATCTTTCCCTGAGTGCTAGGCACTGGACTGAGTACTTTTGATCTTTGATCTCACTTATCCCTCATGCAACACTCTGTGGCAGGTGTTATCAACCCTATTTTTATAGCTAAAGAAATTGAGGCTCAGAGAGGCTAAGTAACTTGCCCAAAGTGACACAGAGTAGTTTTCACAGAAATTGAACCCATGGCTGTTTGACTACAAAGTTCTTACTCTTTCCGGTATATTAAACTGCTTCTGGAATCAGAAGGCTCTTCACAACAAGAACTAGAGAACTTCATGATGTTCAAAAGAAGAATTAAAGGAAGAATTATGAAGTGTTGAAAAATGTTACCCTCTAAAAATTAAATATATTTTAATTTTGTATACCTGTCAGGGTCATGAACACTTTATATTTCTACAAAAAACGAGTATATAAAAACGAGTTCTCATTAACATCTGCACATTATTTTTGAGAAGCACAAAATCACATTTAGAGTGGGCATGCTTTAGAAGAAATGACTTCATCAGCAGGTTTGTTGGAATCTCCACTGTAAAAATAGGAAAATGGGGGAGAAAAGGAAGCTAGAAGAGGTAGTTGCGAAGATCATGGGCGGGGTGAAATGATCCAATTTTAGTGCTGGCCTCTGAGAGAAGAAGCCAACAGTTCAGTATGGTTTCCAAAGGACCCCTGTGAACTTGAGATGATGCAGGCTGGTGTCATCCATTATCCAGCTGGAAAGAAATTGAGGCAATGGCCATGCTCAGCCAAATTAAGAGAAGCATTGTGTTGTGGTGTCAAAGGGAACCAAACCATTGGATAGGATCAAGGGACAGAGTCCAGCCTTTCCTACTCTGACAAAGATAGGAAGGAAACCGAAGACTCAAATACATGAACTGAAGTTTAGGGCTGATCTCTAATTCTGGAGAAAAATTGGAGTGCTGAACTGGAAACTTTAGTCAGAAGCCTAGGCATACAAACTGGGAACATGGCATCCGCAGGTAAAGGCTGTATGTATATAATAATAGGATAGACATATGAGTGCTCAGAGCCCAGTGCAGACACATCAGTTACTATGAAATTAATTCTAAAATCTAGTGGCTGGTGAATCTGCATTCACAGAATACTCTGTCTCCCCTGCTTTGGATTCATTTAAGAGTTTAAGACATAAGATCCTGTAGTACAGATGAAAGTATAGCAACTAAATGGGCAGAACAGTAAATATTAACTTTCATTCAATCATTCCTTCATTTTTTTCATTCATTAATTAATATTTATTCCAGGCCTTCATGTGTACATATACAGTGAATTTCATTACTACATAACACTTTAAAATTTAGGCTAGTAAATACTATAAAAAATGCTTATGTAAACCATGCATGATTATTTCATATAATATGTTATTTCTCATCAATCACTAAGCATAAAATCAGAGAGTGCTTATTATGCAATAATCCTTTTACCCATGAAGAAATACTATCCATTCTGATAGTTTTCTCTATCAATAATTCCTTATCTCTCCTATATTTTCAGTATTTCCATTAAAATGATCTTTTTTCCCCCTAAGCATGAAAAGATGTACATGTGTCTATGAAACAAACGATCCTTATCAAACATTGAAATAAAGCCCAGTATGTACTGGACACAGTTCTAAATGTCTCATATATAATAACTCACAACAACATATGAGGTAGATGATGTTATAGCTACATTTTAGGGATAAGGACACTGAGGCACAGGAAAGAATAAATGAATTGTTCAAGATCACACAGATAGTGAGAGGTTGAGCAGGGATTTACACCCAAGCAATCTGGCTCTGGAGTCCGTGCCTTTTCCACGCTGTCACGCTCCTGTCCTGGAGTCCTCCTTACCTTTCATTCTACTTCTCTTCCTTTTTCAGTCACTTTTCATGAAGGAGTGTCTACTGTGTCAGATTTCACTTCCTATCTGTGTCAGATCCAATGTATCAACCTATCCAGATTTGTATGACCCCTGCTGCGTCCTGGGTGCCCGACTACTTGCTCGGTTCTCAGTGGACTTCCACGTCCACAGCTGTCTCCTTACCCACTCCCCATTGCGGAAGACAAGGGCAGTGCCTTTGCATGGCCTGGGTCACACTTTCCCAGGAAAGAGTCATAGCTGTTCCAGTGCCAAGGTCTGGGCTGACTGGATCCACAAAGGTTTGGGCTCCTTCCACCACTTAGGACTCTGATGCAGAGCTGTGTGGTACTGATTTCCTTGAAGGGCTGTGTGGCACAACTTGAGAATAAAGGGGAATTTACACCCCTTAAGGTAAACTTTGACCAACAAGAGACAGGAGTTGGAGGGTGGGGCAGGAAGAGATCTAGCAGATATATCCCTCTTTCTTTTTCCCTTTGTTGGATTGTTCCACAGTGTGAATGGTTCCATATGGCCTACCCAAACTCTGAGCAGCTGGCTGGATCTTCTCACAAGTCTGTAGATGGCTCATAATGCACCTCTTTGTATTTGCTTTCCCTCCTGCCTGCTTCCTGTTCTTTTCTCCTCATCATTGCTGAGTTGGGATTGCATCTCCCATGAAGCATTTGTTTCAGACTCTGTTTTCTATGGATCACCAAGACACTAGTTTTCTTCCATTGCATTAGGCTTATATCCTCACTTTCCAATCAAACTATTGTCACTGAGAGTGTCAGAGATCTCCTCATTGTTAGATTGAATGAGCATTTTTCAGTCCTTATTTTATTTGACCTCTCTTGTGTTGAGCTATTTTGACCATTTCTTCCCAATACTTCATGATAGTTAGTTTCTCTGGTTCTCTTTTCACCTAGTTAATGATGCCTTTTACATCATTCATGTGCTCTGTTTCCTTATTCTACACCTAAAATACTGGAATTAGCAGGATTCTTCATGTGGCTTTTTTTTTTCTCCTCATAAGTTATTTCATCTACTCTCATGGTTTCAACTATCCGTAGATTAGTAGGGTCTAAATCCATTTGTTTAGCACAGATCTTTCTCCTGAACTTCATGCCCTGGATTTCTATCCCCACCTGAATATCCTATAAACACATGCCATTTGTTATATGTAAATCTAAACTAACACCCTCAAGTCCATGTCTGTGTTGGATATCTTTCATTTATATTTCAAGATCCACTATGCAGTTTTAAGCACACTGTTTTGTTCTCTGAAAAGTGGACCTGCGTGGACTACCCTAATTGCTTCCTTGTTCTCCAGCTTCTGGTTGAGTCCAGCCATTTGGCAAGCACAGTGTGGCATGAGATGGAGGAAGGGGACTGAAATCTGACTAAGTATTCCTTCAGCATCCTCTCTGAGAGTCAGCATCAGCTGGCTGCATCCCTTGATATAGGATCACAGCTCTTGTCAGGTAGCCCTCTTAGCACAGCTATCTTGAACTCTTTTTATCAATATGCTATAGATGTTTCACATTATGCTACAATTATTACCTTCTCTGTCTCTCTCCAGAAACTCCTTGTGAGTAGGGATCTCATCCCATTCATTCCCCTACCCTTAATGACTATTATAGTTCTTTGCAAATAACAACATATTTATAGTGTATGGATTAAACATGTGCTCAAAGCTATGACAAATAGAAAAGGGAGACAGAATAAAAAGATTTTGTCCTACCCTCAAAGAATTGATGATTTATTTGGGCAGCTAAGACTACCAGGTGGAAACAATTAATTACTAAGAATTAATAGAAAGACAATTTGTTCAACACTTCAAGAAACTGACTTCTCAGAATGTAGAGATTTCATGCTATCAGGGGTCAGGAGGATTTTATAAACTAAGAAAAAAGGTACTAGATATTGGAGACTTAGCCTTCAAACCAGCTTGCAAATAAGTCTCATTCAACCAAAACTGAAAACAAAAATCTCCCAAAAAGAAACAGTAATTGCAGCAAACAAACAAACAAAAAAAACCTCACAACAAATCAAAATGTTATCAACCTTTCCTCTTTCCAGAGCCCACATTGTTACTTAAAAATAAGTGAAATTGACATTCTTTGGTATTCATTCTAACCAAGGAGATCGCTGCCTATTTCCAAGGTTGACTTAAATGTCACTCAGAGTTCTCTCTGCAGGTATTGAACTAGCCTGACCTACAGCTTTGGTTTTAAAAGATTATGGAAATTGGGGGTGTGAGGTTGTGTGTGTGTGTGGGGAGGTGGGGGGCTTGTGGACAGAAGAAAGCTGCAAACTCTATTCCAGAACTATCAACATTGGAAGTAGAAATCCCACCAAGGCAGACAGTTTTTGTTCTAGTGTGTTGTAAACTGTGTGGCTAATTAAAAGCCCTGCAATATAACTTCAGCACATATTGTTTTTCTACAAGATACCAAAGAATTGTTCCTGTTGATGTAGTTGGTGAGCACTAGTTTTAGAATACAATAACTCCTCAAAACTTTCACTGGTATATTCATCAGGATAAGTGAGCATGTCACACACACTATTTTAATTTTAGAATTTTGTGTCTCTAAACTCACCAGGGTCTTCTATTTAGATCAGCTGTGTGTGCTAGCTCACCAGTGAGGTGAAATATGTAAACATGATGAATATAATTGAAGTAATACTGATGTTATTAATTATTGGTGCAGCTGAGAATGCAATGTGAACAAACATCAAAGAAAGGTAATAGAAGACTTTTTTTTCTCTCCATATAGCACTTGTATTAATATCTCTGAACCGTCAGCCATGTTCTTGCCTGCCTTAAACTTCTTCCAACTTTTCCAGCTGTAGACTCCTGAAACTTGCATCTGGTTCCCTGGCATGCCTTTTGCATGCCTATGTATACACCTTCTGACCAAAGAACATTAGCGCATACGCACCACCTTTAGACTGAAGGATCCACAAATATAATTTCTAAAAGGCCCAAGTACCTCGTTAAGATCTTATATCATAATGATTGGTTGACAAGTCAATTTGTACAAATGCTGGTTTTGTGGACTTTATGATCATTAGCAGTAAAGACATAGGAACTGAGATGGGGTAATTATTAGCACTGGGGCATAGTAAATCAATATAGAGGTGTGAACATACTTTTCAGATGATTTTAAATTTGGGTAATTTAATGAGTAGAGTCAATGTATAATTAGATGGTTCAGACAGAAGTTAACCCAATTTTTAGATAGACAGAAATATGTACTACAGAGCATTTTATGGTAAGAGGTACCCATCATTTGTTGAACAAACACTGAATATACGCGTTATGTCAAATATAAGCCTGGGTGCTGGAGAGGCAATGATGAAAAATTTCAATGATGATTTTGGGAATATATTGTGGGGAAGACAAAATCAGCACTGGAAATACCCAGAATCTGCAGAGTTATAGCACTTGGGTATTTTTGAAGAATATCAAATAAATACATGTGTTCTTAGTGGATGGGACGAGTCTCTGGTTATCTTAAGACATGTGGTGAGGGGCAGCAAGTTGATGCAGTGATTTTTGAGATAAGGAGGAAAAGAGGATCAGGTACAGTGGAAACACTTGATGTGGCTTGAGTTCAAGTAAGAATGATTGTGAATTCCACTATAGGGCCCAATGTAAAGCCTTTTTGGATCCATCAAGTTTATGAGACAGTCTTGAGTTGGTGGAAGAGATTAAAGTCAGAAGTCAAACTTGTTCCATTGCAAATGAAAATATGAAGGGCAGTTCTTATTCATTTGAGGGACAAACCATTTGTTCTATGCCTATTATTTATATTTCTAAATTTATTTTGGTTTTGCTTTTATTTTTTTCCTATAGTTATACTTGCGAGTACTTTATCTCAAACCCATCATGATCAGTGACAATTTGGTCAATTATGATGATGCACATTGCTAACTTTTATCACAGAAGTTGTCATTGACAGTGGTTTAAAAAGGCTCTAGTAGCATGGATCATAATGAAAACTGAGACCTGGAGTTATTATAAATTTTTTGCTTTGTAACTGCAGAGCCTTCCTGCAGGTAAACTCACTATTTGTTCTTTTACCCATGTTGACTTAAAATTTATCTCATAATGATTCACACTATGAAGGCCTGGGTATCCATGATTTCTTCCTGGGTGTTATGTTCCAGGTTCCTTTTTAGAACATTCCTTCTACCTCTTTTACTTCAGCCTACTGAGTATATAAGAGTATATGAGTTGTATAGGTGTCTCGTTACATCTGTTTTCTACACATTTATTTCCATCTTGACAGTACTGTGTTTTGATAAGTGGTACTTCAATCCTGGTAGACTGGCTACATACCAGAACTATACTGTTGGTGAGTCAGTCTTGCCATTTAGTGTGAAGAATGTGACACTTCTTCAAACACATTGCAGATTCAATTGCACCAAAGTTTGGATAACAAAATGCCAACTGTAGAGTATCATTTTGGCACTTATATGGGGTGTCTGCGTGTGTCTGAGAGACAGAGAGAACTATAGAGGGCAGAGTCCAGAATGTCTTTTATAAGACAGAACAGAAATAACTTATAAAATATACTCAGAATATATTTGATGACTAATGACATGTTTTCTGATAAAATTGCAGATCCATATTTCACTTTCAGGAATAGACACACTATTTCCTTTTAGCTATAGACAAAGGATCTTTCAGGTAAGACAGTATTTTACCTTACAATCACACAACGTCAAGCCAGAGTCATTGTTCTAAAGGAACTGAACTTTCTGCCACTTCAACAACCCTAAAGTGCTGACTGTTAAGTCGTTTTTCTTTTCCTTTGATGTGACTATGACAAGAAACAAATTCATGGAAGAGGAATTATCTGTGATGGTGGGCCATTAGATAGCTGACCTTGGAAAAATTAATACACTAAGTGAATGGTAGTAGTCAGTTTATGTGCCAAAGTTGCAATCAGGAACATAAACTTTTTTCTGTTGCAAATTTGTAATATTTCAGATACAGAGATTGTTTTAAACATTATTTGTTAGATTTGTCGTTGATTTCAATATCATTGTTTATTTATTTATACTGAAATACATGGCTTCAGTACTTTTAAGAATGATTTAAAAATTTTAATTTAGATAACCAAAAGTATGTGTGTTCATGTGTGCACATGGATTTGTGTGTGTGTCTTTAATGTGCAACATGATTTCAATAAGGCTTAAAGTGGAGAGAATTCTTTCTAGAAACAAATATGTTGGTACTTCAATATTTATGCCTGCTTGGTTTTGGAATGCTTGGTGTAATTTTTATAAGATAGTATGTTTACTTGTCTAATGATATTTTTATGAAAGAAAGTGAGTTTATACTTTCTAACCATTTATCCTCTACTTCACATTTATGTCTAAACTCCTTTTGGCCATATTCTCCAATCTCCCCACTCCGACAGTATATAAGTATGCTACTCACTTCTTTCTTTAGCCTCTATATACTTACCTTTGTTCTACTTATGATTTAAATGCCACACTCTCCTTTCTCAGTAGACTTTGTCTCTTTTCCTTAAAATATTAGTGTAGCTGTACCATATTGAACCACCTGAATGAGCTTATGAATTTAGTCAAACAGTGAGTCAATTCCATCAAATATCCATCTAGCTTGATTATTATTTACACTTAATGGATTGGTTGACTAAGTTTACCTGATTGATAATTGGTCATAGATCTTGTATTATAAATATATGTGTAACTTATATCACATATGTATCTTATATCTTAAGTACATTTGAGTTTGTTGGCTCACTCATTCATACATTCAATCTGTCATTCAATCCACACACACTAATGTATCAAGAACGCAAAGCTCATATGACATGACCTTGTTATTGAAGAATTTAAACTCCATTGGCATATTTGTTTGACTAATAAGCTCGTATTGGATAATAATAGTAGAAATAGTAATTAATATTTCTTGACCATTATTTATGTGTCCGGCATTACGCTAAATGTTTTATATGCATTATCTCATTTGATATTTATGGCATGCTCGTAAGAGATGAATTACTTGGCTTTATTTTAAGATCAGGGATCTGAAGTCCAGAGAAATTGAGTAATCCATGCTAAGTCACATAGTTAATGAGTGACAGAGCTAGGAATGGAATTCAGGCAGCCTAAGTCCTGAAGGTTCATCCTTAGTCACTATATCCACATACCTGGGAGGACAGGGCAGAGTGGCATGTATATAATTCTCTGCCATAGCACCTGGCAGTTTAGAGCCTTCACATGCATGTTGATTCTCACCAAGGAGAAATCCATCCATAGGATACTGAGTGCCAGGGATAGATAAGGCAATTTGAGATTAAATATTTCCTAAACAACATTTCTAACATGTGAATAACTAATAATATACTTATTTCTTCTAATTTTACATACTCATACTTTTAATTTAACTATAGTTTAGAGATATAATATTTAGATTTACTATAAACTCAGATGTTTAATCCTGACACATACAGAGATCAGACAGTAATAAAAATTTAATTTTTAGGAATGTGACATGATTTATAGAAATATTTCATAATTATATCTGCAATGCTAGACATTCCTTTTCCACAGTTTTTCTTTTTCTTTAGGAATTTTTATCTTTGAATTCTTACATTTGTTTTGTAACATTCAAATGGCATCTGACATTTTTGCTTACTAAATATATGCATGTGATATGTAAAGCACAGAATGATATTAAAACATAATGAGCCATATTTTAGATTTGCTCTTCTCTGTATGGTCTCAAATGCGATTTTTTTTTTTTTTCATTTAAAGAAAACAAAAAGTTTGAGTCCAGATTGTTCATAGAGATCCGAAGGAGAAATTTTGCCCTTGGTAATTGCCTGTTTTTTTTAAGACAGCGCACATACATACGCTAAGTTGCTGTTATACTTAGAATGCACATTATTTGAAAGGTTGGGAATTTTCAGATCTTTTGGTATACAGGTAAGGTAGAGCATCTGTGAATGAGACCTCTTAAATTGGTGAAGTTCCAAAATGATCTTATGATTGTATAGTTTACAACTTTATCATAGAAAAAAGAAGGTAGGTTTGGTTAATGTTTTCTATAGAATTTTTTCCTTCTGTTTTATGAGAGTCTTAATTAGACTGTTAAATGAATTTTAATATCATTATTTATATTACAGAAAATCATTTCAACTATGTTATACAATATTTGGAAAAAAATCGGTCTAGGTCTTTGTTAAGATTTGAATCAAATTCACACTCTGCAATCAGTCAATAAATATTTTAGTGAATATATATATTTTTGTCCAGCAAGTCAAAAAAATGAAAAAGAGTTTAAGAAATATTGCCCACCTTCTCAGAGAGCTGGGCATCAATGTAGTTGTGGATACGAGACATATAAATCTAGAATGATTAGTTCTAAACTGCCATGTGCTGTGGCAGAGCATTATATACATGCCACCCTGCCCTGTCTTCCCAAGTACGTGGATATAGTGACTAAGGATGAACCTTCAGGATTTAGGCTGCCTGAATTCCATTCCTAGCTATGTTACTCATTAATGACGCCTCTAAAATTTTTGTGCTACTAATCCAATCTCCTAATGCCTCAGTTTTCTCACCTATGATGTGGGGATGATAATTTTACCTTACTCAGAGATGCCATAAAGATTAAATAAAATAATATATAAAACCATTTGTGGCTTAAGTAAGTGCATCATTCCCCACTAGATAGTGTGGAATACTATCTCATGTGTTATCCTCTTAGTAGCCTTGGTGCCTAACACAGTGTCAGGCAAAGGCCAGGACACTACATATGTGTTCAATGAATAAATGCATGCTCCTGGATGATGTTGTGCAGATTACAATTCTTTAGGAATTGAAAGAAAGAAAGAAAGAAAGAAAGAAAGAAAGAAAGAAAGAAAGAAAGAAAGAAAGAAAGAAAGAAAGAAAGAAAGAAAGAAAGAAAGAAAGAGAAAGGAAGGGAAGGGAAGGGAAGGGAAGGGAAGGGAAGGGAAGGGAAGGGAAGGGAAGGGAAAAGAAGAAAAGAAAAGAAAAGAAGAGGGAGGGAGGGAGGGAAGGAAGAAGGGAGGGAAGAAAGAAGGAAGGAAGGAAGGAAGGAAGGAAGGAAGGAAGGAAGGAAGGAAAGACAATAAGCCTAAAGAATCCCGTGAAATATTTGTGGTCGAATTAGGTTTAATTTGGCACTTCAAGGAAATTCCAGGAGGAAAGTGTCATAAACAAAGACACATAAATGGGAGGGAAATCAGAGCACAGAACATTCTAAGAAATCATAACTTGCATCCATACACAACAAAATATTTATTAATAACATAACAAATTTTAGAATTAGCTCTAATTTAAAAAAAATTAGATGTGTCAAGAGAAATTTCTAAAGATTAAAGCTTCAAGTTTCCTGTTGGCTTGTACCTACAGATAAGAAACTTAAAACATTTTGAATACCATTCCTGTCTTTAAAAGAGAAATGAGAAAAGTTATTCAAGCTAGCATTCTTTATGTTTCTATCTGAAATATTCTTTGCTATGTATAATGATTGCTGTTCAGAAGTGAAAAATTGATTGGAAAATATTTTATATTTTCCTTCCTTTACTTCAGAATAACTTCTTGCATAATTTTAGTTCTAATTTAAATTTCTATGCCAGTTGACTAAGGTCATAATGAATGCAGTTAGAGTTTTATAGTTGTGAACTGAAATAAAAAGACTACAGTCTCTATTTTACCATATAGATTCCATTTTTTCCTTCTACTTGTAAATCCACAATTACATAATTAGAGTATAATTCATATAGTGGTTGTCAGCACAGTGATTTTGAGGCAGGTAAATAGGTGTGGCCATTTAAAATATGTTGGGGACACATGAATTGATTAATGGTCAAAGTAAAATCAATAATGAGCTTGAAACAGAACCAAAGAGTGTTCTGCTTAGACTCTGATTCATGCTAAAAATTGAGAAGACTTGATTTTTATAGCATTAGGTGACTTTATGGTCACTTGTCTTCTGAACCTACTCTGTGTGAGTTTGACACAAGCACTTTGCATGTCAAAAGTTGACTGACACTTTCTCTATATACATTTTAGTGTCAAGGATAAACCCATCAATGAACAGAAATCCTTTCTCAAATAATAGTGCATTTGGTTGCTGGTTCTGCTGCTGCTTTGAGAGTATTAAATCATCAAAAGGATATCAAAAATGTAACTTTAGTCATGGGAATAAATAAAACACAACTGTGATCTATTATTTTATGTGTCAAGCAATATTATGTTCATAGTGATTGTTGAATAAATTATTAGATTGGGCACTAAGTGCCAAATTTGTTGTGATCTATTAACATGCTGAGTGCTGATGGATATTCATTAGACTTATATGCATATAAAATTTTATACAAAGTGTGAAATCATTGTTATGAAAAATCTAGTGTTTCTTTCATAAATTTCCTTTTAATTCTTCATAGAATCCATTGTGAGATATTCAGGAATGCTTTTTTTGAGGAATACAGAAACTCAGATGCAGAAAGATCACATCAGTTTGTTCTGTCATTATAATACGATGTCCTTTAATTCATGTTGTAGTTTTCAAAGCATTTTTATTACATTATCTTATGGAGGAGAAGAAAGATCACTGGACAAAAAATTAAGAATGAAGGAATTTAACTAGATCATATCTCAGGTTTTTCTTGTTTCCGAATATTAAAAAAAAAAAAAATCACTCCTAATATGACTGTGCAACAGGCAAGACAGATATATTCTCCTACTCTGAAAACAAGAAAGCTGATATTTAGAGAGGTTGTCACATAGTTAGGAAATGTTGGAGCCAGGCCTAGAACACTAGAAATTGACTCTGAGTATTTTGCTATTATAGAGGGCCTCTTGTAAAATTTGTATACATAAGTCTGATTTGGCCAATCTACTAAATTATCCCCCTGAATACTTTAATACTTACACCTGAAATATAGTTAATAGTTCTCAACAAAATAATGGAAAAGCTGTATGTTTACTTACAAAATTTGTTAGATGCCTCTATAATTAACAAGGGTGATTATATATGAGGGAGATTTTGGACTTTGTTTTGGAAAACAAATCATGTTAAAGCAATAACTAAAACAATATGATGAAGCAGTGATAGCTAAACTTGAAAACGTACCTTTGCCCTGAAGCAGTGTTAACCTCTTTGGCTTTGTCCCATGAAACAAGGTGAGAGTAAGCACATATTATTAGTGTTGATAAGTACTTGACTGGACTAAATGTATCTAGGAGTGATGACGTTTTCTGCTTCCCTGTGTGTATATGCTTAATACCTAATATCTAACTTCTTACAACCCTTATATCCGTAATCAACACTATAATGTAAGCTTTATGAGGGCAGGGACTTTTGTCTCTTTTGATCGCTGATGTATTCCCAATGCCTAAACAATGTCTGGCACATAATATGCCCTCAAGAACTAGTTGTTAAATAAATGTGAAAAGACTATCTCTAAATCAATTCTTACGGCAAAAATAAAACAAGAGAAAAGAAACTCCTAGTGTCTTTTACCACCTAGAGTACTGCATAAACATTTGTGAGTAGAAGTAACATATCTGAGAGACTTCTCTGTTTTTACTGGGAGAGGTTTACTTCCCTAAGGACATGGATGTGCAGTAAGTGCAATATGCAACTTCTGTTGTTGTTATTTCAACATGTCACTTGGAAATTAGAGTGTTTAAAATAAAAGAGAAATAGCATTTACTTTCGATCACCATAATGTTGTTCCCCAGAAAGTTTGTGTATCTTCCTGTGTTATTTTCCCATTCTTGCACTGTTGGCAGATAGGGCACAGACATTACATTTTTTTCTACTTTTTCCAACTTCTCAGCTTTACCAATTATTCTTTTGTCTCTCTTCCCTCACTCCAACTCCCACGCGTGCTTCCTTTTTTCTGATTATGTGCTTTCCCCTCCATGCAATCAAAATGAATTTGACGTGAATGATGAAAAATATAACTAAGGGGATGAGGGAGGGTCAGGTACCCGGGGACCTGAACCCAGGTCACCATCTTTACACTGCAGTCTGTGTTTCTGGATTTACACAGGTGAAATGTTGACCTAGAAGTACAGTGTATGGAACAAACTACTACAGCTTTAAGCTGTGGAGGTTTATAGAAAAAAAAAAAAGCGGAAACAAAGGCAAGCAGATGGCTAAAGATGAAGGTCACATCAGATTGAGAAGTTTGTCAAAATGTGATGACATAGGTAATCTGTAAACTGTTATTGCGCCTAGCTGGAGGTGCTGAAAAACATTTTGAAATTACAAAAAACACTGGAGTCACAAGCACAGAGGCAGGAATGATAGCCTGGAGTGGTTCTGGTCTATGGATGAATGCCAGATGTGGAAAGCGACATATCTGGAATTAATGATATTAAACATGCTTTTCTTTTATGCTCAATAATAACTCTATTATGATTGATACAAACCGCAGACACTTTATCTAGTACAAATGGAATCGTCTGTCATTGACTATATTAAATCATCAATTTCTGCATGATGAGGATCGTTTAGGGTAACTAATCATCTGTCTCGTTCTGAAGTCTTTAAGGCTGATCAGATAACGTTTTGAATACTGCCTGAGCAACCATGACAATCTAACCCTTCCATGTAAGGATTGAGAGGGGCCCATTATGCCTTCAAAGCCTGTGGAAATATCACAGCTCTTTCTCTACATAATACCCTGCTGTAAATAAATCACTCTCCACCACAAACTTTATTGATCACAAGCACTTCCATGCTTGTGTCTAGTGAAGTCTCTACAGAATAAAATGCTGCTTTATATTTTGTCTTGTCAAAATATTAAACGGCTCTGTCAAGCGGAGTCAGGCTAGCAGTGATGGTGTAATTCTGCTGTAGCCCTTCTCATTCCCTCCTTCTATCTCAGCTGCCAAGCTTACAAAGCAGGATTTTTTTTTTTTTTATAAACTTTCCAATTATAGTCTCGTAAGATTATGAAGCCCTAAGATAAAGTGTCCTAATTTAGAGTGGTGGAGTACTGAACCACTAGGAAAGCAACTGTTAGATAAAACAGCATTTCTCACAAGAAAAAAGATAACCTGGCTTATTTATATAAACAACTTTAATGGGCAATGGAGGTTAGGCTAAAAATATCTCTTTAATTTTACTTTGCAGAATGGAGGGTGGGGTGGAATCTAAATTAATTTGCACTAAGATGCTTATTATTCATACTTATAAAATCATGTGTTATGATCTAAACCAGCCTGGGGGGGGAGTGGGGATAATAGCAAAGGGGAGCTAATGGCAAAAGTCCATCATTAGCACAACACATGTTTTCCAAAAGACATG
Organism: Rhinolophus sinicus; assembly: GCF_057876585.1. Classification (NCBI taxonomy): domain Eukaryota; kingdom Metazoa; phylum Chordata; class Mammalia; order Chiroptera; family Rhinolophidae; genus Rhinolophus; species Rhinolophus sinicus. Next base: position 154,050,165 of record NC_142517.1, on the reverse strand, counting down.
GATAGGTTATCCAGCCACTAAGTGGTACCACATACTGTAATATGTTTGTGGCAACACCCAGAAACAACAAGCAGATTAAAAGTGTAATTTACTGCCTGCTAATGCTGAATTTCCTGGGCAGCATATGGTTTTAATGCAATCTAAAAGTAGTTTCATCCTTTGTCCCTTATATTTTGCTTTCAATAAGGAATAGAAAGAGACTGAAATCACTTAGAGAAGAGTTTAAGATTTAGTGTACTGGGCCATTAGTGCTGCTTGGAGGACACTGGGTTTGATCTTTATTCCCTTTTGGAAGATCATTAACTCTTTTAGACATTTAGTAAATAACCTCTGCAAAGCTTGGAAGAGTTTCTACACCACCATAAGAGAGCATTTTACTCCTGTCTTGCCTGTTTCCCAGCCAGATATTTATTGAAGCTTCTGTTTGGTCATTTTTAAAAAGAAGTTAAGCTGTAAGATGGATTGATAATCCTAGACAGCGAATTTATTTTGGAGTCATAAAAACTGGATGCCACAAAAACTGAAATTGTAAGCCTAGCTGTGGACCTATATGTACATCTCCATTTCTGCCTAGAAGAGATTCTAATGAAGAGAGAACAGATTTTAGCTTAGGGACAAGGTTAAATCCACTGGCATATTTCAAAGAAACAAGTAAACAGCTTTTTACTTTTTGGATGGTAATAAATTTTAAACATCAACCGCCTTAACTTAATTCAAGTTCTAATTCGTCTTCCCAGTCCCCTCACAAGTATTTTTCCAAGTACTATAATGGGCAGTAAACCTCAAAGATAGTGGAATCCATCAGTTCTTTTTTTTTTTTTAAACAATGGGGAAGTCATTAAATCCTACTGAACTGTATAGTCTCCTTCTAAGTAACTATGGCCATGTATTTCCTTGGGAGTAAAATAAAATGTACAAATGCATTGTTGCAAATATTTTGCTTAAATTGGAGCCACTGTACCCTTCTTCAGCAAACATTTATTAAATTTTTCCATATACTAGATGCTCCTTGCCTCACTAGAAACAGCCCCGGACCTTGAGAGGCTCAGGGTTTATTGAAGGAGATACAATTGTAAACAAGCAACAGTGCAGCATGAGAAAGCTGTGATGTGGGTAATACCTACAGTATTAGCCTTTGTTTTGTACCATAAGATGCGTGATAGTTATTGTTCACATAGCAGTTTAATTAACAGCTATAGTTTCTACTTGCTAATTTTCTTATAGCAGTTTCTTGATTTTTTTTTTTTTTTCTTCACTGATCTCAAACCAGGCGGAACTGATCTTACTTCCACCTGTACCTATCCAGGGGATATAATGCAGCCCTGATCATACAGCCTTGTGGCGTCAATTATTCATTCAGGGATAAATAATAGCCACACAGTCAGGAAGGAGCAGAGCCAGTTTTATATCCAGGCATGGTGGCTCCCAATTGCACATTCCTAACCACTATGCTTTACTCTCAATCTCCTCAATGTGGAAGATACACTGTTTGCGTGAAATATTCAAGATGAAAAGAACCAAGCCAGTCCACTGTGATTCATTACAGGGATTCATACTGAAACATTATTTTTCTGCTATTTTCCTAAGATAGTACGCGTTGGGCTTTGCAAGGACATCATTATTAAGAAAGAACCCACCAGAGAATAAAGCCAAACGCAGAAGATAGAAGCACTGAGAGGTGGAGAAATGGAGAAAGAGTGAAACATTGGAGAGACTGAATAAATTGAGGATATCACTTGATCCCATTCTTCAAGTGTATTTCCCTGGATTTCAGTCCTGAGAGCCAACAAAACGTGGCTACTCTTGCTGAAGCTAGTTTCTGTCAGGTGTGTCTACTAATTAATAATGTGCTTAAAGAGCTGAATGCATACCTTTTTTTTAAATCTCAATTGGGAGAAAGTAAAGCACTTTATCTAAAGGATCTCAGAGGACCCTTAAGTTTGATGGGTGGCAGAAACTGATTGGGAGAAGGAGGCTTTAGGGGGAATTCATCATTTATGATCTTTAAAATAGGACTTTAATTTTGTGCTAACCTTGGTATCAGGTCAAAGACCTTTCTTTAGATCTAACTAACAATTGTAAACTATAATTTCTATTAGAAATTTTTAAAAATCGATTATCTAAATATTTGTTTCCCTTATAGTTAGTAAACCAGTTTCTCCTACTTTCTGGGTTTCCCCTGGTTTGCACTGCAGACACGTAGAGAAGTTGTATAAATCCTTCTCCAGAATATGAAGGTATCATTTAATATCCTGGGAGTTAGCCCTTTTCAACCACCAGAAAAGCAGTTATCATACCATACCTGAAAGTGTTAATGCCGGTTCCTCAAGTACCTAGCATACTCCTGGGGAGTAGCTTACACTGTGGGAGAATCTAGGTCAATGTGCATGACTGAAAATAGCTTAACAGTGAATCCAATATGAATTGAAAAAATAATGAGATGAGATCCTAGCCATGAGATACCCTGACTAGACTGATATTGGGTCTAAAAATCAAGCATCCTGGGTCTTGGAATTGGTATAGTGGTCAGCACAATTTTCTTTCCTGGCCTTGTTGAACTGTTTTAAAGGAGCACTGGATGCTTAGATCCAAGTTCGCCAAAAAGGCTGCCAAAAAGACAAAAAATCCTGCTCCATGTAGAGGAGAGACTGCAATTTGGAAGGGAAATGAAAACTTCTAGTTAACTGACATTACATCTCTAGGCAATTTTAAGTTTTTGTTCAGGATTCCATTACTAGCCCCTGAAGATATTGCATTTCCTCAAGTTAATAATTTGACTGTGAAAAGGAAAATTCAAACCTCTCACTGTTCTAAAATTTTGCAAACAGAGAGACTATGTAGGGAAGTGAACAAAGCATCTTTTTTATTTTGGAAAAAGTAGCTTTAGATTGCTTTTTTTGTCAAAATTGTAAATAGAAAATACTGATTGCTATCACATTTCTGGTTTTTATTATAGGGAAATAGTTTACTGATAACCTAAATAAATTCATAAAGATCATTTTCTTAAATAGAAAACAATAGTTTATATTAACAGAATGTTTAAAATAATGTTCCCCTCCCCCAATAAAAGATAGTATTAAGTAGTTGGCAATAATGTCAACAGTTAATGCAGTTCTCTCATTATGCTAGCTAGGTAGTATCTCTGAAAACAAAAAGTGGCTCATTTTTTCATAACCTTAAACTACTTAATTCTTTTCCAGTGAAAGTTGACAAATAACTGTTAAGTGAGTGGTCAATTTGCCATATGCCACTGCAAGATATTGTGTGATGTTTAACACTCTTGCTACTGTCATGGATCTTTCAAGCTAATTGCATCATTGGGGTTGGTTGGAGAGGGAGTGGAGCAAGGAAGCAGAAACATATGCAATTAATATAATGTAAGGCAAACTAAAGTAAGAGCTAAATAGAGGCACAAGTGCAGGGGAGACACGGGAAAGGGTAATTGATTTGACTGAGTGGCTCAAGTATGGCTTCATGAAAATAATCCTGGCTTTGAATGTACAAGTGTTTGAGATGTGGAGTAAGCATTTCAAGTTGAAAGGACAGCATAATCAAAGGCACGGAAGCATGAAAGTACATATCATAATTGGGAATACTGAATTAATCTGGTGTGTTTGGAGTTTAGGAGTTGAAGAAGATTGAACTGGGTAGTGATAAATGTAAGTTGAGTTCAGGTTGTTGAATGTCTTAAATGTAGTCTGAGTGTTTCTGTTGGCAATGGGGAGGCAGGGACAGGGAGTGACTTAGTCTGGAACTTTAGAAAATTAATACTAACAATATAATGATAGTAGCTAACATTTATTAAGTGCTTAGCATGTGCCAAGCAAAGCACTGTTATAAATGCGCAATGTTTATTAATTCATTTAACTCTCAACATAGTTCCAGATGTAGTTTTCATTATTATCCTCTCTTGCAATGATGCACAGGGGGTTAAACAATTTGATGATGGCCATATAGCTAGGAAGGGACAGAGCCACATTTTTGTCCAGGCATAATGACTTCAGAATCCATGCTTCTGACCGCTATGCTGTCTCTTGACCCATCCAATATAGAGGATGCAGTGACTAAGTGAAACATTGAAGGAAGGAAGACGATTCAGTGGATCCAGGAGAAGGATGATGAAGGTCTAAATGGGAAGTTAGTAGTGGAAATAAAAATAGATCAATTTGAGAAATACCACCAAGGAAGAAGGAACCAATTATGGCAATCAATTAGACATCAGAAATGAAAGAAAGAGAGGAAATGATAATGACTTCAAAGTTTCAAAATGGAGAAGGTGAATAACAAAGCTAGGGACTACAGGGGGTGTAGGTTGGGAGGGAGTTGATAATATGTTTGGTTGCTAATATGCTAAACATATGGTGCCTGTGGTTCATTTCTGTGGATGTGTTAGGTAGGCATTTGGAAATGGAAGTCTCACACCCGGGAGAGGTATCGAGGCTGGAAAAAGATCATAGAAGTTTGTAGTCATTCAACTGAAATATATAGGGTACCCATCATCTAGCTAATTCTGTATTACAGATACAGTCGTGAATGAGTAAACATGATTTTTACCTTCATGGAGCTTACCATGGAAGACATCATTATACAAATCTAAATACAATTTAAATGGTTATTAGTTCCATGAAAATAAAGAATGGTAGAATTAGACATTGTAATATTGATCTGACTTTATTTGTGAAATTTTGAAAAGCTTTCTGTTAAGACGTTTAATTTAAGGAGAAACCTGAAGAATAAGAAGCAGTTACCTGAGTTAAGGATGCTGGCTGTATGTTTGGGAAGAGAGAACAGCATATGTGGAAATGCTAAGTTTAGAGAGAGCTGTGAGTATTCATGGAATTCAGAGAAAACGAAGCCTAGAGAATAAAAGAGATACAAACTCTGAGATAAAATTGTGAAAGGAATCAGAAACCAGGTCATACAAGGCATTTATGCCATGTCCAGGATTTTAGAATTTATTTTAAGACAGTGGAAAATTATAGATGAATTTAAGAAGAAAAATGGCATGGTAAGATTCACATTTTATTGTGGTTTCTAGGAGGCAAGGCATTTGATCAGGGTCAAAATAGGACATAGTTTAGTTATGAGGTTATATCAGTAATACCAGTGAGACATGTAGGGATTCAATTGACAGGGTGGTAGTGGAGAAGAGAATTGGAGGTAGAGGTGAAAGATTTGCTGATGACTTATAGGTGAAAAGTGAGAGAGAAATAGATTTGAGAGATGGCTTCCAGGTTTCTTTTAGTAACGATTGAATAGACTGTTTTGCAATCCCAAGTAATGGAGATGGGAACGTTTAAGAACAGTTAGAGCTCAGTTTTGAAAATATAAGTTTAAGGTGCCTGTAATAATTCCAACTGGAGATAATATGTATGCAGCTTATCAGGTCTCTGGAGCTCAGAATACAAGGTGTGGGCAGTTATAGAGATATACGTTTGGAAATACATAGTCTGCTGAAGGTGTTTAAAACCATGCCAATTGGTTAGATTGCTATGACAAGATGGAAGAGTGAGAAGAGAAGGGACATCTGAACAAAGACTTGAGAAACATCAACATTTAAAGATAGGATAGAGGGAAAGGTGATACTGGTCAAAGTGTACTTAGAATTATGTAGAAGAGTATGAGGTAAACCAAAAGATTCTGGTGTCATGGAAGATAAGCAATGTAGACCGATAGTTTTCATATTTCTAATAAGTCAAGAAAGATGACTGCAGAACAATGTCCGTTAGATATAACATCAAGGATATCAGAGGTGACCTTAATGAAAACAGTTTTGATGTGATGGGGCCCAAAGTCAGATTGAACTGAGTTGAAGAGTAAATAGGAGATGAAGAGGTAGAGGAGACAGGCAAATAGACAATGCTCTTCTGAAGCTTAATTGTAAAGGAGAGAAAATAATTAAAGCAAGGAATGAGATGTAGGGAAAACGGAAGGCTTCTTATTGTTGTATTTTGTTTTAAATACAGGAGCTTTTAAAGATTGGAATGTGTAGGGAAAGAATTTAGCAGGAAAGGAGGGATTAAATGGGAAAAGAGATGAAAATAGATGGAACAAATTTCCTAAGAAGGCTGAAGCTCATGAGGTCTGAAGTAAAAGTGGAGGAATTGGCCTTTGTTTTTGTAGGAAGGATACATATCTCTGTTGTAAAGAAATAATACAGTGAGCATAGGGCCAATGTAGGTGGGCAAAGAGATTCAGTGGGGGAAGATGAAGGCATTTCTGACTTATGGCTTCTTTTTTCCTCTGAGATTTATGAAGCAAGGTCATATATTTACGCGATAAGATAGAAATGTAACCTTTGAGAGTAAATGAGGTGGTCTGAGTCTAGAATGGATTGTGAAAGAAAAAAGTGTTCTGAGATGGATACTTGAGAATTTACACATTTGAGTATCTAGAGGAAAAAGAAAAGCATGTACAGAATAAGAATGGATCGGTTCAGAAGCAGGAAAGCAAAGAGCCTAGGTTGTAACTTTAAAGGGAAAAGTTTCCAGAAGTCTCCAAAGGGTGAGCTGATGTCAGATGACTTGACAAAAGCTATTGAGAAGATAGTATTTTTTTTTAATTGTGTCATATAACAAGAACTGTACTAAGTGCTTCACATGCATTAGTTCATGGCAAAGACTATGAAGAATGTAATATTATCTGTACACATAAGTGACTTGTCTAAGCTCAAACAGAAAAGAGTTCTAGAGAGACGTTTTTAATGTAGGAATGACAGGACCTGAAACCCACGAACTTACTACTGCCTCAAAAGGCTACTTAACATATGTTGGGCCCTTGATATTAGCAGGCATTTTTCTAAGCATTTTATTTATGGAAGTATTTACATTGCTATAGAAATAGGAAAAAATAATCAATTCAGATAAATAAAGAGACCACAACAGTATTGGCAATTATCTAAGGTAGAAGTATATGCTATAATCTGAAATCATAGTAAGGTACTTTACTTAAACCATAAGTAATATTATTTATTAAGTACACACTCGTTTTTAAAATACAAAATTAAAAGATGGGATGAGGGTTAAATAGGGTTAGGCTAACATATTCTCTCACCTATAGGAGTTTACAAGCTATAATTGACTCTACACAACTAAAGAACAATGGAACAATCATTAAAAATAAATACACGAATAAAAATATTGATACAATATAAATGCAAAGATAGTGTTCAGCTAGGGTGGGTATTTCAAAGGAGAGGATGGAATGCAGGAGGTATTTAGAGCTGAAGTTAAGAACAGTCTTATTTGCTGGTCACAGGTTCAAATATAGGACCTTTATATATTAATAGCACATGAAAGTAAAATGTGAGAAATAGTTATCATTATATCTAGTTATATCTATATATCATTATATGTGTATGTATGTATGCATATATGTATCTACCTGTCTATTTATTGTCTCCTACCTACTATTTTTCTATCTATCTGAAACCTACATAGAAAAAAGAATCCCTTTAAAGATATATTGGCACTTCCTTAAACAACTACAGGCAATATATTGCACTTTCTATATTAGAAAGAGATCTCCATGTTCAAGTAAATTGTGTTCAAATGGATGGATGATGTTCACAAAACTTAACTGATTTGATTAAAGCAAATAATCCACATAAAGAGTCTGGGACAATCACTGCCAAGTCGCCATCCATATGACAATTTCTCTTTCATGAGGAAAGGAAAAAAAAAAAAAAACACTGATGTTTATAAAGGTATTCTTGTTTGTTAATCATTGCGAAACAAAAATTTTCAAGTCAGTAGTTCTTTAGGAAGTGAGGTTATTCAGCATATTTTTATTAGTAACTGCTTTTTATAATTAAATATTTTAAATACCTGTTTGTCTTTCTTATAAGAGCTAAGAGAAAGTAGGAATATTTTGTGTATTTGTGGGATATATGCAGGTTTTCATGCAGGGCAAATCTCTCTTTTCTTCTCATTTCTTCAACAAGAATTTTCTTGGTCATTTCTAGGCTTTTTTAAAGGAAAAAAATAAAATAGTTTCTAGAAATCTATGCATTATATAAAAACCCACAGTGGAATGTTTTGTGAGCTTCTCTGAGAGCGATTTGACTGCCATAAGAAGCATTCACAGGAGAGGCATTCTGGTTCAAAATGCAGACAGCTAGCTAACTGAAAGTGAGTAAAGCTCCAGGTATAAAGTCTGCCCCCACCACATGGAAATTTCTCTTCCTGTGACCCTTTGTGCTGCTAAGACCTTCTTGATTTTAAGGCTGTGGTTTCTGATGGGTGGGAATGGCTGGAAAAGGAATCCTGGGTGATTTTCCTGTCCTTTCAAAATCTCCTTTAGAGTCTGGACATGTCAGGCCACTGCTAAATCCGTCTGGCATAACATTCCTGACAGGCCAAATTACTATCTTGGAGTTTGCCTTTACTGGGGCTTCTGTTTGAACTCCCTAGAAGCTGACATCCCTGTAGAGTATGAAATCCACCACACTGGCTGTCAACAAGCTGGCAGCTTACTGACTGCGTGTATTACCTGCTGGGCTGTTCTTCCATAGTAAAGACCCCTGTCTGACGATTTATCCCAGAAAAGACTCTTGCTAATTAACTAGGAATGAGCATCGTGTACCCAAGTGAGAGTAGGAACCTAGTTCACATAGTTGTTCATCTTCAATTCTTCAGTGTCCTTAGGACAAAGACCTAATGGGCTACCTTCTAGCAACACTTAATTTTAGTCATCTGTCAGCTAAACTAAAGGTCCAGAAGCAAAATAGATCATTTAGGTCTACTGTGTGAAGTGGCAACACTGCAGCGAGCAACAGATCAATAACTATTTATAAATAGATTTATCTGCTTCATTTATCAGTTAGAGTGTGTGTCAGTGCGTCTGTTTATTTACATATGCATATCTAACAAATTTGGGATCAAATGTCAAAATAAAAATAATAAGCCCAAATGCTTTCAATGAGAAGTCATTTATAATTTACAAATATATAGCCAACTGGAAGATAGATAAATGATACTTACATACATGCATACCTACATGCATACATACATACATACACACATACATACAAAAAGATGGACTTTGAATTGAAACGTGACCAAATTAGGGATGTGGGGGAGGTCACGGAAAATACTAGTATAAACAAGGTTTTGCTGTGATCTGTTTCCCCAACCACTACCTCATTTTCTTCCTTCTTCCTCTGTCTTCCCTTGCTTCTCCCTTTCCTTGTTCTCCTTAGTATACTTGCTCAGTCCCTAAGAATCTGATGAGTGACAGGACAGGCATCAGGGAGCAGATTAGCAGCTATATTTTAGAGACACAGTCGAGCTGCTTCCCTTCATCACTTGTTTCTCACTTCTAACTTCAACCCTTCCCCCACCACCTGAAAGGCATTCATAGATTAAGTGAAAGAGAAAAATATGTCAATGTTTTTTCTTTTAAAAAGAAATCTATTTGTCTTACAGCTTGATAAAATGCTCTAGTAGGTTATGTTTACTTAAGTTATTTTTTTTTTTTCCTTTAGATTGCTAACTCTGTGCTTCTGAAGCACTCCACGTAGACCCCACACACTCTGGCTGCAATCACTCCCCACAAATATGTAGCATCAAGCATGACTGCAATTTGTGGATTGTTTTCCCTTCTACTGATCCTAACTAGTTCATAGTAGGTGGCTTTGTGTGCCAGAATTACTTTTTAAGGAGAGCCAGGGATGGAAGCCATGTCTTGCTTTTATGTCCTATAGCTAAAGTAGAAAAGAACCAATTTTAAAACATGCAGTCCCATTGTCACCTTAATACTCTTGTATTAGACCATGTAACCTGACTTTAGGTATTCAGTATTTTGTTTCTTTCTGATGCCTCCAGCTGTAGGCGTTTCCTGTTAAAATCTACACGTTACGTAGCTTTGAACAAGCACTAAGCCTGTCATAACCTTGGTATTTTAATCTGTAAAATAGTAATGATGGTACTAGCATGGGATTAAATGCCATCTATAGGTTTATATGCCAGTGTGTAGCTGACCTATGTGAAATCTCCACCAAAAAAAAATTAATGGTTTATCGCTATTTTTACATAGTCCCACGCATTGAAACACTAAGGTTTTCTTATTTTTAGGGGCATAAGTAGACCTCTCACTAACACTCTGTTAGCACTCTTTATTTGTTAGAGCTTGTAATAGTAAAAAGAGGGAGGTGGGGGAAGAAAAAGGGAGACTATGGAATACATGTTATCATTTATCAAAACATGAGTATCAGCGTCTAATTTTTGACAAAAGGAAGTTCCATTTTGAACGATTCTAGAAACTCTAAGCTTTGTGCATTTTGTAGGATCAATAAAATAGTTGCAAATTATTGTCATATTCATAGTCAGTTTGAACTTTCTCAGTAAAAAATGTTGTAGTAAGACATTTATTCATTACGGCTTATCCCAAGAAGACTTTAGGATGTTTACTGTGATTTTATTTTTTGAAAAGAAAAGAATGTCATTATTTTATAAGAGTTTAATCTGTGACAGTGTGAGGGGAATAAAAGGTAGTGTGTAATTACATTGTCAACTTCCAACAATGCTCAAATTAATCTTCCTATTTGGTTTTGTATTAATCATATTTTCAGTAAAGATCACCTAGCCGTGTGCAGAAAATTCAGTACTTTGGCCTGATACCTTCTCTAAAAATGAACTCTTCTTACAATAAGCTCTTCTTACAACCACATGCTTGGTTGCTCTCACATGAAAAAAATCTTTTTCAAAAAATACCTCCAAAAAAATGTGCTTTGTGGTTGATTGTTTGGTTTTACTGAAAAGTGAAGAAAAAAGGAATAGTTAACGTGAATATCAACTCCAAAAGTCTCCTCCTTGAAGAGAATGAATATTGCAAGACGAGAAGATGTAAAATTTCATCAAATGTCAGTCACTGCACACCAATGGCCTTATCATAGCCCTTTGGAGTGTTATAAGACTTTTCTTATTTTTTATTGGAACTACACTGGGAATTACATTAGGAATTATGTCAGTCCTACAGCAATTTTGAAGAAGCCACAAGTCCATGATCCTGAAACTTTGACTCCAAGAAGTTGCTTGGAGCAGCAGTGTTATTAACAAGCCACCTTTTCCGCACCCCGTCTGCACTGGAAGCTATCCCCTGCTCATCACCTCCATCTGTCTCTCTGCATGATGGGGCGTGCACACCAGCATGCTCTGGCCTTGAAGTTCAGTTTGCTGCTGAGTTACTCGTCAAACATCCTATGCTGCATGCACTCCTTACTTTCAGTATTTGCCGGCTGCAAGCAGCCAGTCCAAGAGTCTGACAGCAGTGTCCTTATCTTCTTTTATAAGAAAGGCTCTTTAGGCAGGAATTTTAATGTCCTAGAAATGAAGATAGTTTATGTATGTGCCCAGAGAGAACCATCTGGTGCTGTGGGTGTCTCCCTTGAGATTTATGACAACCTCTTATGGGGGTGGGGTCCCTTGATTTGATGCCATTGGGGCTTTGTTCTCTGCACAGTGTCCTCTGAAGACTACCAGCCCTGGATTCTTCTTCCAGCTTTTAAAAGGCCTCTGAGGAGTCATAAATTCAGCATTTCTGGATTAAAGCAAAGGATATGCATGCACCTACTGTTCTGTACCCCTCTGTTCTTTTCTTGGTAAAAGATACTACTTTCACTCTTGCTACTAGTTCTCAAGTGGTGTGCAAATGAATTACCACACACTTTTTTTTTTTTTTAACTGGCATTATAACTGTTACTTTGCTTCAAAATGATGAGTTATCTGAGTTCCTGTTGAGAAACTTCATTTTCATGTTTTCTAAAATTATTATTATTAATAATCATTATTATAATTATTTCAGTCTTATTTTCCTGTTCTAGGTAGAAGTAGAATGATTGCGGAGATTTCTTCTCAGATCCCTGTGCAACACTTAAACAAAATATATGGAAATTTCAATGACTGTCCACAGAACAGGACAACAGATCCTAGACTGGTTTTCTTATTGACCCAACATAGGAAAAACAAATGGACAATAGAAAGGAAAGCAATATAACATAGTGAGTGAGAACAAGTCCTGATATTGTGGTAGAATAACTCATGATCCAGCTTTGCCAACTACCAGTTGCATGGCTTTGAGTAAGTTAAATGATTTAAGCCTCAGTTTTGTCATCTATAAAATAGGGTAAATAACAGTCTCTAATTCTTAGATAACTTTGGGGTGTGGTAGTGATTAAACTAGGTAGTGCATATATATAGGACTAGGTACATATAGGAACACGACATATAGAAATATTTAAATGTTAGGTTATACTACAGTTATGACTTGGGATAAAATGCTCTTGCTGAATCAAAGAAAAGAATTAGACTGAATTGTTTTTTTCAATTTTACTATATCAATAGTTTCTGCTTTATCACACCTCACAATTTTTAACTCACAGGTGGAGAAAATTAAAAAAGAAAATCAAAATTGCCATCTTGGGATTATATTTAGGAGGTGTACAATAAGATTCAGCCAAGAATTTAGGACTTTGGGTTCTCCAGATATGTCTCTATCCATAAAATTGTATTCCCTTTCCCTCATATAGAACTATATACCCAAAGGGCACTAACAAAAATAATGACAAAAATCAACCCATTGCTGCACACAAGAGTGAACTTAAAGGTCTATCTCATATTATTGTTAGTGTTCTTCACAGCTCCCAATTTCTTGGGGAAAATGTGAGTCACATTATTTGTAAGCTTTTATTCCTTCTTGTTTAACATCTGTCTTGGTCTTGGATTCTGCTACTACCATCACCATGATGTGGCAAATCAGTTTTTGAAATTAAATTTGAACAAAGATATTAACTAGCTAATTTACAGAACCAGAGAGAGTCAGCTTCAGATTCAGGCACCAAATTGTACCTACTCATCACAAACTCTGACAAAGTTCAATAAAATCGGTTCCTATATTGGAATATTGACATCTTTAAAACATAAAATGACACACAAATGAGCACAAGTAAAGTGGATCGTATCAATGTCAAGATCCTGATTCTGATATTAAACTATAGTTTTGCAAAATGTTACCATTGGGGAAAACTAAAAAATGTAGCAAACTGTATTTTTTCTTACAACTGCATCTGAATCTGCAATTGTCTCAATAAACATTTTAATTAAAAATATGAAGGGTTTATATTGTCCTAATGACTCATATTTATAAGGATGTGTTTCTGGAACACCTTCAACAGCTCATTACTTTGTATAGCAAATAAATGAGATGTTTCATTGGTGATGTTTTCTATACCGAAATACTTTAGTTGGTCTATGGCCTTTAAATTTTATAGGAAAATGGCATGAAGTGGCTGAACAGCCTGTTCTTTCTTTCATAAGAACCTAGGAAATTGGAACAATGCTTGCTTTTGGATTTGAAATGAATGGGCCAGAGGATAAATAGAATCAACAAAATAAAATTTACGTATAAAGCAATACCAAAATGTCTTCAAAGAAAAAGCATCTTCCATTCATTTACATTTAAAATAGAATGTCATATTGTGATAAAATCTAAACTTTTACAACAGCTTACATCTTTCAGTTCAGAGACATATATAACCATTAACAGCAGCATCCTATACACCTGTTGGGAGCTGAAAAATAGTTATTTTCTGTTTGTCCTTTCTAAAACTTTAACATCCCAAGTCCTAGGATATAATACCTTTGTTTATTTCTTATGTTAGATTTTCCTCATATTTTTGCTAAAATCATAGGGTGCAGATTCATACTTCTCATGGTCACAATAACTTTAATCCACTCATATGATCATAAAGAATTGTTATCAATACCTAAAGATCTAGGAGAGATCCAAAATGGTGGGGGAGATAAACACTGTGCCTATGTTCTCCCATGAACACGTTAAAATTACAACTAAATTCTACAACAATCAACCTGGAGTACCATTGAAGTTTAGCCAAACAAAAGTCCTATAGCTAAAAATATAAATAAGAAGCCACTATGAAACTGGTAGGAGGGGCAGCGACGCAGAAAAGGTCCCAGAGCTGCAGACGGTGGTTGACAATCAGAAGGGATATCTCAGCCACCTTGGATTCCCCCAGAGGAGCAAGAAACCCTAGGCCCCCACACCAGGCTCCCCAGCCCAGAGTACTGGTGCCAAGAAGAGGACCCCGACAACATCTGGCTGTGAAAAACAGTGGGGATTCAGACCACTCAGATGGACCGGAAGGCTTCAGGAAACCCAGCCATCCTCTTAAACAGCCCACACACAGACTCACTCCCTCGCAAGTACTCACCTTGGGCTCCAGCGAAGGAACAGGGACTCAGGGGGCCTCAGAGATGTCCTGGGGTGCAGACTGAGTTGTGTGGCTTCAGGCGGAAGATTTCCTGGTGAGGAAATTTCCTGGTGAGGAGTCTATCTCCTGTGCAGCTGGTTGGCAGGCGCCATCTTTCCTGTGCTGAGCCTGCCCCCTCTGGCCAAATCTGAATCTGATTGGCCTGGAGAGCTACGTTGCTCTGCCCTGCTGACTCACTGGGAGTCTGCTCTACACAACTCGGAACAGTTGGAGGCACTTTCTCCCAGAGCAGCCAGCCTCTCCTGAATCACACTCTTTCTTGGATAACTATCGGTCTGACAGGCCCCAGGCAGGAAGCAACTAGCCTCATCGTGCTCTCAGACTTCTGCTGAGTCACTCCAGGCTCACCACTGGCCCCAAAACGGAATTTACATTAGTTTCATGACCACAATTCTTCCCCCTTTAGTGACCCCCTGAGACCCTGCCTCACCCAACTCGCATACTATGTGATGCTTTATCAGCGGCTCAAACTTAAGGGAGCTAGGAGGTGGCAGTAGGCTTCAAGGTGTCCTGGCATTTTGTGGAGAAACCCTAGGCTCAGTACTGGTGGCAGACGTCTTCAGTTCACAGTGTGGTCCTTCCCACATGCCTCCAGTGTTAGCACAGGAAGTGAAAAACTGTGGATCACTTTGTTCCTCTTACCAGCTAGTCTGTGGCAGGTCACAGGCAGTGGGTGACCTGGGTCTGCATCAGAATGCCTCACAAGAGGCCCCAGAACCAACGTACATGGAGGTTGGCTTCAGATCACAGTTGAACACCACCCAATTAGCCCCACAAGAGGAACATCCAATGGGCAGTCTCAACAGCCACCAGAGCCCATTGAGGTGAATCCCATTCATTGGAACCTGTGAGCTATGGATGTGGCCAAAGCCCACAGCCAATCAGCCTGAGGATCAATCCTGCCCACTGATGTGCCAATAGCAACCAAGGCTCAACTATAACAGCACGGCACACACAAACCACACAAGGGACAATCCTGGAACACCTGGCTCAAGTGACCAGGGAAACTGTGCCACGGGGACCCACAGGACACCTACTACATAAGGTCACCCAGATAAGACTAGGAGACATACTAGATCTACCTAATACTAGAAAAACACATGGGCCACCAAAATGAGGACACAAAGAAATACATCCCGAATGAAAGAACAGAAGAAAATTCCAGAAAAAGAACTAAACGAAGTGGCGGCAAGCAACCTACCAGAGACAGAATTCAAAACAATGGTTATAATGATGCTCAAGGAACTTACTGAGAACTTCAACAAAGAGATAGCAAGCATAAAAAAGGACATAGGAACCATAAAAAAGAACCAGTTAGAAGTGAAGAATATAATAACTGAAATTAAGAAAGCACTAGACAGAATCTTCAGCAGACTAGATGAAGCAGAGGATTGACTGAGCAATTTGGAAGACAAGACAGCAGAAAACACCCAATTGGAAGAAGAGAAAGAAAAAAGAATCCCCCCAAAAATGTGAGTTTAACAGACCTCTGGGACAACATCAAAAATAACAACATTCACATCATAGCAGTACCAGAAGGAGAAGAGAGAAAACAAGAGATTGAGAACCTATTTAAAGAGATAATGACTGAAAATTTTCCTAACCTGGTGAAGGAAGTAGACATCCAAGACCAGGAAGCTCAGAGAGTTCAAAACAAGATGAACCCAAACAAGATGCACACCTAGACACATTATAATTAAAATGGCAGTTTAAAGACAAAGAGAGAACCCTAAAAGAAACAAGAGAAGGGCAACTGGTAACTTATAAGGAAGCTCCCATAAGACTGTTGGCTGCTTTCTCAACAGAAACTTTGCAGGGCAGAAGCGGTTGGCACACAATGTTCAATTTGATGAAAAGCAAGGACTACATCCAAGATTATTCTACCCAGCAAGGCTTTCATTTAACATTGAAGGACAAATAAAGAGCTTCCCAGACAAGAAAAAGCTAAAAGAGTTCATCACCACCAAACCAGTGTTATAAGGAATGTTAGAGGGATTTTTTTAAGATTAAAAAAAATCAAAATTATGAATAATAAAATGGCAATAGCTACATATTTATCAACAATTACTCTAAATGTAAATGGATTAAATGCTTAATCAAAAGATAAAGGAGAGCTGAATGGATAAGAAAAAAAAAACACCTTACATATGCTGCCTACAAGAGACTCACTTCAGATTGAAAGATAAACATACAGACAGAATGTAAAGTGATGGAAAAAGATAGTTCATGAAAATGGAAATGAAAAAATAAAGTTGGAGTAACAATACCTACACCAGATAAAATAGACTTCAAAACAAAGGTTATAAGAAGGGACAATGAAGGACCCAGTGATACCACTTCAGGGTATTTATTTGAAGAAACCCAAAATGCTACTTTGAGAGGGCATGTGTATCCGTCATGTTCATTATAGCATTGTTTACAATGGTCATGATGTGGAGGCAGTCTGGGTGTCTGTTGATGGATAAATGGATAAAGAGTGGGTGGTACATATATACAATGGAATATTGCTTGGCCATGGAAGGGAATGGGTTCTTGCCATCTGCAGCAGTATGAATGGACCTGGAGGGTATTGTGCTGAGTGAAGTATATCAGACAACGAAAAACAGACACAATGTGATTTCACTTATATGTAGAGCTTAAGAACAAAATTAATAAACACAATGGAAACAAACTCATAGATACAGAAAACATTTTTATGGTTGCCAGATTTGGGGAGGATTGGGGATGTGGGTAAAAAAAGGGTGCCACCTACTCTTTATGCATTCATTCATCAACAGACACCAAGGCTTCCTCCACATCGTGACCATTGTAAACAATGTTGCAATGAACATACTGGGTTTAAGAAGTACAAATTTGTTGTTACACAGTAGTCATGGGGATGTAGGGTATAGCACAAGGAATATAGTCAATAATATTGTAAAAACTGTAATGTGTCAGATGAGTACTAGATTTGTTGGGGTGATAGATGGGAAGGGTGGAAAAGATAAAAGGATTAAAAAGTACAAATTGGTAGTTATAAAATAGTCTTGGGGATGTAAAATAAATCATGGGCAATATAGTCAACAATATGGTAATAACTATGTATAGTGCCAGATGGGTACTAGACTAGTCAGAGATATCACTTCTTAAATTATATAAATGTCTAACCACTATGCTGTACACTTAAAAGTAATATAAAATAAAATTAAATGTCTACTGCAATTGATAAATTAAAAAGGGGGGAAAAGGTGAAGGGGAATAAGATGTCCAAATTTCCAAATAAGTCATGGAGTTGTAATGTACAGCATGGGGAATATAGTCAATAATATTGTGATAGCATAGTACGGTGTCAGATGGTTGCTGGACTTACCATGGTGATCGCTTCTTTAGATATATAAATGTTGAATAACTATGGTGTATCCCTGAAACAAATATAATATTTTATGTTAGCTATATTTTCAATAAATAGCTTTAAAAAAACACGTAAAGATCCAAAGTGACTCTAGATCACTAACGGTGGTACACTTAATTGTTAGCATGGCAGAAGTCAGTGAGGATACATCTTTGTCTTTTAGACCTCAAACTGCTGATTTTAGCCATGGGAGACACTGTGGAAGGGGAACATACCATGACTTTCCAACTGTGTTTCTGTAACTCAGATATTTACAGATCAGATAACTAATCCTCTTGGCTTTTCTTTGCTTTAACGAAAACAAATCAGTGCATACTGTACAAGACCAGGTCTGATCATGGTGGAGTGCTACGTATATTTGCTTTGACCTGTGTTAAAGAAAAAGGAGAGGAAATTGTTTTATTTTGGTTACTATCAATGATTTGCAGATATATTCTCCATTATCTCATGTCCTAAATTAGGTTTCAGAGGTCAGTACAAATGGCAAATTTTACATTTTCAGTATTTCCAAGTACCACCTTTAAATATCTGAAAATTGCATTCTGAAACTCTGAAACATCTAAACCTGTTAATTTAGGTTATTAAATAATGAGTTATAGAGAAAGACATAAGACATGCATTTTTTTCCCTGATGGTAACTCAGTGCCTTGTGGATGTGATTGCACAGCACTTTAAATTGAATAGTATCCATAGAGTTTTCACCTACTCTTTCCACAATCTGCATGTTGGTTCTTTCATCATCCACTCTCAGAATTAGTTGGAAATCTCCCAAAGTGTGGCTTATAAAACTTTTCTTGAGAGGGACCTGCCCAATCAACTCTTGTGGACTTCAAGGAAGTTTTGTGGAAACTAATTATAGGAGAGTCACCAAATTCTTAGTAGGTAAGTAGGAAACACTGTGGAACTCTGTGTTATATTAACAGCTTATTTACAGAATGTGCTCCTTTTTCTTTCTTTCTTTCTTTTTTTTTTGGCTATTTTTTTTAACAGTTTTGTTGTACACTTTTAAGGCACATGAGTATTCATTTACTGCTCATTATGCGCCATAGTTCCGGGGCAAAGCTGGGTACAAAGAGTCTCTGAAGGACAAACCCGACCATTCATCTGTACACATGTACCATGCTGGCTACTGTGGGTTGTAGAAAGAGGCTCTGTAGATTCTCCAATCGGAAGAAATAATGAGCTTAAAGAAACAGCTCCTCTGAGAACAGTTGGCAGTTAGATAATGATGGATGTGCTACAAATTCCAGAGATATCAACCAAGAAAAATGAACGATGCATATAAAGAAAGGAAGGCTAAAATCTACCACCTTTCTTTTAAGGGTAAACACTTAAGATGCTTTTCAGCATGATGATGGCAACAGTGCCTGGGGTATATTATGCTACATAATAAATGACACCACATTACCAAAGGAGTGACTCTCTGAAGGAGATGAATAAGAAAGAAATTAGACTTGATAGGAAGAGCTATAAAGTGGAAGTTGAAATTTTGGCCTGAAGCTGAGATTTTCATTTGTGCTCTTTTGCTGAAATCACTTCATGTATAGCAGCTTGGTCCTCTTTTGCACGGTGAACATGGGCTGGTTAACTTACGACCTTGTTTACAGACATCGATACCACTGATTAAAAAGTAAAAGTTCTGTCGAACAGTAGTTTGATCTTCATGACAGGAAACAGCCTGTTTGATGTTTTTATTGAATCAATTGATTTTTTTTTTCCACTGAATTGATTGGTTGTTTTACTGTCATGTGGACACTTCCTAAATCAACATGTGCCTCTTTAGACCTGTTTTTGAAAATCTTTGTATTCATAGACAGGTCTAGAATTTCTGGTTATGAAACACAAATGACATCAGAATAAATGACATCAATGCTGAGAAAAAAGATTTTATTCCTTTTGTTAAAATTGGACTTGAATTTCAGAATTCAAGCAACTCAGTGTTACAGACTGTTAAACGTCATTTTTTTTCCTGATCTTGTTCAAGTATGTACTTTAGATGTTGACTGAGTTGTTAGATAATTGTCTATCAATAAAGGGAAGTGGAGTTGTCATAGGTTTTTAAGGATAAAAGATAAAGGAAACAGATACCCACTCCATCTCCTTACTCAGCCTCATGTCTTTAATAGCCAAGCTCATACATTAGCCAGGTTTTCCTGCCTTATGAAAGGGAGTTATCAAATCTACTATTCATTCTAGGTCAAGATGTTTTAAATGGTCACAATGTGAGTCCTGCAAAACTTCATTTTTTCTCTAATAAAGTTAGATTTACCAGTAGACTTTTGCTTGATTAGTGAAGTTTAAACAACAAGATAAAGGCTGCTATATTCTGTCTATGGAAGTGATGCTCTGGCCATTTACTCTGTATATGGTGGGAGGAGAATTCACTTGCAGATGTTGTTATCTGTCCTGGTTTTAATGCGACATATTATATACCACACCTCAAAGAAGCAAGATAGATGCTGCTTGTATAATCAGTAAGTGTGCCTCCCACAAGGGCTGCAGTAGGATGGATTTTACAAGGTAGACTGTGATGAACCTAGTAGGGCCAGTTTATAACAGCTCTGGTCCATCAACTTTCAATGCACATTAGTTTAATACTCAAATTCACTGAATAATGAGATTCTGCCTGCTCAAGGGCATCCTTTCCCTCTGATACTATCCAAAGTTTTCCTGTAGATTTTCTCCTGTTCATTCATTCATTCATTCACCACACTCTTTGGGACCCCAGATTTACTTCAAGACATCTTATTTAATTGATTGATTAAAGATCAAGTTTTCTAACACACGATTTCTTATTTCGCATCTTACCATAACTTTTAAATATTTCTGTACTTGTATGTTTCTCAAAAACCAGTAAATATTTTAGTGATCTTTTCTTTCCTTTCTAACATTCAAGGACAATTTTACCAGCCAGAGATTTCATATCCCTCCTACATAACTATGTTTTATAATATTCCCTGATTCTTCTGAATGAACATTGATTTCTAGTGGTTCACTGTCCACAGATATTTTCATGTGCTCCCTAACAAAAGAAAAAGAGGTCTCCACCTATAGTATCTTTGGAGTTACTACTCTTTTACTCCCAAGTTTCTCAAAAAGGCAATTTGCCATTCCAGACACCATTCCCTCACCACCCCTCACTGACAGTCTGACTTCTGTCTTCATCAATTTATAGGAACTCCTTTTCTCAGGTTCACCAGTGTCTTCCTAATTGCCAAATTCAAGTATGCTATCAGTCCTAATTCTTGAAATCACTGTAGCATTAAACACTTACTTGAGTTCTTTGACTCTTGCCCACTTATTTGTGCCTCAGAAAACTTATTCTCATGGCTGCAATTTTGAGCAGCAGGCGTGGATGGAAAGAGCTTTGATATCAGAAAGATAGCAATTCTAATTCTATATGATTCTCCCATTTATCAACTATATGCTCTTGGATACATTGCTTAGCTTCTTGTAACCTCAGTTTCTGCATCTCAGAAGTAGGGATAATAATACCTTTCTCATGGAATAAACAGGACTAAGTGAGAATGAGAAGCACATAGTAGAAGCTCAGTAAATGTTAGTTTCTTAGACTTTCCTTACTAATGTCCTGATCAGTTTTGGTCATATTTCTTTTCTTCGTTGGTCATTTCTACCGGAATTGCCACTATCACCTCAACTGTGGCTATGAAATCACACACCATCATTCCTCCTCCCATGAACCCCACTCCAAACTTCCTGTTCCAAAATTATTTTTTCTTTCAGAGGCATCATGGCTTCCACAAAGGCCAAAGACAGCTGCCTCACAAGAGATGATAAACACATTTTTTCTGATGGATCTTCACATTTGTGGCTGCTGGAATCTTTCCTGAATCTACCCTAGCTCTATTTTACGTTTTTTTTTTTTTTTCCTTTTTCTTGCTTGATGAGTTGGCTTGTTCCAGGCTTCTATCCTAGACTTTCTTCTGGGTCCAACAGAGACTCTGGGTCCTGGTTCCACTCATTCTTGGCTCACTTCTCAGCTCTAACTGGCTTCGCTGCTTACCCTAGGGTTTGATAACCAAGTTCATGGTTCTCCCGGCCTCTATAGTTGCCTGCTGAATAGCTCTCTGTTGCCCTCACCTGACACAACTCATAATTATCAAAGCCACTTTACTGGAACTTGCTTCCAAGTTTCCCTTCAAGGTGTGACATGTAATGTCATCATTTTTCATTCTCTCAAGCTGGAGAGCTTGAATTAGCTTTTCACCTTTATTTCCCTGCTCTTTCCCTAGGACAGCCCCCAAATTCATTCAAAACTTAGTCACTCAGTTGCCTTAGTATGCTTTGTACATACACCTTTTATTATTTATACCAATAGAACAACAATGTCACTAACAACAACAACAGAACATCTGTTGAAAGCCTGTTATGTGCTAGGCATACTGGCAAGACTGTCTAAGCCTCATCTATTATAAAACAGAAAATTGAGGCTTAGAGAGGTTACATACCTTGCTCAAGGTTATTGCAAGTGTTGGGGTAAGGTTTTTGGGGCCCAGATTTGTCAGTTCCCAAACTCACACTCTTATTCACTGTTCTATGTTGTTTAAACTGATCACGTTTCCTTGATAGAAACATTTATGTGTTTTTCATCCGTAGTTCTCAAATTGCATATCTGTCTCATCAAAGATTTTATGACATTACACCAAACAAGTGATTTCATGGAATTAGAAAAAAAAACACAAAAAAACATAAATCAGTTTTACTCTAGTAAAGACTTGCTTAGTATTTGCCAGAAATAGGACAATTCCAAAGCTGAGAGAAGGCAGGAGAGGAGAATAGTGTGATATGAAAATAAGCAAGTGGGTGAAAATTTGATCTCTGATGTCATCAACTTATTTAATAAGTGGAAACATTCTCTGGCTGGGAAGAAATAAAAGGAGGTGCCCTTGGAAAGAGTCGAATGGAAACAGAGCTAATGGTGTCAGGCTATGGGAAGCCATGGAGAGGAGCAGTGGTGTGGCTTAAGAGGACAACTTCCTGCTCGAAATACTTTCCATTAGCATGAAGTCCTTGAACATGTGCACTGTAATGTCCAAACGGTTTGGGTGGAAATTCTAGCTGTCTTTGTACATAGTCTCAGAAGAGACTGGACGTGGGATCTGAAATCTAAATTTCCTTCGTAGCTCTATCACTAAACAGTTATTTGATCTTGGATAAATCTCACAACCTTCCTTGTCCTGAGTTTTGTCATTTTTAAAATACCTGGGAGTTGGCCTGGAAGAGCTCGAAGGCTCTTATAGTGCTTTCGTATTCTGGGATTCCAAATGCTTGAAACGTGTTTAGGATTACAGCTTAGGTTCACGGCCCACGGGCAGGCTGCACATCTTCTAACATTACATATGGATGTCACGGGTTGCTCTGGTCACTCAGATTGCACAGGAAATTTAAAATCTTGATAAGGGAGTCCCCAAATGGGGGATAAGCGTCTGACATCAGAGGTTATACACCTTTTGTAAAGAACCAGAGTGTGTTAGCATTCTGCCCTGCCACCAAGGTCCCTTTCTAATTCCTGAGTCAAGCCCTCCTCTGCCCCTGGGTGCATCTGTTTCATCGCAGCTGCTGCATATAACTTTGGTTCGCATGTGCATGGAAGGGTCTGTGCAACTGAACATGTGAAAGCTCAATTACAACTGAACAAGGGAATAATTTGGCCAGTAGTTTTGTATCTCAAGAACTCGAGAATGATCACCCTTGGCTAGACTAGTAGACCCAAATTGCCCTTTTTATTGCTTCACTAAAACACACCACTTTGCCCAGTTCATTTATTGACTTTTTCATCTCAAGCACGAATTCTTACCTAGGTAGAAGTTAAAGGTCCACATACACTAATTGTAAAAGAAAAAATGCCAATTCAACAGAATTCCAAAACCACAGGAAATGCCTGTGAACTTAACTCTTGTGTAAATTAAGTTTGAACATGATTTTTTTTTTTTAAAAAAAGAGGTTTTGAGTGTTTCTTTAAAAAAAAAATGGTATGAGAATGTATTTATCTATGGACAATGAAAACGAACTTTGCATCAGTTGCAGAAAACAGTGGGAAACTTTGAGGTTGGTTTTTTGGAGACCAACAGAGAGATAGCTACTAGGATTCATTTAAATCACACCCCAAAAATATCACCCCAGCTTCCAGAGATATATATCGTTTGTATAAATAATCTAACTTTCCTCCCCCACTGCTTTGCTTTGCAGAAAGCAAGCAAGAGTTAAAACACAAGAGCATTTTTTAGAGGAAAGCTCATGACTACCAATCAGTGCTAATAAGATTCTTTTCCTCTTGCAAGATTCACAGGAAGCCCTCGATCCATGCCGAGCACATTCAAAGGCAAGGGACTAAGAGCTCCCCTCACAGGTTCATTATCATTCTCAGGTTATCCTAAGCCAAGTGAATCAGGAAAGCAAATGAATTAGTGAGAATTAAGGAGCCTCTGTGGTCTGAACCCACTCCAAATCTCAGCAAAGATGAAAGGTAGACGCTGATGTCTTACGTCCCTAGGTTCTCAGGCTCGGAGCCCCAGCGCCTAGATGTTCCTCAAGAGAGCCTTGCAGAAATGTGCAGGCAGTTAACGTTGCCTAACGTCTTCTGACCGTGGGTTCAGCCATGTGGGAAAAGTTTTACGAGGCTGCAAAAGCAAACCCCCTTTCACTCACAATTAATTACAGAAGACTTGCTATAGCACCTAGCTGTCAATGAGTCCAGTGTGGGTACTTTTCTTCTTGTTTTGGTCACTTACTAATAATCAAAGATACCAGGGTAATGCTTTTTGTATGATAATATCAAACGGAATTTTTGAAGAACAAATCTATACAATATTTGAACTGCTAAGTGTTAAGCTTCCCTGGAAGTGATGTCTTGAGCTGAGGAGTGGGATTTAATGGGAACTAAAGTCCTTAGAATTACAGAAGTTTTTGTTGTTGTTTTTACCGTTGTTTTAAATGCTACTGGCAAATGGGAGTGGGGAGAATGGGGAGGGGTCATGTTTTGTCCTGGTGATGGAGATACAGTGATCCTTGGAGCATGTGTGGGGTTTAAACAAAACATGTAGTAAGTGTTTAGGAGTAGCAGTTTGTTTTCATTAAACATTTGCAACTGCTAATTGTATTTGATCACTGTAAAGAATATAGTTTAATTAAAGAAACACTGTGTTTAGGAAAATATTTGATTTCCAAAGGAGAACAATTTATCTTTACATTAGTAGGTAAAGAAAAAAGTAATTGTGACTGTATGTTTTCAGTAAGTTTTTGGTTTTTATGGAGAGGTTTTATTCCATTTATGGGGAAAATTTTTATCTTTGTTCCTCAAATTACAGTAAAGTACTAATTTCATATCATGCTACTTGAATGCATGCTTCAATTTATTTAACATAAGCAATTATTTAAAAATGAAACAACATTTGGCAAATGACATTAAACAACACAGTCTAACATCAATCTGAATCAACATGTCTTCTTTCTCTTCGGAGATAATTTCAGTGTTAACTCTTTCAGTGAATCTTGAAATGTGCTGTAATATTAATGTTTTCCCTAATCAACATATGGTTTTCATTTTAATTTTGCAAGGTAATAGTTTGGCAGTGGCCTGCAGGAAATTAATGGAAAATGAAGGCAGATAAGTATTCTTGTAACTAAAGCCTAGTATTCATGTTGCTTGTATATCATTGTGTATAATCATTCTTTTAAGTAATTATACTAGGGAACTTTGATTTTTAAAACTGTATTCTCCTAATATTAGTTTAGTTTGAATGAACACCCATGAGTTCTGCAAATTTAATGGGCAAAGGTGTATCTTAATATAGCTATTAGAATCTTAAAAAAAAGGACAATTCAAATGTTGTGTTTATAATATGTAAATGTCAGGGATGACCCAGACTTAAAACAGAAATTCCTTTGTTTGCAATCTAACACCAGAAACAGAATTAAAAAATTAATGCATTAGTAGTTTTGCATCATATTGTAAAAAGAAGGCATTTGTATCATTCCATTTTAAACATACGTCTGTAAATTTTGGAGAACATGTTATGAAATCTTTGGATCATTTTGCTTATTTTAACCATTTTTTTAATAACTCTCAAACACTACTAAATTGGATAATTCTATTTTTAAAAACTTTCTCTTTTATCTCATAAAGGTGAACCTAAAAATTAGTATTTAAAATATAGTTTATATACATGTAAGGTTTTATAGTTCTTTTTTTACAGTATAGTTTAAATGTTTAATTTATCTTTAACATATATAACAATAGATTAAACCCAAGAAAACATAAGTTCTCAGTTATATCCAAGTAGAAAAGCGATACACTCTTATTTTTGCTCTTATGTCGCATTGTGTTATTATTATCATTATTATTATTTCCTATTATCATCACTTAAATATTTTCCAATGAGAAGGTTTTGCTTCTTCTTCTGTTTCTTTCTTTCTTTTTTTCTTTTTTTTTGTAAAACTAGACTAATTTGACACCTTTGGGTAGAGGAGAAAAACAAACTTCCAGCTTTTTGATAAACTGTATGAATGTGTATGAAAACTTGCTTGTTCAAAAATGCTAAATCTGTAAGCAATTTTGAATAAAGCACAGAAAAGCAATTAGAGCAGTTTAGTATACAACCAATAGCCTAGAAAGCAGTTTTTGTATGCTGGCCTTAAAGCAGAAACATACCCTTGTTCATAAAAACATTATGTAAAACGCCGTAAGTTGGCAGCAGCCTGCAGCAGAGGCAACAAGCAGTTCTGCATTAGCACAGAGGCCTGCCCTACCCTTGTGCTGCCCACAAATGACCAGAGAAATCCCAGAGGTACTCTTGAATTTCTGCATTCTCATTTCTTCAGCTGCAAAATATCTGTCAGTCACATCCCACACTGGCCAAAGTGACACCTGCCAGTCTCAAGAACAAGGACAAATTATTGTCCGTCTGCCAACCCTGTCTCAGCAATGAAAGCCGAGCAGTGATAGGGACGTGCCACCAATGGCAGATTGTTAAACTCTATAATTATTTTTCAGATGTTTCTTTCAAGGAGGCTAATTTTCAGCATAATGTTGGTTAACATTCAGAACATGTGCTTTTGTGGTCCACTATATAATCATAATGACACATTTAAGAATATTTACAAACAGCTGGCAAAATATAAATTGAATAAGACTAGGCTTTGCTGTGCAGGCCAGTATCATACTATTGTCATGAAAGTCCCACGGTTTTGGTCATCATTGTAAGGATTCTAGGTTCCTTTTAGGACCAAAAATCCCAAAGCATTCCCTCAGATTCGCCTTCCCATTTAAGTTTTGTGCATGCGTACGTGTGTGTGTGTGTGTGTGTGAGAGAGAGAGAGAGAGAGAGAGAGAGAGAGAGAGAGAGAGAGAGAGAGAGAGAGAGAGAGAGAGAGAGAGAGAGAGAGAGAGAGAGAGAGAGAGAGAGAGAGAGATCTGTCATCGTGTCATATGAAGTTAGGCAACATTCTATCTGTTGTTGATGAAATGCATCATGACAGAATGTAGTGTAATGTAACGTAACAAAAAATGTAAATAATATACTTTGTGGGATTAGATATCTGCTGTCAATTCCTATAGTAGGGAACTGAACAGAACTTACTGAGGCGCACAGAAGCTCAGTGAACGCCAAACTGGCCATGGTGTTTGAGAACCAGCACACACCACAGTTCACTGATTTCCCCAATTACTTTGGGGTAGTTTGGCACGTATAGAAATGTTCAACAAAAGTTCTCTTGTTGGACACTTCTGGGAAGTAATTTGATTGTTAATTACAAACGCTCAGGGTGATTGCTCCGCATAATTGTTTTACTCCTTCAGCACTCCATTAGAAGCTTATCTGCTGGAGGTTTATTTTTAGATCTTTGATTTTTTAACATCTTCTGTATGTCAAACTGATGCAATATAAGTGACCCCTCCAGATAAAATTCTTTTCTCAGTCAGGGTAATCCAGTGCCTCCAGTGAGAGGTAGAATGGGAAAGATACTATGACCACATTCATTTATCTCCAACAACATCTATAATCATGCAACACACACACACACACACACACACACACACACACACACACACTTCAAAATTCTGTGCGTGTTCAGAACTATTTTCAGTTGTATACTCTAAACTGCTTGAATTGTAAAGAGAAAAAGGCACATCTCAGAGTCAAACCAAAAGCATTCCAGATATGATTTCTTTTTTATTACCAAGCTTTCGTCTCAGCAGTTAACAATAAACTACAGAGAACAAGTCCACATTGCCTTAAAGGTAAATGGGCAGAAGCTCGTTTGATACTGCATTCCTGAGAATGGAACCTTTTATTTGCTGTCATAGTGATGACTTTTAATTGTCCTAATAAATAAGCTTTTAAAAAGCTTCTAACATGTTCTCTAATAACACACTTTGGTCTTTAGCCATAGAAATGCAGAAATAATTAGAAGTGGCATTGTGTACACTGCCTTCTGGACTGGGCTGAAGGTGAAGGAGAAAGTCTCACGCTATCCTTGTCAGCTGCAAGGGTAATTACTGCTGGCTGAAATTACTCAACATTTGTTTATAAGCTCCCCAGAGCATGCTGTAAATAGATTGTCTGTTATAGTCCAATCACATTAAAACGCTGCTTCTTGCAAACTGCTACCTCCTGTTTTCTGTAAGCTAGACAGAGAGAGCCTGCTGCTCACTTATTGAGCACTGAGCAGGGAAGAGCTATGTTTAATGTGATTGTTTTCATTAGATTCTTCTCTGTCCAAGATCACATTTGTCGTTTTCAGAGTCTGAATGCTAGTAGGATACATTACTTTCATTAGGAAACTTTTATTTGCTTAGGGGAGGTTTTTTTTGAATGTGTATATAAAGTTTGAAGGGAAATTTAGAACAATACAAAGAAGTGACCACATACAGTCCCTTCCACACACGGAATTTATTTCAATTGAGTTTTAGAAAGTTTATAGAATTTACTAGTTATATCAGTTTGATTTCATTTAGTATGTACTTCTAGAGTCCTCACTATATGTCTAACACTGGGTTAGGTACTATGAAGATAGTAGTATCAAAATATTTATTTTGGGGGGTGGGGAACACTAAAATCTAGGTGGGGAAAATGACTTGGATATGTAATAAAGTTAAAAAGTATTATGGTATGTATGAAATCCAATGTTTAATATAATAAATACCAATATGAATATTCAAAGTAGCCATATGGATGATTGGTAAGCGCTAGTGTTTGGAAAGTGAACAGAATTTACTGTTTTGCAAAGATAATAAGGCTTCATGAATAAAATTGTGCCCCCTTCAAAGGAACCAGAGACGAACCAGACAGTAGTTAGCTCAGCTTTTTGGTGAACCTGGCTTCCAGTTTATCATTTTACATGGGATAGACTTTATTGGAGCTCTAGGCTGGTTGTTCTGAAAGGTCAACTTTTTGAATACAGTAGAGAATAGGAAATTAAAAGGAGCTCAATGGAAAGAATCTGGATATGTACTGAACCAAATCTTACTGTAATACAAGTTTCCTCTCTAATTGATTAGTAAGGAAGTTTAGCTACTTTTTTTCTTCTTTTGTCCCATTCTGGGAAAAGAATTGGGAATAATTCCTGAGTTGTTTCTATTTATATTTGACTAAGATTCTCAAAATCTGAATGATTGTATCTTTATAGCAGTCTTTAAGAAAAAGAAAAAAAGAAAAAAAAGTGAATTAATCAAGAGAATAAACTGTTCTATAAATCTGTCTGGTAATGGGGCAGATATCGGAAGAAAAATATTGCAGAGAAGGGATATTACTCAGTTAATGCCAGGCATGGGAACAAAACATACAAATTGTGCAAACTCACATCTGAGAGACAAAAGGACTAATTGTGAAGTGGAGAAAAAGTAGCTATCTTACTTTCCAGGACATAGTTAGCCGTTCCTTTCCTTTACACCATACCAAATTTTTCTCAGGGAAAGTATCCTTTTTTAATCTAGTCTGGAATTGATAACGGGGTTTTGGGAAACTCCCATTTCTTATTATGTATACCAATGTCACTGGAAAGCAGTATGAAAGAGAGATATTTGAGTACCAGAAATGATTAATCAAATGCATTTTACAGTAATTCCTGAAAGTACCGTATTCTAGGCTTTAGTGCAGAAAAGAGTATCAGATGCAGATCAGATTTTGAGTTGGAACATATATTGCCATGGAAAGATGGGAATGTTTTACATAGAATGCTAAACGAAGGTGGGGATGCCAGTGGTGTGTTCATTTCAGAATGTTTGGCTAAATTTATTTTCAAGAGAGAAGTAAAACTAAATAAAATTGTTCCTTCGGGCTAGAACACATTGTCTTAAAACAGACTGAATCCTTTTTAATCTATATAACATTTTTATATGCTCCCCGTTACTCACTTTATGCCATTAGGACAGCACTGAATCTTTAAAGAGAAACTTCCTACAGCTAAAAAAGACATTAAGGGGGAAAAATGCTGGGAGCCATAGTGACAGGTAAAACTAAGCTTGTATCCTTCGGTTCCCTGGAAACCAGTCAAACACTATCTCATCTTGCAATGGTTGTGTCTGATCCTCTGCTTCAGACATCTTCCTAATAATGGCAACTGCAGAGGTGACTCTGCAAATAAGGGCTTGCAGCCACTGGGCATCCATCACATTTCTCCAGAGCAACATTAGACCACCCTAATGGGTACTCCCGTCTTCATTATGATATTAATTCTCTAAATTTCTGAAGTGATTTCATTTGTAATATGACAAAGGCTGGCTGCTCAGGAGACAAACTGTTTTCATCCCCCTCCTGCATGCTCACAAAGGCTTGCTCTCTTTAGTCTTTGGGGGAAACGGAATTTGATAGTATCAGATCTCTTGTGATACACAAGGCTGGCTAACAGCTACACCACCTGCCAGCACTTCATGCCTGGCCATCCTGCCTGAAGCTTTCTAAAGCGGTGGTTGATGAGTGGAACATGGGTGTTGGTTTGGAAAGTCACTATATGGAGCAAAAACAGCGGCTGAATAAAAAACTCAGCGTGGAAGCTGAGTGGGGTTTGAGGGTAACAGTAGGGTCAGAGAAAGGCTAGAAACAGAATCAACTGCAGTAGGGCTAGTTTGGTAAAAGCTACGTAACATTGTGGTTTTTTCCCCCTTGTATATTACAGGCTTTGTGGCTACAAATTCCAAGTCTGCCAACTGTATGCAACTTCCAAAATATGATAATTTATTTTCCTTTCAATATGCTAACCTCTGTGGACTTTAAGTCAACAAAATTAATTTATCTTCCCCAATGTTTACTAGATGTAAAACTCATACTTAGAAAAAAATTCCTGTTTTGATCAATATTGAGAATTTTCTACTCACCGATCATCATTGTTTCTAACTGAACTTCTCATCATGGATAGACTATCTGAATTGAGTGACAAAGTGCTAATTTTTGAGAGGTCCAGCATTGGTCAAAATACTGAAACAGATTCAATTTTTCTCTGTTTTTCCTTTTCTTGCCTTCTTTTGGCATCCTCTTGCTTCTACTTCAGCTGCTGACACCTATATTGTTTAAAAAAATCTTATTAGGAAGTCTAAATAAATTATCTAATTTTTATAAGGTGTAACCTAATCAGTAGTTCACTATTATTTAAAAACCGAGTTCCCTAATTAGAAGTAGCATAGTTTAGTGGTAAACGTAGGCAGAAGCTGTTTTATTCCATTAAAAAAAACTATGCAATCCTGTGAAAGTGAATGAAAGAAATTACCTGGCTTCTGTTTCTTCGTTTTAAAGTGAAGGAGCTGAACTATAGACTTCGACAAGTTTTAATATTTTATATTATATGTATATTAATATTTTAAATATTATTTAGTATTCTACATGAGTTTTTGTCTATATGTATTCAAACACCTGGTGTCCATGTAGGATAAATTTAGGCCACATCTCATTATTACAAATTTTAATTGAATAGTCATAGCATTAATGTAAAATTTCAGAATATTTACTACAGCTCAGAATCTGTGGGCCACTATTAGATTTAGAAAAAAAATGTATAGCTTTTATACTTGAACAGATTTTTATAAGATTTTACTATTAATACAATACAACCATATGCATTATATATATTGATGTTACAAATATCAAAACAAAAATGTACAGATTTTTAATAAAGCAAAGCAATTATTTGTGAGTAATAAATTTTTGTCCCTTTCCCAAAATGCAAATTCTTCAGAATAAACTTTTGTGGAGCAAGACAACATTACTGGATATTTCATCTCTCATCCATCATATTTTTCAATTTAAGGTATTCTCATATATTTTTTATAGTTTTTTGTTTAATCTAAATCTTCTGCAAATGTTACAATGCTTCCCTTAAATATTGAAAAACAGTCGTTTTTGTTTTTTTCTGACAATTCAATTTCTAGAATAACTTTTATCTCAAGTTGCAATGTTTTACTTCTCAAGATTTACAGAGGATGGACAGTGTGCACCAACACTTTTACGTGAATCTGTGTTCAGATTATTCCCAAATTCGCAGTGTCTGATTTCCAATGGCTTTTACGTACACCTGCCACGAAACTTTGGCTTCACCGCTGCTAGAAACTTCACAGAATCCTGTTCCCTTTCTAGTTGCTTTTGCAGCACTGGAGTTCCAGAATCCCCTGCCATGACTGTAGCATAGAGCCTTGTGGTGTGATATCTCTGAGAGGCACAGCATGGGGATTCCTGATAGTGCTGGAGGATTTTCATTGTGGGTGAGGTCTTCTTGAGTTCCAAGTTGGAATGAGACAGTTCAGTTATTGTTCAATCATTAGAATTCTATTGATTGTCTACTATGTGCAAGCTAGACTTACTTCCCAAATGTCCTCCTCAGAATATTATATGTTTCATTCTTCAAATGATTGAGATTATACAGGTTCATAACATATACCTAAAGCATAAGGCCTTTGCTGTTTGATTAGTTCTGGATGGATGACATTAAATAAAATATAAATAAATAGAGAATTATCAAGCCTCTGATATCTAAGACGCTGAATTAAATTTCTTTGATGTATTATAGAATTGTACACCTGAAACTTATACACTCTTATTAATGAATGTCACCCCAATACATTTAATAAAAATATTTGGGTTCACAGATCATTTATTAATTTCACTTTCATCATCTATTCTGAGTTTATAATATGTGCTCAATATATATCCATCAAACTAAACTGAACCTACTTCAAGATCTAGAACTAATGCATTTCTATTAGTTTATAGTATAGAAATTCAAACTAATTGTTTCAAAAATTTATGTCATTAATACAGATATTGTGATGAGAAATAATATGCTATTACGTTGACAATAATATATGTAGCATAGGTTAGTTACATCTTGTATAGTAACAAGAAAATGTAATGATCAATAATTTAATTTTAGGCATAAATAAAATAAGTTTCTAAATTATTTTAGATTACTTTTGAAAATAAAATTAATTAGAACTGTTTAGAATTATTTCCATATTGTTTTTAATATCTGACTCTTAACTGATATAGTTTAAGATAGTCATAGAAATGGTTTTCACTTAAAATTAAGATGAGAAAAGAAATCACCAATGACTGTTCTTGCAGTGGTAAAATGGTGTAATAGACATACACCAGACTGCAGATCAGAATGGATTTATCAACCCAGTGAATCTACATAAACTTGGCTATCCGGCAGATGTTTGGGTTCTTCTTTCCCATGATTGCCATCTGCAAAGATCCAAAACAGGATTTAGACTCTACTCTAATGAGTGTTGTTTCTTAGACATCATGTTTCTGATTCAACATGCCCCACTAATGTCTTTTTAAGGCATTTGTGAAGGTCCTAAATTAATCTAGCCTTTCATAGTCACAAACTAGGGCTGAGGATGTTTGATACAGAGAGATATAGTCATGTTCATATTGAGAAAATTAGCCTTTCTGATAGAACATGCTTTCACATTCTTGGAGCCAAGGAGTGGACCGCATTGTGGATACACTAAGAAAATGTTGAATTCTTTGCAGTCATTGGATGTTAGCTCATAATATGGAAAATAAGAAATCTTAAGGGTAGTTTCATATTTTTTTTAATTCACTAGTACAGTGTGGTATAAAGAGTGTAAGGATATTAGTCTAAAAATTAGGAACCTTGGGATTTGGATCTGGCTTGAGCAATAAATGGCTCTGCATTCATGAACAAGGCACTTAACCCCTCAGAGTTTTCATTTTCTTATTATTCAAAAGGGGAAATTGATGTTTATAATCTCTCAGATCTCTTTAAAATTCTAATGTTATTGATTTAAAAAAAAAAACAAACAGATTGTGTTTCTTTAATCACTCATTGACAACCATCACTATTTTTTTAAAAGTAGAATGTTCATTTATTCTATTATTTAAAAATACTCACAAAAGGAATATTGTTGTTGTTGTTTTCTTTACAAAATCATGACATTTTTCATTAGTCATTTTTGTTGCTGTTTGAAATAACCTTGGGATTTTTGGTAAGAGAGTTTTCCTAAGTAGTTTTTTTTAATAGACATTTTTCTCCAGAGTAGCAAAATTCTATTATTATTTCAGTGATAACAGAAGTACCAAGTCAAGTTGTAATAGTGAAAGAAGAGTTTGAAAATTGCTGATTTATTTTCCACTTGGTTTAAAAAAAAAAAAGAAGCATAAGAAATATGGACAGAATTATAAACACTATACTCAGCTGAGAAAAACTAAGAGTGTGCTAGAGGTAGAAGCTCTTACCTATGTAAAGACAGAGCTCTCTCTGGTTGAAGGTAGGTTTCCTTGGAAAGCCCTTCCCCTGATATCTGAGTGTCACTTTATTCAGGTGTTCACTATGATATCACCTCCTCAGAGGTAATGTTCCTGATACCCCATTGAAAACAGCATCCCCTGTCATTTTTGATCTTGTTCCTCATCCTTGTTTTTCTTTTTGTAATATTTATCATCACCTGAAACACATTTATTTATTGTCAACGTCTCCTCTCATCCCCAACAAGAATGGAAGCTCGGTGAGAGCACACACGCTGTATCACCAGCAGACACTGTCACCAGTACCCAGCACAGTACTCGACATAGAGAGGCAGCTCAACATTGAATGAATGCGTGAATGGCTGTGAAAACTTAGTGCTGAACGGAATCAGTCAAGTGAAGGAACAGAGCAGTATGGAGTAAAGAACAGCATGAAATACCAAATATCACTTGCATTGGGGAAGCCCTGGCTCTTGAGTAGGGCTTGCCAACTCGGATGGCTACAGGCACCAAGAAGTTGGTTGTAAATATGTGGGTAAAAACAATAGGGAATGGTAAGAACTTTTGTCACTGCAAAATGTATCTACATAAATTCACACATTTCAAAAACCTAGAAGCCCACACAGCCATGGGCTGTCTTTGGCTCAAGGGCTACTTGCTTACCTTATAATGTGTGCTAGGTAACCTTTGTGGAACAGTGCAGGTAAAAAGGACTTTCTACTCTATTGTGAATGAGACAAAACATAAACCAAAATAAACAAAACCTAAAGGGAAGCCAGCAGATAATTTGAATAGCTATTGATATAGAAGGTCACTAGAAAACAGAACTTGAGCCCCTAGATATTGAGCCGATAGTGACATCAGGGTGCTTATCAATTATTAACCTGATATTTCCAGGATAACAATGTTTAATGTGATTCTAAGTATTCACTATAAATCAATATTTCTCAAGCCATATATCTCTTGCTTCTAGAGGAAAGCTCTTTTGTTTATAATAGAATTCTTTTCAGAAAATGAGATCATTACAGAAATCATATTACTGACATTTCTTTTTAAAGCAAAAATAACTAACTTGCACATTCTAGTCACCATCTATTCTTTTATTGCATAGCATTATTTAAGTCTTCTGATGCCTTCTAGAACTCTTTACCGAGGGTGCTAATATATGAAAATAAAACATGCCGGTATATGGAATTTAAATTACAGAAGAGTTTTTCTTCAAAGAGACATGCTTCTTTCCAGAAAGCTGTGCCGACTTCAGGGTATTTACTACACTGTGTCAAGCTACACTTAAGGCACTTAAAAACCTGTGTTTTCTTCTGCTTGTTATAATTGCTCCAACTTCAGCTTACCAAGTAACAGTCGTTCAGAGATCCAGTTTTGCTTTTCCCCATATCTAGCTTAGCTTCAGAAATAAATCTAGCATACACGTATATATAGACATTTTGTGCCTCTTAGATTTTCTTAGTGTTGGCCATAGTGGTTAATACGAAAACTACACTTGCAGGTCAACATGGAGGTAGCCTATTCCCAATCCTCTGTCTACTTCTAGGAACCTGTAGAGTTCAGTCAGTGAGATGGAATTGGTTGTGGAATGAATTGTCTTCCGTCTCTGTTTACTTTTCTTCCTTGACACTCATCCAGTTCTAGGGATAGAAAGACCTATCTTCTTAGATATTCCTGACTAAACAGTAATAAATATAGTCAAGAAAGATTGAGTTAGACCCCAATATATAAAGAGGTCACAAATGTTTCCATTTAATTCAGTAGACTTTTACTGAAAGCCATCCATGCTCTAGATCTTATACTTGGCTTCTGCTGCCAAGAAGTTTAGAGTCTAGCGAAGGAGATGACAGGCCCTCTGAGTGCATTACATGCATAATAGTACAAAGAAACACCAGATCAGACATGCCAAAAGGAACATCATGTTTGGCCATTAGGCAGGCTTTTTTTCTTAGATGTGGATAGTGGTGTATGAGTATATTCCCTATTTAATTTAAAAAATGCCAAATTTTTAGCAGCATACTCATTCTGAATTCTGGTTTAAACATTGACAGGAAGAAAAAGCATAGTCAAAGATGCAAGAGAGTTTCTGTCTAGATGTGCTAATCATAAAGGTTGGGTTTTGTAATATTCCTCAAACTTTATTTGTCTGTGAGGAAAAGTAAATTCCAGGGATAGCTTCATTCTCCAGAGTTCACACTTGGAAACTATTAAGAGAAGTTCTGATCTTAGCTGTACAGAGGGTGTTGGGCTTAAAGGGTGTGCATATCTCAGGCACTAAATATAGATTGACAGAGCTCCCATCAAGTGGAGATGTTTTGCCGGAGCAAAGACAGGCAGCAGATATCTGGGGAAGGAAAATGAAGATTGAGAGGAGCTGTTGTGAATGGTGCATGTTTTCTAGTGTGCACGACTGTGCACATAGCAAGTACCTACGTAGCCAAAGTAAAAAATGCATGATTGCTAAAATGGGCACACACTTCTCTCTCAACACAATTGAAGCAGAGTTTCTAATATATCCATGATCGTGGGTCACTTGATATACACCAGGAGTCCTGTCAGTAGGAAATATGAATGTGCATAAAGCTCTTAAATTCAGTGTTTGCAGTGAGTGGAATGAACTAATCACCTTCCTTTTCCCCTTCTCCTTGCTTCTCTTTTTCTCTTTTCTTTTCCCTCCTTTCTTTGTGCATTTATGATTCAGAAATTATTCAAACTGACTTCAAGCTCTGTCATTTCTTCATGGGTGTTTTATGCCTGTTCTTAGATTTTCATCTTGTCACTGGGTCTAGATGTGGTGGCATATCATTACATTAAAAATGTTTACTGTGCTGAATCTGTTGGCCTGGTGAACTCCAGTGTGGTGGAGCCAAACCAAATTCTGAAACTATTCACTGGGTATGTAATTTTTCATTAAAAATTAAAAAGAAAAAAATTAGTTCCACAAGTTGAACAAATGCTACATTAAAAATACAGAGCTACATGGTTTGACATTGAAGTCTTTAATTACAATTTTATTTAAATTGCTAAAATATTAGTTTTAGGGGTATTTCTGCAGACAGCTTATATAAATGGAGATTAAATACTGCTTGGTTAATGTTTCTTATCTTGTCTTTTTTTTTAATGATTACATAGATACCAACTTCCATTATGTTTTATTACATTATGATATATAGAGGGTGCCAAAAAATGTATACACATTTTAAGACAGGGAAAAACT
Organism: Rhinolophus sinicus; assembly: GCF_057876585.1. Classification (NCBI taxonomy): domain Eukaryota; kingdom Metazoa; phylum Chordata; class Mammalia; order Chiroptera; family Rhinolophidae; genus Rhinolophus; species Rhinolophus sinicus. The sequence goes on along the minus strand of NC_142517.1, from coordinate 154,012,543 downwards.
GTATTAATATATACTGATAACTAAAGATGAGTATAAGTCATGTTTGACTTCTGCAATTACAAGAGGTGCTCAAGGTAGTTACTGTCAGTGTCCAGACACTTCTGATTATGGCGAACTAATGCTTGTGCAACGTTCACCAAAGTGTTAATATCTCTTAAAATGTGTGTACATTGTTTGGGCAACCCAGTATTTGTTAGGATTACTTAGTCTGTGCTGTGTAATCTTCAGAACCTTGTAATAGAAGGGTAATTATCTCAGCTTACTTATATAGCCTTAGAATGAATGTTGAATCTCTCTCTCCCTCTCTGTTTCTCTCTCTCTTCCAAATTTGCACAGGCTTGTGTTGAGATAACAGACTTTCCTCTGTGGCAACATGATGATCAATCAGCTGGGCTACTGTCTATGTTTAACTGCTTCTCTCTAGCACTGAATGAAAAGGGGTCTCTGCAGTAGTTTAGTGAGGTAGTTTGTATAATACAAGTAGCTATCAGAATTGCTATAATAGTATATGTCATCAATATCCTGTCACTTGAGTACATTTCAGGACATCTGTGGGGACACATATTATAAACATGAATTCTGAGCAAAACTACACAATCAGTACTTTTCCCAAATCTATTATGTGTAAGATGAAGACTTTTGTGGTCTAAAGTAACAGGTTCATTGTCAAATGCACTGTACTTTTTATTCTCACGGGACATAAGACTTTGTGTCTTCCTATGTCTTCATGAAAACTCTACCAGTGGTGTCGAGAGCAACACTGTGCTGGTGAGACCTCTACTACCTTCATGTGTCCTATGGATGCTCTCCATCTGGATGGAATAGGAAAAAAGTTTGAAAAAAGAAGGACCGAAGTATTTTTGGTTGCTTGTTTAAAATCACCAGAGGCTTATTTCTGTGTGTGTTTAATTTTTACAGTTTCGTTATGGTTGGTCGTTTGCAATTATATCTGAAAGCTTACATGTTGAGAAATAAATCACATGAGTAGTGCATGAAAACTCCAGAGAATGGTTTCCTGACTAAATGGCCACTTGTGACAAGTCTGAATTTGCACTCTGTGTTCGGAAAGATGCTATTGCTCACCTGGGAGTTTTACTATTGGCAAATCATTAACAGGCCTTTCTGTAGAACAGCTTTATCCCATGACAACTGAAAAAGAGAGGGCTGCATTTCCCAGATTTACCTTGTAAGATTGCATGAGTTTTTGAGCCTCCAAGAGTAAAGGTTATAAGGTATCATCTGGACATGGGCAGCTTCCGAGAGAAAAATACACACCAATATCCTCAATTCCCCTACCTGGAACATAATCTCTGAATGTAAACTATAATGAAGTAGGTGCACAAAAATCTAAATTATTTATTTTAATGCAAGGAGCATCTGTTCAAAGCCATTCTATTAAACTTAGGTGATAATCTGTCAATTGGCAATGGTAGGGTGTATTAGATTTATTAATTGAATAATATGGTATTTAGGCTAATATTAGAATCTCAGTAGTTTAAATATCCTAGGCAAGCAATAGTAAAGGGAAAAAGGCTCAAAGGTATATTAGATGGCAAGTAGAAGCCACTCTGATAGAAATCATTCTTAACAGATACAAGCCATGGAGAAGATCACTTACACTTGGGTATTGTGTAGATGACTAGAAATAACTATAGGTCGATATGCTTGGCATTTTGCTTACATGTACATCGCTATCGGGTTTATTCCGGAAAAAGAAGGTCAACAGATGAATGATGTTGAGATAAGGTCAGGTTACCTGGTGCCAAAGGGCTTAGAAATGAACCCATCTCTGATCTTACTAATTTTTCAATTTGAACAAGCCTTCAAAGTCTCTTAGTATCAGTTTCTCTATCTGTACTATGGAACAGTATATCTGTTTTTCTTACCTAGTGTTTTTCATTATTGAAGTTAGGTCAGGATAGTTACAAAGATGGGTAGGATGTGATCTTGGGCCATAAGAAGACCCGGGGTTGAGTGAGCAGGGAGCAGATAAGTAAACAGGCACTTTCACCAGTGCAGGAAGAGTTTTAAATAGTTGTATTGAATACCTTCATTACATATATGTATGCATATACATGTACATATTCATATACGCATACATATCTGTATGTATATATATATACGTACATATATACAGTGGATGCCAAAAAAGGTATACACATTTTAAGAAAGGCAAAAACTGTATTAAAATTACACTGATGGTAACCACTTTGAGCACCTCTTGCAATTGCAGAAATCAAATGTGACTTGTATTCATCTTTTGTTATCAGCATATATTGAGTATTACAATTTTAATAGCGTTTTCCTTTCTTAAAATGTGTATACATTTTTTGGCTCTCTCTCTCTCTCTCTCTCTCTCTCTCTCTCTCTATATATATATATATATATATATATATATATATATATATATATATATATATATATATGTATATCCTTTTACTGTACAGTGAAATCATGTATAGTTAATTTTTGAATCATCATAAAGTAGTTTAGGCTTATGTCATAACAAGCACACAAAGCATTTTTGTGGAATGAATGTTTCTTAAGTCACTCAGGTTAACATTGTAGCCTAGGACAGGGAAAGTTAGAATTAGAACCAAGTACTGTGTATGCTTATGGGTCAACACCAACCTTACAAGTAGGCAAAGAAGGTTGTTTACTAAGAATATAATTTCTAATTTATCTAGCACAGTAACTGGCATGGAGCTCACTAAACAGAGCTATTATATGTACTATGACATAGCGGGGGGGAGCCGGCAAAACACTCATCCACCCAAAACATTCCCCCCAGAAACCTGTCATCACTCTGACAACTAGGCAATTTCATCCTTAGAACTCTTCCTTGAAAGGTTGATGTCTTTATGGAAAGATAAAACTTTTAAACTATGGTGAATCCCTAACACTGTAGTGTGAACTAATTTTTAGTATTAGCAAGCTTAAATCAGAACCCCGGATGTTGCATGAAATATAGAAGGAAAACTTGATAAGAAAGGAAGAATGAGGGAAAGCTGTGTAGTCTGGAGTCGTTAGTGAGAGCCTGACCCATTTTGGTGGTCCCTGGGGTGGTGTGGGATTCTCTCTCCAGCTGGGATTAACATGACGCTATTGACTCTCTGAGCTCAGCATTTGGGATGTTTCTGCTGTAAAGTGGTGAGAGGAACTTGATTATAATCTTCTCCTAGCTGTGGAATAGTCCTGGTTGTTTCTGTAAATCAGACAAGGTAGAAAGATGGTGGAGCGGCTTCATGTGGGAATTCTCTCCCTCCACCATAAGAAGGAGAATTAAGCTTAAGAATATATCAAAGTGGGAATTTTGGTAGGGCTTAAAATGGCCACTTCTGACATCTGCTTCCCTGTTCCCAAGTTACCAGAAGACATTAACTACTGAACTGTAAGAGATAGTATGGGGCAGAAAGCAAATAAGAGTACTGTAGACACTTTGATTACCCTCGTCTTTTCCAACTTGGGTGTCACTCATTTAGACATTCTTATGGAGGAAGAGCTGTCAGGCTGAATCTTACAAGGGAAATGCTGAAACAAAAACATCAGTGTGTACCCTAATATTGAATGGAAGTCAAATACTGGTCATGAAGATTGCTAAGCAAGACTAAGGAACAAAACTCCAGAAGCCATGGTAGAGATAACTCCTGCACATTTCATATAAGATTGAACAGTTTGTGATTTTTTTCAGAGAATAATCCATTTTATTAGTGTGTTTGCAGCAGATACGTGAATGGCATAAGTTATATATTGTAATTTGCAAGGAGATCTTACTGTTTCAATTAAGTGTCTGTTTAGTTAGCACATTTCGCAGTGATCTATCCTTCTGAGGCCTGGTGGTATTTCATGGTACGTGGTCAATAACCCGTGTCCCCAGTCTAATTGCCAAGGGGCTATATCCTGACTCCTAGTCAGAGGTTGGCCTTGGAAAGTATAAAGTTATGTTTGTTAAATGCAAGCCTCATGATCTCTGGAAGGCGTTAGCAATAATCTTCCTGCCCATTGCACAAATTCCTCCCTGTAAATGCCAGTGATCATGGTGTAGACAAGCATGTGGTCCAATCCCATGATTTTCCTTGAAAACTAAACTTCCTGTCAGCTTCTCTCTTTTTAATGTTAGCATTTGGTTAAAGTAAATGGAATTAGAAGTAGAAGTGAATCAGTTTAATCACGCACAAAGCACGATTTTTCATGAATAGTTCAGTCATTTTTACATGGACACAATGGAAAAATGAAGGTGTTAATTTGCAGGCAAATTGAAAAATTCTAAACAACACTCAATTTTTATTCTAAACACTCGTCTATGTTATTTAGAAATAAATCTTTTTTTTTAGATTACTGGGCTCTGAGTCTAGAGTTGAATGACAAATTTTCTGTATATTGTTCATTCTAAAGGGAAAGAAATTCTTGTTCTGCATGTGCATACATAAATACACATGCATTTTATAGCTTTTGAAATTCAATTGGAAATATATCAATTCATCTCTCAATATAGTATATCAGTGTGAGAAAAGTATGGGTTTCATATGAGTAAATTTATTTCTATTGTGAGAAATAATCAAGATAATTTCTAAGAGTAAGTTTCCCAATATTTACCAGAGTTTAAAGGTAAGAAGTTAAGGATATATCCAAATACCCTAGTGATACCAGAAGGGAATGAGATGTCAGGATATAGAGTAGTCACCTTTAAATTACATCCAACAGTGTGTTCAGTGTTAAGTGACTAGGGTTAGGAGAGCAGGCTTGTTGAAAGGGCCATTTGTAAATCACAAAATGTCAGGGTTACAAGGAACTACATTTGCCATCTAGTCTCATCTACTATTGATTTCAGGAATCCTTTATATTGTAGTTATGACTGACTCTGGTGGAGTATGCCATAAGAAAGTGCAATTGGTTCATAAAACTATTAATTCTACTATTGAATGGTTATAATGTTTATATCATTCTTTCTTGCAGCAGAAACTTCTAATTTCTCCCTAGTGTTTATTCTTCACTTCTTTCTTTTATTAATAGTCACCCCTCACTCCCATCCCAACACCTTTGCCTTTTGGCTGGGTTTATGTCTATGTATCCAGAGACCACATTTCCAAATTTCTGTTAACTGTTAGCTGTGACCATGTAATTAAGTTTGGGACAATGGGAGCTGAGCTAAAGTAATTTGTGGGATTTCCAGGTCATCTCTTTAAAAGCAAAACTATTTGTCCTGAATATGCTGGTAGTTGGGACATGGCTACAACTTTAGATTTAGAGATGGAGCCATATGTTGATAACGGCTGAGGTGATTGTGTAGTTTAACTACCTGGAGGACATCATAGAGCAGAATTGACTACCTGCCCCAGACCCCCTCCCTATCACTGACCATTCCATCTCATTTAATGCCACTGTATTTTTGGGTTTCTTTGTTTTGGCAGTTTAGTCTTGACCCTAATAAATTTACATGTAGCAAAACATGTTTTCTCTTAATTTCCTACAGTGTTTCAAAGGCCTCTAGAATTATATATAATATTGAATATGACATTGCTTTGACTATTGAAGGATGATAACTATCTGGAAAACACCACATTTATTTATTTTCTTCTTGCCTGTCTAAGTTTTCCTCAGACTTTATCCATACCCCAAATGGCTGGATGTTCCCTCCCTTAATGTGGACACTGAATTTCCCTAATGTATCGTGGGTTGGGTTTGCTGCTCTGTCACATTCTCATGTTCTAGTCACATGTAGAAGAATCTAAGGTCTCCCATGTAATAATTTTCCATGTAGTACTTACATTTACCTCTGTTAAGTATTATTTTCTTAATTTAAATCCCTCATTTCAGTAAATTGAAATAATTTTGAGAGAGTGCATGCTTTAATAAAACCAATGGTAAATGCAAACAAGTTGCTTGACTACTTTCCCCAATAAATTGAAGGACTGTTATACTTGTGTATCTAAAATGGAATGCCCAGGGTTTAAAATATTAAATATTACTGCTCCCACTTTTCTTCATGCATATCCAGTGCCAGTTACTATAAGCATTCTACAAACATTAGGTCATGTATTACTCACAACAACCTATTATTATTCCCATTTTGCTAATAAGTAAATGAGTCTGAGCAAAAGGATGATTTATCCACACAGGTAGAAAAAAATAACATAGCCAAATGCAAGACCAGGTTGGTAAGACACCCAAGCAAATTTTGCCACTAGACTCTACTGACATTTGACATGCTTCACTTTCTGCAAAGCATAGGCTTCTGCTGTATAAGAGGTTCTATGTCTGGAAAAGACAAGTGTATACTTAGCTTTCATCACAAATGCATATCTTTTTCTCTGTCTATATTGGTCATGTTCTCAACTTAAAAGCAATGGAAAGAAAAAATTCAAATGGTTCACAAAACCAGATCTATACAAACTATTAGACCTGCTTTATACATGGATGAAGCGCAAGTCTTCTAACTTCACCAAAAATGTGGGCTGTATCCTATTCCAAGACTTTTTGCAAAATGCTTTTCACAACTGAATTTGATCCTGAAAATGAAGGTCTATTTCTTTCTTCTGTTGCTTTCAATTTTTTGCAGTAGTAGTAAGACGTTATTATGGTTCTTGGATCACAGTTGGTCATCTAGAGGACTTAATGTTTTTTTTGGCTTAACGTCTCCTTTCTTTGATGAGGTGGCTAGGAGATTTCTACACATCCAAGAATGCTTGCTAGTCCTCAGGGTGGATGTGAAGTACTGTAATTTGTGTTTAGGGGTTTTCATCTCCACATCAAGATAATTTCCCCATATTCTGCAAGTCTGATAACCTTCCCTTTATATGAGCCATACTGCTGTTTCTATGCCCTTCTCTCCTAATGATCAGGAAAGTGAAATGCAAGCTGAGTTATGGATGTTTGTTTGGGATATATAGATGTTGGGGATTTAAAAACCTTATATTATCTTGTTGTAAAAAAAAAAAGGGAGTTGTTAGTGAATAATGATAGAAAAATATTGAGTTTAGAAAGAGTCTACATCTATTTCAGCCTCCTTATTTTATAGATGAGGAAATCCAGTCTCAGAAAGCTGAAGCAACTCGCTCAAGTTCGCATAGACAGGGAGGCAAACATGAATAAGAAGACTTTGGTTATTTCTCAAACTAGACCACATCATCCTGTTTTTTGCTTGGAAACACATGTATTTATTACTTGACCCTAGTTCATGTATCCTTTTAACTTTAGATGTTTCTGTGATACATTTAAATTATCTGAACCTTGTTTGTGCTTGTTTTCTGTCTCTGAATGGCAATGAATATAATTAATAATAATAATACTAAGTATTATAAAGAACATTTTGATTACTTACTATAAGCCAGACACTAATACAAGTGCTTCGTATTACCAAATAGTTGATCCTGGCAAAACTTTATGAGATTGGTAAAACTGGTGAAATTGTCATTTCATTTACCAATGAGGAAATGGAGGTCTAAGGACTTGTCTGAAGTCACACAACTGGCAGTGGTAAAACCCAGAACTCAAGATTTGGAATCCAGCTTTGGGATCTGTGCTCTAAGCCAGTATACTATGTTCCCTCTGATAGAGGACATTCAACGTAGTTTTTCAACAATGGGTCATGTATGTGTGTATATGTGTGTGTGTGTGTGTGTGTGTGTGTGTCTATGTCAACACGTATGTTATCCATGATATACTCATATGCCATATTGTATTAATATATGTGCAATGTAGTCTTTCTATATGTGAGCAACAAAAGGTTTTCAGAAAGAAAATTGATGCATGGTTTCTTATATTTACCCCAATATGATTAATTTCATGGGCTCATAATTTGTTGAGATAACTGAATAACACTGCAAGAGGATAATTATTACAAGTACAATTATTGACTTGCATAATCATTTATTTCTTTTAAAAGCACTAGCCTATGTGTTTTACACAGTGCTTGCTTATCTAAACTGTAAACCTATAAACCAAACAGGTAGCAGGCAACAAAATCTTAAGACAGAGAGAAAGAAAGATATGAAAATTAGTTTATTCTGTAGATTCCCCCAGTCCCCACTACATACCATTTTAAACAGGAAAACAAACAAACAAACAAACAAAAAGACATGTGATGCTTTTGGTCAAGAATGTAAAAGGGCACGTTGTCACCTTCACCTCCACATCTCTAATATTCTCACAGGACACCACTCACGAATCTCCCATTTGAAACTTTTGGGTCTGTTTTTAAAGACACAGTCTAGTCATCTTTTCAAAAATAAAATGTTAAATCTGTAGGAGGGAAAGGGATTTGAGCAGTGTTCCCTCTTGCCTCTAAGACAAGCACAGCAAATCTGCATCTGGATATTGTATCCTTTAAGTAGTTTTATTAGCACAGAGCCAAGAAGTTTCTGTGTACTTATTTTAAACCTACATTATAGTTTATAATTGACTTCTTTAGACACATAGGACTTATTTGTTATTAAATAAAACTCTTTATGGTTTGTTTCCCAAGCATTAATATTGCACATTTTTTAAACATAATCATGTCTAATATGTGTATTTAGAAAATAAATACCTAATACAATGTGAGTCTTGGCATATTTAGGTTGTTACCAAGTATCCAGAAATTGGAAAGACCAGCAAGATTTTATATGATTAATATTTATATGCAAAGCTGGGTAGATTCTGAATATTCCTTATAAACATACAAAATAAACATCCTTTGTCAATGGTGAAAAGGGAGAGATGGATTTTAGAAGAAAAATTAGATGCTGGTTGTCAGTTAATTTTAGCCTAAAACTTCCATTTCTTATAAAATATTTAAAATATGGCCATGCATTCAGAAATATCAAATAAAGTTCAAACTGTTTAAACTTAATTTGCATCATATTACATCAGATCAAATTTCTAGTTATTTCTTCAATCAACGTTTATAACATGCCTGTATTTTAATAAAGATTCAAAGAATAGAATGAATGTTTGGTTTTACTACAAATGCGTTACCCATATTTATTATAAATATGAGGCTAACAGACATTTAGCATAGATTTATGTCAGTCAAACCAATGTCACCATATTGATACTCTTTTTCTAATTGGGAAGTAGAACTGAGGTGGCATTTTTTGCGTGACATCTTTTGTGATTGATGTGTGTCTGTGTTGAAATACATTTGCGCACAAATTCATAGTGTAAATAAGATAATTTGCCTTCAGATAAAGTCCTCTTTTCAGAAGACTTAAAAAATAATCCAAGAATAGCAGAGATATTTGATAGTACTTTGAGAATAGAGGCAATAAAATACAAAATTGTTTTAAGTTACAATTTAGAAATATGTATCTGCTTTATTTGTTTTTACGATTAGACAAGAATGTATTGAATTAATCTTTGAAGCAGAATTGTAGCAAAATATCTATGTGTCAAATATGAACTGCATTAAAAGAATCCATTATTTGTCTTTGTTCTTTGTCCTTTTTTTAAACGATAAATGCCTCTCCATTATATTTCATTATCAAAGTTCTGTTTAGAGTTCAATATTTCCAAATTTGACAGGTTAATATATAAACTAGTCTACAGATGACATATTTGAGAATTTATGAATTTATATCTCTGCAATCTAAATTTTTATGCCACTCTCTAGATAATTTCATCTGCTTTTTTAAAAAAAGGTTCTTTCAAGTCCAAACACTTACACAATTGCAAAATTAATGTTCAGTTTGATTTTTACAATTATATTATTCTTCCTATTATTTTATTTTTAATCTTTTTTATTTTCTTCAATTAAAATAAATAAAGAAAATAAAAGAAATGAAGAGAAGAAAGAAACAAAAGCAATGACTTGAATCTACAAGTAAATGAGTGTTGTAGATTATGCAAATGATATTGTTGAATCTTTAACTTCTAAGCTGACTATAGAAAAAGAAATCTGATAAAAGGAACCTCTCCCATGTTTCTAGAGATTGAGAAGAATATGTGACACTGAATAATGGAAACTTTATTTAAAATGGAGTTGGGAGGCCAGAAGGAGGAGCTCACATGACCACTCCACATCAATTACAGACCCCAACAGGAAGAGTGGTACCTTGCATTCCCAACCAGAAGTGTCTCTACTTCACTAGCAGGATGAAGGAAGATTTTCTCCTTGCCCAACAACAAGCCCAGCTAATGGGAACTGTCTCAATTCAGCCAATGAGAAGCTATCACCACCCTGGACTCTTGGTTTCCTCTGATGAACTTTCATTCAAAGCAGCCTCTCCCCACTTTCTCCGTTTTCTCTTTAAAATAATGTTTCTCTCCTTTGTTTGCTGGACTTGTCTATAGTTTTTGCTATAGCATGCTTGTTCCAAATGGCAATTATCTACTATTCTTTAATAAGCCCATTTTTTCTTTTGCTGATAAAAGTAACCATCTGTTTTATTCTTAAGATCAACAAATAGTTGCATTTCCAATCAGTGTTTGTTGAAAACTGCATTCTCTCATGTACATCTTGAATGCGTAGCATAAAAAACACACATCAAAATGGCCTATTTTTTGAAGCCAACTAATATTAAAAACGAAGAAATTGCTCCTTTTCTCCTCACCGGTTTGCAATTGAGCTCCAGTTTTTTAAAGTTCATCAAACCAAAGAAATAAAAAAGAAGAAAAAAGAGACAAGAAGAGAAAGACAGAAACACAGTTATACAGAAACAAATACATTCAATAAGAAGCAAGAGCGAAAATGAAAGCAAAAATTAGTCTTGTAAAGGTGGAGAGACTGAGAGACTGAGCTGTAGAAACTGGTCACATAAATAGTCATGAAATGAAAAGTTTCAGATTTGTATTGAAGTGAAAAAAAAAAAAAAGAAAAAAACTACTTAGAGAAAGGCCAACAGGCCAGACTAAATAATCCTCGACTTACCGTCCAATTCTGAATCCCATATTAGCTGCAGAGATTTTAATGTAAATATGCCATTACACTGTCATTACAGTGATCAGGCTTCATGGCTCACAGGTCACATCTCAGCCACTGTTAATTTTGCAGGCAAAAGCTTTTTTTCTCTTGAAATGTTAATAACTTTCTATTAGTTAATGTAGCGTGACTAAAATTCAGATTAGATATAATTCATTTTAATATCTGTGACTGGCTATCCTGATCATTTAGCAATGGTTTCCAGCTGAATACAAGATGCTAAATTGGACTCATTTGCATAGCCCTGTTAAAGCAATACCATTCTAGAAATGTAGGCATCTTCAAATTAATTTAAAAGATTTTTTTTTTTCTCCTGGTTTTGCTACTAGGATAACATCTTTGGTTGGCAACTAATTGAAGTGACCATGGGCTGAATACACATCCTTTTCTCTGCCTACCCTCGCATCACCCAAGGTAAAAAGAAACCAAAACATTATAATCAGAAGTGTTAACTGGTGGGTACAGAAGAAACCCAGTGCCTCAGAACACAGAGAGGGCTCAATTTAGTAACTCTAATGTTGTCACGCAAATCTGAACTATTGATAAGGTCTGTAACAACCAGGTCTTGGAGGATATTTCAGTCCACCTTCACAGGCCTGGCTTTAACTCTCTGTATTATGCAGATACAGTATATTACTTCCTGCCAAGTGCATGGAGTCTAGTTTGTTGAACTGGTGCTTTCCAAGGAAGCCTGCACCAGAGTGGAAAGCACTGTTGTTATCAATCATAGATGGAGTCTGTTCTTCTCTTCCCTTGCATATGTAACACCTGTTAATGCCAATGTAAAACACAGATGATACATTCAGGAAACATGGATCGATCAGTCCCCTGAATTATCAATGCCAGTGGGTAAATTCTAACACAAACAATTCAGTTAGTGAACCTGTGGAAGGAATTAGGTATTCTTTTAACTTGACCCAATTTTCTATCCTTACCACATTTGATAATTTCTTTGCCTTCCAATTAAGATGCAAACAATTTAAAATATTAATCACTTCCTATTTCTTCACAGGTATCACAAACTTTGTAAAGAATATGTAAATAATCTATATCTAGCTCAAAATTTTGATTCTGGAATCCTAAATGATTACTAGAAAGTTGAAAATAGAAATAAACAAATTTTTAATATATGTATTTTTTATTTCACTAACTTAAAAAGCAGTATTTGAAATGTTCCCTCTCTTTTATGAATTTATTTAATCATTATCTAGTCAATTATTTAAAGATATTTGGCTTTAGGAACTCACAGTGTTATTATCTTTGAAATATAATTTTCAGGAATGAGGGCATAATTATTTTTAATCCCAAAGCAAAAAAAGGTCTCAAATACAAAGAATGAATATCAAGGTTTCTTTTAACTGAAATTATCATTTCAAGGACATTAGAGAAAATACATGAGTTGGAAAACAGTCTCTTTGTTGTATTACTGTCCTACTCATTTTCTTCTTTCCCTGATGGTCACTAACTGGTATTCATTATATTTTCTTAATAAGCCTCTAATTTGAATCTGTCCCCTTCTGTGTTTTTCAATTTCTCACTAGGACTATTTCTACTACTCTTACCTGTTTTCACTGGCTACTTCAACTCCAATTTATCATCATAGCCAGAGTTGCATTTTCGCAGTACAAATCTCATTGCTCCTTCTGTTAGAATCCTTTAGTGGCCTCTTCATCACTCTTAGGGTCAGAAGTTTCTGTATGGTAAATGCTTCTGTTGATGATTGGCCCCTGACTAACTGTCCTGTCCTATGCCCTGCATTATCCACATGTGTACTCTGTGCCCCAGCCTGAACAAATTATTCCCATTTCCCAGAAAGCACCATACCACTGCTTGCTTCTGTGTCTTTGCTTATACGGTTCTCCTTTTGTGAACACTCCTCTTGCCCTTTGCCCACCTAGGAAATTCTTACTCATTCTTTAGTACTCAGTTCAATAGTTATCTTCTCTAGCAAATCTCCCTACCCTCTCCCATGTCTTCAGATAGGGTTAAACACTTGACCTCTGTACATCATGGAACTGGCTCATACCTTGAGTATACTAATATGAGATCTTATAAATATTTATATATAAATATAGTGAGTGCCTGGAGAATAGGAGCTCATATTGGCACAGAGTAGACCATATATATATATATATATATATATATATATATATATATATATATATATGAATTAATAAATGGATGGTAAATGTACTTTTCCATCTTCAAATACCTAGCCTTTGTAAAACCAATTCTAAGTCCATTTTGTCTCCCTGAAGTTTCATTTCACCAAAAGCATCCTGCCTGATCTTTGAGCATAAAATCTCCCGGGATCCTAAGAAAAATTTTCACTTTGAAAAGATGACATTTCAGACTGGTTCTGAGATCCTTAGTTGCTTCTAGCTTTTCCTAAAATCACCTGGAATTTCCAGTTTCTTTTCATTTCTTTTTTTTTTTTAATTTAAAACACTTTATTGATTTAGAGGATATTTCCCTGAATAATGACATTGGATATTTCTATTTCAAATAGAGATACTTGATAATTAGCTTGAAATAGGTCTTCCCTTAATATATTTTTTATTTATAAAGGCTTGGGAGGAAAAACTTAGCTAGATTTCATGTCCTTATTTCTGGTAGATTTCTTTATTTTTGAAAAAAAAATATTTTAAGATACAAAGTAGTTTGTACCAGATTTTAGAACTTGAAAATTTGTGAAAGACCCTCAGTTGAATTTTCCTCATAGAAAATTTCTCATTCATTTCCATGAATCCTTCTCCAAGTTAAAGAGAGATACAAATCTCTTCCTTCTTTTGTTATTTCACAATTTTCTTCTTGCAATAAACAAATACAGTCACATATATATGTTGTACTAACACAAAGTAGATAAAAAAAGAGATATTAATCTTAACCCAAAAAGGGAATCACAAATTAACAAAGCAATTGCATTAAAAAGAACTTGCAGTTGTGTCTTTCAGTTACATAAGTCTAGTGATATTCTAATTATACTTCCTAACATGGATTAAACTGAGAAAAAAAATGGTTAAATGGTAATTGACTATTTTAATAAGGTGAATGTCTTCTAATTTCAGGGAAAGAACTAACATCCTAAGAGTAAAATAAAATCATCTCGTCACTTTAGTACAGTTATCTTATCACTTCACTGGATTATTTTTTTACTTTTTTTCTGGATTTTTCTTGACCTAAATACTAAAGCATGAATATATTTATCAACATTTCTATTAAGATATTTTCCACTTATCACTACTTCAAATTGGTGTGTTATTAAGAAGGCCACTATAGTGCATCTTCTGCAAATTTCATGTGTATTTTCAATCTACTGACCATTTTTCTTCATTATTAATAACATGTCTAAGTATTTGAACAATTAGATGAGATAATAATAGCAGTAGTGTCAGGCTCACAAGAAGTAAACATTGGTTTCAAAATGCTCCTGTAATCTAACGTTGTTGGGACAAACACCCAAGAGGATGACTAATGACAGGATTAAACATCCACCTAATTAGTGGTTATCTGGAAACTGGGTGAAGGGGAGGTGAATATTTTAAATGTAGTCTGGTTGGGGAATGGATTTAAAGAAGTAAACACTAATGAACCAACTTACATTAAAGTAAAATTTAGTTGACTCCAAAGAAGAAATCAGTGTGTTGGGCACAGCCATTGGAAAAGGCTTAATGGGGGTAATTAAATGTGGCTTGGTCCTTGAATGTAGATAAGGGGAGATAAGAAAAGAAAATATTCAGGAATGTGGAGCAATATAAGCAAAAGGTAGCATTGGAATGAACAATTAGGTTCAGAGAAGAGTCAATAGTTCACAGGTCTTATGTTAGATAGGATGGAAGATAATAAGATGTTTATAATAATGTAAGCAGACTTATCTGAGCTCAAAGCAATAGACAATTATAATCCTCTAGAGACTTTTAAGCAGGCTGATAATATGAGGAAGTGACAACCATATACAAAATAGAAATTGTATTTGTTGTCTATTGCAACGTAACAAAACCTCAAAATTTAGCAGCATAAAAGACTTTTATATATTAAGGTACATGATTTTATAGTTTCTTAAGGGAACACCTTAGCTTAAGTGATCTGGCTCAGGTTCTTTCGCAAGATGGCTACCAAGAGGTTGTAAGAACCATCCAGTGAGAACATGATGAAGGTATGGCCATGATAGAAGAAAGGGCAAATCCATGAAATATTTAGAAGACAAAATTATTTAATAGTAGCAAATTTGATAAAATTAAAATATCAAAGGGTGAAAGAGGACTTCAAAGTTCTAAACTTGGACAGTTTTAAGAGTAACATGGCTACCAATGGATTAGGTGGTATATAAATGGTAGTTTTTAACATAAATATAACTAGAGTTGTAGACCTGCTGAGTGTGAGGTGGCAGCTATCTATCCAAGCGAAGATACCCTATATACATAGACACTATAATGGAACACAAGAGTGACATAGGCAAAGTGTAGGGTCAAAATATCTATATTACTGCAAGATATTGAACTGAATTTGTTTAGTCAGAAACAGGAAAGATTGGGAAAAAAGTGCTGTAGGTAGTGTTACATTATTCACATAGTAGATGTTTGATATGAGTTTAGTTAACTTGTCTTACAAGAAATAATATCGTTCTCTCTCTCTCTCTCTGTCCCCTCCATTTTCCCTCCCTCCCTCCTTTCCAACCTTTCTCCCTCCCTCCCTTTCTGTCTTTACCTTTCCTTCCCCTACTTAATTCCTCCTACTTGTCCTCTTCTCTCATAACTTCTTGTTAAACATGTTTACTTTTTTGTTTTGTCTACAGAAATAAAGTAAACATAATAGTTCAGGACCAGAGTAGAAAGATCTCATTGTAAAGAATCATTGAGTACTGCTCATTTTAATAAATTGTTCATTTTAAGTCTTAGTGTGAAAGCACAGAATGTTCAACAAAATTCTGGAAGAAAAAAACAATTAAAAATGGTTTTAAGGACTAAATATAGAAATTCAAATTACTCTCACAATACCAGTATTTTTTTTGATGTGGTAAAAAATATCTGGCAATAATGAGTCATCTATAAATATATGTAGACTGAGAGTTTTTTTTTTTACAACATCCATGTACATGATCCACACAGGATAGGCATCCTCATCAGATTGAAAAGAATGTCTATTAATTTATGCCCTCCTCAAATATCTTTTGTTAAAAGTGCAAAAAGTGTAGGAGAAACAATTGGATTTATTTTTATACTTTACTTTTAAGTGTGAAAACATTTTCTTCACATTGGCTAATTATATCAAATATGTTTCACAGGCTTTACATTTAAGGTTATCCTTGAAATATAAAACCTTATTAATTCATAAAATAGCAGATAGGTCTATTGAGAATTTCCAACTTTTTGAAATTTAGAAGTTTAAACAATGAGAGTAAATTTGAGACTTACCACTAATATATCATTACCCAAAACTGTAGACCTAAGCTCTTCGCTCTGGTAAAAATGAATGCCATATAACAATGCATAATTTAAACAAAATGAAAAAAATAAAAAACAAGTATTCACCAGGAATATATTTTGCTAAGTCATTTTCCTAAGTCAAAGATGACTCTAGGATTTCTGGTCAAGATGGCTAAGTAGGTAAATACAATGCCAACTCCTCTCGGGATCACATCAATTGTGAATTGTTGGAGGTCTAGGTAAACCGAAGCCCTATAACTAAAGGCATACAGAATAAGCCATATTGAGGATGGCACAGAAATGGAAAGGGCTCATCCCACGCTTGCATTTGACCATTAAAAATCAGGAGGTGTATCTCAATCATGGATGTTCCCCCCATTGGAGGAGAGAGGGGTCTCAATTCCACACTAGGCTCCCCATCCCAGGGTTTTAGGGCCAGGGAGAGAAGTCCCCATAACTTCTGGCTGTGAAAACCAGCAGAGATTGAGGCTGAGTAAGACGGAGGGTGGCTGCACTCCCCAGTGCTTCTAAGAGGCCTGCGAATAAATGTATCATTGATGGACTCACCGTCTGAGCTCCAGTGCTGGGGCAGCAGCTTGAAAGGCACCAGGGACTTATGGGGATGAACTGAATTGTCTAGCTTCAGGGTGAGGGCTGGAGGAGCAGCTTTCTCCTGGATTGAAGAGCTGGCGAGAGCCATTGTTTCTGTGTTGAGCCCTGCCCCTGCCTGTGTGCAAATGCACAGAGATGCTATATCTGAGTCTCCATCAAACTGGATATCACATTTCATCTGCCCTAGTTATTCCCTCAGACCCCACCCCTACCCAACTTTACACCAACCTAAGCCTCTTCCATTGATTGGCTTTTCCATATAAACAGCTGGTCTTGGATCATGTTTCCGACTTCCCTAAAATCTCTCAAAGATTCACAAAACCTAAAGAAGTATTTGGCATGTCCCATAACTCTGGCTAAGCAACCCTGAGCCTGCACTAGTGACAGCCAGCCTTGGTTCATGGTTTGGACTCTCAAGGTACCTCCAAGTACAGCATGGGCAGTGTCTATCTCAGGATTGTTTTGTGGCTCATGCCTGGTGACCCTTGGCAGGGCACAGACTTCTGCTGAACTTGGTCTGCAGCAGGTCCCCTCCCAGGAGATCCAGGGCTGGGCAGCCAGTGGTCAGCTTCCAAGTGGGACTGAGCATTACCAGGCTGCCTCCAAGGATGGCACACCCAAAGGACAGACTGGGAAAGCACCAGAGCCCCATTAAAGTGAACCCTGCTTTGTGGGGTCAGTTTTCGTACAACAGATCCTGCATTGTAGTCGTGGCCAGTCCTCACAACCAATGAGCCTGAGGTCAATTCCTCCCATTGACATGCATAGAGCAACCAAGACTTAACCACAACAAGAGGGCATACACAATCCACACATAGGACACACCTGGAGCACCTGGCTCTGGTGACCAGAGATATTGCACCACTGGGTCCCACAGGACACCTATTACATAAGGCCACTCTACTAAGATTGAGAGGCATAGCAGCCCTACCTAATAATATAATAGAAACAAAAACAGGAAGACAGCTAAAATGGGGAGAGCAAAGAAACATTTCCCAAATAAAAGAACAGAACAAATTTCCAGAAAAAGAACTAAACAAAATGGAGCCAAGTAATATACCAGACACAGAGTTCCAAATGCTGGTTATAAGGCTGCTCAGTGATCTCAGGGAGAACTTCAACAAAGAGATAGGAAACATAAAATTGGAGATAGAAAACATAAAAAGGCACCAGTCAGAAATAAAGACCCCGATAATGGTAATAATGACTACATTACATGAAATCAACAGTAGATTAGATGAAGCAGGGAATCGAATCAGCAATTTAGAAAATAAGGTAGTAGAAAACACCCAATCAGAACAGAAAAAGAAAAAAGAATCCAAAAAAAAAAATGAGGAGAGTTTAAGGGGTCTTTGGGACAATATCAAACATACCAACATTCTCATTATAGGGATACCAGAAGAAGAGACAAAACAAGGAATTGAAAACCTACTTGAAGAAATAATGTCTGAAAACTTTCCTAATCTGGTGAAGGAAATAGATATACAAGCTCAGAAAGTGCAGAAAGTCAGAAAAAAGTTAAAACCAAAGAGGCCCACACCACACACATCATAATTAAAATGCTAAAGATTAAAGACAAAGAGCATCTTAAAAGCAGCAAGAGAAAAGCATTTAGTCACCTAGGAGGGAGCTCCCATGAGACTATCAATTGATTTCTCAACATAAACTTTGCAGGCCAGAAGGGATGGGCAGGAAATATTCAAATGATGAAAAACAAGGACCTACAACCAAGATTACTCTAGCCAGCAAAGTTATCATTTAGAATTGAAGGACAGATAAAGAGCTACCTAGGCAAGAAAAAGCTAAGGAGTTCCTCACCACGAAACCAGTATTACAAGGAATATTAATGGGACTTCTTTAAGATGGAATAAAAGAATATGAATGATAAAATGGCAACAACTACATATCTATCAATAATTACTTTAAAAAAATAAGTATTTTAAATATAAATGGATTAAATGCTCCAATCAAAGGATAGGGTTGCTGAATGGTTAAGAAAACAAGACCCTTACGTATGCTGCCTCCAAGACACTCACTTCAGATTGAAAGACACATACAGACTGAAAGTAAAGGAATGAGAAGAAGATATTTCATGAAAATGGAAAAAACAACAACAACAACAACAACAAAACTGTGGTAGTAATACTTATACCAGCCAAAGTAGACTTTAAAACAAAAGCTGTAACAAGAAACAAAGATGATCCCAGGAATCCCATTTCCTGGTATTTTTCTGAAGAAACCCAAAATGCTACTTTGAGGGGACACGTGCATCCATATGTTCATTACAGCACTGTTTACAATGGCCAAGATCTGGAGACACCCTGGGTGTCCATCAATGGATAAATGAATGAAGAGTAGATGGTACATATAAATAGTGGAATATTGCTTAGCCATGGAAGGGAATGTGTTTGCACCATCTTTGGTGGCATGTATGGACCTGAAGGATATTGTACTGAGTGAAGTATGTCAGACAGCAAAAGACAGATGAAATGTGATTTCACTTATATGTGGAATCTAAAGAAGAAAATAAACAAACAAAACATAAAAAAACTCATAGATACAGAAAACATTTTTGATGGTTGCCAGATGGTAGGGGGTTTGGGATGGGTGAGAAGAAGGGATTCAGTAGTACAAATTGGTTGTTACACAGTAGTCATGGGTATGTAAGCTATAGCATAAGGAATATAGTAAATAATATTGCAATAACTATGTATGGTCTCAGATGGGTACTAGATGTATTGAGGTGATAGATGGGTGGGGAGTTGGGAGGTAGGATGGAAAAGGTGAAGGCATTAAGAAGTACAAATCAGTAGTTACAAAATAGCCACGTGGATGTTAAGTAAAGCATAGGAATATAGTCAATAATATGGTAATAACTATGTTTAGTACCAGGTGGATAATAGACTAGTCAGGGGGATCAATTCTTAAATTATACAAGTGTCTAACCACTATGCTGTACACATGAAATTAATATAAGATGATATTGAATGTCAACTGTAATTTATAAATTAAAAAGGGGAGGGGAATATAAAAGTGAAAAAGAGGTTCAAATTTCCAGGTATAAAACAAATAAGTCATAGGAATGTAATATACAACATATGGAATATAGTCGATAATATTGTGATAGCATTGTATAGTGTCAGATGCTTGCTGGACTTATCATGGTGATCACTTTTTTAGGTATATAAATACTGAATAACTGTTAGTACACCTGAAACTAACATAATATTGCATGTTAGCTATATTTTATTAAAATATTTTTAAAAGATGACTCTAAAAGTCTTAATTTACATAACCCTATATTACTAACCTAATTATTAACTTATACTAAAACTAGTCTCCCCAATATTTTTTCTTCATACAATCTATTTGAAGTAGCCAGAATGATTAGAAAACAAACAAACAAACAAACAAACAATGAGATTATGTAATGCCTCTGGTTAAAATCATTTAATGACTTCACATTTCTTTATAATAAAATCACATTTATTATGA
Organism: Rhinolophus sinicus; assembly: GCF_057876585.1. Taxonomy (NCBI): domain Eukaryota; kingdom Metazoa; phylum Chordata; class Mammalia; order Chiroptera; family Rhinolophidae; genus Rhinolophus; species Rhinolophus sinicus. The sequence goes on along the minus strand of NC_142517.1, from coordinate 153,992,113 downwards.
TAGCCTACAAGGCCTTGTAAGATCAAACTTCTTCCCATTCCCACATCATTATTAACTCTTCTCCTCGTGTTTAACTGATCTTCAGTTATGCTACATTCTTTTTACCTCAGAGACCAAGACAAGCTCTTTTGCACCTTACAGACCATGTATATTTTATGTCCTATACCTGAAAGTGTTAGTCCAATTTTTCGCCAGCATGGCTCTTCCTCATTTTTCAAGCTTCAGCTTTAAAGATACTTTCTCAGATAAAATGTCCTTGTCCTAAGTGAGTAAATCCTTTTTGTGCCCACCCGCCATATAACCTATCAAATTATCTTTACAGGAATTTTTTTAGCTTGTAATTTTATAGTGTGTATTCAAACTCCCAAACATATATACAAGTACATATACAGACATGCATACATATACACACATATATAAGATATGTGTGTGTGTAAAAGTATGCCTTTATATCTTTTTCTCTACATATGTTTATATGTTTATGTGTGTGTATACTTTATTATAGAAATATATAATCCAAAAGTGCAAAAATCTTACAATTAATAAAGTTTTACAAAGTGAACATATTCGTTAACACACTCTTGTAACTTTCACCAGATCAAGCTATAGAACATTATCTACATATGAACCAGCCTTGCTTGAGGCAGTTGCAACTATCTACCAAATTTCTCCCCGACTCCCTACAAAGATAATAGACCATATACCACAAAGATAATACATCACATTATAACCTCTATCATAACAGATTACTATAACCTCCTTTAGAACTTTATATTATGTATGCATTCTTTTGTGCTTAATTTCTTTTATGCAACATTTGTTGTGAGATTCATCCATTTTGTTGTATGTAAATGTAGTCATTCTCATTATTGTATAGTTTTCCATTATTCTGTACATGACAATTATAGTTCTCCACCTTACTCTTGATGAATAATGCTGCTTGAATATTGTTGCATATGTGTTTTGGTGTGCATATACATGCAATGTTGGGGGGGGATGCAGTTGCTATGCATAGAGTATGAACATGCTTGGTTTCAGTATGTACTCTCAATGAATTTCCATGTTGTTTGCATATGTGTACAACTCGCATAAGAGTTCTAGCTGTTGCATATCCTTATCAACATTTGACAATATTATTTCTTTCAATGTTATATTTTCTGTTGTGTGTGTATTGGTATGTAATTTTAGATTTAAGCTGCATTGTCCTGTGACTAAGAATATGAAATACTTTTTGTTATGCTTTTTGGCTGTTTGGCTATTCTCTTTTGGAAATGTCCATTTATGGTATTTCCCCATCTTTAAATTGGCTGTCTTTTTTGTGACTGATCTGTGGTTTAAATGTATACATATTTAAATATGTAAGCATATATGAAGTGTGTATATTTTATGTACTTATATTTTCTCCCACTTGAAAGTTTGCCTTTCACTCTTTTAATAATATGTTTAACGATCAGTATGTTTTATTTTAATGAAGTCCAATCTAATCTTTCCTTTATGGTTATTGTCTTTGTATCATATTTAAGAAAACTTTACCTGGGCCAAGGTCAAAAGGATACTCTTCTGTGTTATCTTTTACTAGCTTTATTGCTTTCACATTTAGTTTTGTGATCCAACTGAAATTTATCTTTGGTATTGTGAAACAAGGGCCAGTGTATATTTTTTCCTTCAATTTCATATTCAATTATTTTTGTACTTTTTTCCTCCTATTCATTGCTTTGTTGTAAATCAGGTGACCATGTATATGTAATGTGATTCTGGACTGTGTTCTCTTTTACTCTTCAAAAACACATATTACATATTTTAATTAGTGCCTTTAAAGTAAGTCTTGATGTCTGATAACGTAGATACAATAGATTTGTTCTTCTTTAACTTTGCTTTTGCTAAACATTTTTGGTCTCTTACATTTCCATAAAGATCAGTTTGTCAATTTTCACATGATAACCTATTGGATTTTGATTGCACTGAATCTATAGTTTAACTGTGGGGAGAATTGGCATCCTTACAATCACAAACATGGTGTATCTCTGATGAGCCATTGGTCATTCACTTTTGCCTACCTGCAGCAAATAACTTAAACTCACAATGTTGTTGGGTGCTGCCCATTCCAAACTGAGTGAGACTCCAACTCTGGCAGAGAATTGATCATTCTCATGGACTGCCTTGCCCTGGCTCCCCAGCTAAGATGGATGAGGGGGGAATTTAAAGCCTCCCTAAAACAGAATGCACAAATTTCCACTCTTCTTTGTCAAATCCCAGTAGCTTTAATGCATAAATACTTCTCAGATTATTGTGTACCTTTATGTGTTTTCCACAGCCTTGAAATGTTTATTTTGTTGTTGTTGTCATTGTTAATTTTGTAGAGTTTTAGAGATGATTTTGGGGAGACGAGTTTGGCTCAATTATAGCCAGACGTCTTAAATAATGCTTCCCCCCCCAGGAATTTGTTCATTTAATTGAAATAGTCAAACTTATTGCCATGAAGTTATTCCTATAATTACATTTGTATTAACTGTAACATTATATCCTTTTCCCTCTACTCATTGTATTTTTTTCTTTACTGTACTTTCTAGGAATTTACAACTTTTGCTATTCTTTTAAAATAATAAAAATTTGGCTTTGTTGAATTTTCCATTGCACATTTATTTTCTATTTAGTTAAATTTTACTAGCTTTATTTTTTTCCCTTTGTATTTACTTAACTGATTTTTACTGAACAATTGTGATTCATGTTCAGATAATTTATTTTGTACCTATCTTGTTTTATAATATACATTTAAGGTGATCGAATTTCTATAAGTAAAGATTCATCTGTATCCCATATATTTTTAACAGTTTGTTTTCTAATAGCACATATCATTAGCAATCAAATATCTAATATATATCATTCAGTAGAAATATATATATATATAATATATACATATATATGTGTATATATATTATATATGTGTGTGTATATATATATATAATTTCCATATTGACTTCTATGACCCATGAATTATTTACTATTTTAATGTCTAAATACCTATTTGGGGGGGGGTTCTAGTTTTGTTTTATAATTTATATCTAGCTTAATTTCACTATGTTTAGAATAAGATTGTTCAGAGTTGCTTTATGTTCCAGAACAAAGTCATTTTGTTATATGTTCCAAAACTTGGAAAAAATGTGTATTCTGCCATTCTGCAAAGTTTCTATATATTAGTTTTTTGTTTCCTTGTTCTATACTTCACTGAGATTAATTTTCAAACCATGATTGTAGAGTTTCCTATTTCTAATTTTGGTTCCGTAATTTTTTGCTTTATATATATAGAAGCTTTCCTATTAATGCATACAAAATTAGGATTGCTACAATTTCACATTGAATTGACCTTTTAAGTATTATGAAATGTTTCTCTTCATCTCTAGTTATGCCTCTTGACTTAAAAATCTTTGTTAGTATAGCTATACCATCTTTCTTTTGTTTTCTTTGTTTTATCTTCAACCTTTTTGTTTCCTGATACAAATATGTCAACAACATATAGTTGTTTTCAATTTCTTATCTACTCTGATATCTTTGGTTTTAATCTGTAGATATAGTTCATTTACATTCAAATTACTGATTTGGGGGGCTTAAATTGACCATCTAATATTGTTTTCTATTTATCTTACTTATTATTTTGTTGCTGTTTTTTATTAATTGAGTAAATTTTATTTAATTTTCTCTCATTATCCTTTTATTTATACATTCTTGTTTTTTTATCTTTCAGTAGTTATTCAACAGGTTATAATATGCACACTTAACTTATTAGAGTTTACCTTAAATTATTACTTTGGCTAATTTTCATAAAATGCAAGGGTTTTAAAACACTTTAACCCCATTTACCTCCCTTATTTCTACGTATATTTTAAAGCTCCAATATCTCTTAATATTGTTTAAAGAAGGAGTAGGTAAACAATGACCCAAGGGCCAAATCCTGCCCCTACCTATTTTTTTAATGATCTTGTGAGCCGACATTTGATTTCATATTTGTAAATGGCTGAAAAAAAAACAAAAAGAAACAACGTTTTAAGATATGAGAAAAAAATATGAAATTTAAAATTCATGTCCATAAATAAAGTCTTACTGAAAATCACCATACTCATTCACTGTGTGTTTTCTCTGGCTGTTTTCCCAGCACAACAGCAGAGCTAAGTGGCCATTGAGATAGACACCATATAGTTTTCTAATCGCATTGCACTGCTGCTCAGTGCACTACAAATTATAGTGATGCAGTTTTAACTTATCAGAGTTTTGAGTGCCATACACATTGCTGTAATGCAGCATTTTTATTTTACTTTTTATATTAATGTGTAGTAGCCATGGCTATAGAAGGAAAAAAAACAAGAAAAAAAGGGGCCTCTGAATATCATGCTCTTAAGACACAGTGGGGTATGAATTATTTTGCTATCAAATTAGATGACGAAGCATTTTTTTTTGTTTTTTTTTTGTTTTTAGCAATAACACTACAGTTGTGCTAAAAAATACAATATACATCAGTATTAGCAGACTAGGCACATATCGCAATATTCACAACTCATGGAAAGCAACAGTAAGAAAAATTAGAACTGTAATATGAAAATCCCATCAAAGAAGAATTTCTACACACATATAAAAAAATGAAAATGAGTTTGCAATCAAAGTAAGTCTGAGATACATTTGTTAGCCAAGTACTGCATAAATAATTATAGACTGGTAGTAATTTTATTTTGATGTTTTAAAGATGTCATTTCTGCTGGATTTCATTGTTTGTGTTGAATAGTGAAATAGTTTTATTATGGTTCCTTTGCAGGCACTGTCATTTTTTTAAAAAGCTGTTTTTAAGAATTTATCTTTGTCCTTGATTTTTAAGTTGTAATATGATGTGACTAAGTGTAATTTTTTTTTTTTGCAATTATCTTTCTTATTTTCTTTCTATTAACAGTTTTTATTCCATATGGAAAAGTACTGTAGCTGTGCAGAAATCATCCTTTTTAAAGTCAGTAGAACTTCTTGTATCTGTTTGGAAAATTCTTACCCTGTTTCTCTTGAAATATTGTTTCTACTACTTTATTGCTTTTCTCCTTCTTAGACTCCAACTATACACGTTAGACATTGTTTACATGACCCAACATCCCTTATGATATTTTATACATATTTCACACTTTATTTCTGTAGTGTGTTTTTTTCTGGATTTTCTAATTATATCTATTGCTATTAATTCCATATATTTGTTTCTTAATTTTACTTGTATAAGTTTTGTTTTAAAATTTGTATTTGATTACTTATTATATATTTACTTTCTATGGTGAAATGACTCATTTTTATATTATTTTTTGTACATATTAATAATACTATCATTGAACCAAAATACAGGCTCTTGGTAAATTCAACCTTTCTTCAAAATCTATTTCCCACACTCTGCCTAGAACTATCATTAGGAGAAACAATCTCCAACAAATAAAAGCGACAAAAACTGTTTTTGAATGTATAGGAAGTCATGATATCCTTGAATTTGTCTAATTAAAAATTAAACTGAAAAATTACCAACTCTTTATTTAATTATGGAAAGAAGAGACATTGTACTCTGACACTTTCTATGAGCAGTGCTATTAACAGTATGTGATTCATAATCCTTTGTGGATTTCAAACCTTTTCAAATCCTAAATCTATGTCAACTTTACACCAACATTTTGAGTAGAGCTGAGACTAAAGTGAGACATGTGAGGCACACAATTTAAGGGGTACTCTCAAGGTCATGCAAGTGCCAACCATGCACTTTCATGACCCTGCACTTGCATGATCCTTAGAATGCATGCCTCCTTAAATCTTGTGCACTAGATGCCTTGCTTGTCTCACTCTACTTTCAGGCCTACCTATGAGGTATGTAGAGCAAACTTTATTCTCATGATTTTGTAACTAATGACAGAACACAGAAAAATATTGTGATTTCCCTCAGGCCACATTGAAACCGTTGACCTAAAAATAAAAGTTAGTTTAAAAAATTGATTTATTCAGGAGATAATTGCAATTCAGTACATGCAAGCTATGGCAAAACCATAGGCAAATCAGGAAGATAAAGAAGAGGAACTTTCTTTTATAGAGGAAAGGGAAAGTTGGGAAGAACTGTTATAAACAAATTGTCTATTGGAGGAGGAATTCAAAGTGTAGTGGCTTTTCATTGGTGGGGTTATGACAGTCTCTCATTGGCTGGACTGTTGTTGGGAGAGGAGAAAAATCTTCCTTCATCCTGTTGGGTATTACAGTACAAAACATCTTCCTATTGGAAATACAAGGCATGCATTTTCCTGTTTGGGGCAACCTACTCTGAGTGGTAGGGCACAAGAGCTTCCCTTACTTCATTCCAGGGCACAAAGATGGCCAAACATATGCAAATCGATCAATGTAATACACCACATAAACAAAATAAAGGACAAAAATCATATGATTATATCAAAATGCAGAAAAAGCATTTGACAAGATACAACATACATTTATGATTAAAACACTTAAGAAAGTGGGTATAGAAGGAAAAAACCTGAACATAGTAAAGGCCATATATAACAAATCCTCAGATAATATAGTTAATGGTGAAAAACTGAAGCCCTTCACCCTATATTCAGGAACAAGACAGGATTGTCCGCTATTATCACTGCTTTCCAATATAGTATTGGAAGTCCTAGCCAGAGCAATCAGGCAAGAAAAAAGAAATAAAAGTCATTCAAATTGAGAATGAATAAGTTAAATTGTCACTTTTTTCAGATGACATGATGCTATATATAGAAAACTTAAAGACTCCATCAAAAAGCTATTAGAAACCATAAAAATACAGTAAAGTTGCTGGCTACTAAATCACTGTACAAAAATCCATTGCATTCTTATACACTAACAATGAAATCTCAGAAAAATAAATAAATAAATAAAAAACCCAATTATTCCTGTGATTGCAACAAAAAGAATAAAATACCTAGGAATGAACTGAATCAAGGATGTGAAGGACCTATACACTGAAAACTATGGAACATTATTAAAAGAAATTGAAGAAGACCAAAAGAAATGGAAAGATATTCTGTGTTCTTGGATTGTAAGAAGCAACAATAGTTAAAATGGCATGTTACCCAAAGCCATATACAGATTTAATGCAATCCCCATCAACATCCCAATGGCATTTTTAAAACAAAAGAAGAAAAAATCATCAGATTTGTATGGAACCAAAAATACTCTGAATAGTCAAAGCAATCCTCAGGAAAAATAATAATGCTGGAAGTATTACATTCCCTGACTCCAGCTTGTATTACAGGGCCACAATAATCAAAACAACATGGTACTGGCAGATAAACAGACATACAGACTAATGGAATAGAATTGAAAACCGAGAAATAAGCCCGCAATAGGACAGACAATTTTTGACAAAGGAGACAAAAACGTACAATGGAGAAAAGACAGCCTCTTCAATAAATGGTGCTGGGCGAATTGGAAAGCCACGTGAAAAAGAATGAAACTAGACTGCTATCTGTCACCATGTACCAACATTAACTCAAAATGGATCAAAGACCTAAACACAAGACCTGAAACAATAAACTGCATAAAAGAAAACGTAGGTACTAAACTTATTGACCTTGGGTTCATGGAGGATTTTATGGATTTGACTTTAAATGCAAGGGAAGTAAAGCTAAAATAAATGAATGGAACTATATCAAACTAAAAAGCTTCTGCACAGCAAAAGAAACCATCAACAAAATAAAGAGGCAACCAACCAAATGGGAGAAGATATTTGCAAACAGCGTCTCCAATAAGGGGCCAATATCCAAAATATATAAGGAACTCATACAACTCAATAAGAAAAAACAAAAACAAAAACAATCCAATTAAAAAATGGGCAGAGGACCTGAATAGACATTTCTTCAAAAAGGACATACAGATGGCCAATAGACACATGAAAAAATGCTCAACATCACTAATCATTAGAGAAATGCAAATAAAAGCCACAATGAGATATCACCTCACTCCAGTCAGAATGGCTATCATCAACAAGACAAATAGTAACATGTTGGAGAGGCTGTGGAGTAAAAGGAACCCTCATACACTGTCGGTGGGAATGCAGACTGGTGCAACTACTATGGAAGTCAGTGTGGAGGTTCCTTAAAAAATTAAGAATAGAATTACTATATGATCCAGCAATCCCTTTCCTGGGTATTTACCCCAAAAATCTGAAAATATTTATCCATAAAGATATATATGCTCCGATGTTCATTGCAGCTTTATTTACAGTGTCCAAGACATGTAAACAACCAAAGTGTCCTTCAATAGATGATTGGATAAAAAAGATGTGGTATATATATATACACAATGGAATACTATTTGGTTATAAGAAAAGATGAAATAGTGCTAATTGGGACAAAATGGATGGATCTTGAGATTATTATGCTAAGCGAAATGAGTCACACAGAAATAGCTGAGAACTATATGATTTCACTGATAGGTGGTATATAAAACTGAAAACAACAAAAGAACAAGACGAACAAAGAAAGAAAAACTCATAGACACAGACAATACTTCAGTGGTTACCAGAGGGTAAGAGGAAAGGGGAATAGATGAGGGTAAAGGGGGTCAAATCTATGGTAATGGAAGGAGAACTGACTCTGGGTTGTGAGCACACAAAGTGATATATAGGTGATGTATTACAAAACTGTACACTTGAAAACTGTGTAATTTCACTAACCCTTGTCATCCCAATAAATGTTAATAAATAAATAAAAAAAAGAGCTCCCTTTACATGACCTGCCAATTCCAATCTTGGTTGTGGACTCCAGTATTAATTTTCACAGAACCTAGAAGATTTATCAAGGGAAATAGAAAATAACTTTGGTAAATATGGGTAGGATACACTTTTTTTTTTTTTTTTTTTTTTGTATAGTACTGGAAAACCATGTGCTATGCTAGTCAAGCTTAGATCAAAGCCATGTGAGTATTTTACAGCAGTGGAAGTAAATTTAACAGGATCAGACCCCATATATCTGATCCACACCTGAAATAGAATTTTTGTTTTTATTTTTATTTATTTATTTTTTGGCTTATTGCTCGTTGTTATTGATCTCTACCACACCAATAAGGCTTAAAGGTAAATTAACAGATAATACTTAAATTTTACCCTCTAGAATTACAAACTTTAGTTATAAAATCAAACTACTATTGTGTACTTTCTTTTTCTTTTTACTTTAGCAGATGCAGCACTGATCTCTACAAATATGCTAATAAAGTTATTTGCAGTCAACATGTACAGAAAAGAGCCAAGAAATTCACTTTACCAGAGTAGCCTGTCTCTGTTTAAAAGTGTAGAATGATTTACAGGTGTTAATGGGCATGTACTATTACAGAGATGCGGCTCAATTAAGGCATATGTGAAATTCCAGAAAGGGCTGTGTTGAAAATGAGCGCACCTGTTTGCAACCTGCTAAAAGATGTATTACCGTGTTTCCCCAAAAATAAGACCTAGCCAGACAATCAGCTCTAATGCAACTTTTGGAGTAAAAATTAATATAATACCCGGTATTACATATTCTATTCTATTCTATTATAATATTATATTATTATAAGACTCTGTCTTATACTAAAATAAGACCAGGTCTAACATTAATTTTTTGCACCAAAGACACATTAGCGCTGATTGTCTGGCTAGGTCTTATTTTTGGGGAAACACGATATGGATAAGATGCTGTTATTCAAAATAGTACTAAAAGCAGAGATTAGAAAGTCATCTCTTTCTAGTCTTCTTTTTTTCTCTATTCAGTGGTTTTCTCAGATGAGAACTGAAAACTTCATTTTGGATCAGAGTCATTTCACTTAGGAATGTAGGTTGAGTTTAAAGTGCTATCTCTTAAGTGAAGGTCAGTGGTTTATCCATTACAGCATCCAACCCCAAATACTTCTCATAATTAATTGTATCTATATCTGTTTTTATAGACTAAAAGAATAAAGAAATGACAGTCAGCAGTTCTAGGAAATACAAGTTAAATGTGTCCTATCATTTAAAATGATATATCGTTTTTGGAAAGAAAATTTAAGAGCTGGTATATGCAATCAAAAATTAAATACAGATTTTGAATTTCAGGTTGTTAAGCTAAAAAGATCAAAGGAACGTCTTTATACTACTTTGGAATTTGGTATAATACTTCCCGGGAGGTCATTTACTCCCCTAATTTAGTCTGACTTATTTTGGCTTCAGGTCCATTAAAAATGTGCAGAAAAAAAGGAGACCTTTTTTTACTTTAATTTTTAACAGCAACTTGTCAGTAAAAAAGAAAGGTGTCTGAAAGCGATCATCTATCATAGTCCTAATAGCTTTCAAATCTTCTGACTTTCTGAGTCTGAATGAGAGAGAAACTTACCTTGAAATGTCTATATATTAACTCCTTCCACTGTTCTGTGGAAGAGTATTACATTAGATCTTAAGTATTGCTCAAATGCAGTCACCACCTCCACTGACACCCGTGGTTGTTACCCCTTAGCTAAGGAACCTTTAGCTGTCAAGAGGATTGGATGTGTTATTACGTTCTGTTTCTATCTGTGTGCTCTTTTCAAACGATTGAGTCCTACTGATGTGAATTCAGCTCATCAGTAGATAGTTGGATATATAAAATAAAGATCCAGGTAAATAATTTTTTACTCTTTTTCTTCCTGTCTCTCCTTCTCTCCCCTCCTCCCCCAATCTTCCACCCCTCCCCCGCTCTCTCTGTGTGTCTTTATCCCTGTTTCTCTCTCCTTTCTTTCTTCACACACACACACACACACACACACACACACACACACACACAGAGAAAGATACACTAATTTTTAAAATCAGAGGCTACAGTGCTAAAGTACTTGGTTTGGAGTCAGAAAAAAGAAATCTTGTGTTCTATCTTTCTTTGCCCGTGGGTTTCATTGTACAAGTCATTTCCTTTCTCTAGTCTTCAGTTTTCCTTATTTGGAAAATAAGGGGGTTGAGTTTAATGAGATTTGAGGTTTGTTTTATGCTGAAATCTGTTCTGAGCATGCCTCCTCTGGAATACCAAGTAATTTCTAATTTCAAATAATGAATTCTACATAGAGGTGCTCATCTCCTCTTAATTTGGGGCCCAAAATTGATAAAGGATGACTTTCATTATATCAATATAATTCCACTAAGCTTTCTGAATACGTTTGCATAGAGCAGGTGTCTTCCCACCATGAGAATGGTAAATGGCTATGAGCTAGTGATGAGGGGCGGCCTAGAGTCCTGAGCTGAGGATCACTGGCTTGGTGCAGAGAGCGCTGTGAAGTCTGAGTGTTGGCTTCTGCTGGTGAGCAAGGGGTAAATGGGGCACACCTACCACTTATATGTCATCCCCAACCTGTCAGTGTAAATTTTGTGGAAAATGCACTACTGGAAAGATTTTAGCATAAATCCAACTAGAATGAAATAAAATATAAGACATAAACAAGGCTTTTTTTAAACTAGATATAGCACTGCCAATCAAAGTTGTAGTCCTTATAAACTTACAGATTTCTAATTCTTGTCAGTTCTGAAATTATTATTATTACCAGAAGGAATGCATTTATATATGGATCCTCTGAACACTCTCACAAAATGGAGGTATATTTTATTAAATAATCTAGAAACTTCATGACATTTGCTCTCTGCTTTTTAATATTGTAATTTTAGGGAGTCTGCCTATTAACCCACTTACTAAAATTCTCATACTTTAAACAGTTCTATATTGACTTGTTTTAGTGCCAAAAGGCAGTTTCTTAGACCAGTTTTTGACTCAATGAAATAAATTCTGGAATATAGAACATAAACTTGTTTGCATTTTATGTGCTTCGTAATTCTTACTGTTGAAAGTTTCTTGCAAGTAAACCTTTATTGTGTTGTAATCTAAATAAAATCAACAATATTAGCGTAATGGAACTTATATTTTTATTCTAGTTGTTAAAAAAGATTGGCAGCATTCTTAGATATTTTCTATTGTATATGTATATAGTAGACAAACAACCACTTGGAGACCTGGCTACGATACACTTCTCATAAACATATTTGCTGAAGAGTTTGAAGTGTGTATTAACCCATTGTGTAACATGGTACAATCTGTTGTTTATGCAGAGAATTTTAGCCAAACCTAATGAAGCCATACAAAGATCTGTTGATCTATTTGAATCTTTTTCTTGTTTTGGCAGGTTTTTATATTGTACCTTTTCATTTTCATATAATCTCAAATTTACAGAAGAATTTCAAGTTGCAAGAATGGTTCAGAAAACTCCCTATATCCTCTACTTAATCACTGATTTCTTTTACTTTTCTTCCCATTTACTCTCTTTAATTCTCTCTCCTTTTCCCTCTCTCTTCTCTCTTCTTGTCCTCCATCTCTCTATTCACTTATTTTCCTGAATAAATTGAATGTTAAATTGGATCTACTGTGCCCCTCTTTCTGAATATTTTAATGTGTGTTTTCTAAGAATGAGTTCATTTTTTATATAACCACAATATATAATGAACAACATTAGGAAATTTAATATTGATACAATACTATTACATAATCTAGAGCCCATATCCAAATTAAGTGTACTTTATAACTAACTTGTATTTTGCTCGGAAAGGATGAGGAGTGAAGAAATACTGATAATATAGAAGAGAGATGCAAAATCATTAGATGTCCTTGACTAGGCAAGAAAAGATGCTATCTAGTACACAAGTCATGGGGTTGACCGTGGTTATGAGAATAGGTAGAGTATACAGGCACAGGTAAAAGTGATTTGATTCATTTGGTGGTCAGAACTTGGATGGTTCTGCTCTATTACTTATATCTTCTTAGAGAACTAAGAAACTGAAGCTGAGGAAGAGGGAAGGAGTATTAAAGGTTTAAGGAAGAAGAGGAAAGTAGTGGGACAATAAATGGATCAGGAAAATGTGTTATGGTTGCAGATAGCATTAAGGGCGCACTTGAGGTTAGTGGTCACGAGGTTAAAGTATGGCTGCTTAGCATATTTACTTTCAACCACACTTGGCTGTATTGGTGCAGGCACAGAGTAAGGGGATAGTTTTATTTAACCAGCGCTGAAGTATTGAGATGGTTGTACAATGAAGCAAGTGAGGAGCAGGGAAATGATGAGCGCATATATAAAGGAGTAATTAGGAAGACTGATCATAGATTTAAACTGGATAACAGGCATGTGAGGATTTTAGGGGACAAGAGACAGTGAGGAAATTTCCAGTTCTAGGTTTTATTCTAGGAAGTCAGTAAAGGTGACTGACAAGACCACTGGAGGAGAAAATGTCATGGGACTCATAATCCTGTGTTTTGGAAAGATTCATTTATACTACATGATAATGGAAATTATGACAGGAACAGTGTGAGAGGGTAACAAAGAAAAACCACCAGAGAAAATATTCCACAATTATGAGTGACACAAAGCACCAAGAAGAGGCAATGTGTTGTATAGTCTAACAAGAAATTGAAAATTTGGGAATTTTTAGGGAGGAGAGACAAGTCAGAAAGCAGTGATGAAGAGGTTGGAAAGCATGGAAAGCACTTACCACACTTTTCAGGCTCCAAGGTATGAGAGAGGAGGGGAGAAAACATGAAAGGATGGAGGGAAATATTCCTCTGCAGAGCCAGGCTTCTGTGGAAGCATAAAAGAGAAGGTTTCTGCACTGCATAGAAGTGCCACATCTAAGGAGGTTTCATTCACAGTATAAACTTCACAGCTTTGTATATTTAGTCTGGCAATTTTCCATCTGATGGAAGCAAACTGTCTTAAGGAGAAGTTTCATTTTCTAACTCACAAAATGGTGATATAAGTGCTTGACATAAGAAGTTTAGAATATGAGATTTTATTGATGACGGACCGTAAGTTCCAGAAGGCTCAGAATGACAATTTGAGGGGAGGTGCAGATATGAAACATTAATAAAAATAAAAGTGTAAAGTCTTTGAGGGTTGGAGCCTGGGTATAAGGGAATGACTTTTAGAAATTCTGATTCAATGGATTTAGGGGTAAGTCCCAGGCATCAGTATCAATGTTTTCTAAGGCTCCCAGATATTTTAATATGCTTCTGTGCCTGAAGACCACTGTTCTTAATACATTACTTATATTAAACAATTTAAACAACTCTTATAAATGCCTTTAAGCACTGTATTAAATTCATAAGAAATGATACGTGCATAATATTACATGTTGTATAAAAAGGATTAAGTGAATAAATCACTAAGCATACACAGTTCTTATCCATCACTGCCATTGTCAATAGTTCTAAATTAGCACAGGTAGTCTTTATACAATAACTAGATGCTTCCATGTTCATGCACTGAAAAGAGCGAATGAAATTTACATCTAACTGGATATTGGAGACATGTGGTGTCATTTGATGTTGTGTGCTTTTACAGTCTAATTCTTGAGGGTAATCATTAAAAAAGTAAGCACAAATTTGCTGTTTCTGATTTTGTTGATTAGTAAAGATCAATCTGGGATAAAATAAATAGTTGAGTCTTAATTTTAAAATTTAATAACTATGTGCCTGTGTAGAAGTCTTTGAGAATGAGTACTTTCCACACTATTTTGATAACCACTGGAATTTATACTTAAGATTTTTAGTTAATTTATGTCAATAATGATTCCAAATTCAACTATAGATGTTTGGCTTCCCCATATCTTCATACCTTTTCTGTCTGCCATTGAAATAGCTATCAATTATCTATGTTGAGACATGTTGCTAAACAACTTTATTTGGAATTTGAACATTAAATTTGCACTCTAATTATTATTGATAGTGATAAAGTAATTATCTTCTAATCAATGTAGACCTGATTTCAGTTTCCTATGATATTGTAAAACAACAAAAGCTAAAGGTTATGCTGTGATTTTAACTTTAAATCTACAATCTTCTGCACAATTTACTAGGAACTTACTTCAGTTCTACTTTAATGCCTCACCAATTATCATGAGGCTGAGCATCATCTGTCAGTAAAAAACACATTGAAGATGCTGAAATGTTTGCTCACTGATTTTCTTTTTATTATATTAAAGACAGGATGTAAGAGATCCTAAGTGGAGCACATCAGAAAAATATTATCTTCTATAAATACAATGATTTGGATTTGTTTCTATTCAGAAGACATGTTGAAAATGTTCTTGGATATTGTACACTGATTTCTTTCACTCTGCAATAGCTAATCCCCCTTTTGGATTGGTACAAGTAGTCAAATCACTCCCAAATCTTCAGGAAATGAAAGACTAGATCACTAATCACCACATGCATACTTCACTTTAATATTTCATTCAGCATTGATAGGAGATTATAATGGAAAATATTATAAAAGGGCACCACTACAATTGTACTCAGTGGGCCATGTGTAATATTTGAAAGTACATCATCTCTGTGAGTGTTCTGTAAGTTGCAGTTGTTAGGTGAAGAATAAATGTCAAATTTACTCTCCTAGTCCTCTAATCAAAAACATTTATTATGTGCCCTCTATATGTAAAGAACGATATTAAATGTACAATTTTGTCTCTGCTATTATTCTTAAACTATGCTCCTGGTATGTTTTAAGCAGAACTGAATGGGTCTTGCCACTAAAATAAAGGCATTTATTCCCAGTTTCTAGAAAATAGTTGCTAGGGCTTAGAACTTTATCAATTTTAATTTTATCCAGCTAGCATTTCTTCAATGTTAGATGACTGCTACTACTTGTTTATGTTGTAGCTTATTTTAAATAGTTTCCAAATTAGGACTTATTTAAGTAGTATATTTTTTATTTTACATTGCTCTGGAAACTACATCACGATTACCAAGTGTCCCTTCTGTCATGTAAATAAGTTTGAACACCAATGTGATTTAAGATGCCTTGGAACAATGGTATTTAATTTGATTCAGGTTACTAAAAATCAGTAAGTTCAGATAATTGACTAATATCATATAAATTTCTAAAATATAATGATGTATTTTGAAAAAAAACTACTAGAGCATTTTATGTAGGTTAGATCCAAGGAGGGTTTGGTTTATTTTGTTTTTACTTACATGATTTTCTAGGGAATGAAGTTAAATCATGCCTACTAGTTTTTAATGCCAATCACTTCCTACAATTATGTCAGACTATCTGTAAATTTAGACCTCACACATTATGTAATAAACTTGCTTTATTTTTGTCAAATAGCATTAGCTTAATATTTAGTAATAATAACAAACTCTTACTGAGCACATACTTTGTGTCAGGAACTATATTCTACATACATTGGCTCTTTTAAACCTCATAATCACCCTATGAAGAAGGTGTCCTTATCACCTTCTTTGTTCAGATGAGGAAATTGATTCATATAGGTAAAGTATACTAAACCTAGTTTACATAACTAATATGCGACAGACCAGAGATTTGGATCCAGGCAGCTTAGCTACAGAGTCTGTGTTCCTGACAATTGAGCTAAACTATTTATTTATTCAAGAATGCTGTATTATTTAGGATGCCTTTAGTTGCAAGTATCACCCTAACCCAAACTGGTGAAACAATAAAAATAATTTACTGGCTCACATAATTAAAAAGACTAGAAATAGCACTTGCTTCAGGCAAAGCTTGATTTATTTGTTCAATGATGTCACTAAGAACCCAGTTTCCTTCAGTCTCAGTGCTCTGTTTTCTCAAGATGGATGCCAGCAGCATCAGAGGAAAATGTTTCCTTATTCACATTCAGCAAGAAAAAGAGTGTCTCGGTCTCAGTATTTCTTGCAAAAGTCTTGAGAATCACTCTGAATGAGCCAATTTAAGTTGCTGACTGCTCCTGAATCAATCACTGTGGTCAGGGAGATGAAATGTTCTACTTGGCTCAGGCTAGATCACGTATGCCTCCCCCAAAACCACAGAATCCCCAATAAGTTTCTTGTGAAGGAGGACATAGATACTCTGAAAACAAACTACGTATGTATACAGATTATAGTATTTCTGTATTGCAGTGGTTTGTTATAAGACTCATTTACTATTATATACAATAATAATATTTATATATATTATATATAATATATTTTTATATATAATATATATAGTATTATAATATTATGTATAATATCTATCTATCTACCTATCATCATCTATCATCTATCTCTGCCTGATACCTTTCATTGGAAATCAATCTTTGAAGTAAGAAAGATGCCACACAAAATGATTTCTTTTTGAGGGGCTTTAGTTAGGAGCATCTATTCTAAAATCATTTTGTCAGGCTACCATATAAGTAGTAACGCCTATTGAAAGAAACCAATATTTATTCAGAAGATTTAATTTTGTGAACATTTGGAACACTCAACAGAACAAAGAAAATAACATTTAATTTTAAATGATTTTTTTTCAAATCTCACTGACATTGTTATCTATAGTTGTTATATGAATATTTTTTTCTTTAGTACTGTTTATTTCTTTTTATTCATACTCTTTTAGGAACTAAGTACTTCTCTGAGATATGGACCTCACAAAGACTATAGTCTGACAAATTTCAATGCCAAGGTCATATTGGCAGCTTGTGATGTATGGGAATGAAATTCTTGTCCAAAGGATACATACAAGCTTTACGTTCTTCTGTGCTTAAAAAGAAACACCATAAGAAAAACCCACCTCTGAATTCTCATGTCAAGGCTAAACCATTTACAAAGTACAGTAATAAACATGCACGTGAAAGAAGATACAAAAAGAATAAGTGACTTCTTGGTATCACTGCAGTTTATGGCATCCTAAATTGAGTATTACAATATATGATATGGACCATCTTGTTGAACCCAGAAATTGTGAAAGAGAAAAAAACGACCTTCCGATAATTATGTAGAAAGACTATCTCCTTTATATCTGATGTTTCTATTTCAAATAAGTTGTGGTGATCTACTTGAATGAGGTACAGTGTTTTATAGACTTATGCAACAGGAAATAAAATTACCTCATTGAATATGCATGTGAATCATTGAATTTTTTGAGACTTTCTTCATCTATCTAAAAAATGCAGATATAATAAAACCAGAAATTCTGAAATCTCCAAGTAGAATATATCTTTTGAAATAACAAATGAGAAAAATGAAAAGAAAGATAAATATTTTAAGTAAAATACTTTTCTTACATTCATATTTCTAAAAATAAAAATTCAGGGCAATTTTAGATATATAGAAAAATTGCAAAGATAGTACAGGAAATTTCCATGTACTCTACACCCAGTTTCCCATATTATTAACATATTGATATGGCATATATTTGTTACAATTAATAAACCGATATTGGTACATTATTAACTAAAGTCCATAATTTACACAGTTTCTTAGTTTTTGAAATGTATTTTTTAAAATTTTAGAACAGTTCAATATATAAAGAATTATTGTGAAATACTACAGAGTTTCCATATACCCCACACTGCATTTTCCCTTACATTGACATCTTACTTAATATAGTACATTTGTCACAATTAATGAACTAATATTGTTTCAGTATTATTTTTAAAAGTCCATACTTTATTCAGATTTCCCATTTTCTTCAATGTCCTTTTTTGTTTGAAGATACCACCCAAGGCACCAAATTACATTAGTCATTATGTCCCCTTTAGTTCTACTTGGTTGTTACAGTTTCTGAGACATTCTTTGTTTTTAATGACCCTGACAGTTTTGAGGATTATTGGTCAGGCATTTTGTAGAATGTCCCTCAATTGGGATTTTTCATCATGAGTAGACAGGATCTTTGAGTTTTGGGGAGGAAGATCGTGGAGGTAAAGTACCAATCCCGTCATATCAAAGCTACATATGACTTACCTGTGCTGATATTTACGTTGGTCACCTGGCTGAGGTAGTGTGTGTCTGGTTTCTCCACTGTATAATTACCCTTTCTACCCCCTCCCTTTTCATACTGGCCCTGCTAGACAGAGAAGTTTGTCATTGCAAGCTCAGAGAATTATGGATTACTTATCTACCAAATTATTTACATTGGTGATGTTTAACGCTACCACTAGTACCAGATCTGTGAGACCCAGCTCTATACACATCTTCATTTATCTCAACACATCATTTGTTATTTCTGAACTAGGTCCCCACTTATGTGAAAATAGCTCCAGCTCTTAGCCTGGTGACCGCATTTCTTGAACATATATTTTGGAAAGAGAACATGCCTAGGATTTTCCACCACCTGATGTAGAATTAAAACTGAATTTATATTTGATAGAAGCTATTATAGTAAAGATGCCTGATATCTTCTAAATTTAGCCTGTCACCAGGTACACCACAATGTAATTACCCATTTATTAAGAAATAAAATGAAGATAAAAAGCATTTAGTTTTAATTGCCTTGGATGCTCACCATATTGTCACTTTTTTACTGGCTCACTATGGCTGCCCAGCTAGAATTCTTTCATGCAAACAACAGGACTAAATTGAATTACATAAAAAGAAGCTACACACTGACTCCCAGCAGTATGTTTTGACAAAACATTTTGTCTCCATAAATGATTTCAGATGCTGTAGTCAAAAGCCTTGACTGCAAATAATGGGTTCATAAAACCTATCTTTAAAATTTTACCTGACAGTAATGCCGTGCAAATATCTGCACTTCTAGTTCACCTTCTCCACTTGTTTACATCAGGATTTTAATAGAGTGGCTGTCACAGAACAACAGCTAAAGGCCACTGTTTGATAAGTTGCTGTAAAAACACACTGTTTAAAATGAGAATTTCCTTCTTAAATTCAGCCATCATAAAAGGTGATGGTGGTGGTGGTTAGAAAAATATCGAAGAAACATGTTTTCTTGGAGGACCTCAATAAAAATTCTCAGAGTTAAGTGACATTCTAAATAGTGATGACTTTCAGATTCTGAGTTTTGAGTTACTAAAACAGCACCTGGCAAAAAGCACCTCACACAGTAGGACCTCCATGAATGGGTTCCTTCTATAACTACACAACCTCCTCCCCATAAATATAACTTCATAGAGTCTGAATATTGCTCCAGTATATGTAACTCTATCAAAAAGCATGAATTATTTCCATAATGAAATTGCATTAGTATTCTAGAAGCAACTAAATATACTCGACTAGATGTGTTTTGCTTGTTTGCTCTTAAATCTTTGCTATGAGGAAACAAATAAGACTTGAATAATGAACTTAAGGTTTATTTAGTGCTTACTATGAGTCCTGCAAGTTGCTAAACACTTTACATGTATTATCTTTTTTAACTCTCATCCATCTGATGAGGAAGCTATTGTTTATGAAACATCTGAGAAGCTGTTCTATTCCTTAAAATTAATTTTTCCATTTAACTAACAATGTTACTGGTTACAATACCATAATAGTAGAGTAATATATGTGAAACATTCTATCTTCACAAAATTACTTTTTTTAACTTCTCAGCATGTTTGGATGTGGGCCTTATTTCTCATTGGAACATGTTTCAGTGTCTGATGCTTTTTTCTAAAAAAAGCTTTGCAAGTTCTTTTAATATTACAAATTCAGCTTCAGTTTTAACAAGGTGAATTCCACACCTGTTTTAGAGTTCTGCGAAATAAACAGCAACAGTGTTAGCGTTATCTACTGTTTAAGAATTTAAAATTATCTATCATTTAAAATATCAAGCACCATAGTTACTGTCATAGTAAGAAATTAAAATTGACAAAAAGTAATCCTAGACTCTCATATATTTGTCAAGATCGGACAGTACACTTCCATTTCATTTTCTGCCTTCAAAACAATTGTGGTAACTCTTAATCATTTCAATCTGTATTCTTTTTCAAATCCAAGCTTCTTTTCCAAAGAAATTTGTTTCTTAGCAAGAGTTCCCAGAACGGGGTCAAACACAAATTGGTTGTAAATGGCATTCTTTAGCTTGGCAAACTCCTTCCACACCGTTAAAGAACTTTTGTAGATTAAAGTTGTTGAGATTATTTTAATTCTCTTTTATTCTAAGTAAATTAAATTCTCTGTCTTGTACTCTCTTGCTCATTTTCTTTCATCAGTGTCTGTAATATGAAAATAGGAAGGAAATCAGATTTTGGCCTGCAATGAGATGATATTTGGGGGATTAGCGTGTCCCTTGTGATATTAAAGACTTACTCGATTGAAGAAGAAATGGCAATCCAATTTTCATCAGTCTTATTTCATGATATTGCCTTATATATGTGTTTCAAATCTATGCTACTTTCACAAAATACCTGGGAAAGACCTCTATAAATCAGCATGTATAAACCCTTAAATCTTAAGGTTGAGACACCATAAGATATGTAGCCCTAAAACGATTTTACCCTTCAAAATGCATCATTTCTATACCACAGGAAAAAACATCAGAAAATATTGAATTCAACATTTTCATAGCAGTACTTGTTTGCTCTCTTGCTTAGGAAAAATGTTACAGTAATTCTCACATTTCTGCCATTTCTGAGAATTGAAGATCTATACTATGTTAGAACTGAAGTGAATCTTGAATATAATTTAATTATCCTGCGGGACTAAATTGTGCTCAAGTGTTCATTCACATGGAAAGCCCAGGAGGCAAATAAATAGGGGAACCCAAACTAAATCTCTTGTCCATTTTTCTCTTTTCTCATATTTGAGAACCCACACATGGTCATTTTTATGCAATTGGAACAAAAGCAAAATTTACCCCTTTTCTCTCCATCTCTTTACAGGACCAGTCACTCTTTCACAGTGTTCACTTCTCAATGTTTATCCCAGGCCAAATGTTTTCATTGTGAAAAAATCTATGAAGATCATGAGATTGAACATGAAGCAAGGACAGCAGAACTGTGTTAATATACCTCGAATTCTGTAACCTTTAGCAAACCACATAGTTGCTTCAGACCTCAGTTTTACCATCTGTAAAATTTGGGTAATAATGATATTTATTCATAGTATATTTTGAGGAATTTAACGTGCTAATTTATGAATGGATTTGTCCCACCACATAGAAACCTTCAACAAATATTAAACACTGCTGTTATATTTACTACAGCATGTCTGGCAAATGTGTATGGGTGGAGGTGAAAATAGTTGGTTTTTTGATATATATAGTTTAGCACCTATTATAAATTTACACCTTTACACTTAGGTACTTCTAGGTCCTTAATACTCTTAAACTCCTTTTATTCTTGTATAGAGTAAGTCAGCTATAGCTGAATAAAACAAAAATCAAAAAACAAAACAAAACAAACAAACAAAAAACAACAAAACAGAATTTCAGTGATATACAAAAAAAGTATTCTTTTGTGAAAACTTTACTTTTTATGTGCATATGGCAATTGTGGATTTCAATGCATTTTTGACTGTGGATTTTATTAGTTTGTTGGGGCTGTCATAACAAAATAGCACAAATTGGGTGGATTAAGTAACAGAAATACATTGTCTCACAAGTTTGGAGGCCAGGATTCTACAATCAGTGTTGGCAGGATGGGTTCCTTCTGAGCACCGTGAGGGAGAATCTATTCCATCCCTCTCTCCTACCCCATGTGGTTTGCTTGGCAACCTTTGACATTCCCTGGTTTGTAGACACATCATCCCAACCTCTGACTTCATATGAATGTAGCACTCTTTATAAATGCATGTCTTTCTTATGTCCCCAAATTTCTTCATTTTATAAGAACATAGTCATACTGGATTCAGCCTCCTCCCCCCGTGGCCTAATCTTAACTCATCTGCAAAGACCGTGTTTCTAAATAAGGACACATTCATGAATACTGAGAGTTAGAATGTTAACATCTTTTGGGAACCCCAAATCAACTCATATGATGGGACATGGCCAAAAAATTTTAAAGCTTCTGCATAGGAATTTCTTCCCCACATTAGCTTTAACCCCTAAAACCAAGATAGTCAAAAAAAGCAAAAGTGTATACCGAGGATGCCAAAAAATATGTATACAAGTGGACATTTTGGTCAACATTGCTCAATAGTAGTTTGCTGTAATCAGAAGTATCTGGATGCTGATGATAACCACTTTGAGCACCTCTTGTAATTGCAGAAGTCAAATGTGACTTGTACTCATCTTTTGTTATTGGTGTATATTGAATATTGCAATTTTAATACAGTTTTCCTGTCTTAAAATGTGTGTACATTTTTTGGCACCCTCTGTACTGATTTGAGGATGCAATATGATATTAAATGTAGTAATTTGGAGTGGTCTTCTGTGACCCTAATAACCACAGGGTAATAATTTGTATGATTCTAATTATAGTTTCTTTTCTGTTTAAGAGGCTGACACACATCTTTCAAGATATTCAGAAAATTAATAAGAAAGCCAAATAATGATTTTTAGGGTCAGATTTATATTCACCTAAGTTTGCATTTGTTATTGACCCTTAAATGCAAGCTAATACTTATATCACATATTAATCATTTATTAAAATATGTTATCAAAATATGTTTTTATTAATCAAATATAATCTATAAGATTGAGTTCTCTGGGAAAATATGTATGTATAGACACCCAGTATTTACAACAAGCTACAAATATTTATTCTCTAATTCTTAATCACAGCACTGTATGCAGTCATCAGTTTTCTGACAACCATCTGCTTAGATGTCACTCATATCTTCCACCCTGTCTAGTTGAAATTAAAATATTGACAGAAATAATTTTTGCATTGAATGTGGAAAAGCTAATAGGGGTGGTGAAAATAGATTGGATTTGGCATGCATTGCCACTAACAATATTCTCACAATTTTTAGTTTGCTCCTTCAAGTCATGCAGTGCTACAGAAAAATAAAATATAAAACAAAGATTTGAGCAATGTATAAGCTTGGTTTCTTCTGATGGTTTAAAAATATTCCTGAAAATAAAAAAATAAAAAAGAGGCTACCAAGCTATAACTGTTATATCTTACGATGACTATGTATAGTTAAAAGATCGCCACTAGCAGAAATAAAATGTTATTCTGTACTATCCAAATACATAATGACAGTAACAATAAAACATAGGAAATTAAATTAAATTAACAGAATGGAGAAAAAATTCAAAAAGTTTAAAAATATACCAATTATAAATTGATTTTGAAATTCTTAATAAACATCATATTCTCTATTGAAAATACTTAATGTTTAAACAATCCTACTCTGAAATTCTTTTTGATCTTAGCAAATACTATTCAGCCACATAAAAATTGTAAGCTTAGGTTTTATAATTTTCCTAGGTGGTTCATTACTACTAAACAGTTGATTCCTTAGCTTTGAAGAATTCACAAGCTAATAAATAACTATGTCACTGAATGGTTTGGGTTTATCCCACCCAAATATAAAGTGGTGTAACTAGGGGAATATAAGACTCGTATATACTTATAATTTATTTGATTAAAAAAGACCTGTATTCATGTAGTCAACAGATAAAGAATTAAGTCAATGAATTGGATTATGTTAGGAGGAGTCATTAAAAAGGAGAAGTGCAAGAATTAATACTAAAGAGTGAGTGGCTAATTGAAAAAATCAGGTTTGGTAACATGAGCCACAAGAAAAACAGAAAAAAAGAAAAATAAAATCATTTTCTCTGTGTTCTTTCCTAAGTCATGGGAGAATGTTTTCATATTTGAACAAATACCTAATATAGAAAAAAAACTTTTATCAGTGATTCCTGGATGTCAAAAGACCTTACCAACATTATTCCAACCTCCTTTTGCTAAACCTCATCTCTGGCCATATCTCTTCCCACATCTTTCTACGTGCATAGTTATATCTCCTTATATTGGCTATCTTCTCTCCCTGACAGATCTTGTTCTGCTTTCCTTTTCTTCCCGTAAATGTGTTTGCATTGGTTTATCGGTATAGGTAAGTTGTGCATGGGTATGCTTCTCAAGCTAGACTAGGTAGTCTTCAAGGACAAGGATAGTGACTGTGTCTTCTTAATATTTTTATTCCTAGAACTAAAAACCTATAAATCCACAATAAAAATAGATTGCCTTCATGGGTATATTGCACCAGAGTATTTGCAACAACACACCATAGTAAAAAATTTGCAGAGATCATGACAGCTGTCTACAAACTTATTTCTCACACTAGTTCAGTCCATTCTGTTAAACTGCAGGAGGCTTTGGGAAAACAGTAACAATAGCACCGCCACACACACCCATCACCACCATCACCACAAACAAATAGGATTTTCCTTAATACATTTCCTTCCTTTTCTCTTATCCTCTTGTTTCTAGCTCTATGTCTACTTATAGAACAGCTTACTTTCAAAGCTATCACAACTCTCTTCTGCCACTAAGCATTTTAGATCATCTTACCATTTATATTTTCTTGTTTTGTTGATGTTGTTGCTCCTAGCCAGACTAACTGTGTCTCTGCTGTTAGGGTGGATCCATACAAAGGAAGAGTCACTAGATTCAAAAAAATGCCAAACAAGTACGTCTTGCAGTTCCAGCATTGAAAAGGTGTTTCATTTTATCATACATTTATTCATTAATTTTCTTTTATCATTTGTAGTACAGATTTTTATGCTAGGCTATCTGTTGGGGACTAAAGGTGTGGCAGGAGAGCTCATGACCCATTGGACTGGTGGGAGTTACGTTAGAGGTAAATGGAAAGTAAAATACAATATGATAATATGATGGTAAAGGAAGGAAGAACAGAGAAGGAAGTGGTGTAGGAAATATTTCAGAGGAATTAAATTTTAAATGGGGTTTTGAAGGTAGAGGAGAAGTTTGAAAACTTGAACATAAGCATTTTGTGTAGAGGGAATAGTATGTTCAAAAACAGAGTTCTGAAAAGGCTTAGCTTATTAAGAAAAAAATGGAGTGTTATTAGATTAGATACAAAGATTGTTCATGCAGAAAACAGGCATCAGATGTTGTTGCGTTAGTGTTGGTTCACCATTCCCAGGCTAGGTAAGTATCCTGATTCACACATGAATCTCAATTTACAAACACCATGGAGTTTTGAGAGGTCAGAGGTAAAAAACAGTTACTGCCTGTGTAAGCTGAGGAGACAACACTACACATTTTGCGGTGCAGGCCTCCTCCTCCCACACTGACTACAACTCAAGACAGTGCCGAATGCTTTATGGGGCTACATGAATATTTGGATTTCAGAATTTGATTCATATGATCAGGTCAGTACTTCTCCAATGGATTTTACTGTCAAGAGGGATTGTGCCTATATTGAAGATGTAGCAGGAACTGGAAGACCATGAATTATAGCTTTGTCCCATGGAAGAATTGAAAACAAGAGGTGAAGTCAAGGAAATTAAGTAACGTGACCACGGCCATACAACTTAGCAATGACAGAGCTGGTGGTAGAATGAGGGTTTCTGGCTTCCAGGCCAGTATCATTCCATTGTGCCATATGCTGGTCCTATCAAATGTTGGGGTTTCTTGACATTTGAGAGCAATGTTTAAGAAATTTAACACAAGAAAGAAATAAGTTTCCTGAGAAGCTTTGATGTTAATAGACTTCTAATCACTTATTTCTGAGCAATCTTGTCTTAGATTTGTACTTATTTTTGGATTCCCAATAATTCAAACTTCCCTGAGCTTTCAGAAGAAAAAAAAATCATTCTATTTTTGGTTATTTAGATACCACCTAATGTGTCTACTAGTTTGACCTGGTTGAGACTATCTGATATTATCTGTGTAATACAAGGTTAAGGGAAATATCAGCCCAAGTCCCAGTACGAAAAGAAGAACATACTAGTAAGGGGCGACTGAAGAGACTTCAGAGAAGGGACTGTTTACAAAGAAGTGGGTAGGAGTAACAGAATCTAACAAGAAATGGTGAATCACCCTGGGACTAGTAATGGTAGGAGAGATGTTAACAACCTAAGGCCTAAAGAGGGATGGAGACAACACTGTTAGAATATGGAGGGAATATTTGTAGATACAAGAGAGGACATTCAGACATAAATCGTGGTTGTAAATGTAGGACTATAATCACTACCAAACAGAGGCACAGTGGGGAGGGAGCCAGTAATTATAAATACTCCAAGTCCAATTCCTTCCGGCCCTCTGATTTCTTCAGTGCCTCAGTTTGATGGAACCCAACAGAAAGTCAGAGAATAAGGCCATATAATTCAGCCTCCAAGGGCACAGAGCAGAATGGATAAAAGTGGAGAGTGGATATGGAGAAAAAAATGGACAATATTCCAGGATGGGACAAATACAAATTCACCCATCCTCTGGACTAGGATCTTTCCCATCCTCCCAACCCACAACCCTCTTTTAGATGTGTAGCTCTGCACACGGCTCTGATTTCAAAAAGTTTACCTAACACTACTGGGAGAATTATGTAAATATGAAGAATTTGGCTGAGCAGTAAGTAAGGAGAGAGGGAAACATGACCTCCATCTGCAAGCAGTGGTGGGAATGGAAATGATTTCCTGTGGGACATCCACCGGTATTACTGTTAAGTCATTTGTATACTGTTAAATGAGTTGCGTGCTGGTGGGGCAAAGGGGTCTTGGAACTGTGTTTGCTGGCATTCTCCCTACTTCCATCATTGTCTACAAGTGTTTGAAAGGTTGAAAAAACAGTGAGAGAAGGCTCTGATTCGAGGTGAAAGAACCAGAAATAGTACGTTAAAATCAGTTGAAAGATATTGTGAGTTAAAAAACACAAAAGTGTTCATTGCAGAGGAAGGTAATTTTTTATAAAAATGTTCTAAGGATTAAAGTATGATAAAGCTCTTCTTTTGCATATTTAATCTCAGAGTAAACAGAGCTCTCCAAACTCACTATTGAAGATTATCTTTGTGGAGAAAAAAATTGTACAGTTTATTTTTGTTTGCGTATCTAACAAATACACTTAGCAACATTAACAAGCTTTATAGCAAGCTTCACATTTAGGATATGGATAATTAATATTTACTTTTATCATCTGAAATATGATTTCTGATACTAAATATTTTTAAATCTCTGAAGATAAAAATTATTATTTTTTCCCTTCTGGTAAAATGTTGAGTATATAGTTTAAAAAAAACAACTTAATAACAATTTGCTGTAAAGGGGTTTTGGTCTGAGGATTGCTTTCAAGGAATATAGTTAAAACATAGTGTAAGCCTTCCTTTTAAAATTTCAATGAAATTAAGCATATATCGTGCACTTATGAAAATTAGTATTTTTCCAGTTTGAGACTTTTCTACCTGACCCGACTCATTCTAGGGGACAAAAACTATGTCTTATATTTTACTGTTTCTCCTACACACTCAGCACAGTGCCTTAAGCATAAATCATAGTATAAAATTTGATTAGACAGTGTTGTGCAATCACAACAATAATTAACATTACTGGTCATACTATATTAGATGCTATTCTAAGAACCTGAGATGTATTAATACTTTTAAAAACTTTATGAGACATTTTGATCTTTGCAGATGAGGAAACCGAGGCTTGAGAAGCCATATATATCTTGTTCAAGATCATATAGTTAGTGGCAGAGCCAGGATTCAAACCTGAGAAACCAGATTCCAGACTTTGAGCTTTTAACCAGGATGCCATACCATCTAAAAAGTTGAGATAAAATGGGGCCAGAACATATTAAATACTAGGACTGCAGGTTGTCAACTGAGGATCTACGCAAGTAGATATTCACATAAGAATGTGTCATGATCTGATTTATCTTTTAAGAAGATAAGTACGATTTTTTTTTTAAAGTTCAATTAAGGCAGATACAGTTCAAATGAGGCTTAACTTTTTAGCTCGATGAACTGTTTACTTAACATTTACCCAGTGTCTAAAATAAGCTATGATAATATAAGAAATAAACAGAGTTTATTCTATAACTCAAGGATTTTTAAGCCATTTTAAAAAACCTTTGCCCAAACAATATTTCTGTGGATATTTAATATGAAGAATACATTAAGAGGTCTAAAATATGTTATTCTTGTGATTCTGGGAGGAATGAGGAGTTTCGGAGAAAAGAACTGCTATAAAAACTGAAACTAACAAACCCCTCTATCGATGGCTGTTTCCTGTTTTCTTTTTGTACATGTCATGTCTGGCTTGACAGCAACTTTACTAACCAGGACAGGCTAATTGTTGTAATAAACAACTGCAAAATTTTAGTGGCTTCATATGTCAAAGGCTTTTTACCCCTTTCTCATCTTACACTTCAGTGCAGGTTGGAGAGGTTAGGAGAAGCCTCTGTTCCACAAAATCACTTAGAAAGCCAGGCTAATAGAAGTTCCACTGTCTCAATGCATGAAATTCAACATCGTATCACCAAACAAGAAGAGGGAAAACATGGAGAAGGCACCCTAACTCTTAA
Source organism: Rhinolophus sinicus (assembly GCF_057876585.1). Classification (NCBI taxonomy): domain Eukaryota; kingdom Metazoa; phylum Chordata; class Mammalia; order Chiroptera; family Rhinolophidae; genus Rhinolophus; species Rhinolophus sinicus. The sequence goes on along the minus strand of NC_142517.1, from coordinate 153,962,934 downwards.
CTGCTTCAGTCCAGAATTAACGAGTCACTTCAGCTCACGTGTTATTGGTGAGACTGGTCACATGGCTTCACCCTGATGCAATGGGCTGGGAACTGTAACTCAGTAGTGTGCCCAGTAAGAGGAAATATGTTGGAGGAAGATCTTGGCTCCGGGAACAGCATCACAAATTGAAATCTCTTTTGAGTAAAGCACCATGCAAAGCAGTAAACATACAAAGGTGAGTGAAACATGTTTCCTGCATTCAAGGAGCTTTCTGTCTACAAGTGGAATTTGGTTGAATAACTGAAGGTGAGCTAACAATAATAGCTAAACTTACCAATGGCTTGCAGTGTACAAGGCAGGGTTCTAAAGGCTTTATAGGAATTAATTCCTTTAATCAATGAGATAGTATTACTAGCACCCATTTCATACATGAGGAAATTAAAGCAAAGAGTAAGTTGCCCAATGAGGCATGGCTAATAAGATGTAGAGTCAGGATTGGAACTCAGACTGTCTGACTTCAAACTCCACACTCCTCAGAGCAGTAAGTGCCACAAGGGGAATACAGACACGGTACGCATGTGGCCTTGTGCGGGAGGAGTATTTATGGAAGCGATAGGTGACCATCAATCTCTGGTCTTCACTTGGGAGCACAGGTCAACTGTTCAATAGATGTGAGTTATTTTTATTATTGTAGTAGGTTTCCAATAAAAGATAACATTTTGAAAATGATTTTCAGGGAGATGGGCCATTTGACAAATGGGAAATTAATGTGAATGGGACTTCTTCCAAAGTCACAAAAAGGTTTTTAAAAAAGGTATGAATGCAAAGATTAGAAAAAGGAAAGAAAGGAGTCTGAGAAAGGCTCATGTGACTAAACTTGGGGAAGGATTTTTGTGCTAGCTTATTTGCTCTTTCTTACCTTCTGATAGGCTTCTGTCCATTTTCCTTCTTTAATCAACTTTCCATCAACACATCCTTTCATGTGCTTTCCTTCAATGTAGTCCAACTCTAAAGTAGCTTTACAATGTTCTAGGAAGAGCCAGGGTTCTTCTGACTCAGACACTAACCTGTTTTTGATCTTGGGCAAAATACTGAGACCCTTGGTCTTCAGATTTCTTATCTTTAAGAAGAAAAACTACCAGTCACATCATTTCCACAGCTCTTGCTAATGTTATGCTTCTTCAAAATGTCTGAAATGTTCTAGGATCTTAGTACCTAGTACTTTTTAAATATTCCTTTTGCTATTTCATTTTTTTGTTCAGCCTCATGCTGTGTGCCAGATTAGTTTTAAGATATAAATGTTTATGTTTGTATTCTGTATATGTAGGTGTTAACGCCAAGTCTGAGTTTAAATATTTTGATATAAACCAATAGTCTTGCTATACTATTAACCTTTTTCTTTACACATCACTGACTTTCTGTTTTGTTTACAGGTCAAGGTTTTCACAGTCTAATTTGGCAATGGGATCATGGAAAATTTTAGGATATGAAGATATCCATAGGAAATATGAGTGGGAGTGTGTTTTCTTGAAGTTAATAGAAGCAATTTAAAAATCAGACTGACAATGTTACAAAATAGTACACTTTATAGATGAAAGGTTCTGTGAATATTTTAGTGGAAGATAAAAATTAGAAATATAATTATTTAGACCTTGGCTGTGAAAAGCAAACACTATTTCATCAATTTTCTGTATTTAAGAAACAGAACTGTTTTATCTATTACATTAAGCTGGATCATGCTATCATCAACCTACCATACACAAAAAGAAGGCTATGAAAACTTCAGTCATTTTCATCTCAGCATAATGATACCCCCTGTGTGGTTTTATAATTCTCAATTAAAATGAGTAATTCAATGAAAGAACAAGTCCTATGAGGAAAGATGCCAAGAAGGAATTCTAATGTTAAATATTTTCCCATGGTAAGGCTGTTATGATTGGTGATACTTCAAAGATAGTTTTTTTTATTTTAATCTTAATGTAGTAGTACTATAAATAAATGGAGGAATATAAATTTATAATGGGTACTTTTAGATTACTAATTGCTTTTTTCTTATTAAAATCATCCTATCTCATGAACACATCTTTTGGTTATTTGTATTGTTAGTATATGTGGTCCCAAATCCTCAGGAGCTATGTTTCTGCTTCCAATTCCATATATCCTGTTTGTGTCTGTGATTGTTCTGACATTTTGCTAGTTTGCCATCTATGTCTAATTTATTCCTCAGCATAATCCTATATTGTTTAAGTGAGATGACTTGGCTAAAGTCACATAGGTTATAAGTATTCAGAATTTGAATTGAAATCTTTTAAAAATCTCTCTACATAGTCAGACACTGGCCTGCTCATTTTTAAATAACACAACAGCCTCCCCTTATCCATGGGGGATATGTTCCAAGACCTGCAGCAGAGGCCTGACACCACAGATAGTATTGAATCCCATATATACTATGTTTTTCCCTATACATACATACCTCTTCGTATGACAAAGTTTAATTTATACGTTAGGCACAGTAAGAAATTAACAACAATAATTAATAATAAAATAGAACAATTATAAAATATACTGTAATAAAAGTTATGTGAATGTGGTCTCTCTTTTTCTTTCTCTCTAAATATCTTATTGTACTGCACTTACCTACTCACTTGCAGGAAGCATGTTACAGCTTGTCTTTGGCTTATCAGAATTGCCAGCATCACTACACTTGCTCTTTGGGGCTATTATTAAATAAAATAAGGGTTACTTGAACACAGGCATTGAGATACCATGACAATCGATCTGATAACTGAGATAGCTACTAAGTGCCTAACAGATAGGTAGTGTATACAGGGTGAATTCACTGGACAAAGGGAGGATTCATGTCTTGAGTGGGACAGATTGGAATGACACAAGATTTCATCATGTTACTCGGTATGGCACTCAATTTAAAACTCATGAATTGTTTATTTCTGGAATTTTCCATTTAATATTTTTGGATCATGTTTGACCATGAGTACTGAAACCATAGAAAGCAAAACCACAGATAATGGGAAGCTACTGTATGTTCAATTGATGGTTTTGCACAACCCAAACATTTTTGAGTGCATAAGCCCTGGATTAAATTTAAAGAATGGATCAAGAATATTGTGGGTTACAAAGAACATTTGGAGGGACCAATTCTGCACCTAGGCAAGTAGGGTTACAATGCAAAGGGCAAAACACCTTCCTCACCAACATTGCCAATGTATACATTTCCTGTAGCTCTAGGTGTTTTGGAATAAGTCAAAGCCCTCAGTTAAAATATAAAATACTTCCTAGAAAGAGAAGCACATTTAATGTGAACCATTAATACCTTAGCCTGAATTATTTTTTTTTTAGATATTATCTCCAAATAGAGCCACACAAGCGTGCAACATAGGACTGGAGAATTGCAACGGTGAACTGAAAGATTCACGGACTTGGGGGATGTCTGATAGAGGGGAATTAAGAGGGTGTCAGAGTGGGTTTCCCTCAGGGTCACTGCTAGTACACATATCACCTTGTGCTGAATTTATAAAAGGTTCCCTCTCCTGGAATGAATTACAAAAAGGCACTCATTCTGGGTGGTTGAATTACTAAAAGACGCCTTTCCCCCCAGGATGATGGAGCTGCCAGGCAGGACACAAGAGGTAAGGAGGGGGTATGTGCTAGACTTCAACCCCACACATTCCCTCTTGGCCAAGTACCTTTGTCCAACTTGCACAACCTTACATGGCAGCCCCAGTTTTTCTAGAGAGCCAATGGGTTGCAAGAGGTTATAAGGCATTGGAAGGAGGAGAACATTATGCGTATTACACAACTGAGAAACAACTTTACTTAAGGCTGGAACTTGCTGTTGGGGAATCCTAGCAGCATGGAGCTCTAGCAGCTTTCAGGGTTAAAGGCTTACTGATGAGGCCTTTGATGTAGGGTAGGAACTGCCACTAACGTGGAAAGTATGGAATTTGGTCCAGGCAGAATCACGATTATTTAAAGATATCGTCAGGGTGACCTCCTTCTAACACTGAGCCTACAGGAAGATCTAGGTATTTTAAGTTATTGTGAAAGGAATGTCAATTATTGTGGAATTTTAACCAGTTTCTAGGGACTACTATAGCATACTGCAAAGAATTCAAAACTTTTTTTTGGAAAGGAGGGGTTCCAGTCTTCTGTTTAGGCACGAGGTTCGAATATTTCTTGTTCCTGTTATTTAGTTAACAATATTATATACTGATATAGTCTATTACTATTTTTAGAGTACTAGCAACAATAGTCACTATAAAAATAATATATTTTTGTTATGTAAAATTTTGTAAATACAAAAATACTGAGAATGTACTAAAAATTAATTTACAATCCCACTGAGATACATGTCTCATCCCAGATTTGTGTTGTGTCTGTCATTGTCTTTGTTCCTATTTAGTTAAAATCAAGAAGATGCTGTCCATTTGTCCTCCAGGCAAGGAACTACTGTGGACCACGTAACAAGGCTGATCCAGCATGTGGATCTGACCTGTTTCCTGTTTCTTCTTTTATCAAGCCTCGGATTTCCTCGCCATCCATGCATTCTGTCCAATCTTTGTAACAATTATTTCTGATAACCAGCTTGTTAATGACAATTTTACTTTTAATAGGACTTTTAGGGAAACAACTATGGCCATATGCTATGAATTGCTTTGATTCTTCTGGAAGGATCATCAGTGATATCCTCCCTCTATGCTCCAGAGCAAAGCAATCGGGCTGTTAGCATGCACACAGCTTTATTTATTTCAAGTAGTTCATTTCAATCTACAGATCTACAAATATTAAAGGCCCCTGCCTGAGGTGCCTTGCCATCATCATTTTGAACAAAGTCTGGAGTTTTGGGAGAAGCCAGAAGCATCAAGTTTGAGCGGCTATGTATAGAAATATGTGGGCTGGTGGTGGAGGGTAAAGGAAGGAGGAACAGGGCAGGCTGAAACATTTAGACTAAATAGGCTTTGAGAAAGAATGAGAACACTTAAAATTTTCCATTCATTGTTCCTTGGCATCAGTACTGCATGCAGATAAAAACGCCAAAATAAGCATGAATTTTGTTTTAATTAACTCTTCTAAGATTTGTCTACCACTTAGTTGCCCCCCCTCATCTGTTATTTTGTTAATTTTAGTGCCATAAATATTATTAATCTACAGAGATTTTTTTTCTGTTTCCTTTAGTTAATTAAAGATACTCTAGAATTTATCTTATGCTACCACCAGGAGGGCACAAAAAGTGAAATATTATATTGCTAGATAGTTCATTCATTAGCATAAAATAATCAGTGGGATTGTGTGTTGGAGTTTCACATACCTCTGTCAGATTTTTCTTTTAAGGGACAAATGCAACCAACAGAAAAAAGGAAGAGGATAGAGAAGAAGGGTAAAAAATGAAGGATTTAGGCAACAGCAAACATACAGATTAGCTTTTTTAAAGAGATAATCTCACTACACTCTAGCCTGGGAAGAAACTGCAATAATTTCCTGTCCAGATATCATTAGTAATCGGCGCAGTAGCCAAGTCTTCCTTCCTGTGTTTCAAGCTGTGTCGCTCGGTCAAGAGAAAAAGGGGGGGCATCAGGGCAGCCGTAAAAAAACCAACACTAAAATGATATTCTTACATTTTACTTACTTTATATTAATGGTTTTATTACAAAAAGAAACTATGATGTAAACTTCATGTATCATTCACTTACAACATTTTAGACCAAACCAAGCAGAACCCCACGCTAGACAGCTCCACTATTTATATTCCTCTAAGGGTAGCTCATCCTGCCCTCTTTTTCCACCCTCAGTGTTTTTCTTCCTTCAGGGAGAGATTCTATATCAGTGTTTCATTTCTCCTCTGGGTGGACTTAAAGGCCAGACACATTGATTATTAATTATTATATTGGAGTTTCTCTCCTTTCTCGACCAATGACACAATCTGCAGAGTATGATAGGTATACTGTAACTGACATCTGTACTGAAAAAAATCAGGTTATGGCATATATATCTGCACTAATAAAAAAAGCCATCTTTCAAATCTTCCTTTTGTAAGTCTTGCTAAAAAGACCGCTGTGTTACAAATGCATAGGCACTGAGCCATAAATCCAGTAACAGAGACATATCTAAAAGCCCATTTTGGGACATTTTTTACTTGGACTCTTGGGACACTCCAGGCTTAACTAGAGTCACTTACTCTTTTTCTAGGCTGTGCTACTGATGAATACCAGGAAGAAAACTTGAAACATAGGGGATTTTCTGGCCCTATTAGCTGCCTGTGCTATTTTACTTCATCTATTTCTATTGGTGTAAATTTCTCAACTTAAAATTATTTATTTTGCCACTCATCCTGTATAGAACTTGTTGGCTTTTTAAAATTTTTTTATTTGGGAGTGCCAGTTTATGGTTTTCTATAATATGGCATACATTTTCTATCATATGACATGAGTTAAAAAACAGTAGGAATCTAGGGTAATGGTTAGGAACATGAATTTCTATTCGGTCTGACCAAAGTCTGAATCACAGCTCTCACGCTAAACATGGGCAAGTTACTTGACTTCCTAGAAGCTCAGTTTTCTCACCTATGAAATGGATATAGTAATAACACAAAGGCTAAAGGGCCTGCAACTAGCTCAGGGTCTGCCTTACAGTAAGTCCTCAGTAAGTGGCAGCATTATTATTATTACTGTGTTTCCCCGAAAATAAGACCTAGCCAGACAATCAGCTCTAATGCGTCTTTTGGAGCAAAAATTAATGTAAAACCCGGTCTTATTTTACTATAATATAAGACCGGGTCTTATCTAACATAATAGAATACAAAACCGGGTCTTACATTAATTTTTGCTCCAAAAAACGCATTAGAGATGATTGTCCGGCTAGGTCTTATTTTCGGGGAAACATGGTATTATTAGGATGGTCAAATCAAGATAATTTGGAGAGTAAACAGGGCCACTATATTTTTAATAGTTCCACTAAAACAACAGGAAAAAAACAGTGCTATCCTGAAGTCAAGTGAAACATATAGGTTGTAGACTATCTCAGTATCAGCACTGGGAAATTAGGTTCTGAATTACTCATTTGATCTGATGTTGAGAGGTACATACAGCAACCAGAGTGACAAACCAAGGGGTAGGTATTTTGTTTTTGCTGTTTTCCTTTTCCATTTTTGTGTTCAAACCTGTTTTTCAGTGTAGAAAGGAACAGTTTGTAGTGATGACTTTTAGTTCTGCCCATGCATACATACATACAAGGGCACTTCCTCCTTTAGTTACACCAGTTTTGATTGTAAAGGACAAAGTGGATTTATGCTTAGTGACCTCTTTCAAGTTTTCTTTCTTTATTGCAAAATTATGGGGACCAATAACTTGATTTATTCCGTTAGTTTTGAACTGCATTGCCAATAAGTAAATTGGTTCATGGTAATCACAGAATTCATTTCAATTAAATGATCATCAATTGTGTTATTTGCCTTTTTGCATATAATTTATTATGGTCTACTTTTCTCTTTCAATTAAAAACGTTGAAGTATATAATTTATTTGTTTCTAGGGATAACAAATAAGGGAGCTACCATGTCTCCCCGAAAATAAGACTGGGTCTTATATTAAGGTTTGCTCAAAAAAAGGCATTAGAGCTTGTGTTTAGGGGATGTCATACTGAAAAATCATGCTAGGGCTGTTTTCCAGTTAGGTCTTATTTTTGTGGAAACATGGTAGAATTCTAAAATGATTATCTTTAAAATTTAACAATTGGAAATGTTTATGTTTCTTTATATGTAACTGATGATACATGATTAGCAAATTATTTTGTTGTACGCAATCAAAAACAATTATTTCTTTATGCAAAATCTACTTCAGAAAGAGGGAAAGATGAAACATACGAGAAAATACATTTTGCCTAATGATTTTCTTGCAGGAAAAATATTACTATCATGATCCTTTTTAATTAAATAAGAATTTAGCACTTTTGCATGTGTGTTCTTAATGTCAGACTCTTTGGTTATCACACTTACACCTCTGTTATTAATGTTAGCCATGGTTTGCAGATGAGGAAAAGCTAGTTATCAATGAATAATTCAGATTCCATAACTGTCAGACCTCATTATTTTAAATAGGGCCTGGTAGTTCCAGTTATAACCAGCTAATTGCCTCGTTTAAACTTAAACTATTAGACTATTTCACATAATTCCAATTTTTAAAAAAATAAAAAAAAACTTTAAATACATTTAAATTTGCTGTAGTACATAGAGTAATTTGCTTTAAATCAATCTAGAGGAAAAAAAGGCACTCTGCTTGTGATCTGTCTTCAAATAAGAATTAAAATTTATCTTAATTTAATCCACTAGCTGTCATGAAATAGTTACTTAACACAGAATGAGCAAAAGATGTTTAAGATTTTTATTAAATATGGCTAACATACAATATTATATTAGTTTTAGGTATACACAATAGTTATTCAACATTTATGTACCTAAAGAAGTTATCACCATGATAAATCCAGCAATAATCTGACACTGTATTATGTTATCACAATATTATTGACTATATTCCCTATGCTGTACATTACATCTCCATGACTTACTTGTCTTACACCTGGAAATCTGGACCTCTTATTCCCCTTCACCTCCCCCCCCCAGTTTTTTAATTGTTTAATTACTGTTGATATTTAATATTATTTTATATTAATTTCAGGCGTACAGCATAATGATTAGACATTTATATAATTTAAGAAGTGATCCCCTGACTAGTACCCACTTGACACTGTATATATTTATTTCCATATTATTAACTATATTCCCTATGCTTTACTTTACATCTGTTGTAGTCATTAAAAGGGTGACTTTTGGAGAACACACATTCACATGGTTTCGTTTTAATAACATCTTTGCACTAGCTATGAGACCTTGTGTTAGTCATGGACACTTACTGGGTCTCAGTTTCCTCACCTATGAAATTGGTAGTGAAGTGGGGCTGGGGATGGGACTAGACCAATGCTCAGGCCACTTCTAGCCGTATAGGTCTCTTCATTTAGGAAGCATAATGCACCCACGCTTCCTTTAAGGGAAAGATTCTTTGAACATTTGAAGAGAGTAAGTCTTGTTTACTTTTCCAATATAAGTCCATATTGGCTGAAACAGCACATAGAGGTACCCAAATTTAATATCCTTTTCTGGAAAGAGGTGAAAAATGAATTTAATTTCCTCGGATTCAGATGTAGAGCATTTTCATTTACTTTTTTCAAAGCTAAGTCTTCCACCAGAGATCACCTTAGTATAGTTAACACCACACTAAGGTTTGAGAAAATAAAACTCAGATTACTTTTCTTCCTTCAATTTACACTAACAAACAACTTCTGAAATATTCCCACTTTTTTGTTCCCTTTTGTTGCATTTCCATCTCTGAATGACTAGTTTTTGTCTGCTCTGTAACATTCTGTAAAATATAACAGGCTACCATGAAATAATATAGTAAATATTTCCTCTTCATGAATTCTTATATTCTGACAGGTTCCTCCCCAGAAAATCCAGTGAAGATGAAATACAGACACATACAATTAACGTCAGTTACAGTTCATAGAAGCACACGCTTTTCTTCCATTGCAATAACTGAACATTTAGGAATTGAAGGGTTTATCATCTGTAAGTTATGTGTCAGCTTAGCTGTCTGAGATCAAGTTTCGTGCTTTAAATATTGTGCTCCAGGAGAAGCCCACCTCAGTCTCTGAATGTCATGCTGTGACCACACTCAGATACCACAGGAAAATGGAGGCCTTGCTTGTCTATCTTAAAACGCTGGCATTGGGTTTATTCCTCTCCTGTGACATGTGTCTTTAATGAAGCTATCAGTTATGTTTAGTAACTTACTGAATTTTACCTCAAAAACAACAAAAAAATTATAGAGCATTAATATACTACATGTAGCATTTTTAGATAATTATATAAATAGAACAATAAAAGATGTAAATGTCATATGCAGAATTTATCTTCTCTATATTGTAGCTTAGAATTCTATTGTATAGTAAACACTTAACTGTTTTAAGCATTTAATACAATTTTGTTGCAGAATAATGAAAATAGATGCTTTTGGTTTACCTTGCTTTGTTTTCAAAAATTCATTAAAATTTAGATTTTTATTTCTATGATTATAATATTGTGATAAATGGAAAGTTTCAGGAAGAAAATAACTGTAGTTTCCTAAGGATTTAGTCAGACTTTTAGCATATACTGAGTGTTCTAACATATGGTACAGATGGATTGCAAGCTACACCTGAGTAATTGGCCAATTCTACCATTTGGTGTTTATGTTGTGATTTTAAAATAGCCATTAATTCACCTGCTGTGTGTGTGTGTGTGTGTGTGTGTGTGTGTGTGTGTGTGTAAAGCCAGTTAAGAAAACCATTATTTTTACTATTTCACAAAATATGAAGAAGAGTACATTATTATAGAAGAGTTAAGAGCACACCTCATTGCTAGTTGTTAGTCAGAGCCAACAGCTACTTAGTCAACATGAGGAACAAATGGTCTGTGGGGATATCTTTTCTTTCTTCTGCAATGTCCTAAAAGGGAGAACTTCTACTTTAACTTTTTAAAGAGTAATTATTTCAATCTGAAAAAAACAAACAAACAATAAAACAAAAACAAAAAACAGAAAAAACTTCTAGCAGTAGTAACAATGAACTCAAAGGTACATGCTAAGGAATGGTTAATTGCAAAAGAGAGGAACACTATTTGACAGCCATACCTGGCATTTGTGATCTTGATGACCTTGGCATTATAAACCCTGTATTTCCAGTTCTGAAATGTTTGGCCCCTTGGAAACAAATTGAGCTTTTTAAATCCAAAAATTAATGTAATAATTCCTTATTAGTACACAATAGTAATACATATTAATTAAAAATTAACATAATACAATAACCAAAAATCAAGTGTGGTCACATACAAGCTTTTCAAACCTAAGCTGTACCATTGAGGAGTGCTCATATTTAGCGCTTGGAAAGATTCTCCATCAGAAAAAAGATAGTGAAGCCTGCCCACATGAACAACCCCTTTTACTTATTCATCTTAATTTATTAGCTCTTTCCTTTTGCTATATCAGCCAACAACAGCAGTGTCTTATTTTTTCCAGTTTTGTTGAAATGTAACTGGCATATAACTTTGTGTAATTTAAAGTGTATGACATAATTATTTGATATACAGAGGATGCCAAAAAATGTATACACATTTTAAGAAAAGGAAACTGTATTGAAATTGTAATACTTAATATATACCGATAAAAAAAGATGAATACAAGTCACGTTCAACTTCTGCAATTCCAGGAGGCATTCAAAATGGTTACCATCAGCATCCAGACACTTCTGATTATGGCGAAGTACTGCTTGAGCAACGTCGACCAGTATCCACTGTATACATTTTTTTGGCACCTCGAGTATGTATGCATTTGATTCTTGAACAATGTGACGGTTAGGGGCTCTGATCCCTTACACAGTGAAAAATTCACATATAACTTTTGACTCCCCCAAAATTTAACTACTGATAGCCTATGGTTGACTGGAATTACCAATAAATAAACATTCCATTATAGTAACACATATTTTGTATGTCTTATTTATGATATACTGTATTCTTAAAATAAAGTAAGCCAGAAGAAAGAAATGTTAAGAAAATCCTAAGGAAGAGAAAATATATTCACAGTATTTATTGAAAAAAAAAAAGAGAAATAAAAACCAAAAAATACCCCCAAAAAACAGCCCATGTATTGGTGGACCTAAGCAGTTTAAGCCTGTGTTGTTCAAGGGTCAATTGTATTTGGCAAAATGATTACCACAGTTAGTTCAGTCAACATTCATCACCTCACATAATTAGATTTTTTTCATTGTAATGAGAACTTTTAAGATCTATTTTTTTAGCAACTTTCAAATATACAATAGAGTATTGCTAACTATAGTTGTTATGTTGTATATTACACCCCCAGAACTTATCTTATAACTTGAAGAATGAATCTTTTAACTGCCTTATCCCAATCCCCACCTCTCCTGGCAACCACAAAATTTATCTGTTTCTATGAGTTTTGTTTTTTTAGATTCTACATATAAGTGAGATCATATAGTCATTGTCTTTCTTTGTCTGACTTATTTCACTTCATATAACGCTCTTAAGTTTCATTTATGTTGTTGCTAGTGATAGGATTTCCTTTTTTTATGGCTGAATAGTATTTCACTGTGTGTGTGTGTGTGTGTGTGTGTGTGTGTGTGTGTGTTAGATTTGCTTTATCCATTCATCCATTGATGGACAGGTAGGCAGTTAGGTTATTTCCATATCTTGGCTATTATAAATAAAGCAGCAATGAACTCAGGGATGCAGATATCTCTTTGGAATAGTGATTTTATTTCCTTCAGATATGTATACTCAGCAGTGGAATTGCTGGATCATTTGATAGTTTAATTTTAATTATTTTAGAAACCTCCATACTGTTTTCCTAGTGGCTGAACCAATTCACATTTTGACCAACAGTGCACAAAGGTTCCCTTTTCTTTACACTCCTGCCAGCCTTTCTTATCTCTTGTCATTTTGATGACAGCCATTCTAACAGGTGTGAGGTTTTATTCCAAGGAATATGTGATCCTTCTTTCTCCAAAAAATAAATGTATTACTCACTGTAATTCTAAAAGGTTTCTAGTGTCTGGAGACCTCTATATTTAGGTATTTTCTGTCATCTTGTAATTGAGAAGTTAGCCATTACATGCTTAAGGGCATGTAAAATGTGTATTTTTGTTTGTGCAGGTCTTAAGTGATTCCTGTTCTAGTTGTTGCATAGGGTAAGATTCTCCTTAAATGTGTATGAATTCTATTTTTATAAAATTAGGTGTGAAAAAATTCAAACATATATAAAGCAGACAAGTAAAGAGAATCATATAATAAAGCTCCACGTGTGAATTATTCAGAATGAACAATTATCAACACATGACCAATTTTCTTTCAACTGTCCCACTCCCTCTCCTACCATTACCATTGGATTATTTTGAAGCAAACCACAAACATCACATCGTTTCATTTATAGTACTTCAGTCTGAATCCATAAAATATAAGAACTCTTTTACATGACAGCATTATCACATCTAAAAAAAAATAATAATTCTTAATACCATGAAATGTCCAGTCAGTGTACAAATTTCCCTTCTTGTAACATTCATATATTTTTCAGTTGGTTTGTTCAAATCAATATCCAAACTAGTTCCAAACATTGCATGAGGTTTATACGTTTCTAAGCTTCAAATCTTTAGTTTCCTCCTGCTCTTTTTTATTGCAATTTATTAATCATGGAAACTAGAATTCCCTACATACTGGATTGTGCTGATTGAATCTCCGTAGTATATTGTTTAACATGATGCTTTGTTTCAATTTGATGAGATTCAGGTTTGAATTTTTGCAAGGAAGCAGTAGAAATGGCGTAATATATTTTCTACTGTAATACACATGGGAGCACAGATGATCTGTTATCTCTCTTTTTGGGATATTTAGATTGGTCATTGGATTTAGATATTATCAGTCTGATCTGACAATTGTAAAGTTCCTGATCAGCTTTTTCATCAATGGCTTCATAGGCATTGTTTATCATTGCCTAGCTCAAACAGTTCAGTCAGGTACTGTGTTTACTTTTGTCCTCTAAAAGTTCTACAGAAAGTATTATTTCAGTTTATGCAATATATTCATTGTGGAGCCCAGGGTAATGTAAGCAGGAGAACAATGAGTGACAGTTTCTAATATTTTGCTTCTCCAGGACGCTAGGAGAAATGGAAGCATTTCATTAACACTCTTTTGTGTGTGATTTCAATTAGTCAATACTGTAAATGCAGTTATTTTCCAATATAAATGACAGTGGAATCAACATTCCTAAAAATACTATGACACAACCATTGCTTCTATGAAGGGAATAGCTTACTTTAATTGCAAATTATTATTCCTACTCTATAGCTAAATATAGATAACGATTGTTTGGTGCATTCAGCAGCATTTGTCATCCATTATCTCATTTGATTCTCACAGCAACTCTATGCCATGAATAAGGAAAGAATAATTTTCTCTACTTTACAGATGTGGAAACTGAGGTTCAGAGAGCTGAAATCACTTTCCATTTTCTTTCAATGAGTTGGTGGCGGAACTGGGATCTGATTTTGGGTTCCTGACTTTAAATCCAGTTTTCTTTTTACTGTACAATATTGACCTATCGCTAGATTCAGGATTCCTGCCAATTTGTTAAATTCAGTAGCATGTACTGATAAGCCAATAAATTACTATGAAACTGGAAACAGGATTTATATGAAAAAATACATATCATGAAATTATATGTATAAAATTAAAAGCTGCTAATAACAATTTTCATGGCACCATTAAAAAGTAGCAGCTATCTACCAATTTTCATTTTTGATTGCGATTTTTGTTGTATTAGTACATTCTCAAAACTTCTTTTGAATTCCTTTTTTTTAAATTAAAGTTTATTGGGGTGACAATTGTTAGTAAAATTACATAGATTTCAGGTGTATAATTCTGTATTACATCATCTATAAATCCCATTGTGTGTTCACCACCCAGAGAGAGTTCTCCCTCCATCATCATATATTTGATCCCCTTTACCCTCATCTACCACCCCCACCCCCCTTACCCTCTGGTAACCACTAAACTATTGTCTGAGTCTATGAGTTTTTGTTTCTCATTTGCTTGTCTTATTCTTTTTTTTTTTTTTTTTTTGGTTTATATACCACATATCAGTGAAATCATATGGTTCTCTGCTTTTTCTGTCTGACTTATTTCGCTTAGCATTATAATCTCAAGATCCATCCATGTTGTCACAAATGGTCATATTTCATCTTTTCTTACTGCTGAATAGTATTCCATTGTGTATGTATACCACAACTTCTTTATCCATTCAGATATCGAAGGACATTTTGGTTGTTTCCATGTTTTGGCCACCGTAAATAAAGCTGCAATGAACATTGGAGCACACGTGTCTTTATGTCTAAATGTTTTCTGATTTTTTGGGTACATACCCAGGAGAGGGATTGCTGGGACATACGGTAATTCTATTCATAATTTTTTGAGAAACTGCCACACTGCCTTCCATAGCAGCTGCACCAGTCTGCATTCCCACCAACAGTGTATTAGGGTTCCTTTTTCTCCACAGTCTCTCCAACACTTGTTACTATTTGTCTTGTTGATGATAGCCATTCTAACTGGGGTAAGGGGATATCTCATTGTGGTTTTTATTTGCATTTCTCTGATGATTAGTGATGTTGAGTATTTTTTCATGTCTACTTGCCATTTGTTATGTTCTCTTTGGAAAAATGTCTCTTCAGGTTCTCTGCCCAGTTTTCAATTGGGTTTTTTGTTTTTTTGTTGTTGTTGAGTTGCACGAGTTCCTTGTATATTTTGGATATTATCCCCTTATCGGAGGCACTGTTTGCAAAAATCTTCTCCCATTCAGTTGGTTGCCTCTTTATTTTGTCGATGGTTTCTTTTGCTGTGCAGAAGCTTTTAAGTTTGATATAGTCCCATTCATTTATTTTAGCTTTTACTTCCCTTGCCTTTGGAGTCAAATTCATAAAACGCTCTTTGAACCCGAGGTCCATAAGTTTAGTACCAATGTTTTCTTCTAAGCAGGTTATAAGCAGGTTATCGTTTCAGGTCTTATGCTTAAGTCTTTGATCCATTTTGAATTAATTTTGGCACATGGTGACAGATAGCAGTCCAGTTTCATTCTTTTGCCTGTGGCTTTCCAATTCTTCCAGCACCATTTATTGAAGAGGCTATCTTTTCTCCATTGTATGTCTTTTGCTTTTTTGTCAAAAATTATCTGTCCATATATATGTGGTTTTATTTCTGAGTTCTCAATTCTATTCCGTTGGTCTATGTGTCTGTTTTTCTGCCAATACCATGTTGTTTTGATTATTGTAGCCCTGTAGTACAAGCTAAAGTCAGGGAGTGTGATACCTCCAGCATTGTTCCTTTTTCCTAAGATTGCTTTGGCTATTCGGGGTCTTTTATGGTTCCAAACAAATCTGATGATGTTTTGTTCTATTTCTTTAAAAATTGCCATTGGGATTTTGATGGGGATTGCATTAAATCTGTATATTGCTTTTGGAATATGGCCACTTTAACTACGTTAATTCTTCCAATCCATGAACACGGAATGGCTTTCCATTTCTTTGTGTCTTCTTCAATTTCTTTTAAAAATGTCTTGTAGTTTTCAGCATATAGGTAGGTCTTTCACACCCTCGGTTAAGTTTATTCCTAGGTATTTTAGTCTTTTTGCTGCAATTGCAAAAGGAATTGTTTTTTTATTTTATTTTTTTTTATTTTTCTGAGATTTCATTATTAGTATATAGGAATGCAATGGACTTTTGTACGTTGATTTTGTAGCTGGCAACTTTACTGTATTTGTTGATTGTTTGCAATACCTTTTTGGAGGAGTCTTTATGGTTTTCTATATAGAGCATCATGCCATCTGCAAATAGTGACAATTTAACTTCTTCATTCCCAATTGGATGCCTTATATTTCTTTCTCTTGCCTGATTGCTCTGGCAAGGACTTCCAACATTATGTTGAAAAGCAGAGGTGATAGGGGACAGCCCTGTCATGTTCCTGAATGAAGAGCAAAGGGCTTCAGTTTTCCACTGTTAATTATGAGATGAGATGAGGGTTTGTCATATATGGCCTTTATTATGTTAAGGTGTTTTCCTTCCATGCCTATTTTATTAAGGGTTTTAATCATAAATGGATCTTGTATCTTGTCAAATGCTTTTTCTGCATCAATTGATATAATCATATGATTTTTGTCCTTTACTATGTTTATGTGATGTATCACATTGATGGATTTGCATATATTGAACCATCCTTGTTCCCCTGGGATGAACCCCATTTGGTCGTGATGAATAATCTTTTTAATGTATTGTTGCATTCGATTTGCTAGAATTTTGTTTAGGATTTTTGCATCTGTATTTATCAGAGATATTGGTCTGTAGTTCTCTTTTTTTGTGTTGTCCTTACCAGGTTTTGGTATCAGGGTAATGTTGGCCTCATTGAATGAGTTAGGGAGTAATGTCTCTTCTTCAATTTTTTTGGAAGAATTTGAGCAGGATTGGTATTAGATCCTCTGAAAGTTTGGTAGAATTCACTAGAGAAGCCATCTTGTCCCTGACTTTTGCTTTTGGGAAGGTTTTGGATGACTGATTCAATTTCATTCCTGGTGATTGGTCTGTTTAGATTTTCCAGTTCTTCATGGTTCAGCCTAGGAAGGCTATATGTTTCTAAGAACTTGTCCATTTCTTCTAGGTTATTGAATTTGGTGGCATATAGTCCTTCATAGTATTCTTGGATGATCCTTTGTATTTCTGTGGCACCCGTGATAACTTCCCCTTTTATATTTCTGATTTTGTTTATTAGTGTCTTCTCTCTTTTTATCTTAGTGAGTCTAGCCAAGAGTTTGTCAATTGTTAACCTTTCAAAGAACAAGCTCTTTGTCGCATTAATTTTTTCTATTGTCTTTTTATTCTCTATTTCATTTAGTTCTGCTCTGATTCTTATTATTTCCTTTCTTCTGTTGACCTTGGGTTTTATTTGTTCTTCTTTTTCTAGTTCTTTAAGATGTAATGTGAGATTATTTATTTGGGATTTTTCTTGTTCTTGAGATAGGCGTGTAAAGATATGAATTTCCCTCTTAAAACTGCTTTCGCTGCATCCCAAAAATTTTGGTAGGATGTATTTTCATTGTTATTTGTTTCTATGTATCTTTGGATCTCTCCTCTAATTTCTTCTTTGACCTGGTCATTCTTTAAAAGTATGTTGTTTAATCTCCATTTATTTGTGCTTTTTCCTGCTTTCTTTTTGCAGTTGATATCCAATTTCAAAGCCTTGTGATCAGAGAATATGCTTGGTATGATTTCAATCTTCTTAAATTTGCTGAGGTTAGTTTTATGTCCCAATATATGGTGTATCCTTGAGAATGTTCCATGTACACTAGAAAATAATGTATAGTCTGGTATTTTAGGATGAAGAGCTCTATACATGTCAATTATGTACATTTCATCTAATGTGTCATTTAGGGCTGCTATTTCATTATTTACTTTCTGTTTGAATATTCTATCCATAGCAGTCAATGACATATTTAGGTCCCCTAGTATAATTGTGTTTTGGTCAATTTCTCCCTTTAGTAATGTTAGTAGTTGCTTGGTATATTTCCGTGCTCCCTGATTGGGGGCATACATATTGATGACTGTTATGTCTTCTTGTTGTATTATCCCCTTTACCATTATGAAATGTCCATCTTTGTCTCTTGTTACCTTTTTCACCCTGAAGTCTGTTTCATCTGATATCAGTATAGGTACACCTGATTTTCTCTGGATACCATTTGCTTGGAGTGTCAATTTCCACCCTATCACTTTGAGTCTATGCTTGTCCTTGTAGCTGAGATGTGTTTCTTGGAGATAGCATATGGTTGGGTTTAGTTTTTTGATCCAATCTACTACTCTGTGCCTTTTTATTGGTGAGTTCAGTCCACTTACATTTAGGGTGATTATTGATATGTGAGGATTTCCTATCATTCTATATTTAGATTTCTGGTAATACTGTGCCTCCATTGTTTCTTTGCCATTGTTGTTGTCTATTATTGCTGTGTGGTGGTATTCTATGACGTTTCCCTTTGTTTCTTCTTTTATTACATTATATATTTCAGTTCTGGATTTTTTTTCTTTTTTGGGCGGTTACCCTTAAGTTTATGTAAAAGAAAGTTTGATATTTAGAGTATTCCATTTTCTTCAGCATGCCTACTTTCTCCATTTCCATATTCTGGTTCAGGCCTTTACTCTCCCCCTTTTTATGTTTTGGTTGCCACAAATTGTCCCTGTTGATGGTGGTCGAAAAGCCTCCTTTAGTATTTCTCGTAGTGCAGGTCGTGTATTAGAAAATTCCCTCAGCTTCTCTATGTCTGGAAAGGTCTTTGTTCCTCCTTCATATCTAAAGGATATCTTTACTGGGTATATTATTCTTGGCTCTCTTTCAATAGTTTGATTATTTGGTTCCACACCCTCCTGGCTTGTAGAGTTTCTGCTGAGAAATCTGATGGGCTTTCTTTTGTAGGTTACCATCTTCTTTTCCCTGGCTGCCTTGAGGAGTCTTTCTTTGTCGTTGATTTTAGACAGCTTCAATACAATGTACCTTGGAGAAGGCCTGTTGGGGTTGAGGTAATTAGGTGTTCTATTTGCTTCTTGGATTCGAGGGTCCAGTTCTGTCTACAAGTTTGGGAAGTTCTCATCGACAATTAGTTTGAATATATTCTCTGTTCCCTTCTTTCTTTCTTCTCCTTCTGGTATGCCCATTATTCTTATATTGTTCTTTCTGATGGAGTCAGAAAGTTCTTGTAGAGTTCTTTCATTTCTTTTAAGTCTCAAGTCTCTTTCTTCTTCCATTTGTGTCATTTCCAGGTTTCTATCTTCGATGTCACTCATTCTTTCCTCCATCTGGTCAACTCTACTATCTAGGCTGGTTATTTCATTCTTAATTTCTTCTATTGAGTTCTTAACCTCCAGAAATTCTATTTGGTTCTTTTTAAAATTTCAATCTCTTTGGTAAAATATTCATGTTGTTCTTCGATTGTGTTTCTGAATTCATTAAACTGCCTTTCTGTGTTTTCTTGCATCTCGTTGAGTTTTTTCAGAACTGCAATCTTGAATTCTCTGTCATTTAAGTCACATATTTCCATATCTTTAAGTTCCTTTTCTGGAGACTTTTTACTTTCCTTCTGAGCTGTCTTGTTGCCTTGGTTATTCATGGCAATTACTGATTTAGTATTTCTCTGCCTAGACATCTACAGGAGTGGGTTCTGCAACATGTTGATAGGAAGAGATCTTTCTTTTGTTTTCCAGTACGTGTTTGTATAATGTTTTATTTTCTCTCCGACTGCAGCCTTTTTTTCTGTCCCACACTGTAATTTTATGTTTTCTATGCACTATTCCAGCTTCTCACAAAATGGGGGGATTCTATGGAAGGTGGGCTTCTCCTCTGTTCACAGTTCACATGGGTCATGGGACACCACATCCTTGTGGGGATGCGGAGAGCTTTTGAAGCTCCAAAGCTCTTCATGCACCAGATTCAGAGCCCATGTGTTTCAGCAGTTCTGTTTACTCCTGCAAGGATCCGCCCAGGTAGGTGCGGACAAGGGCAGGGTGAGTTTTGAGAATTGGCCCAGAGCAATGGCGGCAACCACCACCACAGCTGGTCCTGCTTCCACAGATCCCTCCCCTTTGCTGGAACTAGTTGGGCTGTGAATCTGTGTCTGTGGACCACAGTTCTCAGAACTGTAAATATCTGTTCTTTTGATCTGACACTGCTACTGTTCTGCTTGTAACCAAGGGCAGGTGGGCGGGTAGTGAGGGGGCGGCTAGTCTCAGTGCCTAAGGGTTCCATTCTCTGCTTGGCATTGAGGGCTTAAACCACCTTTTTTCAGCCTTCTTCCCTCAGTCTTTGCTCAGAGTTCTCTGCCATGATCGTTGGGTTCAGCTGTGTTATATGCTGTCCCCTCAGCCCTGTGGGCCATAAACGGAGCCCTAGCAATTTGAGTTTTTCCCTCTCCCGCAGCTGTGGTAGCTCCGGGATTCAGTGAGCTTGGAGCACTGAGCTAGGTCTGTGTCCTGAGCTCTCGTGCTTCGGTCTCAGCGCTTCTCCCTTTCCTCCTCCCCTCCTTGCTCAATCCCCCCACCCCCCTTAAGTGAATTCAGTAGTGCGACCCTTTGTCTTGCCTGTCTGTGGTGCAGGGAGTTCTTTGTGGAGTTATAGTTTTTCAATTTGTTGTAAATTTCAGGGGAGATTTCCAGTGGCTCACCTCACACCACCATTTTGATGACACTGTTTTGAATTTCTAGTATGTGATAGGTATAGGAAATAAGTTTGTCTTCACAAGAGGACTTCATAACATGGTGCAAGAAAAGTAGATAAACCAGAATTGTAGCATAGATTAAGAAAATAATGGATTTTAGGTTTCAACAATTGTCAGTTTTGACTTGATTCTATATCTTTTATTACTTTCAGTATATCAAGCGATCAAGTGTAAGTTGCTCAAAACCCATAAAATATATTTTACAAAGTTAGCCAGTAGCTTCCAGTATAAATAATTCTATTTGTTTTTAGGGATCAGATATGGCTAATTACACCTCTGAAATTATCTTCAGGTTTTTCTACCTGAAGACATTACTTTCTTTAGTCTAGTTTCCAAAGGTCCACTGATAGGTGGCTGGTGTGTCTAAGAATAGCCTTAGCTTTGGACCTGCCACCAAAATGGCCAGGAACCATGCATAGCCTGCCTAGGGAGATCCAAATGTCAGAGCTGGGTTCAGGGCTGGCTTTCCACAGGCCCAAACTATCAGTTTATTCCTGGCCATAGAAGAGTCTAGGACACATTTCAAATCTAGTAGGCATGGGTGTCTGTTTCTGGAGCACAGTCTATACAGAACCTCTGATAACAGTTGATTCCCAAAGTAAAGGATAAAACAAAACTCTTCAGGGGTTCCTCAGACAGTGGAGGCTTATGTGAATGACTTGAGTGACATGTTTTCCTAAGAAAGCTAACTTATACTCTTGGAGGAAACCTGCCTTTTTGTTTAGAGGAACTAATAACAGACAATATGAAATAATAACATGAAAGAAAAGAGAGAGGAAAAAATATGAACATGCTCTGAACACTAACTTACTGAATTAGGTGAATTTTAATGTCACATGTAACTGGCCTCATGCCTGAACTGATATAATGAAGATTTTGGTTTTGGAGATGCTCTTAAGCAGATTATAAAATCATTTATAATATGCTATTTTTTCTTGGTGTCTTTATCACCAATCACCTTTGTGTTGTACATGAGCAAAATTTTTAACCAGATGGAAAAGTCAAGATTTTCCTAGTCAGATCTTAGGGATCTTTGCCTCTGCACAGCATCTTATCTTTGTTTGCCAATATGTACTAACATTTTACACACACACACACACACACACACACACACACACAAACACAAACACCTCAGGACGCATTTATTAGACATTTCGTTGCCACTCCCTAGATGAGGAAACCAAAGCTCAGAAGCTAACTATCTTGGATAACTGAACATAAGTTAGGAATTGGGTCTTCCTGACACAAAAGCAAAGGTTTTCATTTGTTTCTTAAGTTCAAGAGGCTGATGTTACAAGTACACAGCAGATATAGTAATTTTCCCTGAGAAAACTTTTGTTCACCTAGAAGCTGATATAAATGATAAATTTGCTGAATTGAATTGTTCTATATTTTTAAAGTTGGTATACCGGGTGGAGGAACTGAAGAAAGCTAAACTATGTGTAAATACTACCATGAAAACAGCACCCATGACTGGATGTGGGCAAGTATAGTGAGTACATATTAATAAGTAGTCGCCATGATGCCTATCTCAGTAACTCCTTAGGAAGATTCTGAAATTAAAATTTGATGCTTTCACATCAAATTAGTCATTTATATTGGGCTGTCTGTATTTTGGAACTCTTGTAAGGGAAAGAACGTATTGAGTATCATTTCATTTCTGGAAAGTTTGTGGCACGTTGGTGCTAGTCATTCTAATGTGAAAAATCATAGAAATGTAGACATATAAATCTAGAAGACTTTTACATATTAACTTTTCTTTTCAGTAAGGCCATTATTAAGACTATGAAACTTTTTAATGTCCTGTGATTTTTATCTCTAGAAAGCATTTATCGCACACTCACTGTATTCAGAATTCTGAATCAGGCAATGAGGCAAGAATGAAAAAAGAAAAGCCTGAGTTCACAACTAGAGGAATTATAGAAAACTGCCTGACATGCATGTACTTTACAATTATGTATAATAAACTTCTAAACATTCATGAGCAGCAGGAGCCAGGTTTCTCCACCCAGGGCTAAGCTGCCCTGTGGAGAATGCTGAGCAAGGAATCAGTTTGCCTCTCTTTTCCTCAAGTCACAGAATCAAGGACATGACTCCTGGTACAGAAGCAAATTTCCCTCTAACCTAGCTTGGGGATTTTCTACAAATGTGTATTGTTTTGCCTCATGCTCCCATTTATTAACATGGAGACTGAAGTTTTTGTTATATTGATATACATATTCCTAAATGACATGAACCTGAAAGTATTAAAATCTTTAACCCATAAGAAGTGTATTTTCCACTGTTACCTTTTTGAAACACACAATATGAAGTATATTTTTTATTGTGATACATTTTTGTAACCCTCATAAGTATATTTTGTATTGTAACCCATCACACACACCTTCCACACACACACCCAACACAAAAGTTTCACAAATATATTTAACTTAATATACACATCGGACTACAAGATTTTCTTTACTTGTCTGTCTTATTTCTATTTATATTTCTATACTGTTGTAGATTATTTAAAAAATGCTAGTAGTACTAACTGCTGAACTTATTTCATAACACACTCATGCATCTGGATTGATAGACTGAATAAGTTTGTGCTAAATAGTTGCATAATTGAAAAAAGAAACTCTAGTAGAAATCACCTTCAAGAAGAATCTACTTGATGTTTATAAAGAAAGAAAACAAGAAAGCTGATATCATGCTCAATTAAATAGTTATTACTTAAGAGATTGGTTCATGAGGTGTGGTCAGATATAATGTGTAGCTTGAATCATGTTTTCTCTGCCCCACATCTCCAATGTCTAGCACAGTATTTACTCTAGGAGTTTACGAATCATATGTTGGGTTTAATTAAAATGAACTCTAGTGTGGCTATAGAAATGGATAAAAGTTGTAGAATGCAAACTATTATTGGAAAAAAAGCTGAACAACTTGGGTACTTTTAGTGTTTGATTTTGTAAAAGAAACAGAGTGCCAAGATTATACCAATTTTATAAAGTTAGGTTGGAGGGTCAAGGTAAGATTTGGAAAGAAACGGTAAGTTCGTCAGGAGATGATTTTAGAAAGAACTACATGACTATGTCTAGTGTTTCATAGGATTGTAGATTCTTCAATAGAAGGGACATTAGGCTTCCAGTAGTCCAAACTGTTTTCCAATGCAAGATTTCTTTTTGTAACATCCTTGAGAGAAAACCATCCAATCTTTTCATGAAATATTCTAGTGAAGAGAGAATGTGCTTAAAGAAACAATCCGGTGTGTTGTTCATTATCTTGAATTATTGTAAGGTTCTTTTCTCTGTATCTGAAATCTTTCTCCTTGTTACATCCACTTCCCCCGCCCCCTTTTTTTGGTCTGTCTTCTACCATAATATATAAAAAGTTCATTCTTTCATTAACACAGTAGCCTTTTTCACCTCTTAGCTATACCCTTTCAGTATTTTTCAATGTTCCTGAAACTCAAGATTAAAAATGTTTCCAAGGCCAATAATGTTAAAAAGAAACTGAGGTCAAGAAGGGGAATGAAACAGTGAAGAATCACAGAACTAATGCCCACTTCTTAAAAACAACGCAGGCAGTATTTCATGGTCATCAGATAAGAATCTCCAGTGTTTTCAAAACTATGAATATTGTTGACTTCATAAATCATTATCAACAAGTAATATTTGTTGAGAATCCTTTGGGAAAATGACAGTGTGTTTTACTGAAGGCATAACATAATTTCTAATGGCTCTTTTCCATGTGGGGACCTCTTATTGCCAAATGATTAGAGAACTCTTAAATACATTTGCATTAGTATCATCATTATTTCTCTAAAAATTTAATAAGGCAGCTGAGCTCCTCTTGAAAAGAGATGATCTCATGTTTGAAGGGAAATATTTTTCCCCCATCAGACTAATACAGTTTACTTAACTGTATGTTTCCACTTAAACACTACTCAGCAACTGGAGCCATTGTGGATCCAAAATATTCAGTCAAAATTTTCTCTGGTATAATCTTTACTCATCAAACCGTAGGCAGGATTAACTAAACACAATTTTAAAAAACATGAGAAAATTCCCAATAATTTCTAGGTAGAGCATACTGGAAATGTCCACTTTAATTCTCAGAGCTACACAATTTAAAAACAGCTGACTATATTCTTAAGCTGCGAATAATTATTTGTATTTAGAAATCCAATATCATCTAAAACAGGTGAAGTTTTGAAAGCTTCACAATCTACCAAACACTCGTGATTTTCAAATAGCAATTGAAAGGCTAATCATGAGTATATCAACCAATATAGTTAATCTTCATTGTAATATCATTTCAAAGCTATATAAAATCACCAAAATACAATAAGAAAAGCAAAGATATGAGTTTTACAATCTCTTTTTTCTCTTACTCTCTCGTAATAGTTTCAATCAGTAGTAAAGTATATAAATGTTTATAACTTTTAAATTTGTAGATGTTCAACATACAGTTACTTTTTGGTTCTTCGGCCCTCAGTCAAACCAGTAATGGCATATCCTAAAAAGGCATGCTACTAAGAACAAGGAAAAGTAAGGAGCATTGCACTGTGGCAAAGGTAGAAAAATGACATCGTTTGCTTTGTACTTGCCTGACCCACAAGCCTGACCATGTGGCTAACTGGGCTAGAGTAGATTCCTAACCCCAAGTAGCCAAACCATGAGCTGGATAGTAGCTATGATATATCATTGACTGTAAGCTCTGCCAGACATGTAAAATGGTGATCAACAGGCCCTATTATGTTCTCTTTTTCAGAAATATTAGCCAGAAATATAGGAAAATAATCAATCGGTAGTGGGTATAGATGTAAACAAAATGGAGGGATTTATAAATCACATTTTCAGACTGCATGAAAGTAAAGATCAGGAGTGTCTACTTCTGAGGAACACTTACATATTTTTGGAATTACCAGAGATGCCATTCAAGTAGAGCAATATTTGGACCCCGAAGACATTCCTATATCCCTAAAGTCTGGCAATATGTTGTAACTTCTTACTCTCTCCCTCTATAACCAAAACAATTTTTTAACTTATTTAAGAGATTGGATTTAGGTCTGTTCATTTCAACCAAAAGAGCAATCACACATCAATGTGAAATCCAGACCAAAATTTTAAAAACCAATGAAATGCTTTAATTTTGGGATTTAGAAGGGAGAGAAACCAAGACACTGGATATTTGACTATATAGTCAGCCCTGAGTAACTGAGTTTGATATATCTTCTGAAATCGAGCTAAATAATGTTAACTTTCATCCCTTTATTCCCCACTGCCAATATAAACCACTAGAAAGATGTCTTGTCATCCTGCTTGTTAAATTTAAAATTAGTCCACACAGCCCCAACTTCTCTTGAACTTGGGAGCAAAATCTCCAGTAATGAGGTCATAATTTTGAGTGACATTCTTAGCCCATCACTTTAAATGGTCAGAATCATCGTTATTAAGATTCTAGTTTTCCTCAGTAACAAGTATAAACGTTTAAGCAATAAGTAATATGCACAGCAGTGACAGTGTCCTATTTTAGAGGACACTTTGATAACATATTAATGATTCTGGCTGAAAAACAGGTATTGAGGGAATACTGTGGTGGATAATATAACAAACATGCATATGCAATATTTCTTGAGAACTAAAATGTTTTACTTATTTTATTCCATGGCCTTTAAAGGCCAAAATTCCCTTACATTTCCTTCATGACACCTTCATTTAATTTTCATGAATTCATTTAGAATCCTACTATGTATGGTAGTTACTGGGCTTTCCTTGATGTTCCAAACCTCTGACACCTTCTGCAGGAAATCTTAAGCTTTTTAAATGGTCTTGTTCTATTGTTTGTGAATTTCAAAAGCTTTAGAGGGATAGAAATCTATGATCATTTAGAAAATCTTGCAGAAATCAGGCTTTTCCCTACATCTCCATGGCCACTACCATATTCCAAACCACAACATCTCTGACAACTAAAACTTCTTGAATGGTCTCTGCTTCCATTTTTGTTCACCATATAACATTTTCCATAAAGCAGCCAGAGTGAGTTTTCAAAATAGTAAACTGATTTTGTCACACACACTTTACATAGTCTACCTAAATCCATTCAATGGCTATCCACAACTTTTAGAATAAAATCCAATTTTTTCCTCTGTGAATCTATCTCTAACTTCATCTCAGTGAAACTTATCCCATACTCACTGAGATATAGCTTTTTCTCAGCTTCAGAACTTGGCACTTGTTTGCTTTTACATGTTCTGGAACACATATAACTTGACTCTCCCTGTGGCTGAATAATAAAATATGCTATTATTATGTACATATTTAATATGTATATGCATATATACATACACACATATATGTATACATATGTATGCATTACCATGACATAAAGTGCAGTAAAACTGAAATATTTAAAGTCTGCAGAGAAATAAAGTTAGTCTTGACTTCTATTCTAGTATGTATATACATAGGTAGAGTTACATCTTGAGGACCACTTTGTAATCTACAGACGGAAGAATTTCAGAATTTCGAAATATAGACTTCAAAGCTTCAGTTCATGCTACGTTGGTAGAAGTACTTCTTCCAGTTCACCACTTTGAACTATGTTAGTTATTAATCTGGTCATCTCAAAGGATCTAATAGGGGCATATATGCCACAGATAATTTCTGGTACTTTAGAAGAACTTTGATCTTGTACTCTTTTTTCAATGACTAAAACAATGTTTTGGAATGACTTTATGGGAAAAATTTTATACAGAACAACTCACGAAAAAATTCTGAGTGGCGAGTATATGTGCCTTCTCCTCTGGCTTTAATATAATAGCAATTTCAATTTTGCCCCTAGTTATATGTTCTCTATGTACTAGTTCATCAGTATTATTTAAATCTTTGAAGAGTTACATACACTTACTTGTTATCATTGTTATATAATAATATATCAGTAATACTGAGGCTGGCATCAATAATTAACATGGATTTTAAAATAGAACGTAAGCATATAAACTCATTCAATTAAAAAATTTGGGAGGCAGGGAGTGAAATTCAGAACTCACTCAATTACTTTGTAAATTGGTGAGTATTTTATTATATTGCTTATAAAACAATCAAGTGTAACTTCAGAAAGCCTACATAATGTAGGACAAATAACAAAACTCCCATATTGTTTTCATGGATTTTTAAAAATAAGCCATTACAGTTTGGACAAAAAATATTTTTTCTCTTTTTACATTGTTCCTACATTTTGGGCACTGTTTCTGTTTCATTTGTATAGCATCATAGTTTTGGGGATGCTGAATATGTAAAGCAGTTCAGACAAAGCAGTCATTTTTCCTGTAAGCAGAACTAGCAAGGGAGAAATTTGAAACAAATGTTTACTGAGCTCCCACCCTATACTGAGCATGATGCTTCGCAATGAAGATTTCAACATAATAAGTCATAATACTGTCCACAAGGAAAACACAAAAGCTCTACCTATGTGCAGACACACTACAGTAGTGGGAAGCTACATCCACACATGGGAAACTGTTTACATGTGTGGATAGCAGGATATAATATACTGTAAAAAGTGTTCTAAATAAAGGTTTGTGTACTGTATTGTCTGAACATAGAAAAGGAAGAAATTAGTTTTGTCTGGGTGCCTGTTAGAGCATTGGTCCTCAAAGAAATCGGTAGAAAGAGAAGTCATTTGAGCAGGATCTTGAACAATGAGTTAGATTACTCCTATAAAACAGAATAAGGTGTAAAGAAAAGAATTGATTCTGCCATGTCATGGACTATTCCACGTGATAGAATAAACATGACAAACTCTCTTACTAATTTTAATTTAGCATGTTCTCAAATTATTGAATGGCTTCAATTGTTTCATTAGCATATCATTCAGCATTTCTGTTCTTCCTCTAAACTCTATACTATTAAAAATTAATGGGATTCTTTACTTTTCATGAATTTGGTGCATTGATAGCAGAGGTGACCAGCCATAGTTGAAAACGCATTGAAATGAGATCCAAGATGGCAGAGAAGAAGCAGGAGTAGGTCTGCTTCCTTCCATGAACACATTAAAATTACAACTAAATTATAAAACAATCAACCTGGAAAACCATTTGAAGTCTGGCTGAACATTTTATACATTATATATTTTGTAACTAAGACTATAAAGAAGAAGCCACGTTGAGACTGGTAGGAGGGACGGAGGCACGGAAATGGTTAACCCCAAACATCCATGTGGCAGTTGAAAACTGAGAGGGATATTTCAGCCCCAGAGGTTCCCCCCAGATGAGTGAGGTACCCCAGCCCCACACAGGCCTCCCCAGCCCAGAGTACTAGTGCCATGAAGAGGAGGCCCCACATCATCTGGCTGTGAAAAACAGTGAGGATTCCAACCATCTGGGCGGTAAACCCAGGCATCTTCTTAAACAGCCTAGACACAGATTCTCTCACTTCCAGGCACTCACCTTGGGCTCCAGTGAAGGGACAGTAACTTGGGGGTTGTCAGACATACAAGGGGCAGACTGAGGTGTGTCGCTTCGGTGGAGAGGACTGGAAGATAGTCAGCATTTCCCTTGTGCTCTGTCCTCCTCCCATGCAGCCAGAAAGTGGACCATCTTTCCTGTGTTGAGCCCGCCCCCTATGCTTACTGCCAAATCTGAATCTGATTGGTCTGATGAGCTCTGCTGCAATGCCTTGCTGACTCACTGGGACCTTGCCCTACCCAATTCCCCCAGTGCTGGAGGCACTTTCTCCAAGAGCAGCCAGCCCTGCCTGCAGCTCCTACTCTTGTAGGAGTTTTAATGCTGGCATATAGGCTAATTTCAAGGGGATTGACCACATGCAATTTTGCTACATAAATGAATATTTCAATTTTTTTAATCTGTTTTCTTTATTTTCTCCATTTATTTTATTTTATTTTTTCCTCTTTGCTCTGCCCACCCCAAGAATACCTCCCCTAATGTTAAGAATGGAATCTATGTCCTCCTTTCACATTTTTTGCCAAAGTGTTAGAAGTTATTTAATATATTGGGTAGGATGTTAAGTGGCATAAATTTGAGGTGATAGCATCATCTCTAAGGGAGCTAACTTTTGAGAACTGGAAAGGAACTGCATCCCATCACCATCTTATTGCAATCTCTGATTATCTGATGATCCATGAATACCCAGGGTAGCCTCTGAAGAACACGGTGTACCTTCAGCTACACAATGTCCTCCATGGGCATTAAATCTAAGAAGTAAGTCCTAATGGTGAAGCTAATACCACAGGTCAGGCTCATAGTTCAAATAAGGTTTCAGCATATTTCCAATAAAAGAGTTAAGTGCTTCAAGTTTTACTAATGGGCAAGGCCAATTGTATATTTATTTTCCTTCAAATTATAGTATTGATTAAGATCATATGAGAAGCATTGCAGTAAATCCAAATACTAAGCATAGGGCATAAAATTTAGACAGATTTTCTTATGTACTTTTATGCTGGTGGTACATGAAGTTGTATTTAAAGACATTATGCAATTTTGGCCTACACTTGCTGAATATAGCAGAAGTGGGAATAAACAAAATGGAAGAAAGTAACTACCAGAGGTATTCACAAACAGCACAAAAGCATTTTTTTAAAATGTCTTTGATACAGATGGCTCAGTTCCTCTTATTATATTAAATCTAGTCCAAACAAGATTTTATTCCCACCATTCCACAAAAACTCTTTTCATCTCGATTACCAATGACCTCCATGTTACTAAAGGCCATGATCAATTCTTGGTCTCATCTCGATTATCAACATCACATAATTGATTACTGCTTCTTTTTTCATATAATTTTCTCATTCATATTCAGGAACACCATACATTTTTTTCCTCTCTCTCTCATTGATTGCTTCTTTCTAATTCTTTCTCTTCTGCTCAAACTCTTAATGTTAGAGAACCCCAGAGCTTTGTCCTTGTTTCACTCTCCTTTCAATGTACATTTAATTTCCTGGCAATCTCATGCAGAGTCATCACTTTATATACTGACTTTAAGCTAATGACTCCCCAATTTTTTTGATGACTTCCAAATTTCTATCTCTAAGCTAGACCTCTGCCCTGTAATCTAGATTCATATATCCAACGTCTCGCTGTCTGTGCCGAGTAGACTTCTCAACTCAACATGCTTAAAATGGAATTTTTGATCTCTCTCAGCCTCCAACCTGCTTCTACTGCTTTCCCATCCTTGGTTGAGCTCAACTCTGCTCTTCTAGTTGCTCATGCCAAAAACCTTAGAGTCATCTATGAGTATTCTCTTTCCTTTACCCTGCACATCCAATTTGTTAGGAAATCCTGTTGACCCTTTCTTCAAAATATTTTCGTAATCTGATAACTTCTCATTACTTCCTCTGCTAACACCCTGATCCAAGCCACCAATATCTCTTGTCTGTGTAACTGTAATAGCTCCTTTCACAGGCCTCTCTGCTTCTATGCTGGCACCCATAGTTTATTCTCAATACACCTGCTAGATTGATACTGTTAAAATATATCAGACCATATAATTTCTCTGCACACAGCTCAAGTCTGTGGTTTCCCATTTCATTCCAAGTGAAAGTCTAAGTTCTTACCCTAGATTCACAAGGCCCCATGCTCTGGCTTCCTTTTGCCTCTCTAACTCCGTGTACTACTCCTCTCCTATTTGTTCATTCAGCTTGAATCATGCTGACTTTTGTGCTGTTCCTTAAACGACATGACAGGCAAGTTCTCACCTTAGGGTCTTCGCTGTAGCTCTACCTCGAGCCTGGGATTCTCTTTCCATGAGTATTTATGAGGCCAACCTTCTTACATCAATCAAGTTTTGCTCAAATACCTCTGTTTGATTGAGACCTACTCCGACTACTTAATACCATAGGCTGCACCTCGTTACTACTCCAATTCTTTCTTACCCTGCTCTATTTCCTCTTTTTTTCCCTCTTTATCATCGCCATCTAATATACTATACAAGTAACTTAAATGTCATATTTATTATTTATTGTTTATCTCTCCCCCCAAAATGTAAGTTGTCTCATGCACATTGTTGGGCATTCAATGTTCCTTTTACTTATTCATTAATTGATTGATTGCAACTTTATGTTTTGCTACCATAAACATCTTTGTCCATAAAGCTTTATCTGTTTAAAGGATTATTTTCCTAAAATAGATTCCCAGAGACAAAATTTCTAGGAATAGGACTCTTTTAAGGCTCTTGAGAAATATTACTAAATTGCCTTTCAAATGAATTGTACCAATTTTTTTTTATTAGGTTTAGGTATGCAAAGCAACATAATAGTTAGACTTTTACATCCTCACAAAGTGATAACCACTCCCAAGCTACTACACCTCTGATATCTTTTTGAATTGTACCAATTTATATTCCATTTGGAATGTATTAGTGTTTGTACGAAAATGTGCTAGTGTTTACTTAATTACATCCTTTTCAATATTGACTGTTGACAATTATTTTTTTTACTTTTATAAATTGCCTGTGCTCTTTCTGCTTTTCAAAATCACCTGCATCTATCCTTTGTTCAATTATCTATTCATGTTTTATTTTTTCTTGTTAATTTGTCAGATTTTTGCATATAATGTCTTAAAATTGATATTCATATTATATGGATAATTGTATAATAACTATAATATATAGGTATAATGTACATGTATTGTCATTTTAAAAATTCAATCTCTAAGGAATGTGGCTTTCTTCATAGGTGTTATAGAGAAGAGATTTTCACGTGAACTTTTAAATGTTTGTAAAAATTTTTACCATCTCACAGTGCGTGAAGCCCAATACATATCTCCAAATAAAATCTCACAGAAAGGGTTTGAAATACTTGTAGTAAAGGTTACTCTTGAGTAATATCTAATGTCCCTACAAAAATGTGGCAAAAGTGCAAAGCAGGTGGAGCAGAGAAATAAACAGAGGTTTGGTGCATAGATGAACATGACTTAACAAATGCACTTCATTGATAAACTGTCAGCATCAATTGTACTTTTAAATTTTCCTCTTCTTAGAATTTATTCTCTAGTACCAATTTCTAGCCAAGGAGAATGACATTGATTGTAGATAATTGAGACTGAACTTTTGGGGTGATTTTAAAGGTGACTTTAAATCTCTTCATATTTTGCTTGTTGGTATTTTAAAGATCTAATGATAATGATCTTACATTTGCAGCCAGGGCAAGCTAAAAAAATCTCCCATTACTGCAGAGACCCTGTCAGAGACAATTCATTCTATTGAATTTTTTTTGGTATCTTTAGTTAAGAATGCCATATGGCTTTCTTTGCTTTATTACAGTACATGTTCTAAAACCTTTACCCCAAAAGTAAATCTATACTGATATTATGCAGAAGGATCAAGTTTTCACCACAGAGCTGCTGCCATTCTCAGGGTTAAATGTGCCCTCTGTGCAGCTAGCTGTGTGCAGCAACATCACAAAACAGTGTGAAGTGAGAGTGAAGGATCTCTTTGGACCCACCGAGAATTTAAGTAGGCAGAATATAATTACCCAAGTTGGACTTAAGCCAGAATGACAGGGTTAACATCTTTACTAACATCCATCCTAATTGAAGAAAATTGAAACTAACAACAGCTACTTTCCCAAAATGTGAGTCATACACCTTTTCCCAGTGTCTTTCATTTTCTCTTTATTGATAGTCTCCCAGGCAAGGACTTGGTTTTATCTTAGTCAGCTGTCTATTACCAGAAAAACTGTTGTTATTCTTTAAAGATATGAAAGTACAATCTAGTCATTACTCAGGAGGTTTATGAAATGTGAGGAGTGTATAATTTCTCACTTGGTTTTTAGGTTAAAAATTAAATACTATATATATATGGCATGAAGCCTAGGTTTGTAGAGTTTGAATTTTTTTTTCCTCTGATGTTAAATAAAACAAAATGATACTCACTTGGCTAAATCAATAGAAACATTAAAATATATGAGTCTCAACAATCTAATCTTTAAAAAATATTTTACACCTCCTATAAGAGATAATAATATCCCTTTGAATGTTATATGTTTAATTATTTGTTCACATCTCTGTCTTCCTACACTGTGAACTCTTGAGAATTGGGGCTATTTATTTTTCATATAAGTAGCATCATCACATCACATGTGCTTCTGGAACAAAATAGATGCTCAGTACCAATTACTGGATGATTCTTATCTTCACTTACTTGCATCACAACTAATTAGCCAGTTTACATAAAAAAAATAATGTACAATTTCTCTCTTTTTGAAATGTAGATTTTCTTAGATTAATTAATTCCTACTTTCTCCTTTTGTTAGAATATTCCCAACTCATACTCTTCTAATGTTCAAATATGTTCTTATTTTTCTTATACTAGAAGTAACCACTATTCGCTAATTACATGAATTTGATTAACAATGGGCATTTCTAATTCTTACTCTCTTGGAAATTGTTTTTAATTTTAATCCCAGATAAAAATGATAAATGCAAAAAGACCTTGGTAATGCACGGACATAATAATTTATAACCCAAAGAAGCTTTCAGCTATTTGTTCTTCAAATGTTCTTCAAACTAGATGTTTGACTCTTTAGCCGAATATCAAGGAGCTGCCCCTATGATAGGTGCTTGGTGTGCAAGCAGGACAAATTGAAGAAACTGTGAAGGTGAAAATCAAGGGAACAGACACCAGCTCCTATGTTTTCCTTTATGTGAATATTACATTTCCCATGATGCTTGGCAATTTTGAGACTGCCATAATACAGTTTGTAGCTCATAGCAAAAACAGACAAAGGTGTGTTAATTGGTATACCTGCCCAAAGACAAATAAAGAACATGTGAAAATTGAAGTAACAGTGTTACATGGATAACCTATTTATTGAGGATTTAAAGCTAGGTGGTTATGCTATGATAAGGATTGAACAATTTGACTTGAATAAAGGAATCGCTAAACTTTTAACTCTCTCAAAGCAAGTTTTCTTGTTTTTGTCTTCTTTCAAAGTTCAGAAAGTTTGGTAATTCATTTGATGCTGCACATTTCATGAAGCTATGCATGCATGGCCTGGGATTAGGACATGTGTCAGTCAGAAATACGGCATGACTGCAAAAAGTGCTGTTGTTGCAGAATTTCCAACCCAATTTAAACCTATTCATTTTTGATATCTTATAAGAAATATTTAGTATCATGGGATTTACAGCCCAATTTTCTGACCGAACAGGTTCAGAAAATTTCTAAAAAGCTTATGATAAGCAACTTTAAAGTTGTGCCCAAATCTCTGACTATAGACATCCTTCTAAACCACAACAAACTACACTAGTAAATGCCCCTAATATTTGGTTGAGCAGTATTTGATTATCTCTATATAGACAGTTAATGACACCCAGCAGCACCTCAGCTACCATCCCCAACTAGTAGGTGGCATGGGCTCAAGATTACCAGTTTTATTTTTATTACTAATTTTATATTATGTTGATTACTAGTTTAAGCATAACCAGGAGTAAATATGCTTTAAAAATCACACAGTATCTTCTCATTTGTTTGTCTTGTTCTTTTGTTGTTTTTGGTTTATATACCACATATCAGTGAAATCACATGTGAGAAACAGAAACTCATAGACACAGACAATAGTTTAGTGGTTACCAGAGGGTAAGGGGGGTGGGGGGTGGGAGATGAGGGTAAGGGGGATCAAATATATGGTGATGGAAGGAGAACTGACTCTGGGTGGTGAACACACAATGGGATTTATAGATGGTATAATACAGAATTGTACACCTGAAATCTATGTAATTTTACTAACAATTGTCACCCCAATAAATTTAAAAAATAAATTTAAAAAAAAAGAAGAAAAAAAAAGTCACACAGTACCTTTCAATGGCAAGTGTAAATAGCATCCATAGTATGTCATATTTTTCAATATTTGCAATACTGTCTCTCTGTATCTAAAATTCAATTCAACAAACATTGATTAAATGCCTACTATGCATGTTAAGCTGTAAGCCAGGAGGGGACTCTATATACATTTCAGCACCTGATTTATTTAGACTAGAAGAGCTTATTTATTTTCTCATGGTCAAATAAAAAGAGAAAAAAAATATCCACAGCCTTTGATACCTGAGCAAAAAGATGCAGAGACATTTATCGTTTTGACTGTTCTGCTTAGTTTCTGAACATCTTTCTAATGGGGGACAGAGGAGATCATAAGATATGTGGGAAGCCAGTGGTGGTTGTGGGAAAAGTATTGGAAAATAATTCCTCTCTATGCACCCATAGAGAGGAGGCCAAGTGACTTACGTGTTTTCTTCTCTCTCTCTCTCTCTCTCTCTCTCTCTCTCTCTCTCTCTCTCTCTCTCTCTCTCTCTCTCTCCCTTCCTTTCTTCCGTCCTTTCTTCCTTCCTTTTGTTGAATAAAAGAATATTTATTTTTTTTTAATTAAAATTTATTGGGTGACGGTGGTCAAAACTACATAGGTTTCAAGTGTACAATTCTATAATATATCATCTATATATTGCATTATGTGCTCACCACCCAGAGTTAGTTCTCTTCCATCACCATATATTCAATCCCCTTTACCAACCTTCCTCCCCCATACCCTGGCAACCACTAAACTGTTGTCTGTGTTTATGAGTTGTTGTTTCTTTATTTGTTTGTCTGGTTCCTTTGTTGCATTCAGTTTTATAATATATGAGTGAGGTCATATGGCTCTGGACTTTTTCTGTCTCATTAATTTCACTTAGCATAATAATCTCAAGATCCATCCATGTTGTTGCAAGTGACAGTGAAAAACTGAAGCCTTTTGCTCTATGTTCAGGAACAAGAAAGGGTTGTCTCTTATCATCACTGTTATACAACATGGTATTGGAAGTCCTAGCCAAAGCAATCAGACAAGAGAAAGAAATAAAAGGCATCTGAATTGGGAATGAAGAAGTTAAATTGTCACTTTTTGCAGATGACATGATTCTTTACATAGAAAACCCTAACGACTCCACCAAAAAGCTATTAGAAGCAATACGTGACTACAGTAAAGTTGCTGGCTACAAAATCAATGTACAAAAATGTATTGCATTCCTATCTACTAACAATTAAATTTCAGGAAAAGAATTTAAAAAAAACAAAACAAAAAAACCAGCAATTTCTTTCACAACTGCAATAACAACAATAAAATACCTAGGAATAAACTTAACAAATGATGTGAAGGATTTACCACTGAAAACTACAGAACATCATTAAAAATAATTGAAGAAGATACAAGGAAATGGAAAGACATTCTGTGTTCATGGATTGGAAGGAACAACATAGTAAAAATGGCCTTATTACCCAAAGCAACTTACAGATTTAATGCAATCCCCATCAAAATCCCAATGGCATTTTTTCAAGAAATAGAGCAAAAAAATAATCAGGTTTGTATGGAATCATAAAAGATCCCAAATAGCCAAAGCACTCCTAAGAAA
Organism: Rhinolophus sinicus; assembly: GCF_057876585.1. Lineage (NCBI taxonomy): Eukaryota > Metazoa > Chordata > Mammalia > Chiroptera > Rhinolophidae > Rhinolophus > Rhinolophus sinicus. The sequence continues at coordinate 153,925,651 of NC_142517.1, read as the reverse complement.
AAAGAATAAGGGTGGAGGTATCACACTTCCTGACTTTGGCTTGTACTACAGAGCAACAATAATCAAAACAGCGTGGTATTGGCAGAAAAACACACACACACAGACCAATGGAATAAAACTGAAAACTCAGAAATAAGCCCACAAAAATATGGACAGACAATTTTTGACAAAGGAGCCAAAAACATACAATGGAGAAAAGAAAGCCTCTTCAATAAATGGTGCTGGGAAAATTGGAAAGCCACATGCAAAAAGATGAAACTAAACTGCTATCTGTCACCATGTGCCAAAATTAACTCAAAATGGACCTATGTGTTTTCTAGTGAGGTGCTTCTACCCCAGAGCTGAATTTTGGGAGCATGAGACAAAGGCAATAGGTCCAAATTGAGGGTATTTTTATAGCAAAACTGGTGGAGCTGAGGTTTTAACAGTATGATCTTTCTGGTGTTCATAGGTGTGTTTAGGTGACATCTTAAACAGAAATAGAGAATTTTGGCTGTGTCTCTCTTTCCTTGGGCCCTTGCCAGGCCTTGTGTTCTAGCCTTTCTGGTTATCATGTGTGATAACTCGCTCCCTTACAATAAATTCCTTTTTGATTTGAGTCAACCAGAGAAAACTTCTATTGTTTGCACCTAAAAAGCCTGTAATAGTAAATAAGTATAGGTTGTGATGATATGACTTGTTTTACATCTGAGACTGGCATTATAAATGTGTAAATTTCAATCTATCTACAATAAGTTTCTAATATATATTAAGACTTCAGCTAGATGAAATTGAAATAAAAGAAAACTCAATGGCACATATTTTTGTCTACACCCATTTTTATAAAAAAAAAATTTGGACAACTATTTCCAGACATTTATTTAAAAAGTCATGTTTGATGTTGGATTTGGGTTCCAGCACGTGAGGGGATTGAAAGTTGTAACTCTGTCCTAACCAAAATGAAAAAGATGACAAACTTAAAAATCAACAACGTTTCCTAGATGTTTCAGTAAAGTGAGTTCATAGAGCAAACCACTGCCAAGTGAATTGAAGGAACAAACAAGTGAATACAGAAATGCAAAACCTACCCTCACAGGAACGTCCATTAGAACCAGCATGGTAGGAAAACCTGAATTGCAATTGACAAATTGCCAGAGGCTTAGAGTGGATAACTCTGAGGGTTAAAAACTCCAAGGGGCCCATTCCTAAAAGGGATTCCAATACTTTTGCAAATTTCACCTCCTTATAACTTTGCCAAGTTTTCTGCAGAGAATACTAGAGAAAACTCCACCCATGCTTCTGGCGGAGGAGGGAAAAGGAAAATTCACCAGAGCATTCAGTTCTTAGAAGAAAGCCTTCTGTCAAGAAAAAGTATTTAACCAGAGATCAACGTATTGGGATTTCATAGGACGCTAACTGACTTTGGGAGAAAATACTCAGCCTTAGCCACTCTAGTTATCAATATGGAAGAAGAAAGGAAAAATATTAGAAAAGTAAAAAGTGAAGATAAAAAAAAACACAGTTACTTTTCTTAGTCTTAATTGATTTAACAGATAATAGTGTTGTTTCAAAATAATAGCAACAATGTATTCAATTACATATGCTTCTGTATAGGTGAAATAAATGACAGTAAAGATACAAAAGAAAGGGTGGAAATGAGGATTATTTTATTATCATAAAGTACTTGCACTATGTGTGAAATGGTACAGTGTGGTTTGAAAGCAGACTTGGATTAGTTGTAAACATACGTTGCAAACTCTAGGACAACCACTAAAATGTTAAGAAAAAACAAAAATAACCAATATGTTAAAAAAAGGAAAGAAAATGGAATCGTATAAAATGCTCAAATAAAACTAACAAAGGATGAACAAATAAATAGATGAAGACAAAAATAGGAAAAAAGAACAAGGGCAATGACTAGAAAACAATATATAGGTAGATATCATTCTTATATCAATAATCATTTTATATGTCAATGGTCTAAATATACCAATTAAAAGACCAAGGTTGTCAGAGTGGATCAAAACAGAAGACTCAACTATATGTTGTCTACAAGAAACCCACTTTAAATATAAAGACACATATAGGTTAAAAGTAAAGGGATGGAGAAAGATATACCATCTGTATTAGTCTGCCTGAGTCATCATAACAAAATATCATAGACTGGGTGGCTTAAACAAGAAGAAATTATTTCTTATAGTTCTGGAGGCTGGGAAGGCCGAGATTAAAGTGCTGACAAGTAGGTTTCAATTTGAATCCTCTTCTCTTGGTCTATAGGTGCCTGCCATCTCACTGTGAGCTCACATGTCTTCTTTATGCATACAAGTGGGACGAGAGAGTGTAAGCTCTCTGATTTCTCTTCTTATAAAGACACTAATCCCATTAACAGAGTCCCGCCTTCATGACCTCATCTAACCCTAATTACCTTCCAAAAGACCCATTTGCAAATACCATTACCCTGGGAGTTAAGGCTTCAGCAAATAAATTTTGGGGAACACGAACATTCAGTACATAAAAGTTTCTTAATCTTAATCAAAAGAAAGCATGATTAGCTATATTAATTTCAGACAAAGGAGACCTCAGAGTAAGGAAAGTTATCAAGGATAAAGAGAATCATTGCATAAAGATAAAAGGATAAATTTTCAAAGGAGACATCACAATCCTTAATGTATATGTGCTTAAAGACAGAGCATCAAAATATGTGAGGCAAAAATTAAGTTCTTGTGATAAAACCACAAGAAAAAATAGATGAATCCATCATTGTGGATGGAGACTTTAACACCTCTCTATCAGAAATGGACAGATCCAGCAGGCAGAGCATCTTTCAGGACACAGTTAAATTAATAACAGCATAAATCAACTGGATATAATTGACATCTATTGACTACTTCATCCCAAAACAGCAAAATACACATTCTTCTCAAGCTCACATGGAAACTGCACCAAGATAGACCATATTCTCAGGCATAAATGTATCTTATCAAATTTAAAAGGAGAGAAATCATGAAACGTATGCTCTACGACAACAGTGGAGTTAAACTAGAAGTAAATAACAGAAAGATAGATGGAATAAACAACACACTTGTAAATAACATATGGGTCAAAGAAGAAATCTCAGGAAAAATTAAAAATTATTTTGAATTAAATGAAATGGAAATACAACTTAACAAAATTTGTAGGATGCAGTGAATCAGTGCTTAGAGGAAACTTAATACCACTGAATACATATATTGGGGAAAAAAATCTAAAATCAATAATTTAAATTTCCACCTTAACAAACTAGAAAAAGAAGAACAAATTAAATTCAAAGTAAGTAGGACTCACTTGCTCTGAGCTCCACACTGGGGCAGCAGCTTGAAAGACACTAGGGACATGTGGAAGGAACAAAATTGTCTGGCTGCAGTTTGAGGGTTGGAGGAGCAGCTTTCTTGCAGACAGAAACTGTTGTTCTTTGTTGAGCCTCCTGCAACTCAGTGTACAGACTTAGATGCGTGCCATCTAAATCTCTATCAATCTGGTTAACACTGTTTGTTCGTCCCATTCTGGTGATTCCCTGAATCCCTGTCCCACCTAATTTGTGGGCCCCCAAGTCAATTCCAGTGACTTTTCTAAATAAACAACCTGTCTTGGCACATGCTACGGACTTTCCTAAAATCTCTCAAAGATTCACAAACCTCAAATAAGAAGCGTCTGGCCTCAGCATGCTCCATATCCCTTGCCAAGAAGCCCCAGCCCAAAATTGAAGGCAACCAGCCTTGATTTGAGGCTTGACCTCTCCCCGGCACCTCCAACCCCATTGTAGGTGGTGGCCTTTTGCTGCTTGTTTTATGGCTCATTCCAGATGGTCCCAGAGAGGGCATAGACTGTAGCTGAATTTGGCCTGCAGTGCAGACCCTATCACTGGGCCCCACAGGACACCTACTACATAAGGCCACTCTACTAAGATGGTAGGACATAGCAGCTCTATCTAATACATAGAAACACACAAGGGTGCAGCCAAAATGGGGACACAAGAAACATGTCCCAAGTAGAAGAACAGAACAAAGCTCCAGCAAAAGAACTAAACAAAATGGAAATAAGCAATCTACTAGATGCAGACTTCCATACACTGGTTATAAGGATGACCACTGATCTCAGTGAGAACTTCAACAAAAAGATAGGAAACATAAAAATGGAGATAAAAAACATGATAAAGAACCAGTCAGAAATAAAGAACACAATAATGGAAATAAAGAATATATTAGGTGGCATCAGAAGTTGATTAGATGAAGCAGAGAACTGAATCAGCAATTTACAAGTTACAGTAGCAGAAAATATCTAATCAGAACATCAAAAAAGATAAAGAATCAAAAAAAAAAAAAATGAGGACAACTTTAAGGACCTTTTGAACAACATCAAGCATACCATACCATAGGGTCTCTGGGACAACATCAAGCATACCATAGGGGTACCAGAAGGAGAAGACAGAGCAAATAATAAAAAACCTCTTTTAAGAAATAATCCCTAAAACTTCCCTAACCAGGTGAAGGAAATAAACATGTAAGCCCAGGAAGTGCAGAGAGTCCTGAACAAAATGAACCCAAAGGGACTCACACCAAGACACATCATAATTAAAATGCCAAAGCTTAAAGGCAAGGAAAGAATCTTAAAAGCAGTAAGAGAAAAGCAGTTAGTTACCTCCAAGGGAGCTTCCATAAGACTGTCAGTTGATTTTTCAACAAAAACTTTGCAGGCCAGAAGGGATTGGCACAAAATATTTTAAATTATTAAAAGCTAGGACCTACTACCTGACTACTCTACCTAACAAAGCTGTCGTTTGGAATCAAAGGACAGATAAAGAGCTTCCCAGACAAGAAAAAGCTAAAGGAATTCATCACCAGCAAACCAGAACTAAAAGAAATGTTAAAAGCACTTCTTCAAGAAGAAGAAGAAAAAAGATTTTAAAAATATGAATAATAAAATGGCAACAATTACATATCTATCAATTATTACTTTCAATATAAATGGGATGAATGTTCCAATCAAAAGACATAAGGTGGCTGAATAGATAAGAAAATAAGACCCTTACATATGCTCCCTACAAGCAATTCACTTTAGATCAAAAGACACACACCAAATCAAAGTAAAGGAATGGAAAAAGGTATTTCATGAAAATGGGAATTAAAAAAACACACAAAAACAAACAAACAAACAAAAAACACCTGAGGCTGTTATACTTATGCCAGACAAAATAGACTTTAACACAAAGGCTATAACAAGAGACAAAGAAGGAGCCAGTAATCCCACTTCTGGGTATTTATCCAAAGAAACTCAAAACGCTATTTCAAAGAGAAATGTACCTCCCTATGTTAATTGCCACATTATTTACAATAGCCAAGATATGACTGAGTATGTGTCCATCATGGAAGAATAGATAAAGAGGTGGTCATATATACAATGGAATCTTACTCAGCCATTAGTAATAATAAAAAAAAAATCTTGTCATCTGCAATAACATGGATGGACCTAGAGAGTGTTATGCTGAGTGGAGTAAGTGAGTCAGAAAAAGACAAATGCCACATTACTTCTATTATATGTGGATTCTAAAGAATAAAATAAACAAAACAGAACCAAACTCATAGATACAAAGAACATTTTTAGAGTTGCCAGATGAAAGGGATGAGTGAAAAAGGAGAAGGGATTAAGAAGTACAAATTGGTAGTTACAAAATTGTTGTGAGGATGTGAAGTATAGCATAACAAATATAGTGAATAATATTGTAATAACTATGAATGGTGTCATGTGGGTACTAGATTTACTGTGGTGATCACTTCATAAGTTATATAAATGTCTAATCACAATGTGGTACACAGGAAATTAATATAATAATGTCTGCCAATTGTAATTGAAAAAAAAAAATGTATATATATTTTTTAATCAATGTAAGTAGAAAAAAAGAAATAATAAAAGTTAGACAGTAATCAATTAAACTAAAAGCAAGAAATAAAAACAGGAAATTCTGGTTCTTTGGAAAAAGCTGGTTCTCTGAAAAGATCAATAAAAATAATGGGCATCTAGTTAGACTAGGGAAAAAAGAGAGAGGACACAGATTATTAATTTCAGAAAGGAAAGAAGGGATATCAGTACAGATCACATAGTCATTGAAAGGATAATATGAGTAAAGTAATACTGTGAACAATTCTAGGCCACAAATTTGATAACATAAATGATATAGAAGAATTCTTTGAAAGACACATCTGCCAAAACTCACACAAGAAGAACAAAGACAATTTGAATGGGCCTATATCTTCTAAATAAGTAGAATCAACAATTAATAACTTTTTAAACAGAAAGTATCAGACCCAGGTGGTTTCACTGGTCAATTCTAGTAAATATTTAAGGACGAAATTATCCCAATTCTGTACAGTCTCTCTTCATAAAGATAGAAGCAGAGGGGATATATCCTAATTCATATTATTAGGACTTAGAATACCAAATACCAAAACCAGATAAAGACATTACAAAGAAAAGAAAAAAATTAAACAAAACTATAGATCAGTATCTTTCACAAACATTGATGCAAAAATCCTCAAAATATTGCAAATCAAATCTAAAAAATATATGAAAAGAATTATTCACCATGATCATGTGGAATTTATCCCAGGTAATCCATTACATCAACAGGCTAAAGAAGAAAACTCACAAGATCATGTCAATAGATGTAGAAGAATCATTTGACAAAAATCTAACAGTTATTTAAGATTAAAAAAAAAAAAATCTCACTGCAAATTAGCTATACAGGAGAACTTCCTCAACTTGGTTAAAAACACCAGTAAAAACCGACAACCAATATTGCACTTAATGGCCAGAAACTTGAAGCTTTTCCTCTAAGATCAGGATCAAAGAAAGGATAACCCCTCTTACCACGCCTTTTCAATATTATACTGAAAGTTCTAGCTAATGTAATAAGACAAGAAAAGGAAACCAAAAGTATGCAGATTGAGAAGGCAGAAGTAAAACTGCCTTTCTTCACAGATTATATCATTATTTATTTAGAAAATCTGAAAGAATCAACAACAACAAATTCTTGGAATTAATAAGTGATTATCACAAAGTTGCAGTTTATAAGGTTAATAAGCAGAAGTTAACTCATTTCCTGTATACCAGCAATAAACAAGTGGAGTTTGAAATTAAAAACACAATCCAGTTGCTATAGTATCCCCTAAAAATGAAGTACTTAGGCATCAATCCAAATAAATATGTACAAGATCTATCTGAAGAAAACTACAAACTCTGTTGAAAGAAATCAAAGAACTAAATAAATGGAGAACTATTTCATGTTTATGGGATAGGCAGTCACTATTATCAAGATGTCAGTTCTCACCAAATTGTTCTATAGATTTAATGAAATCCCATTCAAAATCTCAGCAAGTTATTTTGTAAATATATATAAAAAAATGATTCAAAAGTTTATGTGGAGTGGAAAGAGACCCAGAATAGCCAACACAATATTGAAGAAGAACAAAGTTGAAGGACTGATATTACTATACGTCAAGATTTACTGTAAAGCTACATTAATCAAGACTGTGATATAGGTGACAGAACAGAAAAGTAGATCCATGGAGTAGACTAGAGAGAGTGGAAACAGACCCTTTCAGAAATAGATTCCTTCAGTTTGTGAATGGCTAAATAAACTGTGGTAAATGTAGACAACAGAACATTATTCAGTGCTAAAAAGAAATGAATTGTCAAGCCATGAAAAGAGAGGAAACTTAAATGCATATTATTAACTGGAGGATACCAATTGGAAAAAGTTACATAATACTATATGATTCCAATTATATGACATTCTGGAAAAGGCAAAATTATAGACACAATAAAAGGATCTGTGGTTTCCAGAGGCTAGGGGGAGATAGGGATGAACAGACAGAGCACAGAGGATTTTTTAAGGCAGTGAAACTACTCTTGAAGATACTACAAAGGTAGATACATGTCATTACACATTTATAAAAACCCATAGAATATACAACACCAAGAGTGACCCTTTAGGTAAACTATTGACTTCTGATGATAATGATATATCAATGTAATTTCATGCATGTAACAAATGTACCACTCTGGTACTGTAATGTTGACAGTGGGGGAGGCTGTGTGTATGCGGGGAGAAAATGCATATGGGAACTCTGTATCTTCTTCCCTATTTTGCTATAAATCTAAAACTGCTTTAAAAAGTAAAGTCTATTTTCAAAAAGAAGCCTTCAAAGTGCACGAGTATAATGGAGTCAATAGATATCTAACCCATTCACTACATCTCTAGCATCTATTTGATTGTGCAATGTGAAAAGAGAGTAAGATTGATGATCCTGGATCCTATAATATCTAACATTGCTTTTTTTGTAAGAAAAGAAAATTATACTAATTACAGTTTATATTAAGTGTATCAGTTTATAGACAAATATTTATAAAATCATTATTTCTTATGTGGTAAATTTGTACATACATATATTAATCCTCACACTTAAAAACAAAAACCAAAAACCCAGAATAACCCTATTTTTACTCGCTCAACCACTATAGCTAAATGGTTGTTTATAGTGTTTATAATGTGGATTTCCTTAGACCTATTGTTCTCAGAGTTGACTTTGCTATGTCCCTAGTTATTAAAGAACAAAGCGACTTTCATTTAGCCATCTGCAAAGAAACATTATCTGGCATCTCCAACTTCCAGATGATTCATCACCTCTTACATTTAAATTTCTCTAGTAACTTATGGGAAATGACTGACTTAGGGGCTGGTGTTCTGGCAAAGTGAAATTAATCTGCCTACTCCCTCTATGTATATATGTATGTATGTATGTATGTATGTATGTATGTATGTATGTATGTGTGTATGTATGCATGCATGCATGCATATGTGTGTATGCACAATACACACATGGATATTAATTTCTAAAGCATTTTATAAATTATTAGGTACTTTGGAGTAATGAAAAATAATTCATATTTTGGAGTCAGAATTCTCCTCCACCCCTTAAGATCCATAAGACTTAAGTCAGGTTACTTAATAACTCTAAGCCTCTGATTTTTCACCTATAAAAACAAGTAATAATTTTTGTACCTTGTAGAACACTTTAGAATTTTAAATGAGATGATACATGTAAAATACTCAGCATCTACTTACACTCAATAAGTGTATTATAGTTATTATTGTCATTACTATTATTATTATCATTATCATCATCATCATTGCCTAATTTAGTTCTCACAACTTTTTGAAAAGCAAGTTTTAGCTTCAGGTCATCCTCTCTTCTACCCTGTGTTTCTCCGGCCTTGTCATTAGGCTGCACCATGCTCCCTTTGGACCTGTCATCCTGTGAAACCATCTCTCTCCTTCTGTCACTATTAAACTTTGTGGAAGTTTGCTACCTGCCACCTTTTCCCATTGACGCTCAACTCCTCCCAGTCTGGTTCTCTTTCCATTGTATTAAAGTTGATCTTATCAAGGTTGCCAAAAACCTCTCAATGGCTAAGTTATGTTTTTTTAGTATTCATGTACCGAATCAATTTTCCTGTAATGCTTAATCATGGTAACCAAGCATTCCTCTGCTGTCTCTATTGGCTTCAGCAACATGTTCTTTGCTATTTCCCTTAGTTTGATGAATCATTATTGGACATGATCTTGATTCTTTCACTTTCTTCATATTCTTCCCAGTGGTATTATCAGCTTCCTTAGCCTCATTTACTTCTTGTCCTCTCAATTAAACCAAGTCCCCACCCGCAGTTCCAAGGGCAAATTGGGTGTTGCCACATCCGATATTGTATTTCTCCAAATGATCTTTTTACTTCTACCCTCCTAGTAAATTGGAAACTTATTTATCATCCTAAGGTACTTCCTAAGTTTCTATCAGGTGTTAGATGCCCATCCTTGCCTCCTTTCTGCAGTTTTGATTTACCCTTGCCATTTTTTAAAAAATTTATTGGGGAATATTGGGGAACAGTGTGTTTTTCCAGAACCCATCAACTCCAAGTCAAGACATTGTTTTCACTCTAGTTGTCGAGGGCACAGCTCACTGGCCCATGTGGGAATTGAACGGGCGACCTTGGTGTTATGAGCACTGCACTCTAACCAACTGAGCCAACCGGCCACCGCATTCCTTGCCATTTTTTGCTTATTGTTTTAACAGCCACCGATATGAGAGTCCTGAAGGTATCCAGTTAACTATGGCCAAACTTACTCTTTTGTTGCAACAAATTACTTAACACTCAGTAACTTAAAACTGCCATAATTTATTCTCATGAATCAGTAGGTCAGATGTCTGTGCTGGCCTGGGCTATGAGGCATTGCTGATCTTAACTGGGCTTGTTTGTGCACCTGGTGGTTGGTTGATCTGGGCTGGGATAAACTGAAGGAGTTTAGCTCTGCTTCCCTTGTCTTTCTTTCTCGTCCCTTCTAGAACAAAAAAGTAGCCTGAGCTTGGCAATTGCAGGGCCATGTGAAAAGAAGCAGAAATTCTAAAGGCTTCCTGAGTCCTAGGCTGGGAATTGGCACATTACTTACACCTAGTTTATTGCTAAAGCAAGTCATGTTGACTTGTACTCAAAATCAAAGAGTGAGGAAATGAGCATGTACTCTGCTATTTTTGTCATATGGTGAAGGGGATAGATACAGGGATAAATTAAGGACTAGTGCCAGTAATGCAACTTATCACACTGAGTCTAACTTCTTCTTAACATAATCTGTTCCCTTATTACCACTGATCTTTAGAAACATAAACTTGATCATGTTAATTCTTGGCCTAAAATCTGAGTGCTTCATTTGGCTCATCAGACCCTTTATCTTCCCCAACCTTGTTTGCCAGCTGCAGTGTTCATCTGTTGCTTTATCTACCCAGCACTTCCATTTTCCCTTAGGAAAATGTCACCTCTCCACCATTTCATAGCTTTTATGTGAGGCTCAAAGATGGGCATGGGATACAGGGTTAAATCCTGTTACTCTTTTCCCTTCCAACAGGAATTCTTTCATTGGTGGAAAATATTAGGGTATGGGAGAAACAAATTCCACTTTTTGCTGAAGTTATTGACAGTCATTTTATTGTCTCATGAAGACAGCCTGTCAGCGGAATGAAGGCAACATACAGTGAAAAGCAGAGCTGAGAAACAGAGAATAATAAAGCAAGCTCTAAAAACATCTTTTTTTTTCCTTTTGATCCTGGATACAGCCGAGTTTGCATCGCAGCGATTTTTTTTTTTTTTTTTTTTTTTTTTATTAAAAACCATTTGAATTTAGTTTCTGCATTGTGTTACGAAAAGTCCCTGGCCCAAGTCCACATATGTACATGTAGCTACTCATACTTCTCATATCATGCCATGAACTAACACCCTCAGATGTTTTATAAATATAATGTGTTCCATCCCCATTGATATGATTTCATTCAAGTTTCCAATGATTTACTAAGTGCAAAGCCCTGGAGTGTCTTTTCCCTTTCTCCCAGCCAGAAACATTTGAGTCATTCTTTAAGATCAAATTCAATGTCAATGCCATTTTTCCTGTGAAATCTTTCCTAACTCTTAGACAAAATTAATCTGTAGTGTATGCGTATTTAGAGGCAATAAAGGGAACAAAAAAAGAGACCCAGCTATTACACGCTTCATAACACAGTAAACATGATATTACAGTGATACATCCTATCCATCAGTAAATGCAATCATCTTTATCTTCAAACTCTCCCCAGAATCAGATAACTTCTTATAACTTCCATTTTAGCCAGCTATTACCATCGCTCTCATGGACTGTTGTTGCAAGAATGACTTACAAGTTTCCATATTTCTGCCCTTCTCTCCATACACTCTACATTCAACACCGTGTCCTTGTAATGCCAAAGGAGATCTGTTCCAAAACTTGTCTCTAGGGCCCTGAGCAATCTGGTCCCTGTTTCATCTCTCCAGTCTCATTCCTTGCTCATTCTGCTCTGTGTATAAGACCTTTCTGCTGCTTCTCATACACATCAAACATGCTCCTGCCCCAGGGCCTTTGTAGTTGCTGTCCTTTCCTGAAATTCTCTTCCTACAAATATTTGCCTGAGTTTTCTCTCACTTTCTTCAGGTCTTTGCTGGAGTATCGTCTTCTCAGTGAGGCTTTCTGAGATCAATATATTTAAAAGTTGAGCTTCCATCCTCCTTCCTTGCATTATATGCTCCATAGACTTATAAACATATAGAGTACCATATGTTGTACTTACATGAGGTATGATAAAAAATATGGTGAATGTTTAAATTAAAAACAAAACAAAACTTTTTACAGTAAAAGACACATTGCCATTAATTACGGTCAAAATACTCCCCCTCACTTTGGACAGACTTATCCCATCGTCCTTGCCACTTTTGAAGCAGTTCTGGAAGTCCTCTTTTGTGAGTATCTTTAGTTGTGCTGTCGTGGCTGACTCGATGTCCTGAATCAATTCAAAATGTTTTCCTTTCATCGTCATTTTGACTTTGGAGAAGAGCCAGAAGTTACACGGTGCCAGATCCAGTGAATAAGGTGGATGAGTACACACCATAATGTTTTTATTTGACAGAAATTGCTGTACCAGAAGCAATGCACAACACAGAGCATTGTCACAATAGAGGATGAAATAAAGACAGTCATGAAAGAGGACTTCCAGAACTGTTTCAGAAAATGGCAAGAACGATGGGATAAGTGTGTTTGTAGTGAGGGGGAGTATTTTGAGGGGGATTAATGGCAATGTGTCTTTTACTGTATCAATTTTTTTATTTTATTTAAACAGTCACTGTATCTTTTGATCACACCGTACATATTTCACTTTTTGTCTTTTTCTGTTCACTAAGATATAAGCTCAAAGAGATTAGGTTTTAATTTACTTATTTATTTGTTTGTTTGTTTATTTATTCATATATTTTGTTCAGTATTCTCTTCACATTGCCTAGTATAGTGCCTGATACATAACAGGTCTTAATAAATTTGTATAATATAAATGAGTAAAGGGGACACATTTATCTTAGTGCATGTCTCTCCATCATGCTGTGGTATGGAGGTCAGGGACCATATGGTATTTATCCTTTCTTCTGATCTCTATCCCACTGGACACCAGAGTACATAACAGGTGTTCAATGAATAAGGTGTTTTTTTTTGTTTTTTGTTTGTTTGTTTTTGTGTGTGTGTGTGTGTGTGTGTGTGTGTGTGTGTGTGTTTTGTTTTGGTTTGGTGCATGCAACTAGAGAGTGTTAGAAATGATAATGGAACCTACATCTTTTACAACCAAGTCTTAACATGGCTGCTTCGTTCACATGACAGTGAAGCTCAGCCTCAGAAAAATCTGGCTGAAGAGGCCTGAGTGTTACCCTTTGACTGTTACAAAAACACTACCTTATTCCCACTGATTTCCTGACTCTATCAAAAATACATTTCATACTTGGTTTACATGTGAGAACTGTGTGATCCAGTAATAAAATATTGTAACACATTTGGTGAAATTCAAGCAAAATATAGGGTATGTTATTAAAATATAGCCTTGTTTTTTACTACATTAGTGATTATATATCTTCTTTAAGACATTGGAAATGCATTTTTGTCTGACAGTATCTCGCTTTAAAGGTTGAATGGAAAAGTTGTCTCAACCTCATACTCTGCAATTTTTCTGACTATGCTGTCCTTTTTTTCCCAAGATTATTTTAACTTCCTAATGGTCAGTTGCTAAGAAAATATTTTTGTACATTACAATTATCCCTACGAACTAAAAAGTTAAGATATGGAGAAGTGCACATACAAAAAGATTGAACAAAGAAAGTGTAACTTCTTTGATTAGGCTTTTTCCACACTTATCTCAGCCAAGGCTTAATTTAATGTTTATTTTTTCTGTTTTATACTTTTAATGTCTTCTGGGAAAAACTGCTGCTCACAGCACAGATTTTTATAGTTTGATTTATCTATCTATTTTTTTTCCAGTATTTACCAAATAAATACAATGTTTCACAGCTTTACACTCCATGGCATAATACTCTAAATCTTTCTCTAGTTTTTGCAAAAGCTTGGGCAGCATATTCTTACCTTTTTTTTTTTTCTGTTAAGACAACTATAAAAATAAGAAGATAAAGAAATACTTGTGTTTTTTTTTTCTCTCTTAAGAGAATGGAGAGAGCAATCATAATAAAGTTTTCAAGATCATTTAATATTCTTTTCCAGAATCTTATTTTGAAGAGACTAATATTACTACTATGAATATGATTATTACCCTTGCCTCTGCTACTATTAGTTACCATTATAAGATGTCTTACTTGCATATCTTGCTTAATCCTCAGAATTCCCCTGTGAGGTGAGTACTATTTATTAACCCCATTTCACAGAATAGGAAATTGAGACTCAGAGTGGTTAAATGTTTTTGAGGTCACAGAGCTAGTAAAGACTGATGTTAAGATTTGAACACAGACCTGCCTGCTCTCTATTTAGATATGTGGTATGAAATTAATGACATTGCTACAAAGTTTATAGCTGAAATGACTGAATTCTTTCAGAGTATAATGAGTATATTTTAAGAATCTATTAAGGAAATTCCAATGTAATTCAAATGGATTCGATATGCTATGTTAACATTTTTTTTCTTACATTAAAACATTTTAGAAAAATTAAAAAAGAAAACTATAACAAGGTTATAGATGATAATAGGGTTCTATATATTTTTAAATTATAATGGTAAATGAAGTCAATTCAGTGAATTTTCTGAGGATAAAATAACAAAAACAACAAAGATTCATTTTGAATTCCAGTGTTTACTACAGGACATTGTATGAACTACTAAGATTATAAGTTAATAAATACGACTGTTTTCAAGAAAAAATAATTGTGTGTTAGTTCAAAATAGGAGATCTCTTTGAACTGGTTTTGAATGGAGGAAAAAATAAAATTTTTAAATGGCAGGAATATATCTTATTACATATCTCATTTCCTCACAAAAACCCTTTGAAGTGGGCATTTTATTTTAATTTTAAATATGAGGAAATGGAAGCTCAGCGAGATAAAATAATTTTCTTTATGTCTCCAAACCAGATAACTACAGAGCTTGGATTTGGTCCCAAGGTTAACTTGGCATTACTCTACTCAATTCTCTTGGTCTGTGTTTTTAAAGGTTGAGTCTATGGTGAACTAGAGAAAGATTGGTAAGGGGATAAAATCAGATAGGTCAACCTAGGGAACTAGGTCAGTTAGGTCCTTATGGGACACTGAGTGTTTGACTTTACTTTTAATGAAATGGAAAAGCCCTAGAGGCTTTTGAATAGAGACACAACACAATCTGACTTCCATATTAACAGTATTACTCTTAAAAATAGTATGTTCTCTTAAAAATAGACTTTAGAATAAAAAAGACTGAGATAGGGAGACCAATTAGGAACTATTACAGTAATTCAGGCAGAGGATGTGATTTAAATTATGCTTTGATGGTAGAACTAAGAGGATTTGCTAATGGTCAGATGAATATTCACAATATCATGCCATGTAAAATGTTTTCTATCTTCTCCGCCTCCTCCTTCAGCCTACATTAACACATTACACCTGTGTCATAGATTTGTATTTCAGAAAGAACACTGGGGGAAAAGTATTAGATGAGAGTATCACTAGAGGCAAAGAGACCAGGTAGAAGTCTGCTGCAATAATCCTAATGATAGATGGTGGCTTGAAACAAGAAAGTGATGATGGAGATGGAAATAAATCTATTGATTAAGAATAGGAATTAATAACTGATTGGTAGTAAGCACAAGAGAGAAGAATATACCTTTCTGACTTAAGCAACAGTTTGGGTGATAATGCCTTTCTAAGTTAAGGGAACTCAAGAGAGAGACAAAGAATAGGTAGAATGTGGAAAATGGAGAGGATGATATGAATTCAGCTTCGGGGATACTAAACTCAGTGTTCTTGTGGGGGTTCCAGGTGGTTTTTCAGGAGAGAGTGGTTTCTATGAGTGTAGCTCAGAGGAGAAATGAGAGCTGGGGTTGGACAGTCAGTCTCATCACTATATAGATATAAAGCCACAGGAACACTTGGGATCATCCAAGCAGAAGGTTTGGAATGGAAAGAACAAAGTGTTGAGGACAGACCTAAGATAAAGTCCTCCATTTAAAGAGTAGGTTGGGGTAAACGAGTATAAGATGTAGGGAAAAAAAAAAAAAAAAAAAGTAGCTAGGAGTGGGTTGAGATAATATTATAAATAGTGTGGGAAAGCAAAATAAATGAGTGTGTATGGTCAATAGTGGCAAATGTTGGCAACCGTCACAGTCAATCAAAACTTGAAAGTAAATCCAGTGGATTTGGCAACATAGAACTAGTCATGACCTTACTAATTTTAATGGTGGGTAGAGACCCTATTACTACAGTTTGCCTGTTGGTCTTTTCACTAGACAAGGAGCCCCTCCCTATACCATGGTGCTGAGTTCTTGAATCTTTGTTCAATTCCCGGCACCACCTCATGGTATGTCAAGCAATAGAGATTTGAGGTTTGGCTGTCCATCTGAAATGGAGACTTAAACTGAAGCAATAAATCATGGGCTCTGTGCTGTATGTGCTATGCCCCTTATGCCTCCTGAAAAATATGATCCTCAATTAATTTTCACGGAGAGACTTAAGACAACTGAAATATATAGTATCTTGAATTGCATTTGTCATTTCCTGATTAATCATAGATGTCTCATCTTATTTTTAGTGCCATTAAGAATTACTATCTTTGGGAGCTAATCACTATAGAGTCACAGAGTGTCAGTTATTTGTGACTTGTACAATCTATTTTGATGACTATACAACTTACATCTAAGGAATGCCACATTCCACAGTGTGCTGTGTTGGATGACAAGATCATTTTACACTAAATTCCACTCCACCACTAATATATCTGGATGTGAATACCCTAATTTGTGAGCTACATAACTCCTTTGTTTCCTTGCAATAGATGTTGCATTAAACTGTCCTTCATACCCCAAAGACAGTGTTCCTTCCCTATAAAGCACCCCATTATACCAGAGTGCAGGGTAGGGCTTTTTTAGTCTTTATCAGAGCTCCATTCATGTCCTCTCTAATAAACGTTTCTTTGTAACATGTCCATTAGTAGAACTTCCTAAAATCTCAGGTTCTTTGGAAGAACTCTACAGAGAACAAAGTGGAAATGTTAGGATATGTATTTGGTGCAAATACAAACAAGTAGAAGACTGATCAGTCCAAGATACAGTAATACCCTTTACAGTAATACCTGTGAGATGAAGAATTTGTGTGCCTGATTCCATCACATTGTTCTGAGGATAGCTCCTTTCTTCTTTGCCTCCTTTAATGGTGTTTACCTACTTATTTTGTACACCTCCATCTTTGGCCTTGCTGTTTCAATGAAAGAAACTTAGGCACACCCAGAGACCAAAAATTTCCATAAGCTGCTTTTTATCAAATAAAACACTTGTACAAATATAAGGATTTTCAATTTTGAAGTTTTCTACTCATACCTCGTTTCAAAGGAGATGAAGTTTGACTTTGAAAGGAAAAACATTTTTCCTCATTTTTGTCTAATACTTAATTTGATAAAATGTCGGTTTTTCTGTTACAAAAAAGAAAGAAAGGAAAGAAGGAGGGAAGGAGGGAGGGAGGGAGCAGAGAGAGAGAGAGAGAGAGAGAGAGAGAGAGAGAGAGAGAGAGAGAGAGAGAGAGAGAGAGAGAGAAAAGAAAGAAGAAAGAAAGAGAAAGAAAAACACATAAAAGCAAAGAGAAATCATAGTGGACAAAAGTCACAACAGAGATTGTATTAAGCTGAGGCAAATGGCATTCACCTTTTTTATAGTCCCTATGTTTTATAATGAAGATACTTCATTGAAACAATGATGCATACTTCAAGGGTTCCCTGGAGAGCCGTGAATCCTGTTTGGAGAGATTCATGAATATGTGCATTAGTACAATCCAACTGGAACTTGCCCTTAAAAAAATGAACCACCAGAGAAGCTGATCAGTTTCCGCTTATGTATATAATCAGAAGGTTATCATATCATCTCCCTCTCCATAGGAAAAGCAGATGCATATTTTCTACCACCTTAAAATTAGAAATGCCAAAGGAAACAACAATGTTTCACCCCTCTGTGATGTTCATTACGGGAAACCCAGATAGAGACCTTTTTATACTTGTCTCTAGACCAGTATATAAAAGAGCAGAAAATGAATATAGGCTCAATTTTTGAAAATGAATATAGGCTCAATTTTTGAAAATGAATTTTAATTTTTGTATAAGATGAGTCTTTGAACAAACCTTCAAGATACACATTTCTGCTCTAATTTGCTGAAGGTCATTAATAAAACTGCACCAAGTTCAAATATTGCTAGAGATGCCGTATAAGAGACAAATATTTCAGAGTCAAAGCTCAAAAAATGGTACATGAAACTCTGTGCCTGAAAGATGAATGAGGGACACAAGACAGATTCTGGAGTAGTGGTTTATTTAAAGTACAAAGAATTCCATGGAAAATATTTCTAACCAGCAGTTGGTGCCCAAGTTTCAATAAAAATGGCAGACCACCACCAAGCCAGTGACAGTGATAAAGAGTATCCACGTATATTTGCAGATTTATCTTTAGGTTTTTTGCTCCATGACCTCCAAACAAACCAGAGTATGAAAAAAAGAGGGAAAGCCCAAAGCACCTTGATAATCACATAGAAACAGCAGATAAAATTTGTTGTTGCCTAAAGACTAAATGTTGTTAAGTTATCATCTTCTATGCTGTGCCAAGCAGAGACATCATTAGCAAATGTGAATAATTGCTGCAGAGAAATTGAGAAACTTCCCTAGATTTGGGGAAAATGGTGCTTACTTAAAAAAAGACCTTTTGTAATATATATATATTTTTTTTTTTGGCATTGTTATAAGTTCTGTGCTCTGAGTTCATCCATGTCAGTATTTACAGCATGTCGTGCAAACCTGGGGGAAAGAAATAATTGTCTTAAAAGAAGAACCCAATTATATTAATGTTAAAAACTACTTAATTCCTGTCTGGAAAATTCTTTTTTAACTTGTCTGTTACTAGTAATGAATTGCCAGAAATGGTTTCAATTCTACATTTCTAGTCCCCATGTTCATGGAGAAAACAGTGTTTAAACTTCTCCTTTACGTTCTCAAACCTCTGGATTCGAAAGCTGGACATTTTAGACTCTCCAAAAGTGATTTGAGAGTCTGCACCATTCTCAGTATGTAGGGTAGGGCCAAGGGGGCATTGTTAATTTGAGAGGTTACAATGGTATAGTCATGCATTTAAATTATTTCGAACTTTTCACCAGAAGTCATATTCATGTTTTGGAAAATTAGTATATAGCCAGGCTCTGAGGAGGAAAGCATTTTATTTAGTAATAGTTCAAAAAATGCAGTAAAAATGCCTCTGTGCATTAGAACTGGCCCTAGTGGCCTGATTCAGTATTTTGCCCATTTGTTGGCTTTTCCAGCTTCACACACACAAAAAGAAATTGTACAAAACACTTAGTACTATTTTTTCATAGCTGGTAAAGGGGCTTTCACCACACAAAGGCAAGGAAAATTTATTTGGAAAGGTGAACGGGCTTTTATAAAAACTAGAAAACTCTCCTCATTCATTGAGACTCAGCTTTCTGTCCCTTTCTAGTTTTAAATCTAGTCACTAGAATTCCTGAAAGAATTATACTTCTTAATGTTAAATGCTGACTATAATCATCCATAACTGACCCACAAAAGCAAATTTTATAAAGAAGAGTGGTGTTAACAGAAAGATTGCTATTTACTGACAGTTTTCTTTTCATGCCTATGCATACAGCATCTATTTATTTACCTACCAACCTCTCCTGATCAAACCATCTCAGAATTCACATATGCAACACAGAAAATGTAGCTTTGAGCTCTTTTTGCAAATAGGTCCTATCATAGCATCTTAGAAGTTTATCTTGTGCAAAAAGGCAGTTTTCACCAACGAAAAGCCATGTTTTGTGAAAACAGAACTAGCTAGTGAATTGCAGCTTCCGGGTGTGTGCGCGCGTGTGTGTGCCTGTGTGTGTGTGTGTGTGTGTGTGTGTGTGTGTGTGTGTGTGTGTGTGAGGTGGCAGTGAGGGAGTAGAAGGTCAAAGGGTAAATTCCAATTGCTGTGACATATTTTTATGAGCTGAATCATACCCAGCTTTTAGCCTTGAAAGGGGAAGAGGATCTTAGAAAAGGAAGTAACATGAATGGGCAGGTCAGGAAAATCCTCAATAAGTGTTCTTCCAAATTAGCAGTTAATTGCTCCCCAACCTGCCATATTCATCCATTTGAATTTTATTTTATTGTCCCAGGGCTTGAAAAGATCGGTGTTCTCTTACATGAATCCCAGTAAAATTTGGATTGCAAAAGATGAAGTTATCTTGGAGCATTTACATCCCTTTATATCTTTGGTATTTTTCTCCTTGTTGGAGGGGGTGAGGGGTGAAGCATCCTTGAAAGTCAGAAAGGAGGAGGGGACCACGCCTGGAGTTAGTTCCCAGCCCAAGGCTGACAAAGCATTGCTGCAGCAGGAAGGAAAATGCTAACCGGAGCGGAGAGAAAAGACAGGAGGGGCCCCAGGAATCAAGCTCCGTTAGAAGCCTTAACTACCCCCCACGCTACGCTCCTCTCCCTGCGCCCCAGCTCTCTGGCAAATGTGGAGGGTATTTTCTGCTTTTCACAAGAGGCACTGCCAGGAAAAAAGAAAAAAAATTAAAAAGGAAGAAAGAAAAGGGGAAAAGAAAAGCTGATGTTAAAATCAAGGAAGAAACCGATGGGTCAGGGGCAACAGTGAAAGCAGAAGCAGCTGCTGTGGCCGGCCCAGCAGCGGGAATCACCGTCCGGGCGGCGCGGTCACAGGCAGCGGCCGCGGCGGTGACAGCCCGAGTGGCAACAGCTGTGGGGAGGCCCGGCTTCTCCCCTGTGCCGCCTGCTTGGGGGGCAGAGTGGGGAGTCCCTATCGTTCCCATCTTCTGAGCAAGCACATTCTTTTCATTCCTTCACTCTCGCCTCTCAGCGTCAGCTGACCGGCTGCTCCCTCCCTTGCTTTGGAGATTGGAAAAGCCGGTGTTCTTTTTCCGCGATGATCGAGAATGACACCCGGTCTTGTTCTAGTAGGTGTCCCTGCAGCTTCAGCAGTGCGTTCCCTGAGCCGGTTAGACCCAGACCTCCGCGGCATCTTATCTACCGGTGGGCTCGTCAAACCCTAAGGCATTTTGTTGGTGAGATAGCAGTGACTACACAGGACCTTAATGTTCGAAGTTGATGGGGATAAACCTAAGCATCACTTCAGAGGGTCACCAGCTCCAAGGCGTTGAAAAAAAGATGAACAAATTAGGCAATTTCAGTATTAGCAGACACAACATTATGACCCTTTTTGTTTTAAAAAGAACATAAACGTAGCTACACATTGAATGAAGTTATAGGCCACAAAAGGGCAAGAGAGAAAAGGGACGAGATAATAGGCACTGTCCATTTGAGCCTGTTACACTTACTGTTTCAAACCTATTCAGACAGTGTTAGTGACAAATACATAGTTTACCGGCAATAATGAAACAGGGAAGAAGTAAAGATAAATAGTACTGAGTGCTGCAATGCGTTTAGAGTAGTGACAATTGCTGTTTACTTGCTTTGCATTTATGAAAATTACTCAGGGCAAGGTTATGTGTGAGACACATCTTTGTATTATTTTTTTCTCGTATTTTTGGAAGTCAGGGTGAACGGAAACACTCAACTTCCTTTTTCTTATTTAGATAAACAATAGCAACAAAAAACAATATTTTTTTTTTTTTCAGATTTCTCTCCTCTATTAAATATCCCGGCAAAATTAACTGTCCATTTGTTGGCATTTATAGCTATCCTGTTTGCCCTCATTAAGCCTACTCCATATGACCATTAAATTCCACCTAAAAGTTTACAAAATTTCACATATATGTGCTTTAATTCTGCCATGCAATTATGTATTTCTTTATATGCTTGTGCATTTGACCATTAAAGATTTTAAGGACATTGTTTACTTGCTGTAGAATTAAACAGATTTATTTTGTATTTTTAAGTATAAGCTCCTTAAGAGTGAAACTGGAGATTTCTCCATAGTCTGGAAGCTGCCCGTCTCAAAATGAGCCTTACGTAGTCACATTTTGAGTTGGAAAGAACAAGCCAAACTTCAGAATTTCATCTTGTACACATCAAGTTTCAACTAAATAGGCAATGAAATTTTTTTAGATTAAAAAAAAACACACAAAAAACAGTGCCTTAAATTAAAAGAGATAACTATTTGTTGTGGTCACAAAAGTATATAGATAAAGTCATTGTCTACTTAAATTTTTTAAATGCATTACATTTTATATTTTGGTTATTTGAAATGGAGTGGAATCATTGCAAGTAAGATTACATTTGTCACATAAATGAATGTCATCAAGATATTCATTTGTAATGAAAAAACAATTATGCTACATTTAGATACTTCTTTGCATAATATCAACAAAATGATGTAGCATTTTGAAAATATTTGAAAATAATTTTGTGAAAAACAATTAAGATAATTGATTAGCAGATTACTTTAATACTATTTTCAATGTGAAATTAAAGGCATTTTTATAAAATGATGAGATTACGTGAAAGCTTACGTTTCATTAAGTATATTTTTACAGGAGCATTCAAAACAGGAAGAAGTTTGAAGCATTTATACTTCTGTGGTGAGATCAACAAACAGAATCTTTATGTCTCTGATTTTATTTAGACATTTTGTATTTTTGCAGTGCGATTTTAGGGTTTTGTTGTATTATTTTTGATGTGTCACAACATGTACATGGAGATTTGCTCTTTATTGGCTCTTTTCACTAGAGAAAAATCAAAGATCTATTTAATTTGTGGATTGTTTCTAATTTGTTTGTTATATTATTGTATCACTGATATTTCCCAGACAGAGTGATATTGCATGAATTTCATATTACGGTATTTTTGTAAAATAAAATAAAATGAGAAACTTATTTCATGTAACAGAAGCAAACCTTTTTACCACCCAGTTAAAAAATATGCATCATTTAAAATGTATACTAAAATTACATTTTATTTCTTTATAGTCAAACAAAAGCTCCCTGAATGAAGATTCAGAGATTTCTTGGGTTTTGTCTAAATTCAAAGTGCCCTCTACTGTCAAAAAAGTGTACTGTGCAGAAAGAGAAAACTTGACAAGTCTGAAATCAAAATCTAGACCTTGAGAGACAGATGGAAGAAAACCAGGATAGGTAAGGCACTGACTCAGCCCTGGGGCAATTCAGTTTGGAATGTTCCATCCATAAATGGTTATGCTCCTGTTCCAAGTTAAAAGTTACGTTAAAATTACTTGTAATTTTACAACTGTTGCTCCATACTTCTTTTCATTTTTCTTAGTTTTGGTTTTAAAACTGAAATTTCACTTTGGTGTCACTGTATGTTTTACTATAATGATCTGAACAATGCATGTCATGACTGCCGGGTTAAACTTTAAAATGACATATACCCTGATGTGTTATTCTCCTCCTGAGGAACATTATTTGGAGGTTCTTTTCATATTTTTGTATATTAGAACATTTTCATTTTTACTATGGATTATATGTACTTAAAATACAAAATATTCATTATTCCTCTGACAGAATAAAAATAAGTAATCAGTTAATCCAGTGTGGAAAAAAAAATCAATGAGACTTAAAAACATCATGCAAACAAATAAGGGTGCCTATTTTGTTCACTCTTAAGAAGATGTTTAAACATTATGAAGACAGTCATAAGCATGCTCTGTGTGTTTAAGTGTAAGCCTGTTACAATCTCTCAATTAAATTCAGTGACCCAAAGAAAATTTTGCCATAAGAAATTCAATCTATTCCATAATGTTAAATTGTATGTTATAGTTATTGCAAAGCAGTGAAACTTGAGGTTTGAGATAGAAATAGGTGAAAAATTTCGGAAATGGTTATGGACATGTATTATTAAAGCAATGGAGGGTATTACAATATACTAAAACTGAGAGTATTCTCATTGAATTTATAACTTTTTATAATAAAATTGATAATTTGAAGTGAAATTAAAGACTCACTGACATAAGTGAAGGAAGGGAAAACTCACAATTTGTCAAGTGTGCAATATACATAGCAGGTTTTGGTGAAATAGCTCCGTGAAATATTTGGTCTACATTTCAATCAAAAGTAAATTGGAGATGAGATAACTTAGGAGAAGATTGTATATAAAAATCAAGGGCTATAGCTTTTACGTCAAATAAATGTAGAAATAGTTTTTCAGGTTAATCAACCACTAGCAAATTTAGGAATGACTACTGAGTGGAGATGGCCAGGGAGCTAGTGCTTCCAGTAGAGTGGGCCTCAGGCAGCCACTCTGTTTCCACTGCTTTCCTTCTCTGTGCCTCTTTAACGTCTCTGGTTGGTTTCTAACTTTGCCACATCCCAGAAGTCCATGCTGCCTTCTGTCAGGAAGAAGGACATTCAAATAATACTGAATATTAATGCTTTCCTGACATAAAGGGTTATATCTATCAGGGTATTTGTTTGCTAACAAGCAAACAAACAAATAAATAACTAAACAAATGAACACATGAATGAGAGGCAAAACTTCTCCCCAAAAAAGTGGTTGTCTGATGGTAGAATTTTGAGGTGATTTGGAGAAAGAGAAGCTTGTCGGGTAAAATAACATCACATGCCATTAAAGTTAAAGGTTGGCTCTTTTTGTAGCAAACAGCACACTGGTCTTCTCAGTTGTTTGAAAACTTCAGCAAATCTATCTAAATATTTCCTCGGGCTGTTTTTCCGTACTTGAGGGCAAATTCATTAACCCAAGTGTATACTTGAACCTAATTTCTATGGAATCACCATTTCTCTTGGCTATGATCAGATATTTTCCACTACTTGGAAATACGTAATATTAATTCCAAATTTGTAACATTAACCCTAAATTCCATAAAAATGTACCATATTTTTTTAAAATCTAATGCTATGATGTACTAGATGACCAACTAAATGTTCTATGCTCCTGTTTCCTTTGTTTTTAGAATCAACTTTTCTGAATTCAACTTGAGGTAATCAAATTTTTAATTAATGAAATCTAATTAATAATGGGCTTTTGTCCTTTGGCATAAGTACTGTTTGTGCTTATGAGTCAGTTTAGGAAAACTTTAAATCACTGGGCTTGACATCCTCTAGCCAATGACAAGCTAAGGTAGACCCATGGAACTCTTTCTTCTGGCAAAATTAATTTTGAGTTAAAATGTTACAAAAATAGAAAAAAACGTCATCTCCCTGAAGAGATTGGTATTTATTTCCTATTACTTAGAACCTGGGAGGTACTTCTATTCTTATCCTTTTTTGGGGGCATGGTTATCCAATTGTCTCATAGTTTCTGTGGGCTGCACATTATCCTTCTGATAAATTCCATTTCTCTGTAAGATAGTCAGTCAGTTTCTTTTGTTTGCAACCAAATAAATCTAATTGACACAATACATGTCTTTCTCAGTGAGCAACTCATAGATGTATAGGTGATATTTACAGCAAGTTCACAAGTTTTCATTTCATGTTCTGGAAGTTTGGTTGAATAGGGGACTTGGCCACAGCCACATAGTATGAATATGAAAGAGAATGCGACTTGGTCCCAAGCCTCCCGAGGGCCACAGCATTATACTGAAGCCCTGATTGATAACCCCCATTCCCATCATCTGCTGCATTTTCTATATAGCTTTGTTGACATAAATTTTAATCTTCTTCATCCTTACAATTTAATATCGAGAACATTGGTTTGGGTACAAACATAAAAAATAATGTATATAATGGAGATGAAACAATTTTAGGAAACAAAGTTCTGGGGTGCTCAAAAAATGTATACAAATTTTAAAAGATGTTAACACTTTGGTCAATGTTGCTGCAGCAGTAGTTCGCCGTAATCAGAAGTGTCTGGATGCTGATGGCAGCCACTTTGAGCACCTCTTGTAATTGCAGAAGTCAGACGTGATTTGTATGCATCTTTTGTTATCGGTATATATTGACTGTTACATTTTTAATAGTTTTCTCCTTTCTTAAAATGTGTGTGCATTTTTGGCACCCACTGTATTATGACAAATTGAGATATTTGTAGTATTATGTAGTACTCTAATATTACACAGTGTAGTGCAAGACATGTCTTCCCTAGAGGAAGTGAAATCCAGTGTATTTGAATTGTGGAGGTACCATGCTTGGATTCTATGTGTTTATGTGTATGCATAAATAACATCTATCTATTTACAACCTGATAGGGTGTACAATGAAACCCTTCTTTTTTTCTTATGAGAATTGTTGCAGATAGAAAAAAATGTGAATTTGGAAAAATTTTCTTTCTTTAATCCATCAATAGTAACAAAGCATGTGACAAGCTTTGTTTAATAAAGGGATTATTGTAGACTTGCTTCATTCCTGGGAAACAACAGAAAAAATCCCCAGGGACAGATCATTAAATCTTCTTTCTCAGTGTTAACTTGGACAACAGCTCAGGAGACATCTCTGAGGGTGCAAGGCACTTATTAGAAGCATGTTTAGGAATCTCTGACTGTTTTTCAAAAACTACTTCTGCAGAAAACAAGATAGTTTCCAAGCATTTCTGGAAACCAAGTATAACTGAGGAGATTCAATTAATTAGAAATATGATAAATTATAAATGGTAACAGCTACAAAAGGGTAAGTTGTGGGGGAAAGATACATTAAATATGAAAAGTACAATGTAACCATGAGAGATCACTCAATATATGTTACTTTATTATATTTTATATTATACTTTTCCAGATAAGGCAATTTACCACAGTATTATTTTATGTCTCACTTACTTTATGGGGGGGGAAGCAAATAAAAATTTGGAAACAAAAATGTACAGTCTTTTTTTCTTACTGCCATTTTTACTGTTTACATTACTGAAACATTCTGATAGTCATAGAATATATTTATGTATCCTCCGTCAGCTATAATTAATTTGCATTATGTTTTTCTTCCTGAAAGAGATTATCGCTAAAACCATGATTTTTCTCCCAAAACTTTATGTTTCCATGACCCAGCACTTTATATTTTTTCAATGGATTCCAAATAATAAATACAATTATTTTATTTGAGTACTGATTTAGTCAGTATTTTCATAGTCAGAGTTTTATTTGCTTCTCCTAAGTGTTCTCGTTCCTAGTTAACAGGTTCTTTCTTGATTGGTAATTTGTTTAATGTTTTCACAAATGAGGGTTAGTGATTAACCCAAAATAACCCATATATTATGAGATTAAAACAGGTTTGAAGATCAGACCTTGGAACTCACAGTCTGATAGTCATCTATTCATTCATTTATTAAATCACTAATTTATGTATTTATTTTTTCAACAAGGTTTTGTTGAGTACCTACATATTAGATACTCTTGCAAGCCCTGGTTATTATTGCTTCCTACCCAGAACAAACTTTTATTTGCCTAAGGGTAAGACAGGCAAGTTTGTTAGGGCAGGTTACTGCTTAGGCCTCAGGGGATCAATTGAGGCTACACCTTCAGACAATCATTTATGATGAATTACTTTTCACTACAGTCATCCCCTTTTATACAGAGGAGATACATTCCAAGACCCCTAGTAAAAGACTGAAACTGTAGATAGTACTGAGCCATATATATATATATATATATATATATATATATATATATATATATATATATATATAATGTATATAATACGCATTTCCTGTACTTTCATACCTATGGTAAAACTTAATTTATAAATTAGGCACAATAAGAGATTAACAAGAATAACTAATAGTAAAATAAAACAATTATAATAATATACTGTAATAAAATTTATGTGAATGGCTTTGGGGTCATTATTAAGTAAAAGAAGGGTTACTTGAACACAAGCACTGTGATGCCTTCACAGTTGATCTGACAACTGAGACTACTAAGTAACTAATGGGCGGGGAGTGTATACAATGTGGGTATGCTGGAAAAAGGGATGGGAAAAATGGGGCAGGATGTGTGAGATTTCATCATGCTATTCCGAACTGCCCTCAATTTAAAACTTATGAATTGTCTATTTCTAGAATTTCCCACTTAATATTTTCAGACCGTGATTGACTATGAATAACTGAAACCTAAGGAAGCAAAATCACAGGTAAAACGGGACTGCGGTGTTACTTTTTACATGAGTTACTGAGATACAGGCATCAAGCTTCTGGGGTCCAACACTGGGGAGAGAAATGGCTGGGAAATAAAACCAACATGGGAGAGAGCAGAGCTGAGAAATACAGGTGGAAATCTAGTCTTGATGATAATATTTGAGCAGCTGTTATCATCAGTGTCTGAAACTAGACTATATACTTCTCAGTTAGGTATTACAGCCAATACATTCTTTTTGTTTAAAGCAGTTTGATTTGTGTTTCTTATACAACCAAAGTGTGGATTAACCTAGTTGCCAGTGCTAACAGTTTTATCAATGTAAACCCCAGAAAGCAAAACCATGGATAAGTAAGGATTACTGTCCTTTATACGAAAGTTTTGTTTTGTTTGTTTTAATTAAATTTATTGGGGAGACATTGGTTCATAAAATTATATAGGTTTCAAGTGTACAGTTCTGAAAGTTGTCTTTTATTTCTTCCTTTTGTTTTTAAAAAATACTGTCTTGGACTCTCTCCACTTTGGAACTGATGCTTAATATGGTTCCGTAAACATCTAAGACCAACTTTGCTCCAACCGCTCTTAGACATTCAAACCCAGCTTGCAGGAACCTGGACGAAGGAATACTTCCACTGTCCTCTTGGGAGCGGAGTTCTCTATCTAGAGTCAGACCTCATGTAAATTGGTAAAATCTGTACTTCTGAACAAGGGAATGCCAGCTTCATGTTTACTCACTTTTTTCATTTTATCCTCTGTGCTTTTTCTTGCTTCAATAGACTAGACATTCACCCAGTTGCCCTTTCATTTCCTTTTTTATAATCCCTCTTTCTACTCATCTCTTCCATTAATTATAACATTTACATGTGACATTGGGCAAGTTACTTAATCTCAAAGAATCTGGTTTCGTTATCTGGATAAATAGAAATAACTTTACTTACAAAGCTGTGGTGATAATTAAATAATGCATTTAAAAGTGTTGAACTCAATTTTCTTTACATAGTCATTGTGATTGGTGCGTGTCCTGTGAATATTATTAGTCTTCCTGGGATTTGTGGATAAAATCTGTAAACAAATTTTAAGCTAACTTTTGAGGTTGTTATAACACAATCAAGAGTTTACTTTATGTAGGCAAGTTACTGTATGCAATTACATTACTGTTTTATATTATACCTAACTTCTTGGATATTCCTGTTATGTTTGCTATTATTATTATTATTATTATTATTATTGTGATTTTTAATTGACCACTTTCTTATATCTTGAAAACATTTAGTAACCAAGCAGAAAGTTGGATTATTTTTCTCTCTACCTTAAATCTCTAAAATAGTTGGCCTAGGTCTCAATAATCTCTCTTTATAATCACTGGATAGGAGATCTTACTTTTGCTCTAAATTATTTTAATATGCTGACAATGAACAAATTTACATATCTGGCCTTATCTACTCCTTAAACTCCAAACTCATATACCCAACTACCTTTGTGATATTTCCATTTACATGTCTAATGTGCATCCCAAATCTGTATGTCTAAATCTGGATTATTGACACTTCCTAGAAATCTTTCCCCTCTAAGGTTGTTTTTTTTCGTTTTGTTTTGTTTTTGCCTAATTATTCAGTCTAAACACCTTGGAACAATTCTTATATATTTTTTTCTTATACCTCGATCTAATGTATAGATAAATCCTGTCAAGTGCAATCTTCAAAATGTACCCCAAACCAATACCTCTAATGCTACACGCCTAATCCAATCCACCATTAACCTTACCTCAGTCTCTGCGATACTCCTAGCTGGTATTCCTGTGTTCACTCTTATCCCTCTTTTATTCTTCAAATGATAGCCAGAGGGATATGTTTAAAACGTAAATTAAATAATGTCCCTCCCATACATAAAACTTCTTCTTTTCTTTAAATTAAATCCAAAGTTCTTATGATGGCCTAAAAGGTTCTACCTATTGAACAGATCATCTAATTAATGAGAAAAACTCCTGAGGACATTGTAGGGAATTCTGTTATGTTAAGAAACTTGGTCCTCTCAAAATCTGGAGGTGTTTTTTTTTTTTTCTTCCTCGTTTTTTGTTTTCCTTGTTGTTGTTTTTGTTTTGTTTTTCTTTTAGCAGAGAGCCAATCCAGCTAGTTATGGACTATAAGTCCCGACCTTTCTTCTGTGGGCTGTGCTTCCAATGTCAGTTTAGTTTACATAATCTTTGCAGGGCTAGTCTGATCTTCCCTGATTATATACCACTCAGGGACCAGTCTGGAGCCTATGTTATGATTTACTCTGTAGTTTAGTTCTTAAGTCTCAGCTGCATGGAATCCAATTGGTGTCATTCATACATAGCTCAGTTTGGGAATAACCGGAATTTAATGCACAGATTCAAAGAGTCTCTTTGTCCAACTCCTTCTTCTCAGTGATTCAACCCCTACTGTCTGTTTTCTAGAGTTTCCCCTTCGTGGTGTTCTGACAAGAAAGTTGGGGTTGTAGATGCCCCATGCTGTTACATACTTGCTACTACTAGGCCTGCTTTGTGGCAAAACTACAAGACACAAGAGTCTGCGGGCCTCCAGATATGCTCCTGCTGCTACGGCTGCTGCTACGGGAGTTTAGTTGTGTTATTGGCTTTTATCTGGAAAAGGATTAAGAAAGTCAAAAGAACTTTTACACTTCAGGTACTGCTGGCACAAGGTGGGGGTGTGGGGTGTTGCCTCTTTGTTTCTGCCATTTACCTGGAGTGAGACAGATAAACTCAAAATTGCTCTTTGCTGCCCTAATGGGAAAGGGAGGGGTACTGCTTGGTTGTTATCACTCACCTAGTGTAGGGCAGGGAAAGTCCAAAGGAATTGCTCCTGCTGCTACCATGACCACATGCCAGTGAGAAGGTGGAGGGAGGCATGACTGTCCTATCTAAAGTGTCTCTGGAGGTGTCCTCTAGCTGCTTATCCTCTTTATTACTACCTGAAAAAAAAAAAAAATATATATATATATATATACATTCACATATATGTATATATGTATATATATATATATATATATATATATATATATATATATATATATATATATATATGTTATATAGGAACAACTAGATACGAGATGATAACAAGCATACACAAGGCCAGATAAACAAGCCTGGAGATGGTGCAATGGTTGGTTGCAGCTCACATGGCCACAGTTTGAGGAGAGAATAGTAATAAAGTACTATTAATAATAATAATAATAATAGCAATAAAGGCCTGCTTGTGTGTCCTGACAGGAAGTTTAGGGGGATCTACTTTCTCAGTGTGTGTGTGTGTGTGTGTGTGTGTGTGTGTGTGTGTGTATTTGGGATTTTGGTAGGAAGGTACTAATCTTTTTCTTTGGGAATGTTGGGCAACCATTTTCCTCCCCACTGAGAATTTAGGAAAACTATTGAGAGAGGATTATGGATTTAGAGTCAAATAAGAGAATTAATGATAAGGTTTTGGATATATTAGTAGACCTAAATTATCTGTTTGGAAGACACAATTATAAAATAATGGATTTTCCAAACAAAAAAGAGTGCTTATGTTATTGAATAACGGTATTAGAAACGGATGCTATTGAGAAGAGGTAGGCATAAGCAAAACTACTACAACATATTTGTGAAAAACTAAGGGCCACCATTTTCCATATCTGGCAACTAGACTAAGACTTTTCCACATGTCTTTTTTTTTTCCTGTGAAAATGTAAACTTATAAAATTAAATAAGTGTTCTCTCTCATAAGAGAGTTTGAGGTGGTCCTCATATAATAGGAGTACACATATTTAGTTTTTAGCAATGAAATTATGACAAAACTTCATTTTTTTTAACATTAAAATGGGGAATTGAAAACCTTTGTTTTGCCTCCATTCTCTGCTGTCCATATCTGACACTGTAGTGGTTTCCTAGGAGACTATTAAAGAATGAAACTTGATTGGTCATATTGGCAGAAAGGTTGTTGGTGTAATTTGAGAAACATTTACATATCAGATACACACGACAAAAGAAATGCTTGACACCTGGAAGATTTTTTTTATTTTTATTGCAGTATGAAAAACCTCACTAGTAAACTAAAATTAAAGATGGAAGCCATAATCTAGTAGGTCATCTTGTCAATCACTTGTCAATTATTACTTTAAATATTTTGTTCCTTATCCATTACAATTAAATTAATGTCTTTATTATTTTAGAATAATTTCCCAACTAATCTCTTTTTACCAGCAGTTGCTACATATTCCGTATCTTTCTTTTTTTAACCAAGTACTTTGCTCGATTATCACAGGGTGAAGATGTACAAAGAATGACTTCCTCAGTATGTCTCTGAGCAAGGATACACAAGAAAGAGTAAACTCAAACAAATAACAAACAAACAAGCAAACAAACAAACACAACTCTAAAAGTCATGTTATACAATGTTCTACAAAGCTAAAAGCAGCAGATTCAATTTATTTTTAGGAAAGTGGACAAAAGAGGATAGCAAGAGATTGCTACACAGAAACTACCTTTATTTAAAGCTCATAGATGGGACCAAGGATTCAATTTTAACTGGCCCTTAATTTGAAAATATATACGGAGTCTGACAGTTAAGTTCACGAATTTATTGCAATGATATTGCTAACCTTTTTTTATATCAGAGAGATTATTCATTATGAATTTGTACCAGCTGGACAAACAGTTAACCAAGTTTACTATTTGAAAGTGCTGAAAAGGATGTATTAAAAAGTTAGATGAAAAGGACCTGAACTTTTCACCAACAATTCATGGCTCTTGCATCATGACAATGCACCAGCTTGCACAGCATTATCTGTGAGGGAGTTTTTAACCAGTACATAAATAACTGTATTGGAATACCCTTTCTACGCACTTGATCTGGCCCCCAAAGACTTCTTTCCTTACATGAAGATAAAGGAAATATTGAAAGGAAGCCATTTTTATGACATTCAGGACATCAACGGTAATACGACGACAGCTCTGATGGCCATTCCAGAAAAAGAGTTCCAAAATTGCTTTGAAAGGTGGACTAGGCACTGGTGTCAGTGCATAGCTTCCAAGGGCAAAGTGACCATAGTGATATTCAGCAATGAGTTATGTAGTACTTTTTCTAGGATGAGTTCTTGAACTTAATTGTCAGATCTAGCGTATGTAACTAGGCTTGTTTTTATAATTTCATTTATATTTTCTAATGCTATCCACATCTGTTAACTTCTCTTCAAAAACATATTTTCAGTTAATAAGAAGAGAATGGCACATTTTTTTCTTGAGTAAAGAACTTCACTATTTGTTGATAAGTATATTTTTTTTCCAACAGGAAAAAGGCTAAACAAAACAAAACTAGTTAAAGGAAATTTTCTCTATTGTTTGATCTTGAAATTGGATTCTTCAAAAGACCTTTGGAAAGTTTTCTGCTATGTATATTTCCCTTGCTGAAATCAGTTTGTAAATTTAATTCAGCAATTATTTGAGAGAAGTTGATGTTTCTTGAACTGATCTAAGTACAAAGAGAGAAAAAGGAAGGCTCTAAGATAGCATCTGACCCAGAGGAGACTATAATCTAGTTTGGAAAACTGTGAGGACAAGAGCAGATGTAAAGCAGTACATGATTAATTTAAAAAGCAATCTATCTATATGAGCATCTCTTTGTAGCCACCCTTCAGTATAGTTAGAAGTAATTATATAATACTAAAATAGAGAATAACAAAAGAGAGACAAATAACTAACTGCAAAAATTTTTCCAATGGAATTTTTTTTCCAACACAAAATTTACTTTGGTATCTGTGTGGGGAGAGTAATTTCTATATATTATTCTGGTGGTTTTTATATTGGCATGTTATATTTTAAATTCTGTATCAGAAAATATTTCAATTATTGGATGTTACTCTCAATGTACAACTATAACTTAGGGGAAGACTTTTCTAGGATTTGGAGCTTTTTGTAAAATAGAAGGGGCAGGAGGTAGTGAATTCTTCATCACTGGAGGTATGGAGGAAAGAAATGAAAGACCACTTGTTGATAATGTTGTAAAGGTATTTCATGCCTTTGATAATGGTTGGAATGGATGACCCCTGCCTGATGCCTTTCAAAATTTGTGATGTAATGAGTCTATGATAGTTTATGACATGCTACAGCATTCAAATAGGGACTCTTCATTATGGACTAGAATAGTCTAGGTAGTCTTTGGTAAATGTGAATCAGGGTAGGTTTTAAGTAACAAGTTGGATTTAGGTAGGCAGAGAGTAGAGTAAGATCATTCTAGTTGGAAAGGAAGAGAGAAAAGCAGAAAAAAAGGCACAAATGAGCTTTGTATCTTTGGGAACAATGAGGAATTTGACCTGACTAGAATATAGAATTCATGCCAGGGATTGTGGATATAGCAAATGTACAGAGGCTGACCTATTATGAAGGGCTTTCAATACTAGGAACTGGTCAGGGAAGATATTATCTTATTTAAATGTTATAGAACATTTAGATGTTTTTTCTAGAACATTTAAATGTTATAGAACATTTAGATGTTTTAATAGAAAAACATCTATTAAAACAAAATAATCTATTAATATACGTGCTCTAGTGAGATAAAATTGGCCTTGTTATATAGGAGAAAAGAGAGTAAGATGTGTACATAATTTGGGCATTAGTAGATGAGAACCTAGTCTTGGAGGGTGCTAGTGAAAACAAGTTGTCTGTACAAATAATTATTTGACAAATATTCTATCTATGTTTACAGATCCAGAACAAAGGACATAAACTATTTTGCTTCTTCTAATGTAGAGTGAAATAATATAAAGGTGAACAAAAATTGGGTTGCAACAACTAAAAACATCCTTTTAGCATGTCTGTTTGTCTGGATTATCCAAAGGAACAGAGACAGGAGAAGGAACAGAGAAGAGAGGCAGAGATAGAGATAGAGATAGAGACATAGAGAGATATTTAGTTTTAAGGCCCATGCAATTTGGGTAGCTGACAAGTCTGAAATCCTTAGGGCAGGCTAATGTGTTGGAGACTCAGGTAAGTGTTATGTCATAGTCTTGAATCCAAATTCTGCATGGCAGCAGGCTGGAAATTTAGGCAAGTTTTCTACATAGAAATTTTGAGGAGAATTCCTTCTTCCTTTGAAAACCTCAGTTTTTGCTCTTAAGGGCTTCAACTAATTAGACAAGCTTCACCTGCATTATGGAGGGTGATCTGATTTACTCAAAATCTACTGATTTAAAAGCTAATTACATCTAAAAATAACTTCATAGCAACATTGAGACTGTTGTTTGACCAAACAAACTTGGCACCATAGCCTAGCAAAGTTGACCTATAAAATTAACCATCATAGCATGTAGTATTATATGTAAGAAATGAATGCTGTTTTGACATTGATGGACAACAATATTTGTACAAATCCACAGAAAGATAAGTGGTATATAATTGATTACTTACTAAAA
The DNA here is from genome assembly GCF_057876585.1 of Rhinolophus sinicus. Lineage (NCBI taxonomy): Eukaryota > Metazoa > Chordata > Mammalia > Chiroptera > Rhinolophidae > Rhinolophus > Rhinolophus sinicus. The sequence continues at coordinate 153,890,113 of NC_142517.1, read as the reverse complement.
AGAACTGTAGAAAAGACATATGATTGGTGGAACAGTCTATTTCTTTAACCATCTGTCATTCTAGTTCATTAAGAAAACATTAGTTGTTAAAATATAAGATGAAGCCCAGTCTAAATAACCTTTAAACGTACTTGCTAAATAACCTTTAAACGTACTTGCTTTTTACATAATATGAGATAGTAGGAACCTAGTACACACACACCCCCAAAAAGAAGCAACTAGATTCTGCATTTTGATAATTTCCTTTAAACTGTGTGTCTTAGAGTGGCAGAAAGTGGAAGATGATAGCATGTGTCTTTTCAGTATTCCACATCATAGTAATCTGAAAAGAAATATTAGTAGTTTTTTTTTATTTTTTATTTTTCCATCATGCCTTCTGATTGTTTCTCCTTTTTTTAATTGAATTTCATCCTTATGTAAACACCCTCATAAACTGTCTCTTCTATACTTTTACTTCTCAAGTTTCTTTATCTTTACAATTAAATGATTAGCAATGTACTGATAGCTAAAGCTTTGGAATTGTTGCCCTGATTATTCAAAAGGAGGAGAAAAAGAACTCATTTGGCTCAAAGTTAAATCCATTTGTCATTTTTCTCCAGGAATTGCATTATAAAATAATTGAGACAAAAAACAGAGGATGAGCTTGGCATATGAAGAAGTAATTAAAGTATTTCGGCTTTAAAAAATTGAACTGGCACTGCTCGTGGGCTAGTGGATTATGTTTTAGAGATACATTTTAGGCAAATGGTTTGGGGCAAATGATTCCTCCTTAAATGTAACCTGATTGGTTTTTAACAAGAAAAAAGGCAAAAAGGGAACAGCAGTAGTATTATTCAATTTAGTGACTTCTGAGTAGAATAAATAAAATTATTTTAAATTCAAATTAGCCAATTTGGAATAAAATGTAATATTATGTAATAAGATACACAACCTTGAAAGAAAGATTCAATTTGTAATAATACTAATAGAAAATGTTCAACTGGGAAGAACGTCCAAGGAGAAAATTTTGGTCATGAGGTGACCTAGAAAGAAGCCCAGCAGACAAGTTACAAAAGAAATATTTCTGACAAGGTAAGAAGGCAAGCAAGATGTGGTTGAAAAACCACAACAAAACACAAAACCCTAAAAGCAGTGTCAGTCAATTTCATTTCTTCAGAAATTCATTCACTGAGACTTGGTGGTAAAATTATCTTGATGAGGGCTAAAGAATCAGGAAGTGCTAGTCCCTGATCCCCCAGACACAACAGTATTGCAAGTCATTTTACAATTATCTTTTAAAAAAAATCAGCAAAACAAAGTTAATTGGATTATTTACCTATACTACAGAGAGGATGTAAAGATTAATGAGTTAATTATTGTGAAATATTAAAACACTTTGGGATATCTGAATGAAAAATGGAAATAATTATTTATGGGTTTCTAGATGTCTCAGTAATCATAATTACTTTTTACTATGGACTCCTCCTTTCTAGTTTAGTATATATTGTAAATATATATATATATATATATATATATATATATATATATATATAGTGTGTATGTATATATTTTTTCCAGTAAATTAAACTCCTGGCATGATTTGGCACCAGAACAAATATTTGATAGAACAAAACTGCCTCAATAAAATAATGATAAAATAATATGCCATTGATTCTCTTCTGATAAATGATCATTTGCTACTATGAACTTAGTGATTTCCTTGCCTATGTATTTAGATGATTAAGTAGAGAATATACAGAAGGTGCCCAAAAATGTATACACATTTTAAGAAAGGAAAAAAAAAACTGTATTAAAATTGTAATACTCAATATATACTGATAACAAAAGATGAATACAATTCATGTGTATACATTTTTTTTTTGGCACCCTGGTATATACTAGTGAGTGCTTCTTAAAATGGGATATATTTATGGGCATTTGGTTATTTTCTCCTTTACATACACTTGAAAACACTTTGAAACAATTTGATGAAAAGGTATTTGAATGAAATGAGCAATAATTACTAAACTTACAAAAATGTAGTGTGCTTAGTATTTGTTGAGTTGGATGCAATAGAAAAAGACAAGTTAAGCCTTGACAGATAAAAGGAGAAACAGAGAAGTGTACAACTACAGAATCTGAGGGTTGGAAAGGACTTAGAGAGGTCATTGAGGTTACCACCTTTCTAGCAGGATCATACTAAAACTACCAAACCTGTGAGAATTCAACCTAATGTTGAAAACAAAACAAAAACTTAAAAACTAGGATCTTCTAGCGTGAGAGATAGATTTGGGCCTCTTGAATTCCCCTTTATGTTTTTGGTTTTTTTTGGCAATATTTTTCATGTTATTTTGAGTTTTAATATTATTCCTTATGGTACTGACTAGCATGTTGCAAATGTATCAACTATATCTTTCCATATCTTTCATTGGTTAAATAAAATAAAAGCTTTGGGTTCTGAAGAACCACTGTTATGTTTTTCTAGTTCACATTGGCTCTTCTTAGATACTAAACTCTGGCAAGTTCTAAGTTTTCTTTTCTTTTTTTTTTTTTAAATAATTTGATAATATTTTTTAGACAGGGAAGGAATGGGCATCTTTGGCATAGGTGTTATTAAAATGCAACAAAGACCATATGATTTCACTGACATGTGGTATACAAACCAAAAACAACAAAAGAACAAGACAAACAAATGAGAAACAAAAACTCATAGACACAGACAATAGTTTAGTGGTTACCAGAGGGTAAGGGGGGAGGGGGGTGGGAGATGAGGGTAAGGGGGCTCAAATATATGGTGATGGAAGGAGAACTGACTCTGGGTGGTGAACACACAATGGGATTTATAGATGATGTAATACAGAATTGTACACCTGAAATCTATGTAATTTTACTAACAATTGTCACCCCAATAAATAAAAAGAAAAAGCAACAAAGGTCTTTGTCACTGACACACTGCTATTTCTCAACACTTCCTTTCTCCTTTTTACCCCCTCATCTTTCTTACAGCAATTTCATTCTGTCTGTTCTACCTCCCTCGCTTCTTGTCTTGTCTTGTCTTGTCTTGTCTTGTCTTGTCTTGTCTTGTCTTGTCTTGTCTTGTCTTGTCTTCCTCCCTCCCTCCCTCCCTCCCTCCCTCCCTCCCTCCCTCCCTCCCTCCCTCCTTCTTTCTTTTCTTCTTTCCTTTCCCTTCTTCCTTCCTTCCTCTCTCTCTCTATCGCTCTCGCTCTTGCTCTCCTTCAGCAAACCTCATCTTATCACTAGCAGGCATCCTGTTGGCACTTAGGGTCAAAGATATCATCATGCCATAGTCTTGCTATTCAAAATGTGCTTTGAGAACATATGACATTGACATCACCCAAGATCTTGTTAGAAATGCAAAGTCCTGGACTCTGCCACAGAGCTTCTAAACCAAGATCAGCTTTTTAGCAAGATTCTCAAATGATTTGCATAAGTACATTCAAGTTTATGAGGTCTAGAGTACCTAGATGTCCAAGAGATTCCTCAATCTTCACACTCTCCTCCTCCTTAGGTTAAGACCCCCCTTTTCCTGTATTGTTATCTAAGGGACATGATGATATATTCACAGGGTAACTCAAGTCAGAAACCTAGGAGTCTTTCTTGATCTATTTCTCTTCCTCACCACCCATATGCAACATGTGACCAGTCTTGTCATTTTTATTTTCTAAATATCACTTGAACATTTCCTCAGCATATCTCCCCAAGTGTCACTTCCATATTTCCCATATTTCTTGCATGGACCTGACCACAATCTTTTAACTAGTTTCACAGCTTTTTACCTCACCTTTCTCTAAAACCATTTATTTGATAATTCAAGGCATATATATGTTTTGACCTTACTAAATTTCATACGATAGACAACTGCTTTTACTCTCTAGGAAGAATTCAGATGATACTAGAAATGAGGAAAAGCAATATAAGAACTGGGTGAAAAAAACAAAACACAAACAAACAAACATTACATCTATTTTAATTTCTGATTTTCCTTAATGGCAGATAAATAAGTACAGATACAAATAAATGTTCTATGGAACTTTGTGTAAACATATGTTTTAATTTCTCTCAGATAAATGTCTGAGTACAAAAAAAAAAACAACACAATTGATAAATCGGATCTCATCATGATGAAAAACTTTTGCTTTGCAGAATCCCATGTGAAGAGGATGAAATGACAAACTACAGACTGAGAGAAAATATTTGTAGCCACAAACCAGATAAAAGACTAATGCATAAAATACACGAGGAACTCTCAAAAGTGAACATTAAAAATCAAACAGTCCAATTATATGATGGGCAAAAGACATGAACAGACATTTCACCTAAGAGGATATATAAATGAGAAATAAGCACATGAAAGATGTTTAACATCATTAATCATTAGGGAACTGCCCATTCAAACCTCAAAAAGATAGGACTACACACCTGTCAGAATGGCTAAAATAAAATAAAAAATAGTAACAACATCAAAAGCTACCAAGGATGCAGAGAAGCTGGATCACTCATGCATTGCTGGTGGGAATGTAAAATTGCACAGCCACTCTGGAAAACAGTTTCCTGCTTCGAATAAAGCTAATCATTCATGTCAGTTTTTAGAAATAGATTGTAACCATCATATAGAATATTAATGTCAGAAAAATTCCACAGATAGAAATAATCTAACTTAATGGATTGACATTTAATATCTGTGCATGGTAGATGATAGACCACATTCAATAAAATAAATCTGATGTACTGGTATTGAAAATATATTTCAGTTAACACAGGAACCCCGTAACTGAGCAATAGAATGATTGATGCAAATATGAACATCACTAATGTAAGTGATGGTATTGTGTAATCAGTGAAGTGCTGGAAACATGTTGGATGTCACCACTATTATTTATCTCACAGAGTTATTATGAGACTCAATTAGATAATATATGTAAAGTCAACTTGAAACTGGGATATAGTGTAATATATTAAATATTAAGAATTATTTTGACACAAATATTAGTAGGAAGAGATATAGAAGACATTTAAATATCTTAATTTCTCTTCAATCTTCTCATTAATATTTTGAAACTCTTTTGTAAACTGATCATTTAATAATTTTTTTTTTTTGCTTTGATTAGATGACTATATTAGTGTCTACTTTTAAGTAATGATCAGTGTTCTGGTTATAGTAAGTTTAAGTTACAGTGCAGATTTGAAGTTTTAGGGATTTGAAATGATTTCCCCGCATCACCAAGGCCAAACAATTGTTTAATCTCTCAGACATGTTCCTTCCTTTTGATTGTCTTAGTTGTTGTTCTAGACCTAGCCATCAGTATACCACAGAATAGCATCTTATTAATAGCTGCTCACTTTGCTAAGGATCAGAAGAAAGCATATTCATTATCATTTGTGGATTATAAAATTTATACCAAGAAAACCTAAAATAAATAACTGGGGAAAAAAAAGGAAGAAAAGAAAAATCTCCCATTCATTCCTTTTTTATGAGACATGTAATGTAAAAAATAAAAACAAAAAGAGGCCATTCGAAATGGCCTATCAACACCAAGGTGCTAGAGCAGAGGAGAGAAGATGGAAACATTTCTTTCCTTTATTCTGTGTCTCACTCCAGAGCCTGTGTTTTGAAGAAGTTGTACTTCTGTCTCAAGTCTCACAAAATCTCTTATGATGAGAGATCCCTCAACTTTTGGCCCTTACCCTTCTTAAATCCTGTTCAATAATGATGTGACATCTTAACAACTTCACGTCTCCTAGATAAGACATATTTCCTCTAAAGTTCCCTCGATCTCAATCATAGACTACATATATATATATTTTTTTTTTTTTTTCCCTTGGATTTAAAAGAGCTCCAATTTCCATTTTAGTAGAAGGTCTTTGGTTTTTGTTTGTGTCTCTAAAAGGACAGTTTGGGTGGTTTTCTTAGAGTGAATCTACCAAGAGATCTCTATCTCTTGTCAGATAAAAACTGTGTGCACCTTTAAAGTAATTTTTTAAAAGTATTTTTTGTTTTTAGCTTCTACCTACCAAGGTTCTCAAAATCATAGTCTCCCAGCTTCAGACCAAGAATCCTAGATATTGCTGTGGGACCCAGAGTGATACATGAATTGAATGTTATTTTTCTTTCACGACAGAAAGTAGAGCTTGGGGCAGATGTGAGAGCTTCTCCTGATCAGTATTGCCTGTAAAATTGACTCTAAAGAATAGGGTCTGCTACTGGGATGTCAGCCTAAGAGTACTATAATGGAGATTGTTTCTCTGTAGTCTCGTTGAAGCAGTAAGGCATAATAGAAAAGAGCGAACGTTTAAGATTAAATGGACCTAGTTTTACATCCCAGGTCTATCACTTTTGATCTGTGTAGCACTAGTTAACCTCCCTGAGCCTCAATTTTTTCATTTGTAAGATAGGGACAATACTCATATCTACCTTATAATACACTGTGATGATTAAATGAGATATGTAAAGCACTTTGCATGTAGTGTCTGTCATGTGGTAAATTCTAGGTAGCTTTATTAATTATGTTATATCTCAGAATCAGAACTGGTACATCAAAAAAATGTTTTTAGCAATTTTATATTTGAAAGTCAAAAAGGAGAGTTGCAGACATTAAGTAGAAGGTCTGGAGGGGTGATCAGAAATGACCCTTCCTCTCCCAAATAAATTAATGAATAAGGCAACATGTTATAGCTGGTTCAGAAAGAATTTCATTAGCTCCAGTAAATTTTGTGCACTTTAGTGTACTGGTCTGGTCCTGGGACTTGTTTATAAAGCTTTTGCATAAAACCAGGCACAGGTGACAGATGAATGTCATGGACAAATCACCTTGACTTTTGTATATTTCAAGTGTGTTTATTTCAAATCTTGGTGCAAATCCCTTGAGATCCAGGACCTGGTTTTTCATAATTAATTAGAACTTTCTAAAATGTTTAATCCATTAGGTGCTCATTTTTAAACATCTATGTAATCTGTAACTACCTACAGCAACTATATCTTTTCTCCAGTTGGGTTAGAAGTGATAGAACATGCTGTAAAGAGGGGTAACATAGCTATTTAGAGAATATATCCACCCAATAATTATCCAGTTACCTAATTTCTTAAAATACCACTCTTTACCTTAAGGAGAACAGCCTCTTTAATTCTTTTCCATTATAATCTTACAATTCATTGCCATATGCTTCAAAGATCTAACATTACTGTATTAATTCCATTATCCTAGACCCTGATCTAATTTATGGTTCATCTTATGTCAAGACATAGATATTAGTTTGAAGTTTCCATGGAAAAACTCAAAAGAGGTCCTACCTAGAAAATGGTAGTTTCCCTCTTTTGATTCAATTTGTATATTCTTTTTTTTTGAAGTTTATTGGGGTGACAACTGGCTAACATCCAAAACATACAAGGAACTCAACAACAACAACAAAACAAACAACTCAATTGATAAATGGGCAGAGGACCTGAAGAGACATTTCTCCAAAGAGGACATACAAATGGTAAATAGACATATGAAAAAGTGCTCAACATCACTAATCCTCAGAGAAATGCAAATTAAAACCACAAAGAGATATCACCTCACTCCAGTTAGAATGGCTATCATCAACAAGATAAACAGTAACAAGTGTTGGAGAGGCTGTGGAGAAAAAGGAGCCCTTATACACTGTTGGTGAGAATGCAGACTGGTGCAGCCACTATGGAAGGAAGGCAGTGTGGAGGTTACTAAAAAAATTAAGAATAGAATTACCATATGACCCAGCAATCCCTCTCCTGGGTATCTACCCAAAAAATCTGAAAACATTCATCCATAAAGACATGTGTGCTCCAATGTTAAGTGCAGCTTTATTTATGGTAGCTAAGACATGGAAACAACAAAAATGTGCTTCGATAGATGAATGGATAAAGAAGTTGTGGTACATGTATACACAATGGAATACTATTTGGTGGTAAGAAAAGATGAAATAGTACCATTTATGACAACATGGATGGATCTTGAGGTTATATTCTGATAATAAATATATGCAATTAGTTTTGTAAAATTTGGAGCAGCTAATATTATAAACAACAAATGTACTCTTAGAACATGAATACAATAAAAAATGAACATGCTATTTATATAAGTACTCAGTAAAATTTAGGTTTGTAATATGTCATATTTTACAAATGATAAATTGGTATTTTCCATGTATTTAATATTGAGGTCATACGTGTTGACTAATAGCCAAAGTCACATTTACTCATGAACTTTAGATTTCTAATTTTTAAATATTTGTACTGTAAAGACAAATACTTAACACTGAATTCACTGTGATTTTAGTTCATCTATTTTTTTGTCTCAGAAACTCAATATCCTATAATTATTATAGCTATTCTGGTAAGTCCCAATTGCCAATATACAGTACTCAGAAAACCATTTTGGTTTCCTGAGCGTTATGAATTTTGAATTAATTTGAGTTTAAAATTTGGTAAGGAAGATTTACATGTGGAAGAAAATAAAAAATTATGTTAATGCCTTTTATAAATTCTTTCATAATCAAAGTGGAATACTGGAAAATGCACTTTGGAGTCAAATAGACTGGGACTCAAATCTGAACTCAATTTGTCAGCCACATGACTTTGAACGAGTCACTTGACCTCCTGAACTACAAGTTTTTCATCTCTTAAATGAGAATATAGTAGCCCTGGCTTATTCACGATTTCCCTTTTCAAGAATTCAGTTAACCTTGGTCAACTAGGTTCCAAAAATATTAAGTGGAAAATTCCAGAAATAAACAATTCTTAAGTTTCAAATTGCATACCATTCTGAGTAGCATGATTAAATCTCATGAATTTGGCTCAGTCTTGCCCAGGACCTGAATCATCCCTCTGTCCAGTGTTTCCACACTGTACATGTTCCCCACCCATTCGTCATGGAGTCATCTTGGGTTATCAGATTGTCACAGTATCGCAGTGCTTGTGTTCATGTCACACTTATTTTATTTAATAATGCTTCCAAAGCTCAAGGGTAGTGATGCCGGCATTTCGGATATACCAAAGAGAGCCGAACAATCCTTTTGTCAGGTGAAAAGTGAATACAATAAAATCAGATATTTTAAGAGAGAGAAAGAGAAGCCATATTCACATAACTTTATTACAGTATATTGTTATAATTGTTCTATTTTATTACTACTTATTGTTGTTAATCTCTTAATGTTCCTAATTTAAAAATTAAGCTTTATCATAGATATGTATGTATAGGAAAAAACATAGTACAGTTGACTTGAAAACATGGGGGTTAAGGGTGTCTACCCCTGAGCAGTCAAAAATCTATGTATAACTTTTGAATCTGCAGTAGGCTCTTCACAACTGCACATTCAACCAACCTTGAATTGGTTTTTACATCGGAATACTGTTTTTAATCTGCAGTTGGGAAATTGCAGTTGGGAATGCAAAAATACTGTTTTTGATCCACAGTTGGTTGAATCTGTAGAAGTAAAACATGATGATACAAAGGGCCGATTGTACTTATCGAAAAGAAAAAAAAAACACACATATAAGTAGACCCATGCATTTCAATCTCGTGTTGTTCAAGGATCAATTTCGTACATAAGATTCTAGGTTCCAGCCAACCATTAGGGGTCTTGGAATGTACACCCTGCAGATAGGGGGGCTATTGTAATTTGATTTGGTAATCTGTGGAGATTTAGAGATAATGCATGTAAGGCCTCTAGTACAAAATCTGGTTTAAGTACATATTCAAAATTAGGTGCTACTGATATTAAAAAAAATAATAACATTAATAAAGAATCTAATGCAGCATAACAATACTAAAACAAACTAATCATGATATGTCAAGATGTAATTTAGAGTCAGTAGGTAATAACTGGTTCTAGACCAACACTCAATCCTAACAAAGGAAATAAATAGGACTCTTTTTTTCTATCAACCATAAAAATATTGTTCTTGAATCAGAGTCCCATGTTTAACAACTAAGTTCTATCATTTATTCATTCATTCCCTTATTCACCTTGGCATTGACATACTTCTGTAATTGATGTACCTTTACCTCTTTGAGTTTGATTTTCCTCTCCAAAGGTATTAAAAGAGTTGCATGTGAGATTGTTACTGAGTAGATGCTTATCTTAGTAGATGTTATCTTTTTTATGTATTTGAAAAATATTCAGTAAAAATAAACAGACTTAAAACATGGACGATTTCCAGTAAGATAAAGGAAAAAAATTATTGCTATCTTAGGATAGTCTATTGAAGAAGAGTGCATTCTTATAGATATATTGGGAGGAACTGATTACATTTTGATTGATTATCTTCATTTTAAAATGGAGATAAAATATCCATATCCTAAGATAATTTAGAGAATTGAAAAGCTAAACAATATCAGCAATATTTAGATCCTGACAAGTAAAGCTTTCATTAATTATTAGTGATTATGATAATTATAGTAGTGGTGATGATGATGTGTAAAGAAGTCTGAGGAGAGCTATGAGATGAGAGAGGGATGATTTGATATGTTATATTTAGGGTTTTATAAAAATGTTCTTAAGTAAATAGTGTCGTGTTCTGGTATTCCTACATAGAAAGGATATCCAAGACAAACATTCTGCCCTGAAAGATACATATTTTAACATCTTATTATTTAGGTGTACCACATAATTATGAAGCAGGAAGAACAGATCCATGAGTATGTAAAAAATGTAAAGCAAATTATCTATCTGAGATGCAGCACATATAATACTCATACAATCGAAGCAGCACAAAATATGATGTAAATCATTTTACTAAGTCAGATTAAAGGTGCTATTACTCATGGTTATGTAATACTATCTGTAATTTCTGTGTTAAACTTGACATTATAAATCCTTTAATCCATGTATTTAAAAGCCGTTCTATGGCTCATTTTTCAAACAGATTTCCGTTAACACATTTACTGCTAATGAACCACTAACGTGTTCTCTCTTTCTTAGATAAACGCTGTTGACCAACATTATTATTTGCTCCTCATATAATTATTTTTTTGGCTTTTTAATTTAATTGCTTCAATAAAAAATACACCAATAATGCATTTTTAATTACACTTCCCAGGTGACCTATGTAAAAAGAGGTTTTATAATGAAGCCACAATAATTAGCCTGTCACAGTCCAGTTTGGGGCTATTGTCTAGTTGTCCTTTCCATGGCTTGTGTGGCATGACTAGAATTCTAAAGACCTTGTGTATTATCTCCCATAATACTTAGGAAGGTATTAAAAATTGTGTGCAATACTGGCAGAAGCAGGCTTTCTAATTATTGTCAGCTATTTCTAGTGTGACGTGGTAAATTCCCTTGAGAACAGAAACAACAGCCCACTCCAGGGTTTGTAATAGGCCCTAGAGCCTAAGTAGTTGTAGACAGAGCTGTTTCCCTCTGGATAGATAATTGGTTTACATAGCAGCTCAACATCTGAACCAAATCCATTTTTTTTCCTATTGTGATTTTACTGTTTACTCTAATACACATAAACTATTTTGTTATATTAAACAGCGTATGACTCATGCTTTAATAGCTGAGTAAATTTGCATGTTCTGCCTCACCTGGAATACTAATGACTATTATGTCTGCCCATTTTTCATGCATGAAATATTAAATATTTGGTTTGTTAAGCACACATACTTTCTGTAAATAATGTGTCCTGGCAACTTGTTAAGTACAATTATCCTTTAGTTTCATTTTTTCATGGATAAAATATGGCTTTCACTTAAGGAGAAATGCAGATAATTTCCAAGAAATTTAAGGATAGTTGTCCTTATTAGTGTAGTATAATCAATTATTGAGAACCATTTGTAACTGTTTGCATACTACTGTTAATGGCAATATAGTGACACTTCATTGTGCAAACAGAGAAAGTATGTCAGATTCTCCTGGGTATGTAGATACCTTGCCTCACAGAAATAAATAAAAGTATTGTGGCATGCTGAAGTTTTATCTAGACTTGGTTTTAATATCTCTGGTCTGCTATTGCTATGTGTTGTAAGCAAATCCTACCATATTTTTTTTTTTTTTTTTTTTTAAGTTATATCAGATCTTCAAGTCACTACTTTTCTCTTCAATGCCCAAATGAGTAAAGGTAAAGAGCATTATCACAATGGGAACGTCAATGGTCTTTAAACGCCTTCTGAAAACACCTTCTACTATTTTGTGCTCTTTCCTCCATGCCTCTTACTTCTCCCTCCAATTGACAGTATAATAATCAGCTGACACTTTATGTTCTTACTGTAAATATGAGTATTTTCTATGAGTCTGTACTGGGTGGAATCCTGTGTAAGGCATTTGTTACTACTCAACAGAACAGTTCCACTGGCCATCGGTATTTCCTTCTCTACAATAAAGTGGCCCTGTTAGTAATTTTGGGGACTCAGAATGATAGGATTATTTGGCCAACTTGTATTTAAAGTCACAAGAATGGGCACAGATATTAGGTTATGACATTCTAATTTTTAATTTTATAGAAATAAATTATCTTCAGTGAATAAGAATATAAAGTGGGAACTAAAACATTATGTTGTATCACAGCAAAGTAATTGTTTCCCCTGTGTTTCGCCATTATGTTCAATAGAAAGGGATCCCTTCCCCACCTCACAGTAAATGGTACAAGTAGCTCCATCACTTCTAGCAAGCTATATAATCTCTCTGAGCTCAATTCTCTCCTGTGTAAAAAGAGAAAACAAATAACATCAACTTCATAAGGGGATAAATAGAGATTCTTTAAAGTACATAGAATAGTGCTTGAAACAGGATAAGCTCTCAATAAATGTTAGTTCATTTTCCTTCAATTAATGTATTTTTACGTCCAATTCTTTTTTTAGCGAGGTTAAGACAAAAATGTTACAAAAATATATATGACTGTAATTTTAATCAGAGATGCAGAATTTGCCCTTTGAAAAAAACATCTTCCAAATAATGATACTGTGTGCATGTGATATCATATGAAATGCACATACCTGTATGCCATTTTGAGTTTTTAAATGTCTGTGTTTGTATTTTAATAAAGATTCAATGAGGATTGATCCAAAAGTATTTTGGCAAATAATAAACATCCCGAAAGTGACAAAAACAGACAAAGATTAGAACACTTTGCTAAAAAAAAAAAAAAAAAAACAACAAATCTTAGAAGGGCAGAAAAGCAGAGTGAAAAAAAAATCAGTCATGTGAGTGGTCAAATACACTCTTTGGCAGTCTCATAAACTGTAGCTTAGATAGAAATATCAAGCTATTACTAATGGCTATTAATGTGTACATGCTTCATGTAATTTTATAGTATCTTATTTTAATATCTGTAATTTTAATGAATTGCAATTTAGGAAAGAAACAATTTCATTTACTTTATATAACATAATTATGGATCAAATTAACCCCACACTAGTCTTAATTACATTTAGTTTCATTTGGCTGATCAAGCAATTAACATGCCACTGTATTTTGGAAGTAAAAATCAAGTTGTTATGGTCTTTCTTCCAAAAAACATGTACTTGTTCATCTCAAGTGTAGCCACCATGTAAAATTATTTCTTGGAGTAGTTTTTTTTTTTTTTTTTTCCCCTGCATACTGTACACTCAGTATGTTGCTGCTCAAGAATAGGTATAATGAGGAAGTACTGCACCTGGGGTCCTGTTATATGTTACTGCTTAATAATCTGTCCTTCATGCAATCCTTTATCTACTACATTCAGATTGGTTTTCATGCACTTCTCTTTTAATTGGAACTAATTTTAGGTTTGCTATTACTTGTGATTAAACAGCCTCTTTACCACACATATATTTCCTTCCATTTATGTATTGTTACCTTCACAATTTTCTTTAGAAGAGAGTGATTTGTCAGGAAGAGACGATCTTTTTACTCCATTAGCTAAGTTATATCTATAAGGAGCATAATTTTAACAGCAATAAAAAATATTAGGTTTAATAATAATAGCATTCAGGACCATATGAATATCACTGCAACTAATCCTTTCCCACTAATTGAAAATGAAAATGGCCCTTTGCAATATGTGTGTATTGTGAATAATCCTAATTAGGATAATGCAAGGTTATTTTAGCACAGTTCAGAGGCAGGGTACAGTCTCAGAAAAACAGCTTAGCTGAAGTGTAGTTCATTTAGAATTACCTTGGAGTCTATGAGAAAACACAAACTTCCAGTCATGGACACTACAGAAGAGAGGTCCTTTAGAAAGCACCTGTTCCAAATTGTATTTAAACAGACTTAAAAATGGAAAAGGGCCCCGTATTGTGATATGTCTAATACTCTCCAATGGGAAAAAAAATAATTCTAAAAATCCTGACACCAGCCTACTATCCATAGTAGACTGTATCTCAAAAAGGCTAAATACAAGATATTTAAACAAACTCTGTGCAGGTATATGAGTTGCTCATATTCCAAAGGCTTTATTCTTTATTTCATGATAAGTATTTTCATCCTCCTCAGTCTGGATAAAGATAGTTTTCTCTTGACATTCCACATTGTGACTGGATTTGTCAGATTGCATCAGTCACATTTGATTACATTATATCATGTCAAGAAACAATGAAAAATAAGGTATGTTTCTTCTTTTTACTGAAAGTAGCAGGATTTGTGGTTCACTAGATTTTTAATGTAAATATTCCCTTTCACATATAATGATAAAAACAAAAATACATTAAAGTAGTAAAGAAATAAAGGGAACAAATAATGGCTGACAATTTAAACAAGATGCTCATTGTAACTGGTTTTATTTCACTTGTATGACAAAAAAATTATAGCTATGTGTGTTTATTAGTGATTTATTCCTTTTAAAAACTATGGTTAGAGTTTAAATGTTTATAGTGACTAAAGATCAATGTTTTATTATTAATTTGAACAACCATTTTTGAGAAGTTACATCATATTTACAATAAAATTTACACTGTCCTTACTTTGCTTTTATAGTGAAATAAGCATCCAAACAGATACTCTGTCAATAAAAATGGTCTTTGGCTAATAAGTGCGTATGGGCTATTTTAAATCAAGTCAAGAAAGCAATGATGGCAAGTGTTCATTGACTTTAATTTCCCACTTAAAACAAGACAAAATAGATAAAATAGGAGAAAAACTCTACGAATTCTCTCTTCTCTCAGTGACCTCCAGCCAAAGACCACAAGGTACACACCTGCACTTTAATAAGTTCTGATTATTACCTGTTTCAACAAGAGAGAACTTTTGTTGTACGTGTTGGAGGGCAGCTGGGCAGTGGGTTGGGGGTTGGTGGTGGTAAGCCTGGTACACAGGCTGCTTTTGCTCAGTAATTACCTCAGGCTCTAGTGGGGAGGGGTCAATACTAAGGCCTAAGGGCTTCCATGTCCCAGGTGATGTTGTCACCATTTTTTGAGAGCTTATTTGTTAAATGTCCCCTTTTAAACCACAAAAACCCTCTGAAGCTGAAGCTGTGAGGTTAGGCCTGTTGCCCAGAGTTACACATTCAGTGAGTGACTCAAAGTATGCTCAGGTGATTAACCAGAAAGCAACACCTAGGGGATCCATGCAGAAGGGACCCAGAGCAGGCAGAACACAGGGAGCTCTTACCAGGTTGAGGGGCCTGGAACCAGGTTGGCAGGGAGGTCTGGGGAGGGAGAACCTTGGACATTTGCTCCAAGCACCACACATGGACTTCACTGACCCCGGTCCTACATCTACTCCTATCTTATGTGAGGTTTCTGAAGCCCCATCTTCCCACAGAACCATCTGGTCCCACCTTGCCTCCCTGAGGTCCTGTCCTTCCAAACTGCTTCATGTGCTCTTGGGTGTGCCAGTGGCTTTCTCTGCCTCACCATCTCTGGGAGTGTGCTGGGGACAGCCAAAGGGGGAAGCCATGAGTCCCCAGTCAACCGTAGGAAAACTCATGGGCCTGGGGAGAGTCCTAGCATTGGTCCTGCATTCTCCAGGACCTCAAAGGTCCTCACACTTGCAACCAGATCTGAGCCCTCTACAGGGAACCGTGGTGTATGTCAGTAAAAGATTAACAGAGAGGACTTACTGTGTGGGTTCAGGCTTTGGCTGCGTGATTTGGCAGTGGTTCCAAGTAAGTGGGGGTTTGCTGTAGATTGGGTACGGTTAGTAAGTGAAGACAATTCTACTACTGGCTAACTTAAATTCTTATTTATCAAGCCAGACTACAGAGAGGTGAAAGCTCTATTGGTAAAGAAGCAGCAGTCACTCATAATTGCCAGGATGGGGGATGTTTGATAATTTTTTGTGGTTTGGAAGATGTTTTGCCTATGTTCTGGCCTGATTACAGAGTGGTATTGTTTTTGTCTTGTCTCTCATTATCAGAGTGGCCTTATCTGATGCTGATGTTCTGTAAAATCTTCTTTGTTCAACAGGAGAAGCCAAAGTTTAGCTGATCGTACCAGGCCAGCTCCTAGCAACACCAAGGCCCAGCTAATAGTCCCAAGCTACCAGCCCAGATGCCAGAAGCTGCCTTTTCCTTTCTCAGTTCTATGCCTTTTTATCTTGACTACCCAGCTGATTATAGTGGGTACTTGCCTAGAAGAAGATTTAGAATAATCCTATTTCTTTGTCTCTGCATATCCTTCCTAGGACACTCATCTACTCCCATGAAATTTCTGTGCTGGAAATTTCAACATCCATAAAACAGGTGTGAATTTTATCTTCACATCTAGATCTCTTCTTATTTTTTTGGCTGCCTACTTCTTATGACCCATTGAAACTTAAATTGTCTAAAATAAATCTCTGAATCTACCTCCTTAGATCTGCTCCTCCACAGAGCCATCCTGGATCCCTACCTCTTTTTTGTGTGTCACATCATTAGGACCTATTGATTCTACTTCCAAAATTCTGAAATCCATACTTCTATCTTTTTAGGAATCAACTCAGTAGTTTTCTTCTCTGATTTCACCTGGAAAAAACTAATCCCTACTTTCTTTCCAGTGTATATCCCTTTACAATGGTATGTATCACATCTGTTACAGCTCTTGATGTGTTTCACCATCTGGACTCTGATCTGCTTGTCCAAGTCTTAGTCATTTTTGCCTCTTGAGCCCCTTACATGTGAGGAAATATAGCATTAATGTTAAGACCCTGGGCTTCAAACTCACCTTGCCTAGGTTCTCTTCTTGAATTTGCCAGTTCCTAGCTATGAGATCTTGGCCAAGCCACTTAGCCCCTCTGGGCCTCAGTTTTATTATCTGTAAAATGGGGTTGTTAATAATAGCACCTACCTTATAGGGTTGTCATGAGAATTAATGAGGCATAAGGTATGTTCTTGAAACAACACCCAATACAAAGTAAGCCTACAGTAAATGTGTTAGTTATAATTATCACATGCCTGATACACACATGAGGCTCAGTAAATCTTTGTTGCATTGGGTTAATATTGGATTCCCAATCATTACATGTAGAACAAGCAGTTGGTTTAGAAGATAGGGACCGTATCCCATCTTTACCTAAGTTGAGTTATACTAGTAAGGTTCTAGGCAGGCTGGAGTCTATGGCTCTGCTACACCACTGAAAAGCACTAAATCAGCAGGTACAGGGGTTTTGAAATCAGTTAGTATTGAGTTTCAATATGGGCTCAGTTTTGAGTAAATTTCTTCAGGTTGATGAACCTCCTCTGTGAATTGCAAATAATATCTAATTCACAGGGTTATTTTGAGAATTAAATGAGTTATATATGTAAACAAATGAGCTGGTTACTAACCAGGTGACATATATTTGTTAATTATTTCCCCTTAATTTCCTCTCCCACTGTGCCAGGTCATACCATCCCACATACAACCTTCCATGTAGCATGGTAAGGGGCTAGGAAGGGCTACAGAGCAATGTCTTTGGAAGTCCCCATGAGACATTGCCATATATTGACATGAGACCTAGATCAGAAATGAAATCTATCAAGCTAGATACAACATTGCTTTTGATGGAAACACAGGATGTAAAGTGGGATTGGATTAACTAGCAATAGAGACAAATCAGTCAATGTTGGGCTCTGGTCAGGAAACCAGGCAGGATCCAGGTGGAGGCAGAGAGGACTACTTAAAGCAGGCAGGTCAGGTTAAGTCACAGCAACCAAGTGGGACTGGCACCACCCAGTGTCAGATTCTTTGGGATTGGTAAGGTTTGGATAGGCAGGGAAGGTCAGGCAAGGCCTGTCTCTGTGGGGAAAACGGGAACAATGAAATTTTCAAATAGAGTTGGTTGACTGGTATTGGAGGCCCAGGGAGGTGAGAGGATTGTCTAGAGGAAACACAGAGAGGATAACTGCAGGGAGCAACTACTTCTCTAAAGGCAGAAAGAAGAGTTTGGAGATATCAAAATACCCTCAAAGTGAGTAGTGGCTCTTTCAACTCTCAGATCCATACTCTCTGGTTACTGGTGCTGATATTAAACTGTCTGTTAGCTCCATATTATGCTTTGTGATACTGGGGCTGGGACTCTGCACACTTCACCCCTCCTTTACCAACTGTCTCCCTATAAAGTTCTGCTAATAAGGGGCAATATAAGGAGGTTATATAATAGGAGGAAGGGAAAGGACTTGCTCGGATCTCTTTTGCATGATGTTGCTATTAATGATACTCCAGCAACGGCCTTCACTCTCAGTATTGGTAATTGATACGTTTTCAGCTTCATCCCTCTCCTCCTAGAACCAGCCTTATCATGCTCCCTCAAAGGTCTCAGCACTAGCGAGAGTAGCCTTTCCTCAGCAAAAGTCCAGCCCTCTAAGATTCCTCCTCTGACCGTCTAGGGTCTGATATGCCCAACCACTTCCCTCTGCTGTCCAAGCCCTAGGGAAGTAGTAGCTTCTACCTGCAATTACTGTCTGTGCTACCCCACGCTTTCCTGTTGCCTCTTCAGTCCTTCAATACCTATTTAACCAATTTTCTATTTAAAATTATCTGCATTTCCAGACCAGATTCTGACTGACATATTCTCCCATGCCCTTATGAGATCTTTGGATTTGCACACAAAAAGTAGATGATGCTGGCTCTTTGTCTTTACTCTTAGGCAAACCAAACGTCTCGGAGAATGTCTGGGAGAGAATCGGGAATGTTACGGTTGTGGTATGCATTATCTCAAAGGAGAAGCACCCTGAGCTTTTCATTTCCACCCTCGCCATGACTGTCATTTATTGTTCACTGTCAATCTTTCTGTGCAGTACATATGAGGAAGACATAGGTCCCATGGCAACATCTAGTCAAGTATACAGGCACTCATTAAATATCTATTGATAAATGAAGTAAATACGGCATGTAAAAGTTTTCATACATCTGTGTGAAAATTATGATAGTCATCTATAACCAATACCCAATATTATTGTCATTCATAAAACTCTATGCCTATAATGAAATTTCTTCCATAATTCATGATTAAAAGAAGTTATGCAATAGAGTTCTTTTGTGACTAGAAAGATCCTTAACTTTCAAATAGCTAAATATATGTGTTGTGACTTTTTCTGAGTATTAAGGAAAATAAATGAACTTTATGAACTTTCTGGAGCCAGAATAACATTGAAAATTTTGAAGCAAATATGTAACTCATTCCTTACATTTTCTATTGAATAGAAATGTATTCAATAGAAAACTCAGACCTAGATGGAAAATCAGAACCTACTTTACACAGAGAATGAGTCCATATCAAAGTTTTTTTAACTTAAGTATTTTGAAACAATAGTTTAGCAATTGGACTTGGCTGGCAAATTAAGTTTAAAGTTTAGGAATTGAAGAATTTGTTAAAATTGAGGAGCATGTCCTGAAGAGAATTACACTATTGATGACACATGAATTAAAAGCACATTTTGTATATGTGTGTAAATGTCTGGTCCTTTAGTGACTTAAAGCCTGAAGGTCAGAGAGGTTACATGAGTGGCCCCATTCAGGTTTTTTAACTCTTGATATGTTTGATAGACACACACACACACACACACACACACACACACACACACAGTATGTGTTTAAGCCTGATTAAATCACTAAATGAGATAATGTGACAGGATGATAAAGGTTATCCAAAAGTTGATGAATAAATGCTCAGGGACTGAATTTCAAGACATGATTCTGGAGAGAGGAACATTGTGGGAGATTGAGAAACTTGCAAGCCTAAATCTCCTCAAATAGATAGTTAGGGTATTTATAGGGATTAAACACAAAACATGAAAGACTAAAGGCGTCATTGATTTGGAGGACATAGGGTAATAATTCCTCCTACTCATGCTGTGGACTTAGGGTGGAGAAAAATACTGTTTAACAGGAACAGCATACACATAACACTGAACTTGTTTTCCTGTGCAACCCCTGGGCAGAGTACATGGATTGTTAAGTCCTTTAAATTTACAATTTGGTTATAGAAAAAGGAAATGGTAGAGGGAATGGAGATGTGACCAGACAAAGTTGTTCTACCAGATATTTAAAAAAACAAAATTTTAACAACTGCATGTTCATAATTTCTAAATATTTAAAAAATAAATTGCAAAAGTTTATAAGGTCATTATGAATGATGACGATAATTTCACCTTCAAAAATACATGTGTATATGTAGTTATGTGATATCTTAATATAAAATTCCATGACTTTATTTGGAGTACATGAATTGAGTATATTATCCTCAATTTTCTTATTTGTGGAGAGAAATGAAGCTCTTTCAAACTTTTAGAGTAAAACATTATTGAGATTTTTCTACATGATACAGAAAACATAGATAAGAATTTCTCCCTGTTAATCTGCATGGGTAAATGTTCTCTGTGAATGCCTCCTTCATTCCTGTGTCCATTTCTGGGGAAGAAACAAAATAATCTATTTTGACACTTTCTTAAGAATCTCTAAGATAAAAATGTCGTACCAGTTGTGGCTTAGTGATTCTGTGCAGGAGCAGATCGTTATAACCTATAATCTTAAAACCATAGACTGTCAAAGTTGTAAGGGGTCTTTAAAGTAATTTAACCAAAGTCCAATTGTCCCCCAACTTGCTATAAGGTGGTCATTTACTTATGTTTAAATATCTACACTGACAGAAATTTCATCACATTTTGAGATAGTTTATACAGTAACCACAATGATTGTGACTAACGCAGCCTCATGAGGTCAGAATGAGGCTAAACCCATTGATGTGAAGGGCCATACTCTATCACCTTGGAATCAGCATTTCCAGGAAAAATGCCCATTTGTTTCTCCCGTGACAGTTTCAAGTTCCTTCCCCATCCTAGCCATCTGTTTTCAGAAGTAGAGAAGGATGCTTTCCATTGACACACTCTTCTTCCTACTTCCCACATTTAAAGACACACCCAGTACTACTTTGTAGTTACTTATATCTGTGTTTCCCAAAGTAGATTCTGTGGAACTTGATTCTCATAAACATACTCAAAAAAAGTTTCAAAGGACAAATACATTCAGGAAACATTGCAAATCTTCTCATGGTTATTTATAGTGACAATTATGATACTAAAAGCTCTAAGAGGCCTCGAGAAAAGAAATCTGTTTAACTTTCTATAGTTTAATATTTCCCAAACTTCTTTGATCTTAGAAACCTTTTTCAAGTAACATTTGTTAGCATTTCTTTAAACCAACAGTTCTTTAGAAATGTATGTTGAGAAATGCTGGCTATAAATTTACCGAGATGTCAAATCATAGGAGGAGGGCAGAACAAATATTTGGTCAGATAAACTTTTACTAATGGGAGATGTCATGCAATGAGAAGAAAAGGCAACATTGTCACCACAATATCATCATTTTCCGCCTTTGCTCTCTCTTGTTTTGCCCAAACCCTCCCTTGTGTGTCACTATTTTGCCCCTGTTTGTCTTGGTTTCCACATGAGCCATAGAGCCTTATATAGAATTACAAGTCAGAGAACATTTGTAAGAGCTCTACGGAGCCTTAAAACATCTTAAATAAGACCACAATTGTTCTTTTTTTAAAGAAGAGCAATGGATTAGGAAGAATTAGCCAGAGGAAGTATTACAAGCATTCATCTTCCTTCATTATACTTTAGAGACGAGTGGTTATATGGCATGCAATTCTTTGCCAGGCCTAAAAAAGAAAAAAAAAAAAAGAAAAAAAAGTCCCAAACCTTCTATGAATATTTCATAATTAAAGATAATTTATTCTGAAGTGGAGTTTACCAAAGACATTCCTAGAAACAGTGCCTTTCATTTGGATGACAAGCTCTGGGACCAGTGTAGAATCTTAACGAGACATGCCCAAAAGGAGGAAAAAAAAAAAGGTCCTATTATTTAAACTATATTTTATAGGTAAATGCTAGGAATTGTGGCTTTCAGCTGATATTTTCTTGTTGTGATTTGGTGTTATTTGCATCAAGAGTTTAATACTTTTGACCTCTGTTTTATTACTTATCAGTAATTTTACAGCTAACAACCAAACTAAAGCAAAATCAGAAGATAGACACAATTGCAGTAGAATCTACAGAGAATACAGTTTACCTACCTCTACCAAACCAATATAAAACCCCTCCATCGCTATAAAGGGTCACTCTCAAATCAGGGTGCTCAATCTAGATTGCTTGATTAGACAATATTTTTAAAAATTAAGAGAAAACACTCCTATAATAATGTGATGGTTTCATTGACTAGAAATCAAGATTTTCTTTTAAAAATCTTTTTTTTTTTTAAAGGACATTAACCAATACTCTCCATAACAATAATCACTGTATTTCTAGATTGAGGAAACTAGTAGAAAATAAAATCTCCTTTATTGGCAGTCAACAAATGTTAAGAGAAACCAAAACAAAACAAAAACCCCTGAAAACAGAAGCAGCAGGATTCCTCAGAATATAGAACTGAGAAAATGGAATTGACTGAGATGTTGCCCAACAATCATAATTTATGAAGTGATACATATATATGTATATTTTTTCCACACACACACACAGACATGCATACGCACACACACAAGAACCATCTCCAAGAATGTACTGCATATTGAAATTTGACAGGAGAAAAAAAATGAACATGGCCCTCCTTTATTCTGTGGTGTTTAAAATTGGAATTTTTAAGAAATGAGTTCATATAATATAGTTAGAAAAGCAGATGAGTTTATTTCTGCATTTATTTCAGTGTTTTGACTATGAAACTAGCTGGTATCAATTAAAAGATGTTATTATTCTGCTAGACATTCAAAAATTTTGTGGAATTCGTATTTTCAGATTGGGGACTATCTCTAAATTTTCCTAAACACAAACACCATCTCATTAGACTCATTACCTTGCGGTCTGTAGAGAAACACAGTCTTAGAAGGACAGTGTTGGCTTTTGAATCCCAGTTCTGCCACTTATTAGCTGTGTGATCATAGGCAAGTTATTTCCCACTCTGAGCCTCAACCTTTGATTATTGGTGTGTAAAGTAGGTGTAACAAGCAATGCCATCCTCTCTGTGCTGTGGTCATGGCTTATGTAAGATTCCTGAGTGTCTTCCCTTTAGCAATTATGTAGTAAATCTTATATCTTCTCTTTCTTTTCCTCCTCTTCCTTCTCCTCTTTCTTGTCCTCCAACTACCTTTTATTTTCCTCCTCCATTTTCTTATTGTCATTATTAAATTCCCTGCGATTGACATCACATTTAGAATTACCATAGAATTTCACCTCTCCATGGAATCAGACTTCACTAGATTAAAGGCAAATGTGCCCTAACTGCAGTAGCCAAGAATAGAGTTACCTTGATAAATGAATGAAAAAGAAATGAGAGGAAGAGAACTGTGGTGCCTCAGCTTCTCAGACTTCCGCCTTCCATTAACTTCTCCTTTAAAATATGCCCAATGATGCAATGAAATGATTGTGAAGGAGCCTCTCAGAGGAGCTGGCTTGAGGATAATGATGGGAAGTGTGTCTCAGCCTGAACTGACCTTGCTACCAGCAGAATTATATATATGGTATATCTTCCAGCTTCTCTCCTGTCCCACCACACTCACAGGCCTGTGTGTATGTGTGAGTGGGGGGTGAGGGGTGGGGGAGGAGTTAAGAATTCAGTGGCAAAAGTTGAAGAAATTATGAGGATTCTGACATTTAACAATTTCTTTTTGCAGTGCCTTATAATTTTTAAATGTCAGAGAGAACTGGAGTGGCTATTAAGTCTGAGATCTTAGCACAGAGTTAGGTCAGTTTTATTTTACTAAAATTGGCTTGTTTATTTCTAGCAAGTAAGCATTGCATTCCAATGTGACCAATTCTTTTCTTCATCTGTAACTACTCTATCATTGGTTTTAAGACCAAGGACCACAATTTCAAAGTCAAAGCAATAAAAACAAAAGTGGATTTATTTTATTGGTTATAGTGGTTTTTGTCTATTAGGGTAATAAAACAAGAAAGAAGCTAACATATTTGATGTGTTTCACATCCAAATAGTTTTATTACTGAGAGTCTTATCAATAAGCAGCATAAGTGTGCCTATTCAGAGTCCTCACGGTCACCTTCAGAGTAATATTTATATTTAGATTTTCTATAGTAATCAATTAGTCTGCAAAATAGTGTTCTTTCAAAAGCAACCCCCAAAAAATAATCCAGTAAATTACATTTTCATTTAACTTACTCTCAATAAAACAAAAGAAAGTTCTAATATCTGTAATTAATACCAAGTTATTTAGTATGTGACTTGCCAATAGGAGGAGCAAATTCTGGATGTATAACCGATTCTGCTCTCAAATATTTTTTTCTGATCTTGTATGTACACAAAGAAGTTTGGAATGATTGGTTCCCCATCGTTAAGGCTTGGTTCAAAGGCCATATTCTTAAAGAAATTTTCAAAGACTCCTCCAGTGCGGCGTCCAGCACGACAAGAGCAGTGGGAAACGAGAAGGGCGGCACAAGGCTAAGAAAGACAGCAGACAAGAGTAGAGTGCAAGCGGGGCCAAGGGACTCAAGCCTCAAGGACTGAGCCCCGAATCGGGCCAACGCATGACTTTTATTAGTAATCATACAAGGAAGTAAAGTTTGATTTTTCTATGGTCCACGAGTCACGTGCTTGACTGGCTGTACTTCCTGAAAGTCCCCATTGTGCTCCAACACGTACTGTGCCTTTACACACATGCACAACCCCAGGTGATGGAATCACTGTACTGAAACCATCGGATAAGAGAGCCTGACCGATATTATTTCATCGGTTCCCAGCTTTCCAGGACGCTCCCCCAAGGAAGCTTTACCGATATTATCCCGTAGGGTCCCAGCTTTCCAGACACTTCCTTAGGACGTCATGGGGAAGGCGCAGGAAACAGACAGTTCGGCAGCTGTAAGGCAATACTCCAAATGGGAGCATTTTCTTCCTACTCTGAATTTCCAAAATGTCTTAAGTATACATCTTATGTATTGATTATTAGTTTCTATCTATGTTATTATTTCTATACAATTTGTATCTTACCTATTTAAATGTCGGTCCAGGAAAGAAGGGCACTTGTCTTATTCACTTTTATATTAACCTCAGTACATTACACAAAATAAATACCCAGATTACTAAATATGTGAATGAATGAATGAATCCCCAGTTCACATTCATCAGCTGTCAAAGTCACACACACACACACACACACACACACACACACACACACACTTGAAAGTTTTGCCATTAAACTAAGTTTAAAATTTCAGAGTCAGGAGTAATCCCAGAGGTCGTCCTGTTTCACTATTTGTCCATATTTTACTCATGGAGAAGATGAAGCTCAGAGAAACTGAACACCAAAAGCAAGAAAAACAATATGTCCAAGAACACATAGTAAAAGTGTTTTGAACTGAAAGTAAACTTAAAGAATAAATTACTTGAATCCTGTATTATTTTCTGAAACTCTTATGTATGTATGTATGTTTGCATGCATGCTATATGTATGTGTTCATTCATTATTTCTAATCACATATAAGAGGCCCAATAACGTAGATCAGAAATTACCAGCAGAACCCAGACTAGAATGCTGTTCTTCTAGTCATGCATTATACAACCTGGAAATGATATTATTTCTTAGATGCATGGACCAATTATTTACCTCTCCATTTGGCTCAACCAAAGAAACTCACAGGCATGATATGGAAACTGGAGCGATGTGAGAATGCCAATATAGACAGATCTAGAAGGCTTAAAGGAGATAACACAGATCTCTAAGACTGCAAAAACAATTAATAACTCTTGGCCTACTTTTTACCTTTATGTTAGTATATCACTTTCCTCTTTTTATAAAATAATCTTTCTAGGGGTGATGGCATCTGGATTCTATAACTGTGAAGAAGAAATGCATTCTCACATGTCACCTCTCACCTTTGAAGAAGAAAGAGCCAGAGAAGTTTTTAAGATTATAAACTGAATTGGAGCTAGAACCAGAGTTTTAACCTAAATATTTAAACTCATAGCCTTTTATCCTTTTCATCTGGTGTTGCTTCCGCATATATGCGAATAAGGATATATTAAATGAGGAGCGCTTATGCTTCTATAAAAAAACTAACAGTTGTGCTAATTAAATACTTTTCAATTGAGGAAATATGAAATATTATGTGAACTTGCAGCATAAAGATGCCAGTGACTATACTTTATAGGTCATGAAAATTAGAGAAAGCCCTTTTATACAGCGTTCTTTATCCAAGCAGAGACTCAACTCTAAACATTTGGACATTATTTGGTTAGTGATTCTGTTATATGTTAGTTAGTTCAGTTTTGTTTATGGTTTTCTTGGATAGCTCAGCTGCTTTTTATGTAAACAAACACAATAACAAAATCAAACACAGAAATATAGTATGTGGGTACTTGGATAAACATGGTTGATAATTTGAGGTATCCTTCCAAACCTTTTTATGCATATATAAATATATATGTAAACATATCATATAAAGATATTTAACATTTTAGTCAGATGTGTATTATTCTATAGTTGGATTTTAAATTTCATGGTATGATTTCTATATTCTATAATGTATTTAACTGGGCCAAAATGTCAGAGTAGGTAAACGCTGTTCTCACCTCCTCTCAGGACCACACATCAGTCACAACTTAACCACAGAACAACCATAACAACTGTTATTGAGAATCTCCTGAAGTCTAGTTGAACCAAAGCCCTACAACTAAGGACATACAGAAGAAGTCACCTTGAGACTGGTAGGAGGGCCAGAGACTCGGAACAGGATAGTCCCACACCTGCATGCGACAATTAAAAATTGGGAGGGAGATCTCAACTGAGGAGGTCCCCCCTGATGAGCAAGGGGTTGCAGCCCCTCCCCCACCCAGGGTTTCAGTGCAAAGGAGAGAAGTCTTCGTAACTTCTGGCTATGAAAACCAGCAGAGATTGTGGCTGAGTTAGATGGAGGGCAACTACACTCCCAGGTGCTCCTCTTAAAAATGGCACACATTCTTACTCACTGATGGACTCACTTGCTCTGGGCTCCAGCGCTGAGGCAGCAGCTCAAAAGACACCAGGGACATATGGGGATGAACTGAATTGTCTAGCATCAGGGTGAGGGCTGGAGAAGCAGCTTTCTGCCAAACAGAGAAGCTGGTGGAAGCCATTGTTTCTTTGTCGAGCCTTCCCCTTCTATGCGTGCAGGCACAGGCAGATGCATCTGAGTCTCTATCAAACTAGCTATCACCTTTTGTCTGCCCCATCCTAGTGATTCCTGAGACCACACCCCAACCAACATTCAGACACACCCAAGCCAATTTCTGTATAAATGACCTGGCTTGGCTCATGTTGTGGACTGTCCTAAAACCTTTCAAAAGTTCAGAAAACCCAAACAAGCAGCATCTAGCTTTGGTGTGTCCTATACCACTGGCTGAGCAGCTCTAAGCCTGGCACTAGTGACAACTAGCCTTGGTTAGTGGCTTGGCCTTTCAAGATACCTCCAAGCACTGTACAGGTGGTGGGCATTTTTGGGTTGCTTTATGGCTCATGCCAGGTGGCTCTAGGAAGGGCAAAGACTGAGGCTGAATTTGGCTTGCAGCAGGTTCCCTCCCAAGAGTTCTTGGGGCTGGCAGTCCAGGTGGCCAGATTTGGACTGAGCCAGAGCATCAATTGGCCACCTCCAAAAACAACATACCAAAAGGGCAGACTGGGCAGGCACCAGAGCCCTACTTTGTAGGGCCAGCCCCTGTACAACAGTTCCTCCACTGTAGTCACAGCCAGTTCTCATGACCAATCAGCTTAAGGGTCAATCCCTTCCACTGATGTGCAAACAACCATCAAGTCTCAACTAGAACAGAAGGACACACTCAATCCACATAAGGGACACACCTGGAACACCCATCTTTGGTGACCCAGGAGATTGCACCACTGGGTCTCACAGGACACTTACTACATAAGACCATTTTACTAAGACTGGGAAGCATAGCAGCACTACATAGAAACAAACACAATAAGGTAGCCAAAATGGGGAAACAAAGAAACATTTTCCAAATAAAAAACAGAACAAAGCTCCAGAAAAAAATCTAAACAAAATGAAGACAAGCAATCTACCAGATGCAGAGTTCCAAACATTGCTTATAAGGATACTCAGTGATCTCAGGGAGAGCTTCAACAAAGAGATAGGAAACACAAAAAATGGAGATAAAAAACATAAAAAAGAACCAGTCAGAAATAAAGAATACAATAACAGAAATGAAGAATCATGAAAGGAAATCAACAGTAGATCAGATAAAGCAAAGGATCAAATCAGTGATTTAGAAGATTAGGTAGAAGAAACATCCAATCAGAACAGCAAAAAGAAAAGAAAAAAAAGAATCCAAAAAAATGAAGAGAGTTTAAGGGGCCTATGGCACAACATCAAGTGTACCAACATTTGCATCATAGGGGTACCAGAAGGAGTAGAAAGAGAACAGGAAATTGAAAACCTACTTGAAGAAAAAATGACTGAAAACTTCCCTAACCTGACACAGGAAATAGAGATACAAGCCCAGGAAGTGAAGAGTCCCAAACAGGATGAATCCAAAGAGGCCCACACCAATACACATCATAATTAAAATGCCACAAGATAAAGACAAAGAGAGATTCTTAAAAGCAGCAAGAGAAAAATCATTTAATTACCTACAAGGGAGCTCCCATAAGACTATCAGCTGATTTTTCAACAGAAACTTTACAGGCCCGAAGGGGCTGGCACAAAATACTCAAAGTGATGAAAAGCAAGGACCTACAACCAAGATTACTCTACCCAGCAAAGCTATCATTTAGAATTGAAGGACAGGTAAGGAGCTTCTCAGACAACAAAAAGCTAAAGGAGTTAATCACCACCAATTTAGTATTACAAGGAATGATAGAGGGGCTTCTTTAAGAAGCAGAACTAAAAAACAAAGATCAAAAATGTGAATAATAAAATGGCAATACATATCTATCAACAATTACTTTAGTGTAAATGGATTAAATGCCCTAACCAAACTATAGAGTGGGGCTGACAGATGGCTCAGTTGGTTAAAGTGCGAGCTCTGGGCAATGGGGTTGCCGGTTCGATTCCCACATGGGCCAGCGAACTGCATCCTCTGGCAACCAGAATGAAGTCAATGAGGGGCCGCTCAGCTCCCGGGTGGCCAGATTGCTCAGTTGGTTGGAGCGCAAGCTCTCAACCACAAGGTTGCCGGTTCGACTCTCGCAAGGGTTAGTTGCTGCGCCCCCTGCAACTAACAATGGCAACTGGACCTGGAGCTGAGATGAGCTCTTCACAACTAAGATAGAAAGGATAACAACTTGACTTGGAAAAGTCCTGGAAGTACACACTGTTCCCCAATAAAGTGCCATTGCCCTTCCCCAATAAAATCTTAAATGAAATCTTAAAAAAATAAAAAGATAGAGTGGTTGATTGGCTAAGAAAATGAGACCCAAACATATGCTGCCTCCAAAAAGACTCACTTCAGATTGAAAAGCACACACAGACTAAAAGTAAAGGGATGGTAAAAAGATAATTCATGAAAATAGAAACAAACAAATAAAATAGTTAAGGTAGCAATACTTACACTAAACAAAATAGACTTTAAAACAAAGGCTGTAACAAGAGACAAAGAAGGATCCAGGAATCCCACTTGTGAGTATTTATCCAAAGAAACCCAAAATGCTATTTCGAGGGGATGTGTATATCCATTTGTTCATTGCAGCATTGTTTACAGTGGTCAAGATATGGAGACAGCCTGGGTGTCCATTGATGGATGATGAATAAAGAGTAGGAGGTACATATATACAATGACATTTTGTATTCATTGCAATATTTGCAACAATGCACACTTGGCCATGGGTGGGAATGTATTCTTGCCATCTGTGGTGGCATGGATGGACCTGAAACGCATTGTGCTGAGTGGAATGTCAGACAGAGAAAGACATATGCAATCTGATTTAATTTATATGTGCAATCTAGAGAACAAAATAAACAAACAAAACAGAAACTCATAGATACAGAGAACATAGTGATGGTTGCTAGATGGGAGAGGGGCTGAGAATGGGTGAAAAGGGAGAAGGGATTAAAAAGTACAAATTGTTACAAAATAGTCATGGTGATGTAGGGTATAGCATAAGGAATATAGTCAATAATATTGTAATAACTATGTATGATGTTAGATGGGTACTAGATTTGTTGGGGTGATAGATGGGAGGGGATTTGGGGGACAGGGTGGAAAAAAGGTGAAAGCATTAAGAAGTACAAATTGGTAGTTACAAAACAGTCATTTGAATGTAAAGTAAAGCATAGAGAATATAGTCAATAATATAATAATAACTATGTATAGTGCCAGCGGAGTACAACACTAGTCAGGAGATTACTTTTTAAATTATATAACTGTCTAACCACTATGCTGTATTCCTGAAATTAATATAAAATAATATTGAATGTCAACTGTAATTAAAAATTTTTAAAAGGGATAAAAAAGGTGAAAAGAAATAAGAGGTTCAAATTTCCAGATAAAAAGCAAATAGGTCATAGGGATGTAATGTACAGCATGGGGAATATAGTCAATAATATTGTGATAGCCTAGTACAGTGTCAGATGATTGCTGGACTTAGGGTGATCACATCTTTAGGTATATAAAAGTTGATTAACTGTTGTGTACACCTAAAACTAATATAATTTTGTTAGACTACTCTGCAGTGGAAATTCTGTCCCTTACACTTTCACATGTGATTATTTTCTTATGATGAAATCTTAGCTGTAGAATTGCCAGATATTGAAGGTTGGGTTTCCCAAAAGCATACTCTGAAATGCAGATTTCATTTAGAAGGTATATTAGGAAGTGATCCTAGGGTCAGTGCTTGTGGAATGGAAAGGAAAGAAGCAAAACCAATGAACAGTTGGTTGCTATGAAGTCTCACAGAATGTCTCTGCTGATTCTTCAGGGAAAATTTAAGCTGAGATGGCTACTTAGAGTTTCCTCAAGTTAGAGTGAAGTGGACAGGCCCTGAATTGATTAGTTACTAGACGCAGCCTACCCAAGAAGGAAGGGAGCCCTCCAGCTAGGTGGCTCTCTTCACACAGGGTAATTTCTAAAGACAGTTAACAGCTGAGTACTGGCCTTTTCAATAGAATTTGGAGAAAAGGGGAAGATAAACACATGCGCTCGAATTGCTATCTCTATAGTGAAATCTTCTGATATTTTTCAGTGCCTGTGTGGAAGAGAGAACATATCATTCGTGATCACTATAGTGTACTAATCTACCCTAATCCTGGAGGGCATGAGCTATGGGTGCATGTGCATGAATCTTCAGTGAAGAATAAAACTGAAATGCTATCACATTTACTACTCATTTGAATTGCTCCAAAATGTTGATAACCTACATTTTAAAGTTGTTGATTAATATATAATTAAATGGTAATATGATTTGTAAAGTTAAAGATGAAATACAATGAGAACATTTATAAATTTTCTGAGATCATGCACAGAATATCATAGTAATACTAATTTTCTTATGAAAAATTTAAAATTATTGTATTACTTTTTATACTATATATGGAAATGCTATACATAATATATGTAATATACATAATACTATATATTTTTCAATATGTACACTGAAAATATATATAGTAATATACAATCTTTCTGCCTACTAGTGTCTAATTTGTAACATTATTTTTTAGTCATATCAAAACATGAATCTTTATAAACTACACAGCTGTGTTAACAAAGATGGCTAAAAGTGGATCTTAAAGTTTCAGATTGCAGATGGTAAGAACATTTTCTGTCAATATGTTCTATTGTTTCCTCTTGATGCCTCACCCCACACAATTAATACAATTAATTAAAATAATAAAATATATTACTTACAAAACTTAGTCTTAAGTAGAGCCAGATACAAAATCTATACTTCCCATAATGGAAGATATATACTATACAATGGAATAAAGTGATAAATTTTAAATACATGGTATAATTATTTTTTTCCTGTTGCTATCTATTTTTTTATAAGTGGCAAGAAAGTACAAAATAATTATAAAGTCTCTGTTTAATAAAAGAAAAACTATGAATTATGCAACTTATGAAATCTTACAGCTTTAAAGATTTTTGAAATTAAAAATTTTCCCTGCTCTTTTCACTCTTGTCATATTTTTTTCTCTTCTTCGTAATAATTAATAAAATCCTTCTGAATGATTTCTTTGTTGTTTATTTCAGAAGAGCCAGATTATTCAAGTGTAAAATAGTTTTTAATAACATATACTCTATTTTCTATTTGTCCATGGGTGCTTTGGTCATACATTAGAAAAAATGAGAACAAATACAGATGTATTATGAGATGAACTTTAGACACCAAATAAGTATTCCCTGGAGGGGAAGAAACAGAAATATGAGCTGCTTACTCTGAGAGCTTTTCAAATCCTCTAATCTATTTGAAATTATTTTGATGCTGTTATTTAAAGGATAGAGTTTCGTTGTTGCACGCAGGCTTGAGTCTGGCATTTTCTACCTATGCTATCTTAACAGTTAGGTTTCTGGAGTAAGAATTTCCTTTCATTCACCTGAAGTACAGTTGGGTGTTTCTACTTACCATTACATTTTGACATTTTGACTCAAGTGAAATTTTTACATTTCTGCTCATAAAATAGATATTTCCTGACGGGGGAAGAAAGGAATGTGGAGATTGGGGGAAACGTCCCAAATGACCCACAATGTTTATATATATATATATATATATATATATATATATATATATATACACACACACATTATAATATATATAATATATATGTATATATATTATATATGTGTGTGTGTATATATATATTATGTTATATATGTATTATATATAATATAATGCATATATATAATATATATATATATTTTATATATATATATATATATATATATATATATATATTCCTACAGATTGACGACAATACTCTTTGCCTCCATAGCTTTGTGTATAGGTTTCATATTAAATAAAACACAATAATTCAGAGCTATATTTAGAGAACTACTCACATTCAAAGCATTTTCAAGATGTCTCTAAAACAACATAAATGCAAAAAATTGCACCATTGTTTCATTGTGTTTACTTATCCATAGACCGCTTTGTACGAATATAAAACTTAATGGCTGCTCCTTAGAAAAGTAAGGGATCTAATGTGTATTTCATTTTAACTCTGTTTAAAATAAAGCATCAAGGTGCTACTCGGCTTTAGTGGACTGTTCTTGGATTAAGCCCCACTTTTTTTTTCATTTTTATGAAATTCATTGGGGTGACATTGGTTAGTAAAATCATATAGGTTTCAAGTGTACAATTACAAAATACATCATCTATCTACTGCATTGTGTGTTCACCACCCAGAGTCAGTTCTCCTTCCATCACTATCTATCTGACCCTCTTTACCCTCGTCTTCCACTCCCCCTCCCTCTGGTAACCACCAAACTGTTGTCTGTGTCTAAGAGTTTTTGTTTGTCTTGTTCCTTTGTTGCTTTCAGTTTTATATGCCACATATAAGTGAAGTCATGGTTCTTGACTTTTTCTGTGTTACTTCCTTTGCTTAGCATTAATTATAATCTCAAGATCCATCCATGTTGTTGCAAATGACAGTATTTCATTTTGTTATGGTCGTGTAATATTGCATTATATACCTACATGAACCACATCTTCTTTATCCAGTCATCTATTGAAGGACTCTTTGGTTGTTTCCATGTCTTGGCCACAGTGAATAATGTTGCAATGAACATAGAGGTACATATATTTTTATGGATAAATGTTTTCAGATTTTTTTGGTAAATATCAGAAGAAGGATTACTGGGTCATATGGTAATTCTATTCTTAATTTTTTGAGGAACATCCATACTGTTTTCCACAGTGGCAGTACCAATTTACGTTCCCACCAGCAGTGTATGAGGGTTCCTTTTTCTCCATGACCTCTCCAACACTTGTTATTACTAGTTTTGAAGGAAGTTTTTGAAACTCCAACATTTCCAAACTTGGTCCTGGGGAACATATAGAGACTAAGTTGAATCCATTGTGACTCTCCAGTAATAGAAGCAGAATAATCAAAATAACATTTTGATAGCATAAAAACAGCATTTTGATTACTAAATGGCAGATACATTTCTCTATTTCTTATAATCCTCAACTATTCTGTTAAAGTAGGTTATTTTAACCACTTTTATAGAACAAAACAAACACACAAACGAAGGACTAGAGCGAAATGGTGGTGCCACAATTTAAACACAATACTGTCTTACTGAAAAGGCTTCATTGATTCCATCTCATGTAATTGTCCCTGAAATATTCTAAAGCCTGTATTGATTCCATGACTTGTAGGTACTACAATGCATATGAAATCACAAGAATGAGGGTAAGCATGGCTGAGATGAATCATAATTCTCGACTTCCTTTGGCTCCATCCAAGAGTTTAAACCAAGCAGTCATAACAGAAGAAATGAATGAAAGCATTTACATATAAATTCTACAATGAATGCTCAATAACATTCCAGCCAGGGTAGATGGAAACACCTCAGATTAATGACAGATATGCTGAGATTCATAGATATAGAATATCTGAGTTCTTAAGGTAGTATGTTTACCCCCCTGGCCCAAGCTCTTGTCTGTCCCCTCCCAGTCACTCTGCCATATTTGTCAGTATAGGAACCTTTACATTTAAAGAACACCCTTTGCATAACTGCTCCTGTTCTGACTTTTGCCACACTTCATTTATCACAGCAATATTAAGATAGTAACATTTACAGGACACATCATGTTCTTCTAAACCACTGTGTCTTTGATCAAGCTGAGCTCTGGTTGGGATGTTAAGACCACTACCATCTTACTAAACACAGCTTATTTACTTTGGGTCTCAGCTCAAAGGCAGGCTCTGTGACTACGTCCGTAAGTTTCCAGGTAGAACAAAGCAATTTTCCTCGGCTCCTTCACACTTTTGTATATATCTTTACTTAAAAGTAATTACTCAGATTAAAATGATTTGTTTTTATCTTTCATTAATACCTTCTCATTGTACTCTAAAATTAATTCTGACAGAAACAATGCTCTCCCAGCTTAAACTGATAAATACATCAGAGCAGAACCTCCCACTAAAATTTAATTAATTGTTTAATAATTGAAATAGAAAAGAAGGCCACAAGCTCTCTTTATTTTTAGCTTTTCTTTTTGGCAAAAAAAGAAAAAAAAAAATATATATATATATATATTTTTTTTTTTTCCCCATAAAATTAATGATGGAAATACATTCTCAGGATTATACACTACTATGTACATAAAAAAGATAGTTTCAAATTCCCATTTGACAAGAAAATTAAAGAATACATATTAATAAAGAATTATTCTATAAAAAAATTAAAATTAAGAAAATATTCAGTATTCTTTAAGGAAATTATATTTATTATTTTCCTTTCATGGAATTTTGTTTAGTGTTCCTATAATTTAAGCACTTAGAGTTAGGTGACCACATAAATAGAAGGTTAATGGACAGAAATTTTTGTACTTTGTATTTAAGTAGAAACTACCA
Source organism: Rhinolophus sinicus (assembly GCF_057876585.1). Taxonomy (NCBI): domain Eukaryota; kingdom Metazoa; phylum Chordata; class Mammalia; order Chiroptera; family Rhinolophidae; genus Rhinolophus; species Rhinolophus sinicus. The sequence continues at coordinate 153,854,262 of NC_142517.1, read as the reverse complement.
AAGGAAAATACCAAAGATTTAATCCATTTTTCATGAATTATCATCAAAGTGGTTTTTGTATACTGTTTTCAATTTAAGTTTTAGATTATATATTATGGAAATACTAATGCTGTGTGCTTTAATATTTTAAGTAAGTTAAAACGTCAGTATGTTTAAAATAACATAATCACTATGAAACATTAAAAATATGTCTAAAAGTATTGCATTCAGGATGTATATATTCAGGATGTGTATCTGATACTTGTATCTCTAAAATAAATATATTCTTGAAATATTTTGGGGAAAATATACCATTTTAAGAATTATTTTATAATGGTTAATTGTACAACATTTATTACATTGTATTCCAATTTTTCTTTTATTATTTTTCAAAGATACACAAGTGTGTAACAAAATAAAATTAATCTCATGAAATTCAGAGGGGAAGTTTTATACTGCAGACTTCTAAGCCTAGAAGTGTTATTCACTGAATGATTTGGGTGGAATTAGAGAATAAACACTAGGATCATCAAAAGGTCACTAGGAAAAACTGACTCAAAATATCTCATTTTACTTTGTCATAAATGGTGCTGGGATAAATATCCCTGTAGCTACTCTTTTCTCACTCACAATTATTTTCTTTAGAAAATTAGATTTTTTTGGAGAAATATGCAAAATAAGGTTTTTGATCTATATATTCCCAAATTATTCTCCAGAAAGTTTTCATAAATTTTTATGTTGTCTATATATGTATTTGATTTTCACATTAAAATGTAATTTTTCATCAAAATTTTATGTTCTAATTTTTAAAGAATCCCTACCATTTTGATCAATTAAAAATCTTATTTAATCTGCATTTTGCTTTGTGATGAAACTTATAATGGTCGTAGCCATTTGTATCTGTGCAAGTGTGCGAACTTTCCTCCACGTGGAAAAATGGGGTGTTTGTCTTTCTCTTGTGAATGTCAAAGGCTTTGCATATAGTAGATATGTTAACTTTGCCTGTAATATATATTTCAAATTCATTTCCACCTTGTTATTTGATTTCTAATACTATTTATATCAATTCTTGACATATAGAAACTTCAAATTTTAATGTAATAAAAATCAAAATTATTTTTTCTTATGGTTTCATTAACTGCATAGTCAACTTTTTCTCAATAATCGTTTACCTATATTTTCTTGGAGTGTGTTTTAGCACATAATGACATGAATTGTGGTTGGTTTATTATATTCTCATATGTGCTTTAGTACTGAGCATGAACAAGCCCATGCTACTGTTTTCCAATCACAAGATCCATTATGTTTAAGGATCTTTAAAGTTCCTTCCAGTTGAAATGTTTTCTGATTTTATAATTCTGCATTGCAACATTATTTGCTGCCAGCATAAATCTTCACAAGTTACTAAATGCACTGTATGTTTATTCTGAGCCTATACATGTTTTTATAGAAGTTCCTTTTTTTGGCCATTCCTTCCATGACGAGACAATTAAAACTTAAAGGCAGTTTGTGCTTGTGTTACAGATTTTAAAAAATTCTAAAAAATCTTGTGGCTTTTGACAAAATGGTAAGTGAGTGTCTTGCCCTTGTTCCTCTGGACAGAGGCAACAAAACGTACCAGTAGAATGCTGCTTAATAACCTCTTCATCTAATAAAGAATTGTGTTCTGTGCTATCATGTCAGTTCTGGTAGACCTATTTTATTTTGTCTCATGATTTTTTCCCCACTTTGATGTTCACCTTACCTCTATTTGCTCTCATGATTATTTTACGTGAATCATAGACACTGGGACTATGGGGAAAATGACAGGTCATTGTATTCAGACCTCTGTACCTAGTGCATGTTATTGCCAGACACTTATATTATTCTCCTTAGAATTATATTTAATCTCTTTCTGAATGTCTTATTGATGTTTTCTCAATGACCTCTTTGGGTGGCTATTCCATTGTTAAATTACTCTTGCCTTTAGGACACTTTCTCTTATAAGTAATTTAAACATGCCCTTCTTATTTCCTGTAAAACATTCTAAGTCAACCACGAATGATTCTTCCCTCTACTGTATATTATTTCTTTCTTCTCCTGTAAAATACCACATGTCTTGGGAGACAAGCTCTCCATTGAATGTGTAGGCCATTCAGAAGAAACCTAACATATTTATGTCATTCCCTCATATATAAAAGGAACAGCTGAATGTTTTCTAAAATTTCTTCCAGCTTTAATATTCTGTGATCTTATGATTTCTACATTTGGTTGTAGAATTTTAAATTAGTTTCTGACCCATAGTATGTGAAGCCTGTGAACTTTTAACTTTTATGTTCTTAAATTTATGATTTTAATTTTACACATATAATACTGAATTGTATTTATAGAAATAATACCAACTTTATTGAGTACTTACTATGTACTAATTTATATTATTGAAACATTTATATATTTAAGTCTTCTCTTCTAATAATATTTTTAATATTTTGTTGGAGTTAAGTATATGTACATGCACACACACACACACACACACACACAATTGTGTGTGTGCATAAAATTATTCCATTGGGATCATTACATTCAATACATCCTTGTCCATCCTTTTCCTCTTGGGTCATCACATCATTTTTCCTTTCTTTGTAATTTCTGAGGACACCTCATGCTCCATGAAGACACTTTGTAGAACTCTTGTTGTATTCTCTATGACACTATTTCCCAATTTGTTTTATTTTTTTATGGCTACAAAGAATATTTGTTTACTTTCATGTATTTTCAAAAACTCTAGAAATAGTAATATTTTTGAAAAAAAAATGTTTTATTATTTTTGAAACTCAATTTGGAAAGTGAACTATTTAATTGATAATCTCATACTGAATAGTTACTTTGTTGTATGAAATGTTTGCTTTACTACTAAGTAGGGAATAGTCTGTCATTAATAATGATGAGACTGAGCTCTTATTCTGCCTACACATGGTAAGGCTTGTATCTACCAAGGTGATTTTTTATTCTATTGTATTGAACTGAACGACATTTCTTCATGTGCTCTTTAGGCAATGTTCCCAGATTTTTTACTGAACAAAGTAGAAAACTGATTCTTGGAAACTTCTTAGGGCATTTGACAATAGAAAATAGGTTCAATCCAGTACTTAGCTTTATACTAGGTAAGTCTGAGGCAAAATTAGTTCCAACCTTTGTGTGCCTTAGTGATTTTGATCTACCACCTAGAAACCATGAACCTTTATTTTCCTTCTAACAGCCATCCCATCTCTCAGTCCTTTGAAAGTTCAATTTCTGGAAAGACTATTTGACATTGTTTTCACAGCCTCTCTTCCCAGTCATGCCTCTTCTTATTAAACTCATCTCCCCACCTTTCTAACCTATTCCACGTTTTCACTGTCTAAACTGTCCTTAACAATGTGGTTTCTTTATGTTTAAATCCAATGGATGCCTCTTAAGTCTTATCCTACTTGACCTCGGTGCAGTTGCTGCTATTGACCATTATCTTATTCTTGTAGTTTTTCCCTTTATTGGTTTATGTGACATCATTTCTCTCTCGTTTTCATTCTAGTTAGGTAAAATAATGGTTAATTATTCTGGCTATGTAAACAAATTCCCCAGGTTCAAATTCTGACTCCCTTAATTACTGTGTGAACTTGAGGGTACCAATTAAATTTTCTGTATAAAACAGCAAGGACAATAACAATACCTATCTCCAGGAGTTACTGTGAAGATTGAAATATCACATTCAGGGGCACTAAAAACATTGCCAAGTACATAGTGAGTATATACATATTAGCTATTCTTATTCTCAAACTCATTTCTGAGAATTTCTTCCTGCTTGGATTCTTATTTTTCCTGTTCTTCAGGAGTCTACCCATAACTCTCTTCTATTTTCATATTAAAAAACAATTTTATTGGTAATTTCATCCTTTCCTAGGTATAAATAACCAATAGGACACTGATCAATTCAGTTTAACTCTTAAACTGGTATTTAGACCTGAGTATACAACTATCCACTGGTTATTACTTGGATGTCCCATATGCATTTCAAATTCAATATGGCCCAAGTTGAAATCCCTTTTCTATCATAGTCAGCTTAGTGACTGGCAATATTAGCTATGCCAGTCGTCTCCAGAGTAAGATCCATACCCACAGGCATACAGCTGAAGGGAGAAATTATTAGGATTTCTATTTCTATTTTAAAAATTAAAAAGGAAATTTATCTTTTCGGATGTTTAAATCTTGGACACTGGTTTACCTACTGAGCCAGTGTGTCACAAAATGAAATCCACACCAAGGACGGTTAACAACAACGCCTTCATACTTTTGTTGCTGTCAGCATTTTGTGACACACTTCAGCTTCCGTGTGCCTGATTAAGCAGATTTCTAGGTTGTATTATATAACACTTATAAAGTGAAAAGTTTGCCTAAAAAGTTTTCTTCAAATACAAAGCATAAGACAGAATTTTAACTTCAAACTCTCACCAACAACATCCATTGTTACTAAATTCTCCACTTCTTGTGTCTTCACTCTATCCCTCTGCCCATAACTTTATTGAGACTCTCCTTACTTGTTATTTGGATAGTCTATAGTCTACTAAATGATCTCTCTACCTCTAGTCTTACTCCCTCTGCCATCCATTACTGCTCTGTTTAATAGTACCCTCTTTGTATAATATCCATCTGATCACGCCACCCCCCATTTAACATCATTTATCTTGATCTGCTCAGGCTGCCATAACAAAATATCACAGACTAGGTTAATTAAGCAACAGAATTTCATTTTCCCTCAGTTATGGAGGCCGGTAGTCTGAGATCAGTGTACCAGCATCATCAGGGTATGGTGAGAATTCTCTTCATGGCTTTCAAACAGCTGCCTTCTATGTTCTCATGTGAACTTTCCTCTGTCCATACATGTGGATATATGAAGATGAAGATACCTCTACCTCTGTTTCTGTCTCTCTATATCTCTATCTCTATCTCTATCTCTAATCTCTATCTCTTCTTATTTAAACTTAATTACCTTATTTAACCATAATTACCTCTTAAAAGCCTCATCTTCAAATACAGTCACATTGGGGGGGGGGGAGTAGAGCTTTAACATATAAATTTGGGGAGGGACACAGTTCAATCCATTGCATCATTCATTGGTTCTCTATCTCCCACCCTGTTAGATTCTGGCCTCCTGGGCATGGCATCTATGGCTCCCTATGACCCCACAGCAGCTCCTGTCTCCTGCCTCAGCTCTCATCATACCTGACCCAACATGCTGTACTCAGCCATACTTACTAGTTCTCCAAAGCATGTTAAGTGATCTTCTTGATTATCAGCCTAGATTGTCCTCCTATGCTCATTCTGAATATTGCCTTACTTGTGAACTCAATTCAGGCATCTTCTCCTTGAAGAAGCTCACAATGTAATACTTTACTTATATACTATTCCATATCTCTTCACCCTGAGTCTGGATTACAGGTCCTTTCTCAGTGCAGGTTTAGATCACACTATATTATAATTTTTTTTTTTTTACTTGCTTCCCTCCCCATTAGATTATACACTCTTTGAGGGCAGGGTTCATGCTTTATTATTATTACCATCACTTTCATTCCCTGGTGGCAAGTATCAGATAGTTAGAGGCTCAAAAATTTTTTGTTAAACAAAGTTTATATCTATATAAACTGAGGAGTATGGATGTCAATGTTGCCATTGTAAACAACAAAGTCTCTTACTTTCAATGAGGGCTGGACAATGTCGCTATATTTTATAGTACATAGGTATAGAGTGGCTAGAGGTCAGATAGCAGAGCACTGCTTAACTGTGCAGAAAGGGTGTGAAGGGCTGGCTGTAGAGGACAGGACAGAGAGAAGAATAATAAATCTGTCACCACATACCAAGAAACAGTATCATATTTGAGAAGGTAAAATGTAATAGCTAAGAAACATCACTCCACCATCAACAAGGAGGTATGGATTCCTCCTACCTGAATTCCTGTCACCACAGTCAATCAGTACTTAATCACTGTCTAATCACTTACAACCAAGAACACTTTCCCTCTCTGCAGTCTATGTAGTCTGAAGAGCTTTCCTGGCATGTTCTGCACCCAGCTCCCTGAAGAGTGGGCTTGACACTACTCTTAAGTTAAATCCCATTCCAATTCCAATTACTCAACTGAGAAAGAAAAACAAAACAAAACAAAACCTACCAGCTCTATGTGTATGGGTCAAATGATGGCCCAGGATGGGGAACCTGGCTACAGTTTCCCCTTGCCAGATTTACTGCTGTGTATGCTGTCTTGGTTTTACTGTCAGGTTTAGAGGGTGGGTGGAAGAATTCTCTAGACAACCTCAGAAAGTTTTGGTTTGACTTGAATTCTCTATTCCTGCTTCTGGAGTTTGGGGAAAAGTTTGAGTGGAGCAATCCCCCCAAATACACATGCCTGCCAACTGCTCTGCCCCAGCCACATAGGCAAGAAAGACTGTGTTTACTTTATGGAACTGCCACGGTCCCCTCTTCTTAGTTGATTACATGAAAACAGTCATTTCATGGGTGAGTCAAAAGGCCATCATGCACTCCCTTCCCATCCTCTGGATGTCATTGTCATGGCAGCCTGTCTTCCTACATCCATGGGTTCACAACAGCTATCAACATTTCCTAATAAAATATTGGGGTTCTTAAAACAAACATAGTCTTCAGAAGTTATTTAAAAAAATCAGTTTTCCATGTATGTAGTCAATAATCCTTAGTGTTGTTAGGAAGATGAATATTAGGATATAGTCAACAAATTACAAAAGTTGGTCACATATAAATAAGAAAAGCTTCTTAATAACTGGTGAAGTATTTCAGAGTTTAATAATTTCTAGAATTTGTACCTACTAGTGGTTAAGGAGAGATAAAACACAGTAGTTGGTTGGATATTTCACCTACAAGGTGATTTTTATAGCACCTGCAAAATACAGCTGTGGGTTATTTCTTTAGGTAACATATGTTTCTGTGTTTTTGAACTGATGACCTGCTTTGCACTTTTCAAATAGCAGCAAAACAAAATTCCCTTAGAATCGAAGAATTTTTAAGCATGTCAAATAATATGTGGTGAGAATCCTCTAAGGCAAAGGAATCCAGTTTTTAAGAGGGTATAGAAATAAGCAAAATGACCTAGACAGAAAACTTACCCTAAGAGAGAAAATAGCTGGGAGTGGAAAACCAATTCTTCAGAGGACAAAGATAGGAGGATAATTGGTTCAGAAGAAAAACTTCTACCTGTAGTAGAGAAAAAGCAGGTTGATAACCCTTGTGGAACTATGAAGGAAGAGCACCAGAGCTGCCTTCATAATCATGGAGGCTGGGATGGCCCCCAGTGTTAGACACTCTATTGTGGAAGGCAAAGGATGGAAGAAAAGGAAGTCATTGTTCACTTGGAAAGGAACTAAAATGTTTTCAGGCCAAAGAAAATTCAATACTGGGATTGCAACTATAAGGAAATAAAATAAATGAAACACTAGATGAAAAAACAACAATTAATAACATTTAGCGAGATTATTAAAAGAAGGATGATGTATATTCCCCAAATTACTGAATTTATTCATTATTCACATTTCTGTCCCTGTTAAGCTTAAGTGTATCATTTCAAAATAAATAAAATCAGTGACAGTTTGTATCTTTCTTACACATCAGTTTATAAGTATGTATTGAACATTTATTTACACATATCAAACATGATGCCTGCAGAGATTGATTACTCATTGCTATATAAGAGGTTCAGTTGAAATTTGAGCTACTAAGATTGGAATAGGGCATTTTCATGTTTAAATGTGTTATACTGACAATGGAATGGTATGCACATTTCTTTGTAATTCTGGGAACCTGTTCTGTAGGGGCCACACATGGAATTTTTTTTCTTTTGTCCTGAAAGTAAGAAGAAGAAAACTCTAATACTGAAGATTATGGAATTATAGAAATAGAGCAAAAATAACGATATTGCAAATAGGCAATTCTTGGAGAAAATAGATGTTTTTAAATATAATTTTTAAAGATTGTGTATTAAAAATTGGAGACAGGGTTTTTACACTAATATTAGTGTCATTATGCAAAGGAGAAACCATCCTAATACAGAAAAACTTTGAACAAAGAACATGAATGTGTAAAAGATAATTAGAAGTTGCATGATACAAGAGAAAAATACAGAGAAGACTCTCACATAACATATTTCCTAACCACATCTGTATAAAGAGATTTTAAAGAAGAATCAATCCTTTGTGAGAGCAAGTTTAAAACTAAGCAGACTATTGTCATGCAATTCGTGAGACATTGGGAGTCCTCTGACCTTCAGAAACATAGTGAACTTCTATTGAAATGCTTATTAATTGCAGTGCCAATGGAAATCAAAGCTCCACTGGCATAGATGATGTTGGTGTACTGACCATATCCTTTCACTCAACTTTCAACTTCCAGCATCTGCATATTTACATCTATTTCTTGGGGTCAGGAGTGCCAAGGAGTACCTTCTGAGAGTATCCCTTAACTGATGATTGACAAGAATGATATATAAATATCCCAGTTCCTCAAGGAGAGTAACTCTGAGATGTGTGTTTCACATAGACTCATCTTGCCCAATAGGATTAAGTCCAGTTCCCACAGTGGTAGATGTCTTATTAATGAGTATTTTAGGGGATGCCCTCCTTTCCTTATTTCATTTCCTTCCTGTTCTACTGGTGGTTTTTTTTCTCCCGCCCAGATAAACTGTTCACACTAGAATCCTTGTCTCAGCATCTGCTTCTGCGGGTGTACATACTATGGCAGCTTCTCTGAGATTTATATGTATGCCCAGAGCAATTACATTTTTAGAGGCCCTCATAAGTTAACCAGAGGTGGAACTTAGCTGCTTCTTCCATTGCCAAAATAAATATTTACTCTCATAGTTTTTGTGAATTTAAAAGACTTTATTGACAATTTGGAAGTGTCTGGCAGGAGTCTCCTGGCACAATATGCAGCATTACTCTCTCCCCTTTCTTTTCCTGTACCTCCCTTTTGCAGATTGCTTGGTGAACCTCAAATTTTTCTCCCTTCTATAACATAGAGCCATTTATTCTAATTTCTTCTTCCTCTCATGGCTTAGTACAAGCCAGCCAGTGTCTGGGGGGGTCCCACCTATTTTTCCAAGTACTTCTGCTCCTTTCTCAAAGACAGCTCTCTCCCTTAAAGGGATTCTGGAATCAGCAGTTAATATAATAACCTTTTCTACACTTTGGTATGGTCACAACCGCACTGTTATCACCTCTATATTCTAAGTTATTATTAGTTATTCTCGTATAGAATAAGAATAAAGTAGTCATTCTTCAAGTTCTGTGTACAATAAACTGAATAGATTCTCCTTTCTTAATTAATATTCAGTCAGTGTCAACTTTTCTTTTTATCATCTTGGTAAAACTCTGAGTTAAATAAACACCCCCAGTATAGTTACAAATAATTATCTAGGTTGAATCCACCTTATTTGATCAAGGATACAATTAAGAGCTTAAAGCATATACAATTTGGGGTGTGCTTTAAGAAAAGAAAAATACAAATATAGGTAGGTGAGACTTGGAAAGTCAGGAACTCAGAAACCTAACTTTAATTAACTTCACAGTAAATTGGCCTTATTATCTGGCTTCCTTACACAGAATTGACAAGCCAGGAATATAGCGCCTCTTAAAATTACCCCTTATAAAACAGCCAGAACACTAGGTGCTTATAATCTTCCACGTATTGTTCTAAGAAGTTTACTAGGATTCATTTATTTAATCTATTTTTATCCCAGATTTACAGATGAGGAAACTGTGGGGCAAAGAGGTTAAGCAAGTTAATGAAGGCCACACACTAGTAAATGGCAAAGCTAAGACTATGCCAATGTGTCTCTACAGCGAGTGCACATAATGCCGATGCTATAATGCCTCTGAAAACTTTGTCTTCTTGGCCCCCAGATAGCTCACTCTCTGTGAAAGGAAGTACACACCAAAGCTAAACCCCACATGAGCACTAAAACTCTACTTGCTACCTTCATATTATCTTCAAAAGTCATTAGATCAGTCATATACTCAGAGGAGTACCCCAAGGCCAAAGGCCCACTTACCCCACCAGTCTTCCTCGTGAGCACTTAGAGCAGAAGGAAGCTCACTACTTGATTCCCTTCAAAATAACACTAAACTGGTCCTATTAAGCCACAAACATCACCTTAGCACATGCCTATTAATCTGTACAATGTAGTAATAATACAATTACTACAGGGAAGTAGGTCCAAATATAGAATCCCTGAGGCAACCCAAACGTGTGGGTTAGTAAATGGGCCTAGGGTAGTGGGGTATAAATCCCTACTGGGATTATAATAAATACCCTATGGTGTAGTTTTCCAATTTACAAATAGTCTTTTGTCTGTACACAATCTTCCTATTCTTGTTGATTGAACCAAAAGAGAACATTTTCTCCAGTTTGAGAAGAAAGATTCTTCTTTCCAGGGAATTCATTACTGATACTAATATCAATTAGTATCATAATTGATACTAATATCAATTAGTATTAGGAGTAACTGTAAATTTAGTGGTGTAAGGTAACTCTTTTTCACCCACTGCATGGTGGTCATTGAGAGAAAGCCAGTTAACAGAGAGAACTTTTCTGGGAAATTTCCTGTTCAAGGAGCTCAGTTGGCTATTTTCATCTTTGGAGTCTATAATTTGCCTACGTATCATTTATAATGTTTGGGCTTTTCTGTTTATATATATATATATATATATATATATATATATATATATATATATATATATATACATACATATATATATATATATATATGTATATATATATATATGTATGTATATATGTGTATATCTATCTATCTATCTATATATATATATATATATAAATCTAGCTTGAATTCATTTCTGTTAATTGCAATTTACAGTCCTAATTAATACAGGGATATATAACCCAAAACTTACTTTATTAAAAATATATATTTTTTAATCAAGTTTATCTCCATTCAGAATTGTAACTAAAAGTTGCTGTGGCAGTTTTAGAATATAATTCACAGGAGCCAGAAAGTTAAGATTCATCTGTGAGCAGGGATGTATCTCAGTGTGATATTCTAGGACTGGTAATTTCTGAAGGCAATGGTTATTTCTCAAGGTAAAAGGTATTAAATGTGTCTTTACTAGATACTTTCATAATCCCATGTTCTCCTTTTAAAGATTGAGGTCATCTTATTTTTAGTCTTCAAGTCATTAATTTATTCCTGTTTTTTCTCTTCATAGAAACTTTTGATAATGAACCTTTGCTTTATTAGAGCTTGGGGCTTTTCAAAAGTTCAATTTCACTATGAAGTCAAGGTCTTAAAATTCCTTATGAGTAAATGATTTTTGCTATTTTTTAAATCTCATTTACTATATTAGTTACCTTCCTTAACTAAACTTTGATTTGATATTTCATGTGTGTTTGTTAATGCAGGCATACATTTCTGCATGTATGTATGCATGTAATAGTAGCTGTCTAAAATAAATTGTCATACTGAAAGCAAGAAGCAGGTGAAAGACCATTAGTATTAACTCATGAAATAAAAGTAATTTCATTAGCTATCAGATATAATTCATTTATGTATATTGATGTTTGGGAGTCCAAAATAATATGAGTATTTTGTGGGGTATAGGATGTTTCTTCTACTAATAATGCCTATTTTGTTTGTCTATCTGAATCTGTTAGAGTTTCTATTCATGAGAAATATGAAATTTTAGAAGGAGCTGAAAAATATTTTAAAAGGAAAACTGTCACTCAGTTTTTTCAAGCAGATGGTGGTGTATTTTAGTCATAAAAATTGGAAAATGGGTGTACGTTCCTTTCAAAGTTATGTCTCGTGAGTAGTTTAAAAGGTTTGGATTATCAACCTTATACCTTCCAAATAGACAATAAAATAAAATGACACAAAACAAAACATAGATTTGATTCTTCCAGGAAGAGCTAATAGTATTTGCATACCATTATAGTCCCCATTGTCATTTTTCTCTTTAAGCAGATATTTAAATTTGGAGCTATATTTACTATTTAAAGTAACATAATATAATAGAAACAGTAGGACCCCTCAAGGCACATCTCTTTACATCTCTAATACATAACTATTGTGTCCTCACATGACATTAGTAAGACTCACCAGGGGAAATGAAATTTTATATAACTGATTGCAATTTTCTTGTAGCAAGCTGGGCTGGAAAACTATGTATAAAAATTAGAACTACAGTTAAAGCTTAAAGATCATGAAGAATAGAGCAACCATTATGTAGAAAATATTTTACTTGTGAGGCATGCCTTTTTTCCATTGATTTTAATTTTTTGTGAAAAACATATACATATAATACATAACATGTGCAGGAACAATTCACTTTTCTTTATTTGTAGTTTATCATATATGTAGTCACAATGAAATATTTTATTAGTTTTGAATGTTATATACATGAAATCATACTGTTTGTATCTTTTGATGAATTACTGTTTATATTCAACTTTATAACTTTGAAAAGATTTATCATTTTGTAGATCATTAATTTTTACTTCAAATAAGCCTAATTTTACTATACATAGTTTCAAGATACATTGTTTAATCCACTATACTCTTGGTAAATATCATCTGGATTGTTCCCAGGTTTAAAAAAATTTGTTTTCAGTGCTCGCTTTGGCAGCACATATACTAAAAACTTTGTTTTTAGTATTACTATATGGCTGTGTACATTCTTGTGTCTCTAAACTATATTTCTAGAATAGAAACTGCAGAATCAAAGTTTATGTGTACATTCAAATTTATTAGATAATGCAAATGGTTTTGAAAAGTTGTGCTATTAAAAATTCCATCCATATATGAGTTTTATTACTCTAAATCAGAGTCAAGATTTAAACTTTACTAATGTTTTAATTATTATCACTATGGTGGGTAAGATATAGTAAATCATTATGGGTTTAATTTGCTTTTCAATGATTACTAGGGAACTTGAGTAACTTTAATATATTTGTGTGCCATTTTTTTGTCTTTTTTCAAATGCTTATTTATGTTGTTTGCACATTTTTTCCATTGAGTTGTTGGTCTTTTTATTACTGATTTGTAGGAATTCTTTATATATTATAAATACTAATCCTTTGTCTTTGTGTATTTTGTGATTATCTTCTTTCAGTATTAGAGTTTATATTTTCTCATTGTGTCATTTAATAAAGTTTCAATTTTACCAAGGTCAAATTAATCTTTTCCTTTATGTTTGGTGCTTTCATGTCTTATTTAAGACGTGTTGCATAGCTGATGGTAATTTATTTTAAAAATAGAAAAATTTGACTTTTGGCAATGTATTTTCTAATTGTTCTGTAATTGCTTTTGTGTAGAGTTTAAAGTAGCAATCATTATTTTGTTTGTTTCTGAGGCAATAATAAATTATAATGGCAACATTTACTAAAGAGGCCATTGTTTCCTTTACCAATATGAATATCCAGATCTTTCATGCTTTAAGTCTCTGTGAATTCAGGAAGCTCTTTGAGTGATCTCAAACTATTACACTGGTCTATTTATCTATCCCTATACCAATATGTAAATTTCAATCATATCATCATCTTCATTTTAAAAAGCTGCTGTGATTTTGGCTGAAATTGCATTGAATCTATAGATCAATTTGACAAGAATTCATATTTTTACATTATTGATTATTTTATCCATATAAATGGCATGTTTTTTGCATTTGGTTAGGTCTTAAATATTTTTCAATTATATTTTATAGTTTTCTGCATCAAGTTCTTACACATTATTTTTAGATTTATTTATAGTACCTTATTTTTTATTACTTTTGTAAATTAATTTTTCTAATAATCACATTTTCTAACTCACTCTATTATTTAAATTTGTACTTTTACAACTTTGCATATGGAATTTTCTACTACTTTTGAAGGTAAGAAAATTCATTCTCAAATTCCAATAATTTGTCCCTAATTTGTCTTGGATTTTCTTTGTCAGAAATAATATAATTTGCAAATAATAAGTTTAATATGCTCTGTACTCATTGGGAAGTCATATATTATAATTTTATTAATTTAGAAATTTTAACATACATATGAAATTTAACAAAATCTAAACAAAAATCTTCACCCTTCTCCCCGATAATGCTAGTGTTTAGAATGTTTAAACTCTGATCACCCACTTTCTAATATTTTAGTGCTGTATAAGATTTTTATTCTGTCTTGATTTTATACCAGCCCCATAAAGTAGTTATTACTACTATAGTTTCATAGAGTGTATCTGTATAACATTTTCCCCCAGACAATTCCCTTTTTCATTTCAAATCTCCATTCTGGAAAGACGTAGATCTTTTAGAATTTCCTTTAATGAGAGTCTTTTAGTTTTTAACTGTCTCCATTTTCTTAAGGTAAAAAATCTTTATCTTCTTTGAATATTCATTTTTCTGGACATGTAATTCATTAATTACAGTTATTTTGCTGTTTGAAAAAAATCACTTAACCTCCTTCTTTCCCTCTGCTGTTCTTGTTGAGAAACCAATTATCTGTGCAATTATTATTATTGCTATCTTATCTATCTTATGTCTGTCTGCTTTCAAGATCTTCCAATTTTATGATTTTCCCTTTAGCATTGTCTAAATGTTCTTTTTCAGTTAATTCATATTTTAATTACTTCTATTATATTTTGTCTTTTCCAGCAATTTTATTTCACACTTTTTTGAATTGCCCCAGCTTCTTATTCCTTGTCACATCAATAATTCTGTGTTTTATTTTAAAAAAATATGTTAAATACTCTTATTTTATATTCTAGATTAATTAGTTCAAATAATCTGCATTTTTTGTGAGTTTGACTCTGAGATTTTGTTTATTTTGTTTTTGACATTTATAATGTTTTCTCTCTCATGTGTTAGTGACTTTTTTAGTTATGAGACTATGTGTATGTGATTTGGTATGGCCAAACAGAAAGTTGAATTCCGCTTCCTAAACCACGTCAGTGCAGAGTGACGATTAAGAATTTTTCAGGTGAATCTTCCCTCCCCCCCCCCCATTTTCTCTAAATTTACTCAAAAGTAAAGCCAAAATAGGTAAGTGTTGTTTAAAGTGATAGGTTGTTTCTTAAGTCACTTACAGAAGGCTTTATACTTTTGGAAGTCCAGCTCTTGAGAAGAGTATCTGACCCCCAAATAGCTTTGACCCTAGCTTTGCCTTATCACGTTTTCCAAAGATGGCACTTTTGGTCTGGATAGGTCAGCAAATGCCCTTAAGACCAAAATGCTTCAAGGTTTCCTTACTACGGTAGAACTGGCTTCTTATGGTTGCTTGCGCCTTAAGAAATCTTTTATTTTCCCACTACAATACCCATCTTTTTCTTCCTTCCTTCCTTCCTTCCTTCCTTCCTTCCTTCCTTCCTTCCTTCCTTTTTTTTTTTACAATTTAAGCAAACATTTTTTGGTGTCTCTGATGCAAAATGTTTCTTTGCACATGTAAGGCTCCATATTATTAGAAATTAAAGTGAATTTTTTCTGTCTCTCTCCACAAAATTTAGGCTACTTTGGGTGCATACAAGATTATAATTTTAAGCAGAAACAGGGCTTGTGCACCATTCTCTTTTAGTTTAAAATTGTGCTTTGGGTAATTATTAGTAGTATGATTTTGAGAAAGTTATTTAACCTGCTTCTACCTCAGTTTCCTTATGGGGTTAATAATTTTATTTACCTTAAAGGGTTGTTAAATTATTAAATGAATTCAATAGTTAGAATAGTAACTTACAAAAGCATGCACTCAGTAAAAGCTAAAAGTGTTGTTATTCTTTCTGATAAAGTGAGAAGAAATTGAATGTTGTCTTCTTCTTCGATCTGTTTACATAGGCAGGACTGCTTAAGTAAGGATGGCCAAACTGAATAAAAGATGAGGATCTTATTAGTAATGACAGTTACATCTTGCATTGTTTTGTTGTTTTCTGCCTCAAATTGAAGCCATACATTTTGATTCTCAGCTTGCTTTCCTTAACGGTCAAACCACAGATCTAAATTGACTCACAGTGCAATGTTGCCAAAACTTCTTAATAAAAATCACCAGGATCTTTATTTAACACGTTTATTCTCAGAATCCTTCCTTTAACAGTCTGATTCAATAGGCCTATGTTAGGTCCTAGAAAACTATATTTTAATAAGTGCCTGTAGGGGAGGGAAAATTTTCCTCTACCCTCTTAGGTTTATTAATCAGGAGTTGTGAATTAGACTGATAAAAGATAGATTCATAGGAGAAAAGGTTCATTTCTGCATGCAACAGACATACATGTAGAAGTGCTCAGTGATGAGTTACTCAAACTGGTGCTTAGAATTTTGATACTTCGATATCTAACTAAGTAGATGAAAGGTAGGGAGAAGAAAAGACTCCAGTGGGAAAAACGAATAGGTTTCTTTAGGAAAGATCATTATTTTTTCTTATAAGAACAAATGGAAGATAAGACAATTTATGATAATATTTGTCTATTCAGGTATGAGACGTCTTTGTGTCTTCTGGGCCATAGAACTCTGCTGGTGAGGGGACACATAGTAGGTTTATTCTTGGTCTCTCCCCTGGGAGTATAAACTACCTCAATGAGGGAATTTATGGCAGTATTTATTTCTCAGAAGTTTCTGCTTTTATTTAGATAAACGGAGCTTTGGGAAGGCTTTGTTCTGCATCTATTGAATCCAAAATATCTTTAACCTATAATAATCTTTGTACCAATCTGCAGTTTCAATTGGGCACTCACAGGCTCCAGGGAAATCTAGGCAACACAAACCTATGGCAGAAGATACTAAAACAACATGCAGCATATACTTCCGTTCTAATCTCACTAAGATAAAAGACCTGAAGGGAATAATTTGCACTGCATTGTCTTTCATTTTACTCAGATAATCATACTGGTCCTTTGTCATCAGCCAATTGAGGAAAATGAATCTGAAAAACCTCTGAACACTTTGAGAAGAATAACAAACCCAATTGCAGCCAAATGATTATCTGAGGCAGAGTTTGGCTATTTGTTTGGTGTTTACATTTTAGTTATGTCCTCCAAATCTATCCAGCCAAATCAATAAACCTTTCTTGAATCCTCTTGAACCACAGCTCAATTTCCTCTTCTGTAATTTCCCTCACATTGCCACACATCTCCTTCTACCACATTAGAGATGCTTTTTAAATACACATCTTTAGTGACTTTACTTGGAAGGTGTGTGCCATATGGAGAATGAGCTCATAAAGAGAGGGCAGCCAGATCAGCTCATATCTCATATATCGGAGGGTGGTTGAATCCAATATAAATAACAAGGCCTGTCTTCTTTCACATTATAGACAGCTTTGTGAAGAGATAAATTGTACTAGCTTTCTGCAATTCATAAAGCAGAAATACATCATATATATTAGAAAATAAGTATTATCCACTAACATAAACATACAACCTTCTGGTTTCTATTTATTAGATATTTCTGACTGTACTTCACCAAATTCTTATGAATTAAAGTTTTCACCATAGATACATTAAAATAGTCAAAAAATTTTATGTTCCCAAATCAATAAGAAAGGTTGAAATTTAGATATTTTCAGCCCATTTACTGAATGTTATGCATGTTTAATTGAAAAATGGATAAAACAATATGGTTCCTGCCCTTCTTATTAATGAAATCCTGCTCCCCCAGCTCCACTCCTACCCCCAAACTCACTAGAATAGAAAAAGTAGAAATGACTTTTAATAGAAAGTACCTTATTTTTTCCATATATTACATCAGTTCTGATTCTTGAGTATAGCCCTACAGCTCATTTGAATCCAGCATTGTGAGTTCTGAGGAAGGAGCAATTAGACTTCAACAATGGGATTCCAGAACATAATGGACAATATGCCAGGTATTTAGTTGCAGTATCTTCATTTCTATTCACATCTCTATGTACAGTGTGATTTTTCCTTAATTTAATTTTAGTGCCATTATTGTATCTTCTGTTTAATTTTTTATAGCTTGCTATAATTAAGCTTTTATTTGGAAGTCATTTTAAAACCACTGCCTCGTTGTCATGGAATTGTTGGTAATATGTGATTACATTATGTTGTCTTTCGCCAGGACACTCTTGTAAATGAAGCATTATCCTCAGAGATTTTCTTGGCTGAAAATGTAAGTAATTAAAAATGTAAACAAATATTATCTGCTACATATGCTACAATAATAAATACGTCAGTATAATACAAGTTAATGTCTCTTTGGGGATACAATTTAATCCTGCTACAACATGTTTTATAAATGGACAAATAAACGGTTAAGCACTTAATATCTTATGTAATATGACATGCAGTTGCCCAGAGCTTTTATGTGTTCTATCTTTGAGTATTTATGTATACCTTAACAGGCATTATAAAAAATTTTTAGCATTATTTGTTATTTGCTATGGAGATGTGGAAAATAGAATTAATGACCCATCAAAAATTCTCAATTAACACCAAATATAAATAATAGTCTAGAAAAATGGGTCCTCATTGTCTATAGATTTTAGGATGAAAATGAATACATTCTGCTTTGAAGGCAATTTGGCAATATGTATCAAAAGCCTAAAATGTGCATAACTGTTACCCATTATTTTATTTCTTGGAAATTATCTTAAAAGTCATTGAAGTATACATAAAATAGAGTGTTTATTATTTTCATAATTTCATAAATTCTAAAACTGTCTAACTACTAAGCTGAAACCTGAACTAACATAAAGCAATATTGAATGACAAATGTAATTGAAATAAAAAAGTTTAAAATGAAAACAAAAAGTCCTAAGGACATGAGAAAATACAAAAGTATAAAAAAAAAAAAATGTGAAGAGTTTAAGAGATGTCTGGGATAACATCAAGCGGAACAACATTTGTATCATGGGGTACCAGAAAGAGAAGAGAGAAAGCAAGAGATTGAGAATCTATTTGAAGAAATAATGACTGAAAACTTTCACCACCTGGTGAAGGAAATAGACAAATAAACCCAGTAAGTGCAGATTCCCCAAAAAGATAAACCCAAACAAGCCCACACCAAGACACATATAATTAAAATGGCGAAGGTTAAAGACAAAGAGAGAATCCTAACAGCAGCAAGAGAAAAGAAGTTAGTTACATACAAGGGAGCTGCCGTAAGACAATCAGCTGATTTCTCAATAGAAACTTTGTAGGCCAGAAGGGATTGGCAGGAAATATTCCAAGTGTTGAAAAGCAAGAACCTACAGCCAAGATTACTCTACCAAACAAAGCTATCATTTACATAGAATCGAAGGACAGATAAAGAACTTCCCAAAAAAGAAAAGCTAAAGCAGTTCATCATCACCAAACCAAAGGAATCTTAAAGGGACTTCTTTAAGATAGGAAAAAAAGAAGAAAAAAAAAGATGAAAAATGTGAATAATAAAATGGCAATAACTACATATCTATCAATAATTGCTTTCAATGTAAGTGGATTAAATGCTTCAATCAAAAACATAGGAGAACTGAATGGATAAGAAAACAAAACCCTTACATATGCTGCCTGCAAGAGACTCACTTCAACTGAAAGTAAAGGGATGGAAAACTTATTTCATGAAAATGGAAACAAAGAAGCAAAACAAGCTCAGGTAGCAATACTTATAGCAGACAAAATAGACTTTAAAACAAAGGTCATAACAAGAGACAAAGAGGACCCAGTAATCCCACTTCTGGGTAATTATCTGAAGTAAACAAAAATACTACTTCGAGGGGATATGTGCATCCATATGTTCATTGCAGCATTGTTTACAATGGCCAAAATATACAGGCAGCCTGGATGTCCATTGATAGAAGAATGGATAAAGAGGATGTGGTACATATATACAATGGCATATTGCTTGGTGAGAGAAGGGAATGGGTTTTTGCCATCTGCAGTGACATGGATGGACGTGGAGGGTATTATGCTGAATGAAGTATGTCAGATAGAGAAAGACAGATGAAATGTGATTTCATTTATAGTGGAATCTAGATAACAAAAAAACAAACAAAACAGAAACAGACTCATAGATACAAAGAATGCTTTGATGGTTGCAGGATGGGAAGGGGTTGAGGGAGTGAGCTAAAAAGGGGTCGGGATTGAGAAGTACAGGTTGGTTGTTACAAAGTAGTCATGGGTATATAGGATATAGCATATAGGATTATAGTCCATAATATTGTAATAACTACGTATAGTGTCAGATGGATACTAAATTTATCAGGGTGATTGGTGCAAGGGGGTTGATGGACAGGGAGAAAAAGATGAAAGGATTAAGAAGTACAAATTAGTAGTTACAAAATAATCATGGGTATATAAATTAAAGCATAGGGAACATAGTCAAAAATATGGTAATAACAATATATAGTCAGATGGGTACAAGACTATTTAGGGCGATCATTTCTTAAATCATATAAATTTCAAATCATATGCTGTACACCTAAAATTAATGTAAAATAATATTGAATGTTAACTGTAATTGAAAAATTAAAAAAGGGAGGAAAAGGTGAAGGAGGATAAGAGGTACAAATTTCCAGGTATAAAACAAATAAGTCGTGAGGATGTAATGTCCAGCATGGGGAATATAGTCAATAATACTGTGATAACATCGTACGGGGTCAGATGGTTGCTAGACTTATCATAATGACCACTGCTTTAGGTATATAAATGTTGAATAGCTATGGTGTACCTGTGAAACTAATATAATATTTTATTGTTATATTATTGTTAATAAAAAAATACCTTAAAAAATACGCTCAGTAAAATGGGCCAGAGGCAAAAGACTGCATATTATGATTCCAGCTATTTGAAACATCTAGAAAAGGCATATTTATGGAGATCTAAAGCAAATTAGTGGTTGCCTAGGACTTGGGTGTGAGGACAGAGATTAACTGTGAAAAGACACAGGAAACTTCTGATTGATGAACATGTCCAAAATGGTATTATGGTGATGTCTGCACACCTTTATAAATAATCTACCAACATCATAGAATTGTACATTTACAACCGGTGACTATTATACGTCAATTATTTATTTCAATCTGTTCAAACACCAATGCTGATATTGTTAGATATAGCATGTATTTTATTAGAACAAATGTAAAATGGACTATTGAAAAACCCTAAGTCCTTCAGTCAAAACTTGTATGAACTAGGATTTTGGTGACTACTCACTCATTTTGTTTTGTTTCCTATGTCTTGCAACAGAAAATTTTTTTGTCATTTTTTTCAAGTGAAGAGGTTTACTTGATAAGTGCATATGTTCAGTAAAAATTAATTATAGAAAATTTAATATTTTGGGGTTTTTTATACAACCAATTGATTCCATAATTTTTGTAAGCATAGTTCATACTCTAGTGTTTCCTGATGCTTCAAAAATACTTTGAGCTGGTGAATACACAGATGTATCACGAACTTCATCAGGAAATATTTGTTTAATATCTTTCTATGCACATGTATATTAAATACTCCTTTTATTCACTTGTATTTTGCATCCTTAAAGGGTATGGAAATGTTGTAACAGTACTTTCTATGCAATATTATAATATTGTAAATTAGAGGAGATCTCAACAGTACTGGAGGACTGTCAGATGCAGCGCGAGAGAATGGGAAGAAGCCAGAGGAAGCTGTGCAATCCAAGTTACATTGCATGTCTTAAGTGTGACTAGGATTAAATCCTGTCTTCTGGTTTTTAACATCCAACTCTAGTTTATTCCTTTTTGCTATGACTTAATGCACACGCTTTTACTTTCAATATCAGATTATCACATAAAAGCCCTTTTTATGTGTCTTACCTGTACCTAATGGCATGCAGAAGTGGCTAAACATATGTGGTCTTTGACCTGAAGGAAATTGTTTAAAACAAGTAACACATATATGAAAGACATATGAACACCTACATGTGATTCTAATATGCTTTAGTTCTTAAAAATATGTGTGCTTGTTAGTAATATTTTACGAAAATGGTAATAGGCATTCATTCAACATTCTTTTAAAGAAGGAAGAAAAGTGAGGGATGTCACAAAGGCATTTATAGAGTTTAAAAGTTAGGTTATTTATTTATTTATTTATTTATTTATTTATTTATTTATTTATTTATGTACTTATTTATTTATAGTTTGGGAGAGAAGGGCCAACCAGATTTAATGGCCCTGGCAAATTTCCAGGTGTCTCCATTAGTTTGGAAGTCTTGTGTCTTTTCTGAAGATGTGGGAGTTCACTGACCAAGCAATGGCTCACACAGAGGAAGAGGAGAAAGAGAAAACCTGAGTGGGACAGTGGAGTAACTACTCATTCTGTGGTCACCTTCTCCACGCAGAAAGAAAATGTTGCCATTAATGAAATCCCTGTCTTATGAAGGCCAAGTGTCTGCAAATACAGCCTAACCCAAGTGAAGAACTGCAATCAAAAGAACCTGTGTCAAATGTATAGACTGTTTCATCTTCAGTTCTCCAGTTGCAAACCAATTGCTACTTTGAAGGAGTTATAGGAATCTCAGCTGGCATCTGTGATTGATATTTCAAAGCATAATAAAGAGAGAAAGGAGGGATTTATTAACCAGAAAATTTTCTTTAATTACTTTTTTAAATAAAATGGAGAAATATAACAATATAATATACTATGGCATTTTATATTATGTTTATTCAACATCACAAATGCTTAGATTAAATTAAGAGAGGAGCTAAAATGCAATAATAAAAGTACTTCATATTTGTATACCACTTCTTGATATCTATATCTATATCTATATCATCTATATCTATATCATCTATTTGTGCACCACTTCCCGATACAGGGTGAAGCCTTAACAAAAAAAAAAGGACCTATTCTTTAAACCAGCAAAAAGATTTCTGAAGGAGGTAGGATTTCAGTCCCTATTAATTCTAAATTGCTATCTTTTTCCAAGCTCAGACCATGCATCAGACATTAACCCTCCTATACTCTATTTCTTTTTCCCCTTTCACTTTGCTCTGTGGATGATAAGGGATACCAAATCAATACTGTGTAGAAGCAGATATAACATTCCCAGAGACAGTGGAGACAGGGAATAGAAGCAACAATTCATTTTTCTGTCTCAGTTTAGATTGTATTTATACCACCTGCTATGCCTGTGGGAATGGAATCTCTAGTAGTGTCTTCAGACACAAACTTTCTCTTAGTGACTTTCCTTTTTCTATTCAGTGTGATATAATTTTTTTTTCTAGGGGAAGTAGCCTATGGCACTTGGATGAAGAGATGAGACTTCAAGGAGATATAGGAGACAAAGAGTGACAAATTAAAATGACAAGGCTGTCTTATAAGATTGTGATCCAGTGAGATGAAGTATTTCTGGCTCAGTCCATGTAGACAGCATTATGCTATGTGGTAATAGATTGCAAGACCTGGGCAGCCTGTATATGTCTTTGAGATAACTGAATTTGTCACTATCAACACTCTCCCATGTTGTGTCTTTCCTAGCTTTTGAGAATAGGCATATGGACAAAGGTATTCATATAAGTCAAGAATTTAGGGATACTTTATTTTTCCTAGAAAACAAACTTACTTAAAACAAGAAATTTTAATAACATTTTATTCATTGGCATGAAATTAATCCAAGGAAAATCCTTGAAATAGATAATTAATAGCCCCCAAAGTGATGGTTATTTGTATGTATCCATTGTGCCCATTGAATGTCTTGCTCCATCTCTTTCCTCATAACTACCTAGTAGTTAACCACACACTCTCTTCTGAACTTCAGTCCCACCTGCTGGACATCTTATCTGATGTTAACACCATCACTACAAATTTAACAATAAATAAAATGTGTAGACTTTTAAAAATCAATGGAAATGCAATTACACACTATCAGACAAAAGTTTAAGTTTAATCTGCATTTAGCTGCTTGACCCCAAATGGCGAATGGAAAGAGAGTAGAGGATTGTAAGCATGCTTGACTGGAGAAAATTTGGAGTCGTCACTAATATGCCTTCTTTGTCATCTTTACATATGACTTGGTAAGTCACCAAACCTTACACATGTAGTTGTTCTGTGCCTTCTGCCTCCCTCCTAACCCATGTCCTCATTTCTTTTCAAAGAAATATGATTCACTCAGAGACTCTAACATAAGAGACTGATTTTTCTCCTTTTCTTAAAGTGCCTCTTGATGATTGTGGCCAATTATATTATGTTAAGGAATTAGGGTGAACCCTAGTGGTTTGTGTTTGTTGTGTATTTTGAAAAATATTCTAAAATTCCTTGAGGACTCAAGCCAAGAAAAAGTTACCTCCTCATAAAGTACTGGATGACTTCAGTTGTGGATGGTCATGTTTTTCATCTCTTGGCAGGTCAGAGATTTTTAGTTGTAAAACTGGAGGATGATGTACTTTTTTCAGAGCTATGTGACAGTTGCATAATGGCAAGATTATCATGTTTGTGTCTTTACTTATATGTCATGCCCAGTTAGACTATACATTTCTTCTTTTTTAAAAATTTATATGGCATGCGGAGTAGTACTTTAGGTGATTTCCATTTTCCAAAACCAAATTCCAAAAAAGTTTAGATAATTAGTTTAAAAAGTGAATAAATGAGTGATGTCAAACCTGGTTGTTGCAGAAATCTTAGATCCCCTAAAATTCAGGGATTTGGGGGCATCTCTTTCATACCCAACCTCAGGGGTGGGTTGTAACAATAGACCTTTGGATGCAAAAGAGTTTGGGTGGAACAGTGCATTGTAATTCAGAAACACAAAGGAAAAGTTAAGATAGAGTTACCATTTGTGTAATAAGAGAATCCCTTACACTGAACCAGGATATCTGTCATACATATTTCTATAACATGAGGAAATAGAAACCACCTGTCAAACTCCCCATCCCCATCCTATTACCTTATTTTTGAAAATTTTAAATTGTTTTATTTGGTTCCCAATTTTGGATTTTCCCAATGTGTTAAGTAGAGGAAAATAAAAGGTAAGTCACAGAATGTCAAAAAGAAATTTAAAATACTCATAAAAATGCAAGACCCAAGTGTGGCTTACTTTTCAGGTCCATCAGGTAAGAATCAATAAACATAATATCTCTTTTGTAAAGTTAGTATTTTTAAATTATATATTGCTCAATACACAATTTTTCCTGTAGAGCCAGTGGAAAGGAAAAAGATGACTTACATCAACATCAAAGAACACACTATAAGAACGAGCTCAAAGACGATCATAGTAGACACAATTGAATTTTAGATGAACAAACAATTTCAATAAATTGAATTAATTAGATTGGGCTTAAGTGTGCAAGCGGTCTATTTTCTGAAATCATGTACAATAACTTGTTCAAGAAGTGCTGGTGTATCATTGCCTGAAGTCAGAGGATAAAAAAAGAAAAAAAAGCTGAAAATCCATTATGTTTGCGTTAATAGTCTAACTAAACTAATTAACTGCTATTTGAATTTTCGCACCTCTGTTTCATGATATTTCTTGTCTCAGACCTCCAAGCCTCAAAAGCACCAACAACAACAAAAAAACATTTCAAAGAGAACAGTACTAAATATAATACAAAATACCCCTTTATGAAATCAGTTACTCTTATTTTCTCCACATTTAGGTGTTTACATTACTTGACCAACAACCTCTTCAAATATACGCTCTCTACAAAGTTATGTAGCCTAATTAGTTATCTGCATACAAATAAAATAATAATTTATACACTTATCAACTTATCCTGTTATGTATTTAGCTACTTTTAAATTTAATCCAGAGAATTAGAATTCCTAATGTTCTAGAAAAGTATATTCAATATTCAAATCTGCATATTCAAACTTTTAAAATAATTAAATTAAAAAAGTCAAATGAAATATCAATACTCAGCTCTTTATATTTGTTACACAATATTGAAAATGTCTAAAAGACTTTTTTTAGTTTCCATGTGGATGTGAATACATTAAATTCTGAGTTATGGCTAGAATCAACTTATCCATGCACTTTTATTAACTGGGATCTGCTCTTTTACATTTGATTTTTAAAGAAAGAGACATATAAAAAGAAAATAAATTTTCTTGATTAAGAAGTTATGCTTATGTAACAGGAAAGTGACCAAGAGTCAATAAAAATTAAAGACAAAACTGTTATGTTTAACTGTATGAAATCTCCAACATTTTATTATTTTTATGTTACATAAATGAATATTTAATATGGTTCAAACAGATTTTATTATGGTGTAAATCGTGAGAATTTCTTATTTCCTATACATTCCAGTTAATGGAAGTATTATAATATCATGAAAGATTTCCCAAAAATCTTTCAATTTTCATTATTATTATTTAATGTCAAGATGCCAATTTTACCTTTGGAAATTTGAAAAGCATATCCTATAACATGTCCTCATCTCCAAATAACGATCTTCTAAGTCATTATAATAAAATATAGCTTATTGAAGGTGCAATTATTCTTATAGTGTATTATGTTATTCTTTTATAGAAGGTATTCTGATGTTCAATAATAGGTTTATAAATGCATATTTCATTGTGATTTATTTTGTAAAATGTAATTTAGTTAAATTTCATTTACAAGTAGAGGTGATAATAATGATAGTATTTTCCATGTCAATAAATATATTTTCATTAAATTATTTTGTATACTACAACATATAATATTATTTTTATAAATATATTTATAGCAGATGCAAAATATAATATATCTTAATTTTTACATTGATTATTTCTTTATAATTTTTGATGCATTTTAATTAACAGAGTTGTAAAGAAAACAGTGTTACCCATGAACCATTTCCTTACTGTTCTTTCTTAATAAAAAATTTTCTTTCTTAATGACTTTTCATCTATGATTCATGAATAACACTGAATCTAAAATTACATATCAATTCAAATAAATTAAGAAATCAGAAGCCACAAACTATGTTATAGTCTAACAGCTGAATTTTCTATTAGTCAGTGTCATATTCATGAACAGAAATCTTTGAGAATGGTCAGACCCTAATTTCTCATATTGCTATACCTCTTTCATGCTCTCTGTTGTACAGATTGTCTGGCTAATTTCTACAGTTGAGTTCTGACTGTGAATTTGTACTGAATTCCATCAGGATACATTTCCTGCATATATCCATGGCTGGTTGTGCAATTGGGGACAACACTCAGATAATGAATCCAAGGTCATGAGTTCACTACGGTGTGGCCCCATTTTCCTTGTTGTATTAAAGGGCTATGGATCACACCCCTTATTACAGGTAACCTTCTTGCGCTATAATCATACATGTAACATGTCACAAGAGCGGTTCATGTGAGCGTGTTTGGAAGGATCAAAGCAGATCTACATGCACAGTTAGGGAAATCACTCAAATTGCATGCTTGCTCAGGATGGTGTCAACATCTTCACTCAGGATTCTTGCTAGTCTATGTTCCCATGTTTTCCACAGTCTCCTCCATCCCTCACAGCATGGCAATGATGGGCCTCTCCAAGTTTGGCGACGATAACCCTGACTAATCACATTCTGCCACCGTGCTACACCCGCAGTAATGGAAGAATGAAACTAACACTCAGTCACTGTCACAAATCCTGTTCTTCCAGTCTTTATGTATGGGTTTTGAGTTTTAATCAAAATCATTAAGAACACAAAATTTCTCAAATCAGGAATCATAAACTCCAAAATCCATGACATTCTCATATATTATGCATGAAACTGTAATAGTCATAAAAGACATTTTTCGTTCTAGATAGTTATAAAATTATTTTATGAAATGGTGCCCGTTATGACCATTTATTCTCTCCAGCCTTTAACACATACTCTCAAGTAATATACATATCTTTCAAATATAAACAGGGAAGTAACCAATAGAATGAAGATATTTTACAGAGCTTAGAACTAATATCTACTCCATCGAATTTCATTGTCTAACAATTTTTTGCCTGTAAGTATTTATGATCTTCAAATATTAATATTTTTAAAAGCAGTCACTGGTTAGTACTAGAATTGAAACATCTAAATGCAAAGATTCAGAATAACTGTAGACCCAAATAATAATATATAAATAAGGCAGAGAATACTTACAAATAAAAATTTTAAAGTCCAAAAGTAAGAGTACCAAAACAATATCAACCAGGCACGTCAATCTTGAAACTTCCATGTAAATGTCAAAAGTGATAGGGGGCGGCCGGTCAGCTCAGTTGCTTAGAGCGTGGTGTTCTTAACAACAACAAAGTTGCAGGTTAGATCCCCACATGGGCCACTGTGAGCTATGCTCTCCACAACTAGATTGAAACAACTACTTGACTTGGAGCTGATGGGGTCCTGGAAAAACACACTTAAATAAACAAAAGTTTTTTTTTTTTTAAGTGATATGACCAAATAGGATAATATCCTTGTGATATTGAAGTGCAGAAGAATTTCTTATACACTCCAAAAATACAAAATATGGATGTAGTTTACATCAGTTAAATAACTTCTGTAAAATAAAAAGAAAAAGATAGGTAAACAACCTAGAAAAATGGGCAAGTAGAGCATTGCTACTAATAATGAGAGAAATGCAAATTAAAATAGCAATACTCTATCTATAGTAATATGCGATGGTACTCAATAAAATTAAAGTGCTGATAGCTCTACCATGTACTCTACAGTTCCATCCCTGAGTATAGGTACCTTCCAGAGAAACTCTTGTTTAGGTTCATAAGAGGATATGTACAAGGGTGCTTATTTCAATGTTGTGTGTGTTGTTGGAAGGAATTTAAGAGTCCATCAACAGGGAGATAGGTGTGTACATGTGTGGCTGTACATGATGAAATACTTTGCAGCAGTCAGAAGCAATAAATTAGAAATACATAGAGGAAGAGGAAATCTTAAAACTTATGGCTGAGTGAGAAAAGTAAAACAAGCGAAAACACAAAAACCAGAAAAGTAAAAAGGACTACAGTATAAGAGATATTATGTAAAAGTCAAAATCCCAATATACACAATATGATCTTTTTAAGGATTTTTAACATATCTCACAAATTTATTTTCCTATTAGAGTGCATACCTATTGGGAAGAGGAAAAGGGAACAAAAGATGGGTACAATGGAGGAAAAAATAAAACAGTGAAAGACCATGCAGAGATGAAAAGTGATAAAGTGTCCTGAGGGGAGGAATTTAACTTGTTCCTTTACATCTGAGGTTATACAAGAGAAAAGAAATTGAGGAGGAGATGAGAAGAGGCAGAAGAAAGAAGATGAGAGGCTCAAACAAACATGTTAATAATCCTCGTCTGCCTAAATCATTAAGGATGTCATTTAAGGTAAGTTTTGACCTCAGAGCAAAAGTGAAGTCTGTTCTCAGAACACCCTGACATCAGTGCATTCAGAGGATGGAAGTGATTAGTTTACCTTATCCTTTCAGCAAAAACACTGCTGGTTCTTATTCATCACATGCTCCTTACATTCCAGCAATGATAGTCTCAGATTTTATTAATTCATCAATTGTTTTTCTGATAAGGCTATTTGTGTGATGACATGCCCATGTGACTCTGAATACATTTGATGAACTATTAGGACTTAAAAGAGTAAGGTGGGTACATTGAGCTTGATTAGAAAAAAAGTACCACTGATTGCCCTACAGCTAAACTCTTTATTAATTTGCACCATGCAATTTCTAGTTTGAAATTCATAGGCATTTAGAAAATTAATCCTTCACAGAGAGGATAATTCAGGTGGTGAACTTAGTAGAAGTAAGGCCTTTTGGGTATTTACTTTGGACACATTATCCCCAGCAGACCTGAATGAAGAGCACTCTGAACCATTTGCTGCAAAAATCCTTTCAGCAAGGCAAGTTCAGAAGTTGAATTTCTTTAGCTTACGGTGAGTGACTAAATCTTGTGTTTACATAGTCTTTTTCATTTTAGAGTCTTAAAGTGTTTTACATAGTACACCTGATTTAAGTGAGTAAAAGCATAAAATCTTTCCTTCTGCCTGGGGTTGGGACAAAGCAACTCATGCTACTACCAACTACATTTACACACACAAAAGAAACAAACAAAAATCCTCCCATTCTTACTCAGTGGTAGAAATCAGTGTCAACAGGAAAATCTTTCACCAAAAAGCCAACTGTGATATCACAAGCATAAGATTATAGGCAAAATTTCTGCCAGGTAGCTATACAGCAATGTCAAGTTGAATTCTATTCTTGGTGATTTTGTTTCAATTCTCAGAGGAGTTTTGTAGCATAAATATCAAAGTGCAGAGCTGACTTTGGAGCATAAGTACATGAAATAAAAGCTGGTTTTCATAAAAAAGGAGGTGGGATGATTAAACTCATGTTAAGTACCGTTATTTAATAGTTCCACATTTTCTTCACATAACTCAAAGGACAAAAAAAAAAAAATCACAAAGCATTACAAAATCAATGTATATCCAGCTGGAAACATTGTTCAGAGAGAGGGCAATTATCCCTAAAATTTCTTCAAAGTGAGTATGAACAGCTGACATCTTGGGAGTCAATAGTATAGTATAGTAACTGTATACTATACATATTTATGTATATACCTGCACACTTATTTTTTTCAGAAAGCACCACTATAACAGAAATGCATGTAGTGCACTTATATCCATGTATAAATGTATATATATATATATATATATATATATATATATATATATATACACACACACACACACCAGGAATGGCTTCCTGTAGAAAACAATGCATAAATAAAACTTGAATTTAACAACCACAAATGTATCTTCAACTTTACACACAATCTATCCTCAGTTGTCTAGAGAAAAGTAAAAAGCCACTGTCAGGTATGTTTTTTTAAAATAAAGTTTTGCTTATTATATTACCATTGTCCATGTTGACAAAAATTCTTAGAAAAATTAATGGATGATATTTTGAAACATTTATTGTCAATTCTGTGGTTTCTCTGTCAATATATTCTAATATTGTGGTTAAAGTGAATTGTGAAAAGACTGATTTTTCGGTTGATGATTACCATACTCAGGAAGCTGTTGGC
Source organism: Rhinolophus sinicus (assembly GCF_057876585.1). Lineage (NCBI taxonomy): Eukaryota > Metazoa > Chordata > Mammalia > Chiroptera > Rhinolophidae > Rhinolophus > Rhinolophus sinicus. Next base: position 153,823,340 of record NC_142517.1, on the reverse strand, counting down.
AAATCAAAACTGTCTCTTGAGCCGGAGAATGTGACTAAGCATGTCTGGGGTTGTTTTTGTTGTTGTTGTTGCTGTTTTAAGAAAAATAATTGGAACTTAAATACAACAATGACAATGTCTAATGAAAAGCTATATTGGAGACGGTATGTCAGTGCAAGTATAAACTAATAATTTGAACAAAGTTAGATAGTTGATTGACATTAGCTGGGAAGGATGACATTCAAGATGTGTCTGTGTCAGTTTTGACTATTTACTTATTAATAGTTTTTGGACGGCATATAACCTCCCAGCCTTCAGTTAAGATTACATCTGCTAATATCTGTGTATAGGAAAGAGGGTCTTAATTCCTTTCTGATAATGAGATAATAGCCAAGTAAGACAAGCTAGCCTCCCATCCCCCCCATCAATCTTCATGCCTAACACTTTTGTGATACATTCTTAATCTTTACTTTAAAACAAACTAATACGGTCTACTAATAATATGGTCTGTGATTTTCATAAGTAGGTACCATGGGGAAAGGGTCATTTTTAGAAATAAGTAGGTTATAGATGTGGACACTCAGGCCTTAGGGCTGTAGCAGATCTGTGGCCAATTGGGAACAGATTTCCACGACCTTTCAGCCATACTATCTGTGCTATGCTGCCAGGTTTGTAAACATCTTTAAAATAATGAAGTGGGCAAGAGTGGTAGGGAATAGTGATATAGTAGCAACCGGATTGACAGACACACCACATTATTATCTTTTATTTCTGATTATTAAAAGAAATGCACAGATTATTAATTTTCATTGCACTATAGAACAAAAGAAGGATTTAAATGTCTATTGCCACCTATTATCTGGGACTACATTAAGTAGGTGCTGGTCAGCTTGGCTTCATTTGTCCTCCAGACGCTGCAGAGATGTGAAGCCAGGCCAATTGGGGTTAAAGCAGGCAGGGAACTGATACAGCTGGGGATCGTTAAGAGTGATCAAGGGCCAGACAGAAGAAAAAGTCAGCTGAAAACAAGGCTGAAAGCTCTTCCAGGCAGAGCTGGCAGAGTCATATGCATTCAGGAAACAGCCTAACCCCATCCAGTGAACTTTGTTGATTTAATTAGATTTTGTTTAAAATTCCAGAATAGGATCAGCTTGGTGTGCTTTGATGCAAAATTTGGCAGGGGAAAATTATTGTTAATTTTCAAAAGTAATGCTATTGGGGCATTTACGAAATGTTAAACTTCTTCTTTTTTTTTTTTTTTTTTTTTTTGGTGAAAAACGCATACATTTAATACAGCACACACATGTCTCCTTGCTGATAAAATATTGTCATCTTTCCTTGACCAATTAATACATAGACTCTGAATTTCAGTGGAAGCCTGCTCATTTATGCACTTTTAGTTTATTGGATTTCCTCCTGTCTCTGTCTCTTATTTCGACTCCCTCACAGTACTTTCTGGGTGACTTTCCAAATTATTTGCACTCAAGTTCTTGTCTCAAAGTATATTTGGTAAAACTAAATCAAGATGTAAACATCTTAATGATTACTAAAATTTGATTTTTACTTCACAGAGCTATTTTGAGGATCACATTTGATAATACATACAAAATAGTTTTTACTGGGAAAATAATACAAGTAGAAGTTATTCAATTTCCTCTACCAAAACTATGAATTTTTAAAGACCAAAAAGTGTACATTTGTACCCATTATAATTTTCAAAATACAGGAGGAATTTAGTAAATGTCTGTAGGGAAATGCTAAAACATTGATGCTTACTTGGCCACCTAAAATATTTTGAGAACTAAATGAGGGTTTGTTGTTTTCATAGGCACATATATGTGGGAGATGCAGCTACTGAGTTCTACCTTCCTCTGTGGTTCTATGAACATAATGTAATACAAAACTCGGGAAGCGGAGGAAACAAAAGGGACAAATAGTATTAGCTAAAATTGGATCCTTAACTTGCCTACAAAACGTAGCCTTGAGAAAGCAATTGGGAAACAAACAAAATTTTCAGTCCGTGGATGCCAAATTATTTACCAAGGAAAAGTTAAAACCAAGTAAGATGAAGGAGAAGATGGATTCAGTTCATTCCTGGTATTTTGTTGGTTTTCCATTGAGCCCTGGAAGTTTCATCTCTTCTAGAATTTGCCTATTTAGATATACACTAGTGGTTCTCAAAGTGTGGTCCTCAGCCACAAGTATTATTAACATAATCCAAAAGCTTTTAAAAAGTGGAAGTTCTATTTTTTATTTGATATTTGTATACATTGTGAAATAATCATACCAATAAGTCCAGTTAATATTCATCATCACGCATAGCTACAACTATTTCTTGTGATGATCTTTCAAGATTAACTCTCCTAGGTATTTTCAAATATGCAATACAGTGTTATTAATTATAGTCACTATACTGTACATTATATCCCCATTATTTATTCATTTTATAACTGGAAATTTGTACCTTTTGACCTCTTTACCCTTTTTGACCACCACCCACCTTCACCTCTGACAACCACCAATCTGTTCTCTGTATCTATGAGCTTGTTTTTTGTTGTTGTTGTTGTTGTTGTTCTTGTTTATTTGTCTTTGTGTTTTTGAATCTACACATAAATGAGATCATCTGGGATTTATCTTTTTCTGTCTGAGCTATTTTACTTAGCATAATGCCCTCAAGATCCATCCATTTTGTCACAATTGTCAAGATTTCATTCTTACAAGGAGATGCATGCAATATGGCAGAATAGATAAACATAGCTTGCATCATTCCATGAACATATTAAAATTACAATTACATTATATAACAATCAACCTGAAGAATCATCTGAAATCTAGACGAACAGAAGTCCTATGACTAAAAATATAAAGAAGAAGCCACTTCGAGACTGGTAGGAGAGGCAGAGACATGGAAAGGACCCAGACCTCCATGTGACTGTTGAGAATCAGGAGCGTTTCCCCAGAGTAACAAGGGACCCCAGGCTCCCTCACAAGCCTCTCCAGCCCAGAGTACTGGTGCCAAGAAGAGAAGTCCCCACAACATCTGGCTATGAGAAACAGTGGGGATTCTGACAGTCTGGGTGGGACAGAATGCTGTGGGAAACCCAGATATCCTCTTAAACGGCTGCACACTGGCACTCACTTACTTCCAGGCACTAATCTTGGGCTCCAGCAGAGTAAGGGTGACTCAAGAGGCATACTTGAAGGTTGGCTTCAGACCACAGCAGAACACTGCCCAATTAGGCCCACAAGTGGCACACACAAAGGGGAGTCTCAACAGGCACCAGTGCCCACTGGGTCAGCCCCCTGCCCAGCACCCCATGAGCTCTGGACGTTGCCAAATGTTACAGCCAGTCATCCTAAGGGTCAATCCCACCCACTGATGTGCCTATAGCAATCAAGGCTCAACTATAACAGGAGGGCACCCACAACCCACACAAAAGACACTCATGGAGCACCCAGAACAGGTGATCTGGGAGACTATGCTACTGGGCCTCACAGGACACCTACTACATAAGGCCATCCAGCCAAGACTGGGAGACATAGTGGATCTACCTAATATACCTAATACATAGAAACAAACACAGAAAGGCAGCCAAGATGGGGACACAAAGAAATGTGTACCAAATGACAGAACAGGAGAAAAATCCAGAATAAGAACAAAATAAAATGGAAGTAAGCAACCTATGAGATAGAGTTCAAATATATGGTTATAAGGATGCTCTGAGAACTTCAACAAAGAGATAACTAGCATAAAAACAGGATATAGAAACCATAAAAAACAACCTGTCAGAAGTGAAGAATACAATACTGAAATGAAGAGTGCACTAGAAGGAATCACCAGCAGACCAGATGAAGCAGAGGATAGAATCAGTGATTTGGAAGACAAGGTAGCAGAAAACATCCAATAGGAACAGCAAAAAAAAAACAAAAACACAAAAACAAACAAACAAACAAACAAACAAAAAGAATCCAAAATAAAAAAATGAGGAAAGCTTAAGAAACCTCTGGGACAACATCAAGAATAACAACAGTTCCATCATAGAGGTACCAAAAGGAGAAGAGTATAGAAAACCTGTTTGAAGAAATAATTACTGAAACTGGTGAAATAATGACTAAGCTGGTGAAGCAAATACACATACAAGACCAGGAAACTCAGATAATCCCAAACAGGATGAACCCAAACAGGCCCACACCTAGACACATTATAATTAAAATGGCAAAGGTAAGAGGCAAAGAGAATCCTAAAAGCAGAAACAGAAGTGTAACTAGTACTTTATAAGGGAACTCCCATAAGACGGTCAGCTGATTTCTCAACAGAAACTGCAGGACAGAAGGGATTGGCAGGAAATATTCAATGCGATGAAAAGCAAGGACCTACAACCAAGATTTCTCTACCCAGCAAGGTTTAAAATCGAAGGACAAATAAAATGCTTCCCAGACAAGAAAAATCTAAAGGAGTTGATCACCACCAAACCAGTATTAGAAGGAATGTTAAAGGGACTTATTTAGGATGGACAAAATATCAAAATTCTGAGTAAGTAAATGGCAATAGCTACATATCTATCAACAATTACTTTCAATATAAATAGATTAAATGCTCAAATCAAAAGACACCGAGTGGCTGAATGGATAAGAAAACAAAAGCCTTACGTATGCTGCCTGTAAGAGACTCACTTCAGATCGAAAGACACACATGCACAGAAAGTAAAGGGATGGAAAAAAGATATTTCATGAAAATGGAAACAACGAAAAATAAAAAATCTGGGGTAGCAATACTTATAGCAGACAAAATAGACTTTAAAACCAAGGCTATAAGAAGAGATGATGAAGGGCCCAGTAATCCCACTCCTGGGTATTTATCCAAAGAAATCCAAAATGATACTTCGAGAGGAATTGTGCATCTATATGTTCATTGCAGTAGTGTTTACAACGGCAAAGATGTGGAGGCAGCCTGGGTGTCCATCAATGGATGAATGGATAAAGAGGAGGTGGTGCATATATACAATGTAATATTGCTCAGCCATGGAAGGGAATGGATTCTTGCCATCTGCAGTGGCCTAGAGAGACCTGGAGGGTGTTGTGCAGAGTGGAGTATATCACAGAGAAAGATGCAATGTGATTTTGTTTATATGTGAAAGCTAAAGAACAAAATTAACAAACATATCAGAAACAAACTCATAGATACAGAGAACATTTTGATGGTTGACAGATGGGAGGGGGGTTGAGAAAGTGGGTGTAAAAATGAAAGGGATTAAGAAATGCAAATTGGTTGTTACACAGTAATCATGGGGATGTAGTGTATAGCACAAGGAATAATGTCAATAATATTGTAATAACTATGTATGGTATCAGATGGGTATTAGATTTGTTGGGGTGATAGATGGCAGGGGTACAGGTCAGAGTGAAAAAAGTGAAGTGACTAAGAAGTACAAATTGGTAGCTACAAAATAATTGTGGGGATGTACAGTAAAACATGGAGAATATAGTCAATGGTATAGTAATCACTAGGTTTAGTGCTATGTGGGTACTAGACTAGTCGGGGGGATCAGTTCTTAAATTATATAAATGTCTAACCACTATGCTGTACATCTGAAATTAATATAAAATAACATTGAATGTCAACTGTAATTGAAAAATTAAAAAAGAGAGGAAAAGGTGAAGGAGGATAACGGGTTCAAATTTCTAGGTATAAAACAAATAAGTCATGGGGATGCAATGTACAGCATGGGGAATGTAGTCAATATTGTGATAGCCTAGTACAGTGTCAGATGGTTGCTGGACTTATCATGGTGATCACTTCTTTAGGTATATAAATGTTGAACAACTGTGGTGTACCTCTGACAAAACTAATACAATATTATATGTTAACTATAGTTTTAATAAAACTCTTAAAAAAAGAAAAGACAACACAAAAAGTAGAACAAGGTTATGTGTACATTTTACTTTTTAAAATGTCTATCTCCTAATGGACAATAAACTCCATGAAAACATGGACAGCTTTGATATTGGTCATCATTGTATCCTCAGAGTTTGGTAGAATGCTTGGTACATAGTAACTTCTCAATAAATACATATATATATATATATATATATATATATATATATATATATATAGTTGATTGTATATATATATATATATAGTTGATTGTATATATATATAGTTGATTGTATATATATATAGTTGATTGTAAACAATATTTTATTATTTACATTTTCAGCATAAATTTTATATATATATATATATATATATATATATATATATATATATATATATGATCACATATATATATCACTTTGTTTTTTCCATTCATCCATCATTGGACAATTAGGTTCTTTCCATGTCTTGGTTATTGTAAACAATGCTGCAAGGAGCATGAGGGTGGAATTTCTGGATAATATGGCAGTTCTATTTTTAATTTTTTGAGAAACTTCCACACTGTTTTCCATTGTTGCTGCACCAGTTTATATTCCCACCAATAGTAAACAAGTGTTTCCTTATCTCCACATCCTCACCAACACTTATTGGTTGTTGATATAGTGATGATAACCATTCTAACAGGTATTAGGTGATAGCTCATTGTGGTTTAAATTTTTATTTTCCTAATAATGAGTGATGTTGAGCATCTTTTTATGTACATGTTAGCCATCTGTATGTTTTCTTTAGATGTCTTTTCGGCTCCTCTGTCCATTTTTTAATCAGATTTTTTTCCTATTGAGTTGTATGAGGTTTTTAAATGTATTTTAGTTATTAACTCCTTATCAGATATAAGATTTGAAAATATTTTCTCCCATTCAGTAGGTTGCCTGTTTATTTTGTTGCTGGTTCCTTTGCTGTGTAGAGGGAAATTCTTGAGCCCCACCTTAGACCTACTGCATCAGAAGTTCTGGACTTGGGCCTCAGCGATGTGTTTTAATAAGCTTTCTAGGTGATTGTGATACACTCTAAAGTTTATCATCTCTGGCCCACAGTGATCTTTTTGGATAAACTGGGAATGTCTCCAGTTTTAAATGACAGTCCGAGAACCATCCTAGTAAACTATAGTTCTATTGGACCAAGGCTTGCTTGTTTCTGTTCCCAGAACACCTAAAATTGAGTATCTGAGTTACATTATCCAAGCTTCCAGGTGTCAGAGAAATAAGAAGGAGCATTCTATATTTCTAGGAACATGACATTGAAAATCAAGGTCCAGCAAGGTCCAGCAAGGGTAAGAAAGAGCAGAAGGCTATGCAAATCTCCCAAGGGTGAGAAAGCTAAATTAGCAGTGAGAAAGGATGTGTCTCTCTTAAGTGACCTGCACAGAGATCAGGAAATGGAACCTTCCTAATACTCTCTGGACAGGGAAAGAAAGGTCTGCTAATGCACAACTTTTTTTCCTGCAACCCATCTCAATTTTACTGAAATGTACCATTTTCTTGGGAAAGAATATAACATATTATTCTTGATCGTGGTATATTGCTTGGTAAAAACCCTAATGTGACCTCTGTGTATACTGATCTCCAACATTTTAAATAAATACCGGCTCTTAGATATTCTATTTTCTTAGATATTCTATTTTATTTGGAAAGTGCATGCAAATTAGACATAATGAGAGCGTATTTGTATTTACTATTGTGTTTTACTGCTTAATAACATGTTCAAATTTAGGATATCCATGGCCAATTTGATGCTAGTACACTGTGGTATTCAACTTGGGACTGTATTAGTGTTTGAGATCCTCACATTAAGCTAAATGTGGAAAATTGAAGACAATATGAAGGGAAGAAGTGGCAATAACCAGAGAATTTGAAAGCAGACTACTGGGAAAAGGTTAAGGGAATTCAGATTAAATTATTTAGAGAAGGTAAGACTGAGAGGCAGCCTACTACTTTACCTCCAGCTTATGGAGAATAGTCCCTAATACTTCATCCCTTTCAATGACAAGAATAAAAGGCTGCATTTAAATTGCAGTAGGTAGGATATAGGTTAACTAGAATGACCTTCTTGGAATTAGAATTAACAGTGGAATTGGATTTCTTCAGTGGAAAACTGGGCAGTGACTTGAAGAGAAAAAGGCCTAAGCATTTTCATATTTAGTTCAGGTATAGAAATATTACTATGGAATCCCACTCTTAGGATTTAATAAATGGCAAGCTATTATGAGAAGTGAGCAGTTCTATTTCACAAATGGTTAAACTCCAGTTATTCATGGATGCTAAAAGGACATGTACAATCTATAATTTAGGAAACCTTAGAATCAGTAGCCTATTTAGCCAAACCTTCATGTTAGTTTTTTTTCTCTAAATTTGACCATTATAATGCCCACCATTTTCAAACATTTTATATTCCCCCTTTGAAAAAAATTTCATTGGAACAATAAACTGCTGAATTTTTTAAAACTATTGTCGATCTAAAGAAATTGATTAATTTCCAATTAGCTCCTTTATCAAAAGGAATTTTTGTTTTATGATGGAAAGATTGGAAATATTGGTGTCTGAGAGGATAATTTATAGATACCCACTGACATTGAAATCCATGTCACTTTTAAAATCAATAGAAAATTTAAAATGTAATGTTTATACTTCAATTTATTTTTTATGGAATAAAGGAGTTGAAGAATTCAACATACCAATAAAAAATTTGTTTCAATAAGAAAAAGGTTTGACATTTATTGTATTTTTAACTCAAAAATCATATTAATGTTTGATTTCTTATCAGTTGCAATGGAGCTGAAAGTTCATATGTGTCTGTATAGGTGCGAGGGTGGCTAGGTATGTGCACATGCATGTGTATATATGAACACAGACATGAACACTCATATTTCAAATTTCTAAATAACAAAAACAACCCTTCACGAAGAGTAATTCCAGATCATAATTAATGTAAATAAAATCTTTAGACATGATAAATGATGGAACACTGGAGAAATCTTGGTTCAAGATTACTTCATTAAATCCTCAATTTTTTCAGTGTAGAATGGTCTTGTGTTACATAACCCATCAGGAAAGTATAAAATCAAAACTACAGTGCTTCACCCTTAAAAATAATTGGATTTCAAACTGATCGAGTTATAAACTTGTATTCTGCAGTTGTAAGAGTTAACATAGAAGAAGTATTGTATGCCAATTTAGATAGTAATGATTTGAATGTGTTCACAATTATCATTGCATTATTTTATTAACTGTGCACATCTGTTAAATAACATTTACAACACAACTATATAAATCCATTAAATAGATAAATGTTTTGATTATCTTTTATTGTTTATTTTTCATCTTCAGGGATTCATTACATTGACTATACCTTTCAAAACATAATCTACAGCTTAATTAAGCCTTGCAGTTATAAATTTTGAGCCAACATATTAAGAGAGAAGTTATTGCTTTTGTGGGTACAATATTGCTAATGAATGTTTTGCTCTGCGACACCACTGCTGGTATAAAATTCTAAGTCTATCCAAAAGAAACTGTCCTTGATTTCACTATTCAGAGATCATAAGTCAACTTTTTATGTACTGTAAGCGTCTTAGGAACAAAATGCAAACCCATTGATGGCTGAGTAAATTTCACAGCTTGTAGAAAAGACACATATCATTGTAATGTGTGAAATTTTAATCAAAAATGTTATGAAGGAGAAAGGTAAACTGACTGCTATAATTAATGAGTTCTGACACAGAGATTTAGCTGGCACATTTGTGGACTGTGCTTTGCTATGTTAACTGTTCCATTGCTTAAGGACTGTCAGAGTTTGAGTTCCCATGTGATGGTTTCGCTACTCGACACATTTCCTAGAACATCAGCTTTGTCATGATTTGAAATGGAAAGTCATTTCTTCCTTGGATTTTCCATTAATATTTAGTTAGGTGTCATGAGTGTCTGGTGATAAGGTAGATTGTCTTCCTTTTAAAAGCAGCTTCATTTAAAATTAAAGTATATAAGCATTGCTTTTAAAATGAATCATCTTGTGTTTTGTTTCTCTGCTATTTAAATATTACCCAATCTCTTAAATGTGAGAGTACTGAGTAAAACTAATTGAGGTAATGAAGAAATTGGGAACCGTACCCACATGTAAAACATAATTATTTTCATATGATGCCACATATATTTCCTAATTAAATAAAACTTGCTTGGCCTCACAAAGTAAACAAAATACTTCTCCATAGATAAAATAAGCTTGGATTTTAAAAAGGACATTTGTGATTGTGTTTATATTTGGAAGTAGCATCAAATTCATGAACTATTTGTAAAATGCTAAAATATGCTTTCATGCAAGACACTGGGTAAGGTGGTGGGTTTCATGCCAGACACCGGGTTAGATGGTGGGTCTATATTTCAGAGAGATTCTACTGAAAATTATAGATTGGGTTGCTGACTCTGTTGTGTCAATCTACTTGCAGAGATCTACTGCAAACTCTCTCAGAGCACTGCCAGTGTGGTTGTGCAGTAGACAAAAGAAATACCTGAAAGAGGAAGACAGATATGCCACTTAAATTAAATAGGAAATGAATTGGCCAGCAAGTTGGCATGTCTGCTGAGACAAATCATGGACAACATGTCTCTCAACAACAAAACTTATTTGTTTTCTCTTGCCAACAGATTCATCACTGCCCAGGCAAAACAGGCAAAATACATTAGTGTCATGGTAAACTGATAAAGAGAAGTGCCTCAATCTAGCATCCTCAATGGCGAAAGTCTTAGGGCAGTATTGATCTGTGTTATATAAATCTTGTTTTCTGTCTGCAGAAGTGAATCAGGAATGACCCGTAAGGTTAACAAACATTGTAATGTCTTTCAGCTGGGGCAGATGCCTGTGAGTTCCACACATTGTATTTGGTCAAGTTCCATCTTGTCATTTCACCGAGAAGTTTAACTAATTGCTGACAATCATAAGAATGTTTGACGGGAAGGAGAAAATTCTTGCAATTTTTAACCCCCTCCCATCCCCCCCTCCTTATTTTTTTTTCTTTCTTTTTTTTTTTTTTTTAAATCTTAACAAGCAGTCAAAGCCAAATAGCTGAAAACAATCAACACTGAATTAGTCAGCAGGAGTCTTCACTTAGTTGAAAGTTTCTCTAATTGGCATGTCATGTTCCTACATTGCCAAGAACAGACCTGATTAAGCTGATGCACTTTGTTTCAGTGAAGTTTGACAAAGAAAGCTTCTCATCCTTTTGAGGTACATGTCAGGGTATGTGCTTAACATGATTTTATTCTGTTCATAAGGAACCAAAGGCTAAATGTGTATTCTGTGAACTGAGGAAATAAAAATTCTCATCAAACTAAAACTTGACAAAGTCAGCTTTTTGGGGAAAAAGAGAATATTGATGGTGAAAGATAATCATCAATGAAAAGAAAATTTATTAGCAAAAGTACAATTACCTATAATGACTTGCTCTTTTTTATAAACAGAACACTCTTAAAGGAATTCAGTCCTATTTTATAACGGGCTCACTTGACCTCATATGCTGTCTCTACATGCAGTATCTTATGCTTTCACTTATAAAAAGATTGTCACTGTAGCCTTAACAAATTTTTACAATGGAAGCTCTCTTTAGAGATTAATCAACAATGTGATTTGGTCTACTTATTTTTTACAATGCTTTATCAGGCTATGGACAATGGATTTTGCCCTTATTTGTAAAGTCAGCCTTCATGGTGGAAAAACAAATGCCTAGCATTAGAAGAGACTCTAGAAGAAACTTATGATATTTTATTTGTATTTCCTCACACTAGTGTCCCCCTTGTCATAACCCTAAATCAAATGATAGAATTCAACATGGTTTAGATTATTAAAGCTAAAAGAGAGCAGTTGGTGAAGGAGCAGACCACGCATCTATTACGTCATAGTTGACAGTATAAAGGCAAGATTCAGGGAACTAATGGAGTTTCTTTTTCTTCTCCCCTTTTGTCATAGAAAGGTCAAGCTAGTTTTCAACATTTTTATGTATGTCATTCTCAATATAGCAACAGAATCTCTTATGGAAAACAATGTAAGTAAATGTCTCCACGATGCTCCTAGTCACCTGATCAAAAGCCAATGTTGAAAAACACTTCTAATGACTGTCTCTTATGCATCAGTGCACCTACTAATGAGCTGCCAGAAAAGGCTTTGTAAAGCTTTGCTAAGATAGAGCAGGAATGTGAGAAGCCTGAGATATAACTTCCCTGCTGTGATCTCGGCCTTTCTACTAACAGGGAGCCTAGACTTGGAGCTGCTAATGAGCATGCTGGAGAGAGTGTCCAAACCAATGCAGGCTGGAGACAATTCACCTGTCTGCTTTCAGATCCAGGGTATGATGCATGACAGTAAGGCACTCGGTAGTAGCTTTTCTTTAAATAATTTAGATATTTATTGATTTTCCCTCCCTACCCCCATATTTTTACTTAGTCCCTGCATTTTACTTTCTTTCAGTGATTTCTAGCATCATCAGAGAAAAAGGAATAAGGATTATTTCTTCTATGGCCTTACTTGCACAGCCACATATATACAAGAAACTAATGTCATTATGTCATATAATAGCAATATGGAATGCCTAATTAGTTTTTCCGTAGGGAAGACGAATATGTGATTTTCAGAGGTGGTATTTATAAAATGAGACACTTAAAATTAATAGCAATTTAAAAGCCTCTATATGGTTTATTTAAATTAAAGGAATTCAAAATATAGCATATGTTTTGACACTTAAAACAATGTGTGGCATAAGTTAAAGACTTTTCTCCCTCTAGCAATGCCTTGTACAACATATTTATCCATAGGCAAAACCCAGCATGATCTTTAAAAAGAATACTTAACTTGGTTTGTAGAAATTCCTGGCTTATAAATGAAATAGTTAACTGCAGGATACCTTTCAAGTTCAATGCTAAGCTCTTCACTTTACACATTTTGATGCTATGCTTCCTTCGAGTTTTCCTAGAGGCTATTTTAATGGTTAATATATCTATTTTTTTAGTCAAACAAAATTACAGAATACAAACTGTGTAATTTCACCAATTTGCAATGCCACAGTTATTCCAGAAAGAGAATCAACATCCCTATCCATTAATTACAATCCTGACTATCTTCTAGCATCCCAGGAGGCAGCCTGTGTGGTTCACATGGGCCACTGCTATCTGTTCCTACCAGTTGCCAGTGCTTCTATTTTCCACAGCTCACCCTTGCTTTTTGTCGTGTTGATACAACATGCCGTGGGAAATCGCAGGCCCGGTGGCAACTGGGGAGATAAGAATGCTATGTGCCTCTGCAGCCCTTTTATCCAAGGATCTCCAAAGAGGTTTATAAAAATCTATTTTTTTAATCCCCTGGATACCCCCGTGAGATAGGTATTAGCCCGACTTCACAGCTAGCAGTGCTGAAATCAGGGAGCATCTACCTGCATCTCAGCCCCCTGAACCCTTCTTGTTGTTGGATATGGTGCAAGGAATAAGGTTGAATTCTGAACCCAATGCTGACAATATGGAAAGAGGGTTGAAATGCATGTTTCCTGCCAAGAAGTTTGTGAGGCCCCAAAGAAACTGAGTGGTACATAAGTACATTTAAAGGAAAAGTAAACACAAGCAGAAATACAAATAACATAATCAGTATTTGAGTTAACAACAAGTATATTGCAATAGATAGACCTAACTTGGAACTTTGTCACCAAGAAATCCCTACTTTCTCAAAGTTGGTACTCCAAGGTACCGTATTTCAATTCTGTATTTGGTTAACAACTTTCTGAAAGAGTAGAGAGAATAAGAGTTAACTAGTAAAAGTTTTGCGTTAATCTCAGCTCCGTAGAGAACTACCCAAGATGTAAAAATCAACTTCCTGCTCTCAGGAAATTTCCAATCTAAGAGGAAAGAGAAAAACTAGTTAAGCTTATTAGCATACATGATATGAATAGCATGAGTATTACTGCTGCTGAAAATTTTATTTTGAGAATTTCACTATCTGTGGTGATAAACTATTGAGAAAAATGTCTCTTTATATGATGCTGTTTGTGGAATTCTGTCATTGCATATCCACATCTAATGGAATAGATTCTTATTTAACATAGAAATTTCTAATTAGGAAGTAATTTTGAAATACTATGGAATGCCCTATTAAGGCCTGCCTAGAAACCCAGACTCAATTGATGTAACATTGTCACTGTCCTTTGGAATTTTATATTTCATATGTAAACTTTTGTTTTAGCATAAAGTTTTAGTTTAATCTCAGCTATTTGTCAAACTATATATAAATTTTAAATATAATTTTCTTTTAACTTCTCTTATTTAAATCAATGAAATCTAGAATATTCTTTGCCACTCAGTGGCCAAATATTTCAGAACCTAAATGAACGTCTAGTAAATTATCAAACCAAAACTATAAGAAAACCTGCCTTCTTTTCTTTTTATTTTCCTCAGAATCTAACCTTGTGGAGAAATGTAAGTAAAGCACAATGTTATCTTAACCTATCATTAGATAAACCCTATTTTTCTCGAAGCAAGGGAATTTTCTGAAAATCAGTTTGGGACTTGAAAAGAGATATCTGCTCTTTGAGCCACTAGGGTCCCATTGTGTAAGTATAACATTGGTGCTTTACATTCAGTTTAAATTTTTATATTCCCCATTTCTATAAGTACAATAGCAAGCATCGTTAATATATTTGCATTAACATATAAATCATATATATATATATACATATATATACATATCTATCTATCTATCTATCTATCTATCTATCTATCTATCTATCTATCTATATGTATATGCAAAATATGGTGTGCTGTTGTGATCACAAAATATGGTGAATGCTGCTGCCCAGTGCCATCCAAAGGAAAGGCAGGGATTTTCAATATGGGAAGTGGAGCGTCAAAACTTAGTAACAGTGTGTGACAAGTTTCAACTTGTTCGGTGAAGTCAATCAGGTTGAGAGAAGATGTGTTTTAAAGTGTGCTGTAAATTATCCTCCATCATGACAATGCTCCGTGTCACACACTTCTAGTATATGGCAATTTCTGTCAAATAAAAACATTACGGTTTGTCCTCATCCACCTTATTCACCAGATCTGGCACCATGTGATTTCTGGCTCTTCCCCAAAGTCAAAATGATTCAGGACATGGAGGCAGCCATGACAGTGCAACTAAAGACACTCATGAAAGAGAACTTCCAGAACTGCTTCAGAAAGTGGCAAGAATGATGGGATAAGTGTGTTCGAAGCGAGGGGGACTATTTTGAGGGGGATTAATGCAAATCTGTCTTTTACTGTAATAATTTTTTATTTTATTTTAACCATTCACCATGTTGTTTGAGCACACCATATATACAAAGGGTGCAAAAAAACATATACATATTTTAAAAAAAGAAAAAACTGCACTAAAATTGTAATACTCAATATATACCAATAACAAAAAATGAATACAAGTCGTGTATACATTTTTTTGGCACCCTGCTATGTATATGCTACTATACACAATATGTATGTTCTACAATATACAAAGTAGAATATTAAGAAAGATAAAAAAGGATAAAGAAGCTATTTTGATATCTATTTATTAATAGGGCAAAACATTATGCTTCTCATAACGGTATTAATTACAATATTTTAATAAACTATATATGATTGGATATTATTTCTTATTTTTGAAGATCTTGGTTAAAATTCTTGGTGTCATAGCAATTCTAAGGCCTGCATCTGGGTTCAGTTTATTTGGGTACTGGAAATAATATGTCACAAAGTTATTATGAAAAATATGCATTTAATAATTAGTTCTGTAGAGAACAGAATGCATTATGAAGTAGATGGTTCTGTAGTAAAATAGGTAGTTTTTTAGAAATTGAATCTATTTCTCTTAAAGAGGGATAATCTAAATGGCACAAACACCTTTTCTTACACTCCATTAATATTCTTTGGGGCTATGACTTTCTGGGACAGCTGGAGTTTCTACTTACATAGTTTTCTCATTAAAAATAAAAATATATACTCTTCATACAATTGGATATATTGTGAAATTTGGATAAACTACTTTCTAGGACTCAAAGCACTCTTGGGTAAGACTAAATATATTTTGGATCTCATGTCTTCCTCTTTCTTAGATTCTGTTTTTATGTTCTACGAGTATTTCAATTTTTTAAAAAATAGATGAGTGATAAACTTTTGAGGCCTTGCATTTCCAAAAAAGGTCTATTATTTTACTGTTCTTCCACCCAGCCCCCCACCCCACCTCTTTTATACTGGAGCTGTCTCAAAGTAGCTCACAAATGCTTACATTTTTAGTATCTCTTCCTAATTCTTTGACCTCACTTTGGTAGCCTAACATTGGCCAAGATGGGATTGTTTAGTCCATAGAAATCATCAAACACTACAAATCAAGTTGGCTATTTTCTTTTTTTTTTTTTTTTAGAGCTGATTGTTAAGCTTTTATTAGCATACCACTTCACCCATCATTGGGTATAGCATTTTAGATTCAAAATTATTTTCACCATGTAGTTAGAAGCTCTGGAAGTTATTCTTCTACTGGTTACTTATATGTCTTCTTTTCTCCCAATTTTTCTCTTCTCTCTCTTTCTCTTTAGAATGCCTTTAGTATTGTTTACCTACTCTAATACGATGCCAACTCTGTGAGGTAAAAAGTATTTCTTATTCAGTATCACGAAAAAATAAATGAAGGTGATATGTGGCCCATGACACTCAATATATATTTGACTAATAAATGTATCAAATCCTCTTAGAAAAACATTGGCCCACCTACTGTGTTTCCCCCAAAATAAGACCAGGTTTTATATTAATTTTTGCTCCATTAGGGCTTATTTCCAGGGGATGTCTTATTTTTTTCATGTACAACCATCTACATTTATTCAATTACCGTCATGTCATCTTCTGGAACATCGTCATAATGTACTAAATACATCCATCTGGCTGAGATCTTAATTGGGGCTTATTTTCGGGGTAGGTTTTATTTTGGGGGAAACACTGTAGATTTGTCTTCTGTCTCTTTACTTTTTGCTGAAGTGTTCATTCTCTTTGATGTTTTACTCTATGTTTTTAGGAGTTATTTCTTTTTCTCTGGCTGCTCCTTCTTGATAGCAGCATGGTCTTGTGTAATGGTGCAATGTCATCTCAACCCTCGAGAGTGTACCTTTGGCATTGTTTTAACACCCCTTTCTTTCTTTTAATTTTCTTTGCATCCTCTGATATTAGTCATTTTGTTTCTTTATCTCAGGCTTTTTCTTTTAAACTGCTGATATTCCCTAGGTTTTACCATTCTTTAGTAAATGATTTTTATTCATGAAAAACTAGTTTAATTAAGATAAGTATTTCATGTGGGTTTCTCTTATTACCGTCACCTCACCTAATTTAAGAGAAATGACCATAAAACCTACGTGAGTAGAAAAAGTTTGTTTACATCAGACAGTCTCCATTTTAGTCTACTAGATGGGATAACACACCTCACTCCATGCCATGTGTCAATACTACAAGGACCCACTCTGAAGAATAATCTGAGAGATACATCAATATAGATATGAACATATATTAATATATAATATATATTATATATTATATTACATATAATATGTAATCAAGTTTGCAACTATATATGTGATAATGCAAATATATGTATACATACACACACATATATATGTGTATATATATATGCATATATGTGTGTGTGTATGTGTGTATATATATATACATACATACATATATATATATATATATATATATATATATACACATATATAATTTAAAAATCAGCTGGCCCTTCTTTACCCATAGATATGATTCCACATGCTTTCACTTTTTAGAAATTCTACAAAATGATTATTTCTCTGATATTCCTGTCTTCCTTATAGCTTTTACCTCAGAATTTTAAAGTACTTTCTCACATTTATATTTCTTTATATTCAATTTAACAAGTCTTAATGAGAAAGCGTAGTTAAAGTGGGTGCTCAGCTCTCTGTCTTGGATCATACAATTGTTTTGCATCTTAATAACTTCCTCAACAATAATTTAAATGTAATTATTTGGAAGATTCTTCACTTCAAGGAAATAGATATCCAGTATAATATTAGAGATTTGTGAGGAATAGAATCTGCATGATCAAGTTTGCAACTAGTAGTATTATGTGTATAATCTGGGTCTCACCTGCAAGTGAAAATTATCTGCAGTACACCCTCTCATCTCAAACTTAATATATCCTTGGAAAAATTGGGATGTAAGAGAAGAGTTTAGCAAATGTGAATTTCACACTTTAGGAAAACTGTCTATTTAATATCAAAGTTCTATATAGTTATTTAGACATTAGATTTTCATATGGAAAAATGAAGGATTAGATGCATTTTTAATGTAATGCATTAAATCTAACAATAAAAAAGCAAAGCTAGTTCCTTTGGAAATGTTGTAGTCTGTTAATGGATATTTAAGTAATCATAATTGCTTAGAGAGTTATGACGAGAGAAAACTTAACTGAAACCTCTAAATTATATGTAGTTGCCTATGGTGATTAGACACAAGAAGGGGTTATTGGCTGTTAAGATTCTTTATTGGCCCTGCTTCTAGAGTTCCTGGAACTTTTCCTTTGTTAATAAACACCCTTAGCTTGAATTTAACTATGACAAATGATCACTTACATATCTGTCCATTTCCAGTAATCAAGCAGGCAGTCTATAACTCCACATGCTATAGATTTGTTGTGTAATAACAATCTAACTATATTAATGCTATTCATTTACAATGCTTTCTTCCAATTGTGATGTCTCCTTGGCTTCTGGAAAAGATGTAAATCGATTACTTAATCCACACAGTACATGCACAATGGTCTTGAGGATTGCTGCCACAATCAACAGGTTCAGAAATTAAGGGTTTTTAAGTATCTAGCTCTAAGATGTCAGAGTCTCTAAGTTTTGGTTCAAGGAGAGGGGCTCTATGGATCACACTACCAGACTGACCAATCTAGGCTAGTTACCATTTCTAATTTCAGTGTCTTTATTCACCTATAAATCAAGGGAAATGTATTAGCTATTCTTTCTAGCTTTAAAATTCTCATTGTAAGATTGAAAAATGGTAACATATACAGTAATAACATATTTATGTATTAACATGTAATGTAGAAATTTAAGAAGGATATTTAAATATGGATGTATTACTTTATATAAGTTTAAAATTATGAGAACAACCCTCAATTACTGCTAAAATTTTACATTTGAGAACACTTACAATGATATTAATGTAAAGCTTTCTTGAAACTCTTCTTCAATTTTGGCAAAAGTTAAACCATTTTTCAATGTATTACTATAGAACATATTATATGCCAGAAAAATGATTAATAAAAGTTGAAGTCAGCTAGTAATTTCATTAAGTTAAGTGAAATAGGAAATAAGTGGCACAAAAGGTGAAAAAAAAATGCCTCTTTCATGTTCTCATTTAACTCATAAATAATGCAATTAGAGTTTTGTCTTAAATGTTTATTGAGACCACGCAATCTCATTGAGAACTTTCAGACTTTGCTACCTTGTGCTTAAATGTTTAATTGCATTAACATGGTTTTGGCTCGAGTAACAAAGTATAAATATTTTACAAAATCAAAGTTCTAAGAAGGGACTATGTAACAGTTAGTGTGTTTCTTAAACTAGTTCCCTCCAATTAATTTAAATTGGCTCTGGAATAACCACTGAAAATTTACTTAAAGACCATAAGAAAAAAGTAATTATAAATGGCAGAGCATCTGACTTAGGGGAGCTGTCTGGTGGAGTGTTTGGTGTGCATCCAAGTTTTCTCTAACAACTTTATTAATTATGTGGAAGAAGAAATAAACAGCATGTTAATTAAATTTGCAGCTGATAATAATTGGGAAATGTTGCCAGCATTAATGCAAAAACAACAACAAAAAGAAATAATGAGAAAAATAGATAGGACTGATATATGCTGAGACCTATAAGAAAACAAGAAAGAAGTGACAAACATGGTAAAGGAAAAATGAAAGAATAGAATGAAGAATTCCAATCATAAATCTATGAAAATAATATAGTAGCAAATAATTTTAAAGATTTACAGTATAGTTAGTAATATAAATAATAAATATTGTAAGCTTAAATATGGCAGAAAATAGACATGGCCATCAGTAATGTTTTCGTATCTTAAGTATATGGATCATCAGTGACTTTATTTAAGAAGTCCTAACACACACACACACACACACACACACACACAAATGCCTGAAATATCAGTGGTTGAGATTTGGGGAGATGAATGTGATGACGAGGGTAAGAGTATTGTTTATTAAATTGAATCATATTTAGGCTTTCTCTACTTAATCTTCATTTGAACACTCATTCATCAGCCTTCACACAGTCTTAGTCTATTCTTGAAGGCAAACAATTTAGGATTTTTTTCAGAAAATCCTAAATTGTTTGCTTTTTGAATGACAACTGTATTATGTAGTATTTGTCAGGCATAATGTCAGGGTTCTTTGCTAACAAAGAATCATTTATTTTATATAGGCAAGCCTAAGTAGCCATAAAATACAAGGGAGAAAAGGAAAAAGCAGGGAAATAAAAACCTACAAGGACAAGTTTAAACAATCATGCAGTTCTTTCTTTCCTTACTCTTCATAATCCGTTATTCTCCCATCATGATATTCATATTACAGGAACACATCATAGATTAAACTCTCATAGTGTCTAAAAAATTGTATCCTTTTCACTACTTTTCACATTACAAGTATTGATTCATCTGTGTCTCTTTACTATTTGGTGAGATCCTTAAGGATAGAAACAGCATCTTACACATTTTTGTAATTATCACCATCTAGAGCCATTTCAAACATCTAATAAATGCTCAGGTAAAGTTAACTGATTGAATTCATGCTGTATGATATTTTGGAAACCTCTCTTGGCTACTTATTAGCTCCATGACATGGAGCAGATTTTTACCTCTGTGTGTCTAAGTCTTTACATTCCTAAAAATGGAGAATTTAATATTCTATTTTACATAGATTTGCATAAATCTTGCAAAATACAGTGCCTACTCAAAAAGATTCTAGCTCCCCTTCCTTTCCTTTCTTTGCCTTCCCATCCCCCTCCCCAGTTTTACTGAGATATAACTGACATACAGCGCTGTTTAAAGTACACAGCATAATGACTTGATTCACATATATTGTGAAATGATTATCACAATAAGTTCAACATCCATTATCTAATATAGATACAAAAAAACAATGTGTTTTTTCCTTGTGAGGAGAACTCTTAGTATCTATTTTCTTAACTTGCAAATACACCATAGAGCAGTCACCATGCTGTACATCCCTAGGACTTATTTACCCTAGAACTGCAAATTTGTAACTTTTTCAAAGCATCTCAAGAAAACCAATCTAGGTTGCTATCTTTTTCCCCAAAAGAAATTATTTCTATAAAAGAAAATTTAAGCTATCTATGAATATCAGTATATTAAAGGAATAGATGCCCCTAAGAGAATTGGGCTTAACTATATTAGACAGGTATAATGGCCCTATATATTCTAATACTTATCTTTTTCTTAAAACTTGTAGTTTTCTTTTTAGATTTCATCCAAATGTAATGTTCAACTCTAAATGATTGTTAAGTAGGTGTTAAATGACTTACCTTGACTTCTCATAATGATAATATGTGAAAAGATCTTATGATTTATGTACTTGGGAATTTTAAAGACAATTATTACTTAGAACACTATATGACCACTCCATAAAAATACACATCACCATAAAATAACTGCATATGGAGTATTTAATCCTGAACTTCTAAAGATGAAAAGTGAAAGTAGTTACAATAATCATTATTTTCAATTTTATGTAGTTAAGTGGTTCTACACAAAAAAAATTAGCCTTCCAAATGACATAGTTATAATGTGTTAATGGTAGCATAACGTGTTATTACATTATGCAACGTGATTTCATGGATATTACGTACGGCATTTTAGAAACTCATATACTTATAGTTATTAGAAGATACTCAATTTTTTCAGACCATATTCTTCTTAACCCTATTACTTAATGTAATCCTCACGTGGTTTCTGTGCCTTTTGATGAGGTCTTTGTACGAATTGTATAACCTATTTTCTAACAGTTTAACTTACTGCTCCCCAATTTCTTCATTATTGTCTTTTTTGTCTTATTCTTATTTCCCAGTGATTATTTAGAATATTATCTTAAAGGGATCCCAAAACCAAGAAGCATTTCTCATCCAATGTATCTAGTTTACAAGAAGTGCTTCGGTTTTGAAAGTTGGCTATTTATCTAATAAATCTTAATACATTTAGATGGAATTGGATTTTTTTAAATCTTCATTAGCACCAAAAATAGTGTTGTGTTCCTCATAATTCATTCAGTCCTTTACAGCAAAATATAATTTCTCAAGTGCTCAAATTCAGTTAAAATCACCACTTGTTGAGCACTTGCTTTTTGATATACTGTACAGATAGTGACTGAAAATGCAGAACCACCCTTCAATGAGAACTGGATTCAAATCCCGTATGTGACACTTAATTCCTGGGTGAATTTAGGCAAAGTAATCTCTCCTAAATTTATTTTCTTTACCTATAAAAGAAATTTAGTAATCATCAGTCTAAGATGATTGTTTCTTAAGGATAAATCAAAATAAGATAGCTAAACTTTCTGGCACGTGATAGTTGTTCAGTATATAATAGCTGATGTTGTTATTCTAATTAATACATTTGATGTGTCTAGTGGCATTGTTATGAAGGTAAGCAAAGAGTCCATAGTTTTTTGGAGGTAGGAGCTGAAAAGATTACTTAACCAAGTAAGATTAAAGTCTGTGACCTCAAGAAATTCCATGTAATATTTGTTGAATAAATACAAAACGGAACACACATTTGTACAGATTAATGTCAGTGGAAGTCAGTGTGTTAATTACTATAATCAATATAGAAACAAAGTACTGTGAATACTCGGGAGAAAGGGATGAAATGATTATGATTAAGGATGAGAAAATGTTTAGAGGTTTGAGTTTGGAGGATAAGTAGGGATGTAACATTTGGAGAAGGCTGGGAGAGTATTCAAAGCCAAAAGAAAACCATGGACAAAGTCATGAAAGCATTAAAATATTGAATATTTTCAAGATCAAATTTTCTAACAGTCTTTGAACAAGAAGTTTAGGGTTCAGGAAATAGAACAAAAAGTGGTGGAGAGGTATGCTGGGTGACACTGATGGGACAATATGTATGTGACATAATTTTCTGCAGAAAAATGGGAAGACGTTCAATGATCGAAGCCATTCAAAAATTTTAAAAGGTGCATTTCTGTATTTGCATAGGTATGTGGAATTTTTGTCAGTGAGAATTATGCTAGAACTTTAGGATCCATTCACTGTAGCCTAGAGCCTGCCCTATAGCATCTTACAATCTATTCAGACACAGATTGCAATAGATAAATGAAGGACATATAGAAAGTGGTCTGACAATAGTCAACATGTTTAGGATGGCTAATTAGAAGGAAGAAGGTGGTTCTGCTGAGTGTCTGGATGGGGTAAAGTAGTATTTACAGGCTGAAAGTGCCAATTATGATGAGTGGACAGGTGCTAAGCAAAGGATTTATTTCTCAGGTCACAAAAGAGATGGTAGCGTTGCTCCCAGCTTTAATTTTCTCTGTTAACTATTAGTCCTTAACACAACAATGCTACTTTCATCCTAAGTTTATTCTCTTCATCTTCTCTTTTAGGACATTGCACTTTGCTTTATTCTTTCACTTTCCTGCTTTTTCCTTGGAAATGGGTCGAGAAATGGCCCTGTCAAGAATCCTGAAATGGGGGCGGGATGTTAATTATTAATGTGAAGTAATCAATTTAGGGTTTTGGATCATCATGGACTTTGAATCAAAGTCCCATAATCTGCTTCTTACTTACAGGGCATGTTGTTTAGCTATTATTCTAAGCTTTGGTTTCCTCTTCTCTGCAGTGGGAGTATTAGTAATACCTCCCTTATAGATTCCTCTGGGAATAAGTTGAATAATACATGCAAAGAACCTAGCATAGTTCCTATTTTATAGTATGTGCTCAATACATATTAACCTTTATTATTATCTTAGTGGTAAAAGGACTAGACTAGTGATTTTGGAAGAGCTGGTTATTCTGGTTTTACTACTTATAAGCTGAATAAATTAGATCAAGTCATTTAACATCTCTGATCCTGAAAGTCTTTTAACGTCTGATATGTCAGAAATGTGTTGTGAAGAAAATAGAACAGTGTGCTAAGGCAATGCCATTTAAAGCATAGAAAGCTTTACAAAGATAAGACATTATTTTCATCAATATGGTTGTTGATATAGCAAAACCTAGTAAGCAAGCTTATTTGGGGTCACAGAGGTAAGTCTGATTGTAAAAGAGCTAGTGACTCGGAATCAGTAGATGTGTGCTAACCCAAAAGAATATAAAGCTTCTTATCTTGTGAGGGTTGCAAGTTCCTAGGTTTTGCCCATAGTGACTCCAACAACCCCAACTTACTAATCATATAACCCAAGTTTCTGAAGACTTCAAAACCAGATGGATACCTTAAATTGGTGAACACGACAATCATGGCTTGCCCTGAGCTATCACTTCTCAGTAAGGAATTATCGCAGTATGGCTTATTCAAAGTGGCTAAAAGTATAATCCCTATTCTCATCTGGACCCAGTGGCATATAAGGAAAAGGTCCAGGCCTTGGCAGCCAAATCTGTTTATGGCAGAACCCCAGCTATCCCTCCCAATGGTGTTACAATGTCTTTCCTCCTAAATACCTGGACGCTTCTGTCAGTGGGTTCAGATATGAGTGGATTTCCCACTTCGGATTTGGATCAGAGCAAGAATTAGTGACTTTTTATTTGAGCCTTCTCTTCAATTCATGCCTTTTTCTGCTTGTTCATGTTCAGCAGCACCCTCACTGTCTCCCTGTGAATCTTGTCCCTAGCGATGTCAGGCACTCTGAACTATCTCAACAATTCCTGTGGGTCAAGCTGCCATGGCTGCCGCTCCAACCTTCTATGTTTCTCTGGTAACTGAGGCCCCTGGCATCACTACCTGACCCCTATTACTTCAGGGCACCCTCAATCTCATGGAGGTTAAAGACCCCAGCTTTGTTACTATCCTGCTACCAAAAGCCTTGGCTTGCCTAGGAGATCCTCTACTGAACTCCCTGAGAACCACTGCATTTCCAATGGCCTTGGTGAATGGTGTGTACTCCAGGTCCTCCTGTGAAACATAAACCTCTGGTGAATTCAAGCTTGTCTAGATCCCTCAGCCATGTACTATTTACCAAGGTAACTCAAGTATTTTTATTTCACTCCGCATGGGTTATCACTTTCTCGGGCTTCTAAGAGCCATTAACCAACACGCCATATAACCCCTGGAGTTTTGCCGTTTGCCAAGAAATTTCTCTCAAGTCAATGATATCTTGCTTATTCAATCCTACAGTCTAGTGACCTTGATCAAGCTTCCTCAATATTTAACTTGAGGGTATCCCCTATCTATTGCCAATACATGCCTGCTAATTTTTGCAGCAACCATAGGTAACATTTTTTCTTCTTTTATGAAGACCAGCAGGTCCACAGCCAATTATGTTGAGATTTACCCTGGTTTTACGTCCTAGTTATATAACACTAAGTATTGTCCTCACTGGTTGCTGAGTGAGTAAGGGCATTGATTGCCTCTTAGGTGAGAATCTTCTGCAAATCCTCCCAGCACAAGGCAAGTGCTAGCTCTTACTCCAGAGAATTGGGCCACTTCTGAAACCTCTAAGCATTTAAAGAGTGTGTAGTAGCAAAATCTTAGGAGCATTCATCCAGATGTCCCCATCTCATTGTAGGATCTCAGGTTTTCCTAATCAAAATTCTTACCTCAGTGTAACAGACTTGTCTTTACTGAGTATTTGAATGTCTCTGGAGCTACGCCACTATAACGACCACATCCTGGTCCTGTGTTTGATCATCAGCTGTGTCTGTCCTACCACTGCAGGAAGAAGGGCCTATTTATGTGCTACCATATATGTATATATATGCTCTAGCCCTAATTCCTAGCTTTTAAATACTTGTTACAGACTCAGTTTCCCATTATTCCTCTGGAGGGCATCAGTGCAGCTTACTAATATCCAGCCAATTCCATTGGCTTATAGACTTTATTTCTCTTTTATTTTTCAAATGCCTGAATAAATGTACCAATAAGAATTTACCTTCTACTAGAACATTCTCCCATGTCATCAATAGTGAAATTTTCAGGAATTTGGTCATCACTTTGTGTAAGGGACAATTTGTGGTCCCCACATCCCACCTGCTTTATTAGACCATTCCCTGTTTACCTCTGTTAGTTCATGTCTTCTGAGAAGCAGGCAAGTCTGAGAGAGTAGACTTGCAAGAGATTTACTGGGGAAAACACCTATGAAGCAGAATGAGAAAGGCAACAGTAGTGGGCAAGGAGAGCCTTTGGACTAGGTATGATGTAGATCTAAGACCTAAGAAAGGAGAGAGGGAAGGAAAGATTGGGTAGAAAGAACATACAACTGCAGTTCAGTTCTAAGAATGTTCTTGCCAGGTTTCTGAGAATTCCTGAGTAAAAGTTATCCACTAAAAAAATTACAGTGAACAAAAATGGCCTGGTTTTGGTAAATTTGCTGTATCCAATCATTAGATGGAAGTAGCCTTGGGGAACCACGGGTTGGCATGAACATCACATTATATCTAAAGGTTGTGCTTAGAGTCTATCATTACCCACTAATAGTTAATCCACATTTTCTCCCACCCCAGCCCCTGGCAACCACCAATTTATATTGTCTTTTTATCTATTTATCTATTTCATATAAATGGAATAATACAATATGTGACATTTTGTGTCTTTTTTTTTCATGTAGCGTGTTTTCAAGGCTCATCAACACTGTAGCATTTTTTAGTATTTCATTCCTTTTTATGCCTGAATAATACTCCACTGCATGTGTAGACCATATTCTGTTTATTCATTCATTAATGGATATTTGGGTTTTTCTACCTTTTGGCTATTGTGAATAATGCTGATATAAACACTTGTGTACTTTTTTGAGACCTTGTTTTTAATTATTTTAGTTATATACAAAAGAGTAGAATTTCTGGGTCATATGGTAATACTATGTTTAACCATTTGAGGAACCATCAAAATGTTTTCTACAGTGGTTGCACCATTTTACATTCCTACCAGCAGTGTAAAAATGTTATTTCTCTAGATCGTTCCCAACACTTGTTATTTTCACTATTATTAGTAGTATTAGTAGTATTATTTAGAGGGGTGTTTCCTTGTAGTTTTGATTTGCATTTTCCTAATTACTAATGATGTTGAACATTTTTTTCATGTGCTTGTTGTTCATTTGTATTTCTTTGGAGCAATATCTATTCAAGAATTTTGCCTATTTATTAATTATTTTGTCTTTTATAGTTGAATTGTTAGTTCTTCATATATTTTAGATAATAGTTCCTATCAGATATATTATTAGTCATTATTTCTTCCATTCTATTGTTTGTCTTTTTACTTTCTTGATTATGCCGTCTGATGCACATTTTTTCTTTTTAAATTTTGATGGTCTGTTCTTTCTGTTGTTACTCATTTTTTGGTGTCATATCTAATAATTCACTACCAAATCTAAAGTCATAAAAATTTACACCTATGTTTTTTCTAAGAACTTTATAGTTTAGCTTTTGCATTTAGGCTTTTATTTTAATTTTCACAATTTCTTCCAGTCTTCTCATTGATGTTATGGAAAAGCAGATTTTTGGAAGTCTGTTTTTTTTG
Organism: Rhinolophus sinicus; assembly: GCF_057876585.1. NCBI lineage: Eukaryota > Metazoa > Chordata > Mammalia > Chiroptera > Rhinolophidae > Rhinolophus > Rhinolophus sinicus. The sequence goes on along the minus strand of NC_142517.1, from coordinate 153,795,653 downwards.
TTTGTTTGTTTGTTTTTTGCCATTCTGAATGTTTCTTTGTCTCTTTGACATCTTTAACTTTTCAATTTTAAGGGTTTAGGTTAGCTATCTTAAATAATGGCATTAATTTGGGTTTGTTTGATATTTCCTCATGGCTAACCTCATTATAAAGTTTGGTAGTAATTCCAAAGCAGTGATGTTTGTCTTTAGTGCAATCTATAAGAGAACGTATAATGCTGACTGTCAGATTAGTGTCATGTGAACTTGGATCACTTGGTTCAGGTGGTGTCTGTCATATTTCTCTAATGTTATTATTTTTCTCTTTGTAATTAACAAATGTGTTGTGGGGATATAATTTGAAACTGTGTAAGTATTTTGTTTCACATTAAATTTTTACCCAATTGTTTTAACATCTATTAATGTTTTTGATTTTAAAAGATTATTATTTTGATAGTTATCAATGGTATTTGCTAATTATTTCACTTGTAAGTTAGTTGGCCATATTTATGTATTTTGGTTGCAAAGAATTTCAACTTGATAGACTACAAGTTCCAAGAAGGTCAAGGCTAAATCTTTTCTTATTCACAGCTTAGCACTATGCTCAGCAGAGTGCTTGGATGATGATTAATAAATATTGACTGGTTAAATTAATCATGAAATGAATGAGGAAAATTGATGGCATATTTCAATTAAAATTAGAACAAATAAGTAATAATAAATAAATATAAAGATAAGTTAGTAATGATTAAGAATAATAGATGAAGTTATTATTTATTTGCAGAACACACCACCCAAAGCACTGGATAAAATATCAGTGGTAAAGAAATCTGGAAATATTCATATATAACCAAAGTGATTAAACTATATCCTCAGGTCCTGTAAATTCATTTATATTATAATATGACTGAGAAAAGAGTCATTAACTGAAGGGTAATTATGACACAGAAATAGTAGTTTGTATCATTTTTATTCACCAGAAATTATCCCCTCCCTGTAGGAATATTATAATTTCTTTTTCTGTTGAACTGAAGCATGAACCTGTGACTCAATTTGGCCGATAAAATGTGAGTGAAATGTATAGTAAACAAGCACAATAGAATGCACATTTTTCTCAAGTTTATATAGAATATTCAACAACATAGACCACATTCTGGACCATAAATCCCACTTCCATAAATTTAAAAAATAGACATTACACGTCTGCTCTCACACTACAATCAAAGTAGAATAAGAGAAAGATAAATGAAAATCTCCAGATAAGTGAGATTGAACAACACATTTCTAAATAGCACATGGATCAAAGAAGAAATCTCAAGAAACTTAAAAAAAATTTTTTATCTAAATTAAAATGAAAACATAACTTATCAAAATGTGTGGGATACAGCAAAAACAGTGCTAAAAGGGAAAGTCATAGAATTGAATGCATATATTAGAAAAGAAGATATAAAATCTCTAATCCAAATTTCCACTTTAAGAAAGAGAAAAATTAAATCCAAAATAAGCAGAAGAAAAGAAATAATAAAAATAAGATTAGAAATCAACACAATTACAAACAGGAAATTAATAGAGAAAAATCAATGAAACCAAAAGCTGGTGCTTAGAAAAGATCAATAAAATAGATAAAACTCCAGCCAGTTTAAGTTAAACAAAAAAAATAAAAAAAGAGAGAGAGAGTAAATTTCAGATTAAAAGAATAGATATCAGTACAGATCCTTTGGACATCAGAAGGATAATAAAGAAATATTATGAACAACTCTACACCAATAGATGAAACAGATCCATTACCTGAAAGACACAATCTGACAAAACTCACACAAAAAGAAATAGATTATCTGAAGAGGCCTATATCTATTAAAGAAATTGAATCAATAATTACTAACTTTCCAAAACAGAAAGCACCAGGGCCAAATGGGTTCACTTGTGAATTCTGCCAAACAGATAAGGAAGAAACTACACCAGTTTTCTACATTTTCTTTCAAAAGATTGAAGTAGGAGGAATACTTCCAAAATTCTCCTATGATGCCAAAATTACCCTAATACCAAAACTAGACAAAGCATTACAAGAAAACAAAACTATAGACCAATATATTTCATGAACATAGATGCAAAATACTAGCTACTTGAATATCAAAAAGTACTAAAAAGAATTATACACCATGATCAAGTGGAATTTATCCCAAGCGTTCAACACTGGTTCAACATACGAGGTCTGACATTTAAGTTCGCAAATTCATCCTAGAAAAAGTGCTCCATACCTCACTGGTGAATATCACTACAGTCACCCTTGGGAAGCTATGCACTGGTGCCAGCATCTAGTACACCCTTCAAAGCAATTTTGGAACTCTTTCTGGAATGGCCATCAGAGCTGTCATCGTATTACACTTGATGTCCTGAATGTCATCAAAATGTCTTCCTTTCAATATTTCCTTTGTCTTTGGGTAAAGGAAGAAGTCATTGGGGACCAGATCAGGTGAATAGGGAGGATGTTCCAATACAGTTATTTGTTTACTGGCTATAAACTCCCTCACAGACAGTGCCGTGTATTGTCATGATGCAAGAGCCATGAATTGTTGGTGAAGAGTTCAGGTCGTCTAACTTTTACATGCAGCATTTTCAGAACTTCCAAACAGTAAACTCGGTTAACTGTTTGTCCAGTTGGTACAAATTCATAATGAATAATCCCTCTGATTCCAAAAAAGGTTAGCAACATCGTTGAAACAAGTTCGTGAACTTAATTGGCAGACTACACACACACACACACACACACACACAGACTGGGAAGGAATAAAACTGTCTAACTGTCTTTGTTCACAGAAGACATGATTATCTGTGTTGAAAATCCAAAAGAACTGACAAAAAAAACCTAAAACTAATAAGTGATATTAGCATAGTTACAGGATACAAGGTTAATATTACAAAGTCAAATGCTATCTGTTATACTAATTATGAGCTAATGGAATTTGAAACTGAAAACACAATACCACTTTTATTAACACTCCCAAATATGAAATACTTAGATGTAAATCTAACAAAATATGTGCACGGTCTATATAAGAAAAATTACAAAACTCATGAATGAAATTAAAGGAAAGATATTCCAGGTTCATGGATAGAAAAACAACATTGTCACAATGTCAGTTCTTCCAAATTTTATCTATATTCAATGTAATCTGAATAACAATTCCAGCAAGTTGTTTTATGGATTTTGACAAACTGATTCTGAAGTTCATACGGAGAAGCAAAAGACCCAGAGTAGCCAACACACTATTGAATGAGAAGAACAAATTTGGTGCTAACCAACTTGAGACTTATTATAAAGCTACGTTATCAAGTCAATATGATCAAATAGATCGATGGAACAGAATAGAAAGCCCAGAAATAAATCCATAGCCAACTGATCTTTGACAAAGGAGCAAAGGCAAAACAATGCAACAAAGATAGTGTTTTCAACAAATGCTGCAAGAACAACTAGACATCCACAAGCAAAGAAAAAAAAAAGAATCTAAATACAGATCTTACACCTTCACAAATATAAACTCAAAATGGGTCATAGATCTAGATATAAAGCACAAGACTATGAAACTTCTAGAAAATAAGAGAAAACCTAGATGACTTTGGGTATGGTGATGGTTTTTTGATATACTGTGTTTTCCCGAAAATAAGACCTAACCATGAAATAAGCCCTAGCATGATTTTTCAGGATGATATCCCCTGAACATAAGTCCTAATGCGTCTTTTGGAGCAAACCTTAATATAAGACCCGGTCTTATTTTTGGGGAAACATGGTAGCACCAATGATATGATCCATGAAATAAATAATTGATAAGCTAGATATCATTAAAATTAAAAACTTCTGCTCTTTGAAAGTCATGTCAAAAGAAGTAGAAGGCAAGCTACAGACAAGTGGTAATAGCCTGACCTCCGGGGAGGTGGGGTTGGAGACTGTATTCAACTGCATCATCAATTAATCAATCCATCAATAAATCAATAAATCAATCCCCAGTAAAAACCCTGTATCAAAGCTTGGGTGAGCTTCCTGGTTTGGCAATACTATACACATGTTGTCACTCATAGATGCTGGGCAATAATGTGTACTGAGGACAGTGGAAGCTTTGAGTTTAGAACGTTCTTTGACTCTGCTGTATGTGTCTTTCTTTTGCTGCTTCTAATTTGTATCTTTGTCCTGTAATAAATCATTACTGTTAGTAGAATAGCTGTCAGTGAGTCCTGTGAGTCCTGCCAGCAAATTATTGAATCTGAGGATGGTTTTGGAAACTCCCCAAACTTTCAGTTGGTGTCAGAAGTAGGACAGTCCTAGGGATTGTGCCTTCAGACTTTGCATTGTGACTAAGTCTGGGGAGAAAGTGATATATTTTCACTTCATAGCAGAGTTTTCACAGCCAGTGAATAGTTTGCCATGCCCTTTTCTCTGCTTCTGCAATCCTAGGAACATGGCTGCAATGAAACCTCCAGTACATTAATTCTGTGAGTACCTACAATGAGCCGAACCCTCTGATGTGCAGAGATGGCCATGCAACATTAGTGGGAAAGAAACATTGCAGATTCCACCAAGTAAGATATTCGGGATGTTTGTTAGTGCTCATAAGCTAGTCTGCTCTAATTTATACTCTGATTCTAGAATCTGGTAGCCAAGTAAAAGAGATTGTTACTGTTTGTTCTGTGGTGTCCGCATCAGGCAGACACAAGCATTTCTTTATGTAATATCAGGACCCACCCCAGACCTACTGATTCAGATTGTGATTTATTTTAAGATGTAGGGATACTTTATCAGTTTTTTTCCCATAGGCATAATTCCGTTCTCCATACAAATCAAATATCTTTGCTTTTATTCTAGTCTAACCTACCATCATATCTGCCTTGACAGTGAACTAGTGTTACACTAATGAGCATTTCTGATAGTAGAAAGTCAAAATTGTCAATGAGAATATATAAATGAACATTCTTCTTTTTATATGACTCTTATAACTTAATCCCTTAGAATCTCATCAGTTAGTAAAGATTAATTGACCTGCAAAGTTGAAAAAAGACCAGAATATATCTATGTTGATTCTACTACCTTGAGAGGTTCTGCTTCCACTGACAACTTCTATTTGAGTAGTTCTTTAGCCACTAAGAGGTTTTCAAATTCTTCAAATAAAATTATTTCAAAAAATGATGTTAAATCAACTATTTATGTAAAAAAATGATTGCTATAATTTGAAGTTTTTACCACCTTTCTTTTGAGCATTTATTTTTTCTCTTTATACTTCTTCCTTAAAGATATCAATCATGTATAAAGTTACTCTGTTTGGAGTTTCCCTTTTGTGATAAAAAATTATTGACCACAACATTAATTATTTCAAACATTTCAGGCATTGTATATTTTCCCTCAACAAATACCAGAGTTGAAATCACCAGAAACAGCAAGTAATATGTTACAACCATCTGTTTTAATTATTTCCAGCAACTTTGCATCCTTATCATGTCTTTGATTTCATTTTGTATATGTCTTGTGATCAGATAAGCTATGGGAACAGCTCATACTCTTAATATACAACTTTGTCAAATGGGTAAACTAGTAAGGTACATTGACAGACTAAGGGAGAGAAATAAACACCTATTAACTAAAAGCCAGGAAAGGCTAATTTATTTTAAATAAACCTCATTTAAACCTTTAACATTGCAATTTAAAATAGATGATTCTAAATTAAGTGCCACCTTCTGCCAGAGATATGCTACAGACATTTCTTGAAATATGAAGAATGGACTAAAGAAAATTTGTTCATAGAATCAATCAGTTGAGGCTTCCTCCATTTTTTTCCTTCCACTCAGAGGTTAGAATCATCTACCTCACCCATGGAACAATCATAACACAGGCTCTTACAGATGACTTATTTATTGGCTCCCTAATAGTCATTCTCAACTCTGTTTTCCCTTGTCCACCCTTCACTATAGGGACTGAGTCTAAGCTACTTTCTTTCCTAACCTCTTGAAGATAGTAATGTCTAATGATGCAGTTCTGGCTAATGAACTATTTATTAGGGAAATCTGCTCTGAACCTTCTGAAATAAGTTTTCTTACTTGATAAAAGAAGAGAGACACTATTGTAAAGTTCTCATGAATGTCACTTTGCTTCCCACCTTTAAATTTGATTGTATGAGGACATAATGATTAGAACTGCAGCTTCTATGTGTGATCATGAAGTACTATGTCAAAAAATTCTGAAATATCAAAGCAGGGGAATGAAAACACTCTGGGTGCTTGATAACATTGAGCGTATAAGCTAACCTGACTCCAGACTACTCATCCAGTCAACAACAAAAATGTCAAGAATTGGTTAAGTGATAAAATATGTCTCAAACCTCAAACTACTCAAAGTGCTGTCATCATCAACATCATCTGAGAAATTGTCAAATGTAGAATCTCAGAACCCACCCCAGACTTACAAATTCGGACAGGCACTTTAACAAGATATCCTGATGGCTCGTATGCACATTAAAGTTTAAGAAGCCCTGGTTTAAACCCATGTAAGGTAAGCATGGTGTTACTTGCAGTTGCAAATGATCTGAACTGCTAGAACTGCTAAATTGCCAAGGTTCTATGGTATCATTTGTTGTTTAGTATATGTTACTCTGACCCAAGAATAATTCGTTAACACTTATATCTCCCCACAGTAGAATCAAATAAATATATATTTCTGTGTTTCTCAGTTTTTCATAGTTAACAACTCACATAACTTTAGCTTTTCTTCTTTCTCAATTGTATTGTATTCCTGCCTGCTTAACAGAGGAAATAAGCTTTCACTCCATATTCTTTTCCTTCCTCATTTGTTATTTATTTTTTTAAGGGCTCATGTGTGTGTGTGTGTGTGTGTGTGTGTGTGTGTGTGTGTGTATACATATATCCCAGATGGATGATGCTAGTACTGGGATTAAATAAGATATAGATCCTTTTTGTAATCAAGAAATTATGCTTCCCTCATCTTCATTAAACAACTCATTTCTTTTATTGAGGAAACAAAAGTATAAGTTCAGAATAAAGGAAAATAAATGTGTGAGACTAAGAGAAAAATTAGTCCTTGTTAAAATAGGGGAAAAAACATAATTCACCCCCAAAGCCCTTAAATATATTTCATATAAATTTTTTACAAAAGACTTTACTTTCTTCTCAGTTGTTTTGGATTAAGCTTGATTCTTTACTCAATAATCAAAATGAAGATGCACAATACTAACAACAACAGTTATTTCTTACTCAATGAATATTTTTAAAAATATATCTTTAAAGAGGGATTATTTCTTTCTATCCCTGAAAGATTACACTATTTTAAATACCTAACAGCTAATGATCTTGTGTGCTGGCCTGTAGTCCTCATCACTATCCATAACATTTTTTTGAAAGAATCCATTCCAAACTGACTGAATAACAAATTTGGGAGTCCAGTCTATTTCTTTGGTATCTATACCTATTATATTGCCTGGATGTTCGGTACATGCCAATATAGCACCATTCAATACAACTTTATAAGAATTTATTCCTTGCTCTTCAGAATAAAAAAAAGTTACCACTTATAGAATATTGATTTTATTTTAGGTCCTATACAAGACACTTTCCATGTATTCTCAAATTTAGTCCTGATAATATCACTATGATAGGAACTAGTGTCAGAGATGAAGATACAGCTAAGAGATGATGCAAACCAGGATAACAGATGTGTAACAAAAAAGATTTGCTCATTTCCACTATGAATATGGATTCCAAGAAGCAAAGATATGTCTTTTTTAATATAAAAATTTTTGTAAGGTATACAAAATTATTTTTTCTCTTAGTCTACATTCATCTTTTCTAATTTTCAGGTAAACCTCCTCTAATGTTGAGCTTGATGATTCCACAAACTTCTTCTGGCAAAATAACATTCTAATTTGGTCTGTGTAGAGTTTTATGGGGTTCCTTGGCCTACCCATGGAGACAGAGCTGGGATGTGGGGACATCTTCTCCAAAACATCTACAGATTCAGGCCCGCCATTGCTGCTGCCCTTTCCACTGGCTTTTCGTGGCACCAGATGCTTCTCTCTGCTGTTGTGACAGTTGGAAGGCACTGTGTCTTGATTCTTTTCATTATCCTGCTGGGCCTGTTCCTGAACTTTTGACAGTAGCTGCTGCTTAATGACAGCAAGGCTGTTGGTAAAATAGCTGTCGCTTGTGTTAAATGATCTATAAATCTATGATCAAACACTGTGTTCTGGAGAAAGTGGGTGTAGAGTTAAATGTGGCCCAACCATTTAATAAGATGAACTGTGAAATATTGTAAGGAAGCCCAAGTACAAACACGGCTTAACACCATGGTCATCAGAATACAAAGACTTCCTTATTACAACATGGGGATGACCTGGCTGAGACTTTCAAATTCAGCAGTGAGTTGCATTTTTGATTGGGTCTTAGAAGTCAGAGGGACTCCCCAATGAGTCCATTTTTCTAGCAGCCAAATGCTAGTTATCTGCCTCTCCTCTGCATGCTACAGGTCTCTATGATCTATGTGTAGCAAAGCAGAGATTATCCTGCACTTTATAAAAGTTAGTCATTATGAAGATTTAATGTTTAACCATTTTTTAAAGATTTCATAAAGGCTATCCCTGAGAACTGTGTGAGTATGGACAATGTAAAGATAAGAGTAGAAGAGCATCAGTAGTTTTTAAGCTATAAAATCAGTGATAGGATTTGCATTTGAGAGGACTTAGATGAACCTCAAGACTTTCCTCTGCTTCAATTTGACCTGGATTTTTTAAAGCCAGAAAAAGTCTAAGATACACCGAAATAAATTCACAATTTTATAAAACTCTGATCAGAGCCTTGGTCCCCAATCTTGTTTTTGCTGCTGAGACCCCTGTGCACCCAGCAGACTGATTTCCTAACAGACAGGGACTACGGACGGGGAGCAGTAATATGAGTACAAGCCTCAGAGTCGAACAGCCTACAAGTTGACTTGATGCATATTCGATCACATGTCCTTTAGCAAATGACAATTGACTTTCAAAGGAAATTGTATCAGTATGAAGGGGTTACCTAAGTCTGAAAATGACTTTTGTTTTGTGTTGTTTGGATAGAAGAAGGCTGAAGGCTAGATTTTAGACAGTGTCAAAGAGAAAAAAATGAGGGTCAGAAAATAAGCTCCGCCTAATCTATTCCACAGCCAGTTGCTGGACAAGTAAGATCATTTTCATGAAATTTAAATGAGGCATTTAAATTGGCTCCCTGTATAAATTACTCTACATGGATATTCTTCTATCCGACATACGTGCTGATTTTTAGATCTATCTTGCTGCTACATACAGTTTATGTAAAATGGGTAAGGATTGGAAAAAAAGAATTTTAGTTTGGCCCAATGAGCAGGTTAAACTTGTTCTTGTCTCCCAAAGCTTACATTAATAGTAAAATTAGATTTTTTAAAAAAATCTGACATTAATGAAAAATTAAGTTTGAGCTCTTCATCACAGAAATATAAGAAATTTACAAGTTACAGTAGGATGATCCCTTTAATAGGAAAGACTGGGTTCCAGGACCTTACACCACTTCATTTGAAGACAAAGAGAAGAATCATCGGCACCTAAGGACAAAATGGGATCTAAGAAATTAGAAATTAGATGTAATTTCATGAATCTCCTGAGCCTCAGCGGGTTTCCTCTGTTGAGAAGTGAACATTGTCCACAACACAAGGTGCGATTAGTGAAGGGAGCAAGCTCCGCCTGTCTGTCATATCCCTCTCTGAGCTTCCTGATTTCCCAGAAACCTCTAAGGCTGATTTTCTTTATCCTCTCCTGGTTAACCTTTGTCTTAGAATTAGTACAAAGGCTCTAATCCGAAACTTTAATTTAACTAGAAATGTCTTTCCTGAGGTCAATGAGAAAGGAATGGCATGAGTTCCTCAGAATAAACACTTGTTCCTTAAATCATGTTTCATCATTAACATGAGAACACTGATTACAGATGTATTTTAATTGTTCTTTGTTCATTGTTTTATGAAATATGAATTATTTCCTTACTGAAATACAGAAAACAAGTCTAATAATTATATTGACTTTGAAGAACTCATAGTATTCTTATATTTTTAATTCTATAAAATATTAGAATACATATTCCTTATAATATACATTTTGCACCTTTAGATGCAAATTTGTAGTGAGAAAAATATTTAAAAATCCATGTAACAATCTTAATGAACTATCTTACATTCTCCAATTGAATGACATACTGATAGAATACTGAGGAAATAGGGAATTGTAAGGATATAAACATTAAGATGATTACAATTCGGGTTGTTTAATAATGTCTGATGGAGTCTGAAACTCAAGATGTCTTTAAATTGCTGAAGAGACCATATAGCTTCCAGGAATTCCAAATGGGATGATACCTGTTAAGAGTTAACTTGTTGTGTCTTTCCAAATTTCCTGTGTTGGAGTCCTAACCCCCACAACCTTAGAATGTGACTGTATTTGGAAATACGGTCTTAATGGTAGTTAAATTAAAATGAGGTCATTAAGATGGGCCTTAATCCAACATACTGGTGTCCTCATAGGAGGACATTTGAACACAGACACACACAAAGGGAAAATGATATGAAAACCTAGGGAGAAGACAGACATTTATGAGCAAAGGAGAGAGGACTCATAAGAAACCAATCCTGCCAATACCTTGATCTCAAACTTTTAGCCTCCATAAGTGTGAGAAAATAAATTTCTGTTGTTTAAGCCACCCATTCCATAGTTCTTTATTAAGGCAGACTTAGCAAACTAATAAAGTACCCCAAGGATTGGAAAGAGATAATGTCTTCCCTGCATTGCCTCTCTTACACCCCCACCCTGAAAACATTAGATTGGTGCAAACATAATTGTAGTTTTTGCAATTGTTTTTAACCTTTTAAACCGCAATTACTTTTGCACCAACCTAATAATAAACTATGAGACAATCTGGCTAATTAACTCCTTCATAATTCACTAATTAATTCATACTGTCCACAAATAAGCATTAATTGAATATTTTCTATTCAATCGCTAAATTCTGGAGATGCAAGGATGTCTTCTCAAGAAATTCACAGCTAGAGAGAGATACAGACATGCTGAAATAATTGCAGTCAATGTGGGATATGTCAAAGCGAATGCATACTTGTTGAGATCCTACTCTGTGCCAGCACTGAGCTGGAGGGACATTGGATATGATATTTCAATGATATCTAGCAATGTGTTTATTCTCTAATGAGGAAGGAATGTTTTATTCAATGTGTGGTATTGGCTATCATCTAGCTATCTATCCCACTTCTATCTCACACCGAAACCTCCATAACAGTGCTCATTGCCTTCCCCCACTTAGTCTGCTGCTCCTGATAGTTCCCTCATTTCTTGTCACTCTCATCCATCCAGCGTTCAGGTCAAAACCTGAGATTAGCCTCAAGTCATCTTTTCACTCCCACCCCGTATCTCTTGGGTCATCAAATCTGGCGACTCACTTCAAATATCTCTACACACTTTGTCTTTATAACTTATTCTTTATTTCTGGCCTTCATCATCTCATGCTTAGATTAATTTAGTCTGTAATTATTATAGCCTACAAATCTACAATCTAGATTATTATATTCTATAGTAGGAGAACTTCTACCTCCTGTTGCCTCTAATTAACTTTCCACGTTGACTCAAGAACTATATTTTTAAAGTAAAAAAAAAAAAAAAGGTATGTAACTTTCTTGCACAATATTTCAAGATTGCTACTGAGATGTAACATGAACTTCTAATCCTGGTATACTAGGTCTTGTCCCCTTCTCCAGCCATATTTCCCATTGCTGACCAGAATGCATCTCATGCTCTCATTATAAGAAAATTAAGATTTTGAGATTTTAAATATAGAATACAAATAAAAATAGGGGGAAAAGGGGAAAGTTTTCCCAGTAATTATCAAACTAGGGAGAGGATGACTATCTTAGATCTTAATATTTGTGCGCTTTTTCAGTATTTAAGATTCAATATTTATTAAACTAAATATTCTTGTCTAGGTCCTACAGTATAATTATTATCATCACAATCCTTTCTGCAATATGCATATAAAACTTTACTTCATGTAGTGGGGGGCAAAGGAAAATTATAGCATGTAAAGAAAATTTATGATTATAAATAATTAAATAGGAATTATTTCTGCCTTCCAGTGTCTTGATATGTATATTCAAAATATCATGTGGATATAGGTGAGCAATAGGGTAAATCAATTCAACATGTTTTCCTCAATTGCATTTAATTTTCTTGGAGAAATCTGACCATATAGAGTCATGTAATGGATCCATTCAAAATGTTAATTGAATAACTAATCTCCATACTCTTTTTTCACTTGGAAAAAAGTTTCCAGTGAAGAATATTTTAAAGAAAAATTAAAGCATTCAAACCTTTAATCCAACAGCAGAAATAAGCAAGCACATTGTATTATACTCTTTCATAAATATCGTATGATCTCTATTTTGTCACATAGGACCCCAGACGCAGAATCAAGGAGTTATTGAGATTATAATATAAATAGTTGTTTTCCCGTTACATTACTAAGTTTGCTAATATATGATATCATGAGTCATTTCTACAGCATAATGTTCAGAAAAAGAACACTGACATATTTTAAACTAGCCAAAGAAAAAGTCTGTCAATTTTTTGTAAACAACGGACCATCTGAGTCTTAATACATTGAATTCTTGTTTTTTCCCCCCATCAAAAATCAAATTGCTGATATTTCTACCCTCCTCTTTTGGCATATATCACAGTGTTGAAATCAGTAAATACTAAGAAATTATTTTCAAAAGCCTAACACTTTAGGACCATCCAACCATGAATATAGTCTTCAGAATTTCCAGCCTCTGGAGCCAACTGTCGAATTCATGAGAATCAAGGGAGGGAACAGTCCAGTGACTACAAGGAGGTCTGAGGATAAAGGCCCTGAACATTATCCTAAGAAGCACTGATCATCAAAGAGAGAAAAAGAACCCAGCTTGATTTTAATGAAATCGTTTTAAAGTTCAGGGGAGGCAAGGACTGTGGAAAACATCAGTGACTTTGAAAGGAGTGTTGCAGGAGGAAGCCAACAGTCTATTCAGAAGATGACTTGGTATCAGAGGATAATTAAATAGTCTCTTGGAAATGAGTTAATGGACAGCCCTTATACTGGACAGGTATGTTTCCTGTCCAATCCCAAATTGCTGTCCAAACTGGATCTGTTAAAACTCTCCTGCCTACATTGATGGGCTTGGAGATTACAATCTCTTCATTGTCATTTCCAGGGCTTCTAAGAAAACTTTCCCTGGTCTCTAGGTTTTGTGGCTTAAATGGAAGTTTCTAACCTCCAGGGCTGCTAATTTAACAGCTTTTATGAGTATTAGAGTTCAAGGAAAATAATCATTTAAAAAAAGTGTACATTAAGTTATTTCTCACTAAATCATGAGAAAAGCTTTCTCTACCAATTACTAAGTATTAAAAAGTTACCAATTATTAGGGGCTTTACTGACAAGGTCATTTACAAAAGAATCATTCAATCTAGCCAGAGAAAAACCATTGCTGAGAACACAACTAAAAAAACTTCTTCATCTAAATTCTCAGGAAATTAATGTTTCGGTTATCTATATTTAGAGAAAGAACGGTGAGAATGTTTCATCCTTGAACTGAGAAAGTACCTCTGAGCTCTTTGCAGAGAAAAAGACGAAAGTTTGATTGCAGTGGCAGGCTTGAACAGCTTGGATGTTCAGAGTATTGATTTCTCTCCTGTATTTATTCTATTCTTGTGTTAGGAAACGTTAAGTATCTGGAGAGGGGTGGCAAAGTGGACATTTTTAAAACAGTTTGACATGATTGAAAGTCTTCATATTTGTCAAGGTGTTTACCTGCTATATGGAACTGTTTTGTTTCCACATTTTTGTTCTCAATAGATGTCATATCCTTGAAATGTGGCAGATTCATGTCTCTCAAGAATCAGTTTTTCAGTTTAACACAAGATGCAGTCAGCTGTAGAGTAGGGAGCTGTGGTATGTTGATAGACCCCTATGTGTTTGGTCCCCTTTCCACTAATAAAGCAGTTGGTAAGTGCAAGAAATAGTCTGTATTGTACTGTTCAGCACACAGATCAAATACTGCTCTTAGTACTGTATTTTAACCAGCCATGGCCAGCCATTCTTTAGTCATGTCTCAAATGGTACCACAGTTCCCAAGTTGGTTTCTCTGGCAACTATAGAGACAGTTGAATTACAATTCGTAATTGACCAGTCACTAGCCCTGGGGATTTTTCTTCATCCCCCAAGCATCCATGTGGCCTGTGGAGTGTGGAAAGTGGTTGCCCCTCCCAGTTTCCTGAGTCCTTTGAGACAGAGGCAGTGAACCACAACCCTCTGTGTTCTGATCACTGGAAGCATTTTTTTTTTTCTTTACAATTCATTCAGAACTGCTTTGACTTTCTTAAAAGGCTGTTATCCCAGGGAACAATGCGGCTTACTTTGGATTGTTTTGTACTCTTCATACCTGTTGAGCTCGAATTATGCTAAAGCTGCCAACGCACTTTATAAAGAGTCATCTGGAAAACAATTTGAGAATGTCACCTTTTGCTTTCTTTACAAACTTCACACATCTTCAAAATGTCCAATGTAATGAGAATAATAACTTGTTAGGCTCCTAAAATGTGTCTCATATATCCCGCATGTGGAGGCCACTTCAGATTGTTTTAAGATAAAGATATTATCAAAGATTTTGTTATGTCTTAAATAGATTTTATGGAAAACTCCTTAGCCCTTGAAAGAATATGCTGTATATTTCCTTTCTGGGTTTGTGTGTAAGAAGTATTGGCATCTGAAAACATGCTAGTTAGTTTAGGCACTGAAAATCTGTCACATGAGTCACACATATAGAATAATTCAAAATAAGCCTGATATTGAGAAGCATTACATATTTTGGGAAACAGCCAGGCACATTTCTCCATTAGTTGCTGTATACATAAATCACCAAATTTAGATAACTAGAGTAACTGCAACTGGAATTATAATGACTTAGAGGTGCATTAACATTTATGACACATTTTCTGTGAATATTGATGTAATCTGGGTTGGTGAAGATGGTAGACTGATGTGCCTCTACTTTTTGAACTTCATATCAGGGCCCATACACTGCACAGAGGTTTGGGCAGAGTTTGTGTTGAATCTCCAGGCTAAAGAGAAACAGAACCTGTAAACACCCATACCACAGAAGCACTTGTAATGCCACTAGAAGAGAAGTACTCCTATGCTTACAATTGTTAGTCACATTATCGATTCCCAGTATCCTCAGAGAAAATGTTACCACTAATGGTATAAATTGAGCCAGAGAAGTAACTCAATTAACACGATTCCAATGCCACAGCCACATTTTCAAGACGTGTTCTTGCTCACTCAGTGACTTTCCTGTTTCATTGATTCTGGGCACTCGGATTCCTTAGGAATATATATGACCAAGCTCTCTTTCTTTTGCTTTTATGGCTTACCATAGCACAAATTGCTGCAGATGTGAATGTTCTTATTGGCATACATGGAAGAATGACCTTACTTTATAGTGCTATTATAAAAGCACAGTTTAAACCAGCCTTTCAATTTTTGTGTGACAGAAGAAGGGGCTAATCTTATGGGTCTTGACCTCTCTTGAGCATTCAAACTATTGATGACAGAGCACAAGGCTCTTTACATCCCTGCTTGTCATTTTCTTGGCCTTAGATGGTTTCCAACCCATTTCAGTGCATATGCCTTATTGACGTCTTGCGTTGGAGGGCAATGCATCTTCTCAACCTCAACATCTCTGGTCTACACTTCTGTAAGGATTAAGGAAAGAAACAATATTCCTGAGTCCCAGACCTGGCTTTCTACATCTCTAATTCATAGCAGCAAAAATACTACTAGAGGCATAAGATCTCCTGCCTTATTAATAAGAATACCTAATCGATGCATTATTTCAAGCAACTGGTTGATTATCCAATTTCATGGCTCACATTTGTTCACTAAACTAGAGCTTCCTCAGAGATACTTTATTTTACAGCAGATGTCTCAAATTAGTTTTCCATTTTTCACTGAGGTTTCAATGAGGATACTGTCTGCTCTATTTATTCTTCTCTTAGGCATCTATCAGTTACTCTATAGAAATTTAAGCAGGGACATTTTTAAATTCCTCATAAGGATATAAAAATGAAAAAAATGTAAAATTGTTAAGGCTATACTAACTGTAGTACAAAAGGAGATGTAAATAATATTAAAAGGGGACATTCTAAGCCATCTGTCTGTTTTATGGTTTTCCTTGGAGATTTGAAGGTGCCCATTATTTCTGCATTCCCTCACTGGGGTTCCTGATGCAGGTGACCTCACCACTTTTACCATATACAACTGGTCCCAGAGCGTGTACCAGACACAAAGTACCCACATAGGGTCTGGCCAGCAGAGTATACGTTGTCCTGGTGAAAGCACTTTTACCAACTGGGTTGCCTTAAAATAGATGAGACTGACAGACCCAGTGAGATTCTCATCTCTTTTGTGAAGTTTGAATGGGACATTCAAAGAAAGGCTGAAGACAATAGGAGGGTAAAGTTCCTGAGAGCTACACAGAAAGGAAGCAGTAAGCAGAAACTATGGGGATGTAGGACTCAGGGTTAAGAAAACGCATCAATAGAGAGAATAATGAGGGTCAGCTTGCAAGTGACAGCAGGAACTGTAGATGCAGAGAGAGAGAAGAACTAAGTTGGCATGTTGTGGAACGCTAATGCAGGGAAGAATGTGCTGCGGGGACTACGTGGTTCTCTAGAGCTGTTTGCACCCTGTGTTCATCCTGTTCTCCACAGTACCTGGCAGTGTGGTTGTAGGTGTCTTCTGAAAGTTATTTCCATCTTCATGAAGCAAGTTAGGCATCTATTTTGCTCTTCCATACTTCCCCGTTGATCTTCTCAGCAAACTATGATTTGAGGATGTGGGTGTTCTTAGGAGACAGAAAAACTAGCACAACATTTATAGTCATTTTGTCTGGGGAAGAAGATGATCTCTAGCTTAGGTCACTTGCAAGCATATTATTAAGAACAGTTATAGATTTGGTAAAAAGCAATCTGTACATTAAAAGGGATAGCAAAATAATTGTCAGGATAAATATTTTTAGCTGTTTTTTGAGGGACACACACTGAGACAAGTCTCAAAAATGAGGGTTTAGGATGACAGTAAAGTGTTAAGTTTGGAAACAATTTAGTATGTACAGTAGTTTATTAAAAGCTCTGTGAAGTATTGGAATTAAAAACAAATATTATTTCTGTTTAACCTAGCAAGAGAAAACACCTTTTTGTTTAGAGATTTTGCACATAAATTTTCTAACCTAAGGAAATTGGAAGAGCAATAAGAATGAGATGTGAATATAGTTAGTTGTTTTAAACTCTTTGAAATACATGATAAAGGCTGAAGGTACCGATAAGGATGGGATAAACACATGTTTCATACTCCATGTATAGGGGTATGAACTTATACATGGACTTAAATACTACTTGTCACAGGATATTAAAATACAGGGTTTTCTAAGATACACAGTTTCACACAGTAAGTAAAATATTCAGATTTTATATTTCAGTAGGAGGATGGTAAGAAACACTATTTGAACGAGAATTTAACTAGAAAAAAGAAAGAGAAAAAGATGTTAATTATAAAGCAACTATTGGTTTAAACTGAAGACTTTTTTCAGGAACGTGAAAGAAAATCAGTTGCAAAACTTTGTGATAGCTCCTTAACAGCTCTAAAAATAGAATGGTCTGTAAAATATAGTTACATGCAATCCTTATTTCATGGAGTAGCTTTTAACTCTGATAATATTGATATGTAGAATTGTGTGGGGAGGCAGGAATATTACAATTTTTTGATTGTTGAAATAATAAATTTGCACTTTGAAAATTTGGAGAAGCATTAAAAATAAATTACTACCCACTCGTAATTACAGTGTCTAGCAATATTGATTCTTTTATATTTGGCAGATAATTTTCTCTAGTCTTTTTATGCATATGTCTTATTATATAATTTATATATTGATACATATTTTACAGCTTTTACCTGTGTTATTATTTTATCATTATTTCCATACTTTCCATATTACTCAACTAAATAAAGATTGTTAAAAAAGCTTTTCAATCCTCATTTTAAGAGTTTTATAATATCTCATTGATATTTATTTAACATTTCTCCTATATTGGCTTATTCAGGTTGATTTTTATCTGAATCAATTTAAAATTTTAATTTATCAATAATACTGTAATGTGTGTAAAACTATTTTTTTTCTTTTAAAAATTTTACTTTGGGGTAGATTCCAAAAATAAGCTTAATGTGTCAAATGTTTCAACATTTTAAAAGCTTGTAATACATATTTCAAATATTTTATTATAAATATGGTAAAAATTTACATTCTCTATTATAATATATTCAAACCTTTATATTTACTCAATTGTGAATTTCTTATTCACATCCTTTCTCCACTTACCTACACAGGCTTTGTGATTTTCTTGTTGATTTTATATGAAGCGCTTTTCATATTAAATACAGATATTGGTAAATATTATTTTCAGATTTTTGTTGTTTATATTATTTTAATAAAGAAAGTTCATGGTTATGATCTAATAGTCATTGATATTTCTGCTATGATTCTTCATTTCCTTATATGCTTAGTATATCCATTTTTCTTATAACTTATGCAAATTAGGGATGAATCCTCTCTGTGTGCTATTGTACTTGTTGTGAGAGAGAATTTTCTGAATACCTATAGAGGGACTTGTAAACAAATGTTATTGCCTTTTATTCCTTAGCAATATTTTAGGGGTGGGAGAGGAGGTATTCTGACTCTCTAATGTTAACCTCTATGACAGCATAAATGGTGGGTCTGTGGTAACATCTTAACAAGATTCTCAACTTTTCAGTACAGTGAAACCAATTTCTCCTCTACGTGCAAACAGAATTAGAGAGTAATCCACACTACCTCTAAGCAACGAGGCTTTGGACGTGAGATTTTGTAGAGGTTGTTTTCTTCCCTCTCAATGTAGTCTATCACTTGGAAAGGGAGCACCTAACTCTGGTCAGACTTGCTTATGAAAAGTGGAAAACAGTCATAGATTGTTTATTTCACGTGATTTATACTGCCATATCTTGCAATACATAATTTTTTTGCAAGGTCTCTTTCTGGACTATAATTCTACCTATTGTACTGACCTGATGTTTATCCTAATATTATCACATTGTTTTAATTGTGTTACTATAATAAAGTTTAAAATCTTGTATGGCAAAACCCTATCACTAGTCTTTTTTTTTTTTTAAACCATTTTCCTAACTATGAATGACTATTTAATCTTTCTAATAAAACATATCAGATTCTAAAATCATCCCTTTGGGATTTTTATTGGATTTTCATTAAATGTATGCAGTAATTTTAGACACAATTATATTATCTTTTAATAGACATTATAACTCACAAGAGCCAGAATTTTTAAGTTTCTCTGAGGTATAATATGTAATAAGTTGAAGCTAGTTGTAGTGGAAAGAATAGTACTTCCCCTTACATTTTGTAATTCTCCATAACTACAAAGGAATCTGGAAAATATAGTCTAGTGATGTTCCCAGGAATTAGAGAACACATTTAGTTGTGAGACAATTGCCCTCTACCATTGTTGGCCATTCTAGCCATGAAACAGTATGTCTTTTTCTCAACATACAGAACACACACTCGTCTCTCTCCCCAAGCAGAACACTCAACCCGGTCTTTGCATCCAGCGCTATTCACATGATAGAAAGCACAGAGGTATCTCAGTTTTCTAACGTAATCCATAAGTTCTGAAACATTTGAAAACAGCCAACAACTAGGCCTCAGGATCTTGCACTCAGTAGAAGCCATGTGACACGTTCGACTTCTGAGTTGTGTTTGAAAAACCGAAGCATTTACTTCCAGGTTTACAGCATTCATAAACCAAAATGTTCGTCAATGGAGACATTCGAAAACTGAGGTACCTCTGTACTCTCCATCAGTCCAATTATGACTCATTGTCTGAGGACCTATAAATTAAACAGGCAAGTTTCCTGCTCTTCCTATACCCAGTGGGCAGACACTCTGAATATCACCTACCCTGGAATTGAGAAGTTAGTGCTTTAGTTCGGCTCTGATGCTGTTCTCTGGAAGGGACTAATTTGCCCACTGTTTTTGGTATCCCTTCTCTCTGACCTCTGGGAGTTTATTCTTTGTCAATTATTCTCCATGATCACAACTGAGGTAGGGTTGGGGAGTGTGTCCTCCTTGGAGCCTATGAAGTTTTTGCAGAATGCTTGTAATGGAGTCACGTTGCAGGGCTCAAAATGTGTTTTACAGCTTGAATAATCAAAGGTTCTGTTTAGCCTGGACTCATGTTTTTTTTTGAGATTTGAGAAAAACATAGTTGGTATACGATCTATTTACTTCTAATCAAATCCATGTGCCAGATCCATGTGCCAGTACTTATGTTCCTTCCTAGACAATTCTTTATTTCTTGTTTCTTTTCCTCTACTACTTCTTTGCTTCAACTTAATGGTACTAACTTGAGGCCATCTAGAACAAAACCTTCGTTTTTACCATGGCTGAGTCACCGTCTTCAACTGAGAATTCTAAGTTTTCACTGCTCAATCATTTTCCATGTTATCTCTTACTATTTGATATCTAGAAGCAAGTGCTAGAACTTCTGATCTTCTCAATCAGTTTTATTTCTGCTTGTAAACAACCAATTATTTCTAGATTGTCTATTTAATTTAATGCCTTGCCAAAGTCACCACAACTCATTTAACACACACTAGTACAGTGATTCTCTCCAAACAACATTCCTAGAATTGCCTGCTCAATGACACAAGGTCTGCCTTCCAAAGTATCATATCAGCAATTTGACCAAATACTTTACAAAAGATTATCAAGGTTCTAAGTCTACTGGCCTCCAACATTGATTGACTCTTTATTACATGTGGCCCACTCACTAACCCTATTGCTGAATATTTTGGGATATTTTATACTGGCATTCCATGCTTGGAATCATTTTCTCTTTTGATCAACTAAGTTAATGGCTATAACAAAAAATTCCAAACTCTCATTATCTTAAATCAATAAATATTAATTTTTCAAACATCAAAATGCAGTATGGTTGACAGAACTAGTAGGGAGTTCTACTACAGAGAAATAGGTGTGTTTTTTTCCGCTCTTATGTGGTTTAATCATTGTCTAAGGTTTTTCTTTCTTCTGCATTAAGTAGCTAGATAGGGAAGGAGTGAGTAGAAAGTACACACATTTTTTTTATTGCCTTCATGCAAACAGTGATACATATTACCTCTGCTCACAATCTATTGGCCAGAAATCCATCACACCACTGTACCAACTGAAATAGAGGCTGGGGAATGTATTCTAGATGTATCCTTAGGAAGAAAAGGAACTCTGCAGCTATGCCAAAAAATACTTGACAAAAAAAAAAAAAAAAAGGATAAAAATTAACTGTTTGTTAAAAATTGTCTGTTATAATCACCTGTTTCTTAATTCACTTCCAATATAATATTAGAACAGGAAAGAGTACAGCAATTTTGGAGTTCTCTCCATTTTCCACTTTCCTGTAACTCTCTTCCACATCTGATGGTTCAAGTATTGCAGGCCTAGAATCTGGAAACACCCATCTCTCCTTTGCTTGCCACAATGCCTGTGCCATGACCCCACTCCATTCTCAAAGTGAATTGTTGGTAGAGGGATGTGGTATTATTACTTGGAACTACTTACATATTTGGTCAGAGGAAATGGTTGCCATATATTGCCCTATTAGACACCACACACCAATTATTGGTTTTCTATAGTTCCATATAGACAGTGAGTCATTCTGATTTACTTTTAAAAAAATTAAACAGTGAATTTATTTTTAAAAAGTAAAATTAGTTTTGTCATTGTGAAAAAGAAAAATGGATACTCAATCAATGGAAAATTGAGCATTAACTATAAAAGAGATGAACACATATTTCTCTGGCTTATGGTTGGGTAGGAATCTGGAAACTCTGCCTGCAGAGGAAGCTTATTTAAAAAAACTCCAGGGCTACATGTACACAATTTGAAAACCACTGATCTAGCTCTTGTGGTCGGCAGTTACTAGCTCTAATCCTATGCCCATCCCTGAATTCCTATTCTTTTCTACGTAACTTTGTACTTCTTCTAACTAGAGACAGAGCATATTTCTCTACCCCTTGATCTTGACTGAGGCTCAGCCATGTGACTTACATGGACTAATGGATTTTAGAAAATGTGAAGTAAGTATGCAAAGTCTTGAAATGTACTCGTATAGCTGGACTTGCCGTTACACTTCTGCCTTCTTCACGAGAAAAGTATGCTCCAGCTAATGCACCACTCCAAATAGGATGGTAGACATTTGGGGAAGTGTTTGGCCCAGCTTCCATTTTGGAGCCAAGGTTACCCAAGTCCAGCTGAGCCCGCTCTGGATCATCCAAACCCCAGTCAAGTGGTAGATGCATGGACAATAATAAATGATGGCTGTTATAGGACACTGAGTTTTGGGATATTTTCTTATGCAGGAATAGTTGATTGATACATCCTTTAACAGGTAACAACATGGACTTAGATGAAAGTTCCTCGACAAAATCAAGAGCCAAGATATATAATCAGATGATTGTATTTCCAGATGTGCGATATTCATAACATTCTCTTGAGTTCAAACTTAGTTTCTGTAGGGATCTACCCTGTTTGATGGCTTAGGGTTCAGAATAGCAAAGCTTAGATATTTTCAATGTAAGCAGGATTAAGATGCTATTAGAGAATGAAGCTTTGTTTATGCTTTTTGTTGTAGTTTTCTGGAGTGTACTTTAAGCTTGGTCGCAAGTCACATTGGGACATTAAGTAATCACAATACTAACACATTTCAATATTCAGCTGGCAACAAGGCCTACGATTATTGTTAAGCTTTTATTCTATATGTCTGCAATTACCTATCCAGTGAAAGGAGATTTTCATAATTGCCATTAAGTATTTAATTATGACTGAGTTAGACATAAGAACAGTTGTTAGCTAGATGTCTATCCATCCTTTTGGGTAAATTGGCCCCTCCGAGGAGAGGGCCTAGGAAGATAGGCCAAGGTAGTAAAGGCAGCAAATGAGTTGCATTATTATTTACTCAGAACACATGGCTGCCACTCCAGTTCCCTTTAAGCAGCTTCATATGATGTAAGTCACTTCAGTGGCCTCAGCACCTTGGGAAGGATGATTGACCTCAGGTGAAAGAAGAATCTATTGTCCTGATGCAATCCTGTTGCTCCAGGAGTCTGGCTACTTACTCTGTCACAAAGGGTACAATTCAAGAACGTTCTTAGCATCTAAATGATAATAGACAAAGCAAACACTTTGAGTTGCTTGAAAAAGAACTGGAAGATTGGTTATCACTAACTCTTTGGTTTTATTTATTGACTAGTCCTGTCATTTTAATAGCCTATTTATAAATGTAATCCAACATTGAATATTTAGTGGCTTTGTTATCAGCCATATTAAACAATTTGAATCTAAGCGCGTCAGAGGAGAATGTCATTGGTTTGCCTAGTTGTTTGACAGGCAAGTTTGTTGGCAGAAAATAAGCCAAAAGTGCCATTGTTTTTCTAAAATCTGCGGAATCCAGACAACACTCTGAATGAAGGACCAACTAGAAAATAGCAGAGATAGGGAGCTATTGTGGAGTTCTTTGGAGAAACTAGTTAGTAAGGATGTTAGAACAAAATGGAGCTGAGCAAAGGCGATCTTATTTACCTCAGTGTCTGTAGTACATATTGTTCTGATTAACTATTTGCTTAAACAGAATAATAGTGATTATAATACAGACAAAACAACTTTGTTTTTGTTACTTCAAGAAAAGAAACATTATTCATTATTCATATATTAAGTTTATTTTAACAAGAATGTGTTGAACTGTTTTTATAGCTCTAATTGTTTTGTTTTTTTAATCTCTAGCTCAAACCTATTCTACAATTGTAAGTATTTGTGTGGGGGGGGAAATTGATGAGTTTTACAATGCATGAAGAATTCTCAGTAGAAATTTCATGCTACTGTATATTATATGTTTAGGAAATGTTTAAAAGTTAGCTTGATACTAAAAAAGGTGAAATTACATGTTCCATATTTAAAAATGCCCTTAAAATGAATTTAAGTTTAAGCAGAATTTTAAAATATTCCATCAATGATTATTTAAGTTGAACAGAATCAGAATTATTCCATTTTAAAATGTAAATTAATATTTCATTCAATTTTAAAACATGTAAATTAATATTTACTAAATATTTAAAAGAGAACAAAACATGTCCATGTGATCTACTTTTTCAGTAAAATTGCATGTTAGAATTTAAATGAGAAAATGGTAACTTAAATATAGAAACAGGAAAAAATAAAATACCCTCAGTAGCAAAGTCAATATAAAGTCACATCAGAAAAATGGCCATGTGACTGAAAAGAGTAAAAAAATCTTAGACATGAAAAGAGGGCAAAATCTACAACAAACAAGGTCATTAGATACAGTGCATATGGATGTAAAGAGGTTCACTCTCTAAGTCAAATAAAAACCTCTTTTCTACTATCCAGAATAGAAAGAAAGGAGAGAGAAGAGAGAGAGAGAAAGACAGGGAGAGAGACAGAGAAGAAAGAAAGAAAGAAAGAAGGAAGGAAGGAAGGAAGGAAGGAAGGAAGGAAGGAAGGAAGGGAAGGAAGGAGAAATGAGGCATGTGAAAACAGAAGAGATGATTGCACTGCCTACTTCACTATTGTGTTTTTAAAATTATTTTTAGCACACATGTTTGTAGCACTCATTATAACCAGGTGCTAGCCACTAAGTAGATCCTTTACAGCTTTGGTTTACATAATCTTCAAAGTAACTCTATCAGGTTGGCATTGATATTACTACTGATGCATAGAACAGATACCAGTTTGCCTGAGATCACACAGCAGTAAATGTTGGAGGTGATATTCAAAGCCAGGCAAACTGACTCTAGAGTAAGTGCACAGAACCACTAGGCTTCATTGCCTCTGTAGTAGATCGACAAGTAGCCACTTCTTTGTCTACATGTGTTGTCCCACTTATTTTTATATTTTTAAGTTGTTGCAAATGAATTATATATGTATACACACACACACACATATATATACATATATACATATATACATATATATATATACACATACACACACATATGTGTAAAATATTAAACTGAACTCCAATTTCAACCAACATAAGTTGCATGTTATTTGTTTTGGAAAGTACTGCCTGAATACAATTGAAAAATGTTGAATAAGATCATATGTGTCTGAAAACAAATTAAGAACTTTCCCCAAAAGTGTTCCCTTAGAAGAGAGAAGCACAGCTTGCAATTGAATTTTTCAAAAGTATTTTTTTGGAGAAAGCAAATTAGAACAACCATCTTCAATGTTCATTATGGGTGACTATAGTGGTTGCCTATAATCTCTGTATTTTCTTTTTAATTAAAATTTATTCGGGTGAAAATGGTTAGCAAAATTACACAAGTTTCAAGTGTACAATTCTGTACTACATCATCTATATATCCCATTGTGGGGTAAAGGGGGAAGGGTGGTAAATGAGGGTAAATGGGGTCAAATATATAGTGATGGAAGGAGAACTGATTCTGTATTTTCTTAAGGAGTCAAAGAAGACTAAAGCCTCCCAATTGTGTTAGATGCTATTGTACATAAATCTGTTATATATCACTTTAAAAAGCAAGGTAGTGATTGATTACATTACAAAATCACACAGTATCAAAATCCATTAATAAAAACAAAACAAAACAAAAACAAAGACAAAATTAACAATAGCAAAAATGACCCAAAAAAAAAGTAACTTTCCTAATGTTATACAAATAGGTACTTAGAACTTGGGATAAAATTCCAATGAAAACAATCACATATTGATTCAAAAACTCTCTATCAAACAAACTATCTGAGTGAAAAGATAAAACTTCCTAGGAGTTCTTTTAGATAATAAAGATCTCAATTTCTAACACAGAGATTTATGTTGACGATGCATTAGAAGCATTTCAATAAAAAAGTTTATATCCAAAATGTTATGTGTGTATATGTGCAAATTAAACAGTATGTGATATATAAAATTTAAGTTTGTATGATCTTAAATATTTCACAATTAGAAGTTGAGTTATTGTTTTTAGCTGCTGTCCTCATTGTTTGAATAGCAAAATCAAATTATGATGCTTTGCTCGACTGGATCTGTCTCTAAGTCTGTATTCATTGACTACTATTTATGATTAAGAACCTCAAAAAAGTTAAATAACAATATTGACTCTTATTCTCTATCTTTAAATATGCTTACCATTGAAGCTTACATAATGTATGCATACTTTTATTTACATTGGTATATAAGTTTTTTCAAGTTAAAAAGTTTGCTGTGTACCTATGTTTCTATATGTTATTTTGTGTGTGTGCATGTGTGTGTCTTTGTCAGTACAACAGTTTTCAACTATTAGATTATTGGGCTTACACATTTATTCCCTGGACTCGTGTCAAGTACTAACTAACCGTATTAGACTATATGCTTGATATGATCAGGAAGAATAAAATAATAAAACTACAATAGTCTAAAGAGAAGAAAAATAGGTCTCACCAACTGTAGACAATATTTTGTAAATATGTAATAGTCTATCATTAAATATTTTCTAAATATTTCATGTAAGAATAGTGTTTATGAATATGCCATAAATGTAGGTTTATGTGCTGGAGGCACATGGATTTAGACTTGTTCAACAAGAAGAGCTCTGTAAAGGAATTTAAAGAAATTAATTGACATCAAACAACAATGATTCTAAGGGTACAGATACCGCAAGTGTCAGGAAAAGAGCTTTATAAATGATAGCAATTCTCATAATATTTTTAAATGATAGATAATGGGACTTGTCTGGTTTGTGAGACGACAAAAAGTAGGTGTGTAAGTGTGTACATCAGTTTGTTGAAATTAAGATGGGGATAGAGTTGAATATCAAATTAAGAATTACTATTTAAATACATAATGGATGTCCACTGAAGATTCTTGATTGAAAGAAAATACCTTGTAAAAATAGTAGCAACATGAAGATGGCCTTTAAGTAAAATGATCTTGATAACTGTATATATGATAAGTTAAAGCAGTAAGAAATTAGATTCTAGTCATTTACAGTCTCAGAATAGGGAGATGGCTATGTCAGTGTAGAGAAGTTCATTCATTCATGAGATGATAAGAATATATGTATGATGTCTCTCTTGGAGAAAAGTTGGGACCATATATAAATATATATTTATACATTCAATACAGTAGGGATACCTACAGGTTTAATTTGTGATTACTAACTATATAAAAATATTCATTGGGGTCTCCAAATTTATATTTTTCTTTAAATTAAGAAAATTCCATTTCCCATTTCATTACCATATTTGTAATAAAAAATTAGATACAAATTAAGAGGGGTGAATTACCTAAATCAGTCTCAGAGAGATAAGAGAGAAATGTTTAAACACAGACTCTTACTCCTAAGAGACTGGTCCATAGTGCCATCTTGTGTTGATGATC
Organism: Rhinolophus sinicus; assembly: GCF_057876585.1. Taxonomy (NCBI): domain Eukaryota; kingdom Metazoa; phylum Chordata; class Mammalia; order Chiroptera; family Rhinolophidae; genus Rhinolophus; species Rhinolophus sinicus. The sequence continues at coordinate 153,768,041 of NC_142517.1, read as the reverse complement.
TGGTTTTTCTGCTTCATGTTTTGTTTTCCAAGAATAATTTTTCTGGTGCTAAACTACACAAAGAAATAAATATGGGTGATTTTGCCCTAATTTCAAGTTAGTGAAGTACTGAAATATGTAGCAAATAAATATTTTATAATAACTTTTGTCCACTAGTCAATTTTTCTGTTCTCTCTGCTGCAATTTAGTGCATTCCTTTTTATCTAAAACGTGGTGAATCCACTGGGACCATGGAAAGGAGTATTGGAAACAGATGGGTTCTGTACTGAATCTAAGGGTAGAACTAAATAAGCATGTTGTTTTAAAGTGATTGTCATCAAAGAAGGTACATGACTAGAAAAGGAAGATATGGACATTCTAATATAACTCTACAATTAATTTGCATTGGGTGGTTAGTTTTTTTTTACATCTATTTTTAAAATGGGTACACATTATTAATATTTTAACAGAAACATTTTGTGATTCTTTTTTTGCAAATAACTGAACTAGGAACTGATCAAATCTATCTCTAAAAAGATAGCAAATTTATCTTTTTTTTCTTATATCTAAGCCTTATTATTTCAACTAAAATTTGATTACTATTTCCAATCACCAGCCAAATTGGATCTCCTTCCATTAATCACTGGAGAGCTAGTAGGTAAAATGCTTGGGGAGGATAATTTAGACAATGAACTACTAGCCCTGTTTCTAAATCTACTATACAGAATTGCCTCATGGTCTACAAGTCTTTGGACGTTTTCAATTGAATACTTTTTCTTTCTAGAAAATCATAGTAGCTGTTTCTTTCTTAACTTCCCTTCTCTCAATGACTGATTCATTTAGTTGAAAATAAGCTTGACTTGGCTTTTTGTACTTCCTTTTTCCTCCTGTCGAATGACCTTTGTGTTCTTAAATATAGCCTGGCATTAAGTTAGAAAATAAAGGTAGCATATGTAATTTATTTAGAGTATAACCTACCAGACACTAAACCTATTCCTTAAATAAAAGTAGAATCCTCAGTTTCTAACTTATCAGTAGAAATTTTTAATTAAAAACGTATACATACCAACATACCTCTTGAGTTTTTGTTTATTATAACAAAGTGTTTAGTAAGTTTAGTATATATAAGTAAAATATTTATAATTATATATTAACCTTAATATGTAAGTTGTGTGTATATATAATTTATATATTATATATGCATAATTCTAGTGAAATAATATATTTTCTATGGTTATGAGATGTTCTAATAATGGCATTACACATTCTATACTCTTCAGTAGTATGGATAATGAGATTATTTTGTGTCCAATAGTAAATACTAAGGCAAGTTATCTATCCAATAAGGATAATTTTAAATACTATATAAATTTTACTGTAGGTAACCTTCTTCTCTTCCAGCACTAAGTAAAAAAAAAAATCATTTCTAGAGAGTTGGAGTATATTAATTAAAATTTTATACTTCTATGACCAATTGAAAAATATGCTTAATTATTGTCAAAGAATCTCAACTCTTCATAAAAGCACATTTCTTAACTGCCAAACAAGAAATTAGTCACTAACAATTATTCAGGACGTGATGTCTTCCCTTTTTATCATAAATATTCCATGTCATCCCTTTGCAGAATGCATGTTTTTTTTCTATTTGAAGTGTATTATTTTTAGGGGGACAGCTGCTCAACAGATTACAGAATTTGAACTAGCCAGTGGAGAACTTAACTACATAAGCCCACTACACCTAATTATAAAAGATGAAGGTTTTAAAATTTGCATAATTGCAACTATTGGTAGAGGTCGGTAACATATTTGCATTATCTACTTATGTTCCATACCAACACTTTTAAGCACCACTTAAAAAAAAAAGTCTGCTAAGCCAGATGCTTGTAGGTGTCAGAACGTCATAACCTAAAATGTAGGCAATGTCTCTTTCTACCCATATCCCTGGGTTTGAACAGCTTTCTAAAATCAATTTCTAGGTTTTAGTACTATTGTAACTTCTGAATTTTGAAACAAACAGTCTTTCTATCCACAGCTACGTGCAGAAAGAGAAATGCCTGGAGTTGTCCAAGTCCTAAATATTTATTTCTCCCTTTTGCAAATAACCATTGCATTTGTTATAATTCACAATAATTATTATTTACAAAAATGGCATTCACATAATAAAAGTTCAGAGATTGTCACGGATAGTGGCTGTAATAAAAATTTCCCTTGTCTACAATAATACAAGAAGAACATTTAGTTCTTGTTAGAAAATGTTTGTTTCATATCTCTTGGATATATTTCGATACGATATTTGTGTCTTATGCACAGGAATTTCTAAAGTTTTTTACATACCATTAGAATGCTTCAGAAAAGAAAAGGTATTTGCATTTCAATCTATACAAATATGAAAATGCTAACAAAATATAATTTTAAGGGTTTTGAAAAAAATTCTCCAACAGCTTGAGTGGAAAATAATTAGCAATAGCTATAAAATAATTTTGATGAAAGAGGTTAGCTATCGTTGCAGTTAGGTAAGTAGCAGTCATCTAGTTATTATTTCCATTGTGGTTTTGATTTGTCTACTGTGTTTCTGATTCCAGGTAGTCTCTTCATTTCTCAACCTTTTTTTTTTTTCTCATAGCACTCTTTTCTTGTCTCAGAGCATACTTTTTAATATTTAATTGAAAATGTAAACTATTTTTATTTATTTTAGTAAATCCATTGTAGCAATTTACCTCTCCTCAGAACATTAGTTTTCACTGGCTGTACTAAAGCATTTTCCCTTAAATCCCTATTTTGATTTTTTGTTTGTTCTTTTATGTGAAGCAAGTTCCATACAGCCACTTATTCTCTATAAATGGTGTGGTAATGTTTAGATTTTATTGCAATACTCTACGCTCTGCTCACTTCCTATTTGATATATCCATTATGGTTATAGTAGCAAGTTGCACAGAACAGATAGTATTAGTTGAGTAAGTGAAAAAATACATGATATGCACTTGGTGTTATTTTGAGGACAACTAGTCATTACTAGTAAAAAAAAATGTTAAATTTATGATCTATCATATTAAATTATTAAGGTTCTGCCATGAAGGTATTATTCATAAAATACAGTTGTAATTTTACAGGAAGGAGGCAGTGCTGAATAGCGGAAAAACCATGGACTACAGAGTCAGAAAAAGCATGTTTATATCCATGTTTAATTTCTATAAGCTCTATAACTTGAGCAAGTTACTGAATTTCTCTGAGCTTTGAGTTTGCCGTCTATAAGTAGGGGCAAAATATTTATCTTATTGGGTTTAATGAAAATTAGAAATAATGTACATAAAGTGACTGAACTTTGCACATAGAAGCTACCAAATTAATGGTAGCTATTATGATTTTATTAGCAAATTCTTAAAACTGATATATCAACCCCTATTCCATGATTAAATTCAAATATTTTAGTTGTATTTAGATAAATCATACCAGCCACAAAAGATGTTCACTTCCCTAAAATATAGGATTATTTTAGCCTCCAAAGTATATAGGTTCTTGTTTAGTGGTTACCAGAGGGTAAAGGGGGGCTTGGGAGATAGAAGAGAGTAAAAGGGGTCAAATATATGGTGATGGAAGGAGAACTGACTCTGGGTGCTGAACACACAATGTGATATACAGTTGATATATTTCAGAATTGTGAACTTGAAACCTATGTAGTCTTACTAACCATTTTCACCCCAATAAATTTTAATTAAAAAAAAAAGATGGATGCACAGACATTGATCTTTAAATATTTAATTCAAAGTGTATAATATCCAGGGCACTAACTCAACCACAAACTTCTTTTTCTAATACAGACTCACAGGGGCCACGTTATTACCTCAAATGTGATTTTTAAAAGAATTTCTTAATATAAACTTTAAAATTATAATATTAGGTTGGTTCAAAAGTCATTGCGGATTTTACAATTATTTTTAACGTTTTCAACTGCAATAACTTTTGCACCAACCTAACAGTTATGCAAAGAAATAAAAGAGAGGACTAAAACCATAGAACATTAAGTCTAAAAAATGATAATTATTAGAAATCATTTTATAGATGAGAAAACAATTCTCAAGGGATTGGGTGCGTTTGTGCGGCTAATTTGCTAAATGACAATGGTGAAGAGAAGGCTGGAATTCATCTCTTCCTCTTTACTGTCCTCTGTAACATGACATTGAAGCATATACCTGTGAAGCAAATAAGGCTTGTTATCTTCCAGGACTGTTTTGACTTGGGGGCAGCAAGTAAGTTACTCACAGGAAGTCCAGCTCAGATCTGGCCATTTCTGCAGTCTCTCTTGGCCTCTACTTTACTGGGCCTGCTACTTTTATTTGGTCTAACAGTGAATTTGCATGCGGCATTAATGATGCAACACTGTGTGTGAGTATTTAGAGTATGCTTCTTTGCTGTTGGGAAGTTTCTACGAGGAAACATTTTAATTCTATAGTTTATACAAGAAAATGTGTCATTCTTGGCCAGCTTAATGTTTAGTCAGATGTAAATGATTAGAGAAATGATTTAGGAAAGGGAGATTATAAAAGAAGACAAAGCATTTTATTTCTACAATGAGTCATGCTTCATAAAGTAAATCTGGAGAGTCAAATGGTCATTTTTTTAAAATATATAAATGTAACTGGAAGATAATTTATTCATAAACGAAAATCAAAAAAACAAAAACAACATTTGCTTACAAATCCAATATGACAAGAAGATAAGTTTCCTCTAATTAAAATTGCTTGTGATTTGCTGGCAATTCCCAATAATCAAAACTGCACAGGAAGTGAGATTGTTTTAGCTGGCTTCTGGTGAGTGCATACACTTACTTCACACTTACAGTAAATATGAGATTGTACACGTACATTGCCCAGGTTCCCTTCAGTTTCTGCTCTCCTGAGGTAACTTCCAAGCCCAGCATTTTCTGTAACTTGACTCCTCAGCACTTTCCAGGAAAGAAGTGTATCAATGAGCCTCTAGTTTTATTAACTCCTTCATAATAGGATAAAGCCTTTTCATCATTTTCAGCTTTTTCACTCATAGAAATAAAAATAAAATACATAACCACATTTTCTTTTACAGAAAGTTAGAATATTACCACTAAATATAATAAAATCTATATTCAGATTTCTCTGAGTGAATACAAAAATTAAGTGTGTGTGCCTGTGTGTTTTTGTATGGGTATGTGTGTCCTCTAATTCGTGTCCTAACTTCACCTTGATAAGAAAATAGTGTACGGCTCTGCATGAGTGTTTTTCTCACTATAGATTTTATTTGCCTGTTTGTGAAATCTTGACCAATTTTGTGACTCTGTGGCTGATCCATTTTATCCCTGTTTTGTCTGGGCATGGTTGTACTCTCTGAGGCTCCTCTTCCCCATTTTCACTGACTTTGGGAAAAGGTTCATTAGGCCTGATCTCTCTCAGTCTTTCTTTTTCCTTCCTTTTCTTCTCTCTTCTCTGCCCTGGACTCTGAGGCTCTTTATTCCTGTGGTCCCCTGTAGGTTAAGCCTAAACTCTTATCCTCTCTTCCCTTTAACTCACACAGTCAGCATTGTCATCTGTATTTGGTAACCCTCCAAATAAATAAACAAAAGCAGGTACCAGCCTCCCAAATCTCCGGGTCTGGCCACACTAACAGCTTGAGATACAGCTTTGGTCACAATTTCATAACAACTTGGAGCAAAAACTCCCAATGCCATCAAGATGCATCTGACTGTAACTTTAATTCCCAGCATTTAAGTTATCCAGACTCCTACAAAGCCCTTACATAACCTACAATAATTAACATTTAAAGAAAGACAAATTATGGACATATGCGTAAATGACGCACTAAAGCAGGAGTGGCTGTATCTGCGCATGGGACTATTAACGGTTTTGGTGGAGATCTTTATGCTTTTCATAGGTCTGATCTATCAATAGACACTAAGGTCTGAACCAGTTTAAACAGCCGGATGGGTAATTTGCATTTGCTCAGAATTTTGTATATTCATGGTTCTCGGTCCTTATAGATATTTTGCATTCTCCAAGTAGTATGCTCCTTTGAAATTATTCCAAAATGATTATTATCTGAAAATAAAATTCATAGTCAGAACGGCTAGTATTCCAGCTCACATGAAGTTAGGTTTTTGTTTTTAAACAAAGTTGAGCTATTTATATTATCAGTTCACGAATCATTATCACCTGAGTATATGTAAGTTTCCTATCATGATGAATTGGTTGGTTGCTGATTTGTCTATTTAAAAAAAAAATTATGTTCATCCCCTTTCTTTAATCATAACCACTCCCTGAATGGATAAACATTTGAATATGTAGATTTTATTATACTGTGTTCTTACAAATTGTGTATTATGTTATGTGTGTATATTTTAACATAAATTATATTGTTATGTACCTCCTTCTGTTTCCTACCTTTATTGCTATGTTGTTAGTACCCACCCTTTGTTGTAGACATACAAATAATTCAGTGTTTTTAATTGCTCCATAATGTTCATCGAATGTACCTATCACATTTATCTATTCGTTACAGGTATGAACTTTACTTCTGAGTAAAGAAAAACACAAATATCCTAAAGTACGTTATCTCTTTTTTTGCTTACTTTCAGATTTTTTTCTGTGTCTGTGCTGGATGAAGGGGATGTACTGACATAATTTAAGGTTGAAATCAAAAGGTGAAAGGATGTGATCAGAATTATGAGTCATTTAGAATAAATAGGATTAAGGCTTAGGTGCTTTAGGTTCAATATTGGGCAGTAGTAGAGTCTACAGGCTTACATCTGTTCAGCCTTCCTGGACGCTAATCTTGGCTTATCTATTCACCAACTCTGTAACCTTAGGTAAGTTACTTAAACCTTTGAGCAGCAGTTTCCTTATCTGTAACACGGATATAAAAATAATACATATCCTGTAACGATCCAGAGAGGCTATATTATGCCTGTACAACAAACCACCCCCAAACCTCAAGGGATTAAAACCACAGAAGAGATTTCTTGCTCAAGTTACATGTAGATCAAGGGTCAGCTGGAGGCTCTGCTCCGTGTTGCTTCCATCCTTGTTGCAGGAACCAGTTTGATGGAAAGACCACCATATGGATTCCTGGTTGCAGTGACAGAAGAAAAAGAGAACTCGGGAGTCTCACACAGGAGCTTAAAAACTCAGCCCACAGGTAATGACTACGCATCCGCTTACAAGTTCTCAGCCATAACTGGTCATATGACCCTACTCAATCCCAGGAGGTTATAACGGGAAATCTCACTGAGGGCCCAGAAGTTAAAGAGCCTAAAATATTCAGTTAATATCCTTAATGACTATCATACACCTCTCAGGGTTGTTCTAAAAATTAATGGAGTTATTTTTTTATCAAGTGGTTAGTATAGTACATACAGTACACTAGACACTGGATAAACATTAGCCTTTATTTCATAGACCTTAATAATATATAACAGAGGGTAGGGGGGTGGAATGGTAGATGAGGGTAAAAGGGATCAAATATACGGTGATGGAAGGAGAACTGACTCTGCATAGTGAACACACAATGTGATATATAGATGACGTATGACAGAATTGTACACCTGAAACCTACGTAACTTTACTAACAATTGTCACCCCAATAAACTTAAAAAACCAACAACGATATATAAGGTCTTTCATGATTTCCCAACATTCCACAGTTAAACACAGCATTCTATTACTTCCCAATAATCCGTTTCCCTGCCACTTCCCATTAGAAAATATGCCAATGCCTCCTTCATGTTTCAGGTGAGTGGTATCTTTCAGTACCTTGATCCTCATTCTATTTTTCTTGGCTTTCCTAGCTACTGACTCCTTGCCAATTCTGCTATTTAACTATATATTGCCCATGGTTCCACTTAACCTACTTGTCTTGGTGAAAACTGGCTCACAGCTGTCTCTACTATAGCTTTATTTATGTTTTGTCATACAAATAAAATCATTGTCCAAACTAGCACCTTTTTAAAGAGTAAAACGGAGTCAGTAAGTCAAAACTGAACAATCTCAAGGAAACTGGGATGGATAGTCACTCTACTTCATCAATCTCAACAATAAACTAATGGGCTGCTTTAATAAATTCCTAGTGTTCCCTTATCCTATATGGCGTCAGCTCACTAGGATGATCCTACCCTGGAAGATTATTGAATATACTTGTACAACTGTGTCTCTTTTGTTTGTTTTTCTCTTCCTTCCTTCATCCCTGTAAAAAACTTCAAATTTTTCAATGTCCCACCTAAATGACACACTCTCCTTCCATTTTATTTCCATATATTTTTAATTACACCTTAGTTTAGCTTTTATATCCCCAATTGATTGAAAGTTCCTTGACAAGACCATTCATGTTTAATTCATATTTATTTCTTATAGTATCTACTTAAACTCTTGCAAATAGTAGTTACTGGTTTTTAAAAAATTAATTGAATTAATTATTATAAAATAACATTGCAGAGTTCCAATTCTGAATAAAGGCATAATTTTTAGAACTATTATATTTTGGGGATGAACTGGACTTTCACAAGAGTTTTATTTTTCTCAAATGTTTATACCCATGTCCATATTTGTAGGCTAAGAACAGTCTTTCTTATTATTTTATTCTATTTTTCATATTCCAACAGTTATTTAAAAAGCAGTAATGGAATATGCTTTATAAAAGTACAAAACGTTTTGTAAAATATACACAGTGATCTAGAACTCAAAATCGTTAATATTGTCTAAAGCTAAAACTCTAATAATCTTAATATAAAGTGATATATAATGCTTATAATAGTGCCATCTGGTGGCTCATAGGAAATGTTACATTAATTTACCAATTTTAACCTCTAAATGTATCTCTATTTTAGTGAGCTAGTTGCCTTTGCTCTTGCAAATTAGTCCTAATTGTTTTAAACATTTACTGAGAAAATTAATATTATGTTATATAATTTTTATTATTTTATAATCTAATATGCATGTCTTAAAAATCACATTTTCAGTTGTAGAAGTAGGCTAAATTGCAGACCTGAGTTCTTTTTATGCCTAAAAAGGCTGGAAAGTGGAAGAATATATTAATAGCACCTATAATCCATACAACTGTAACTCTGAACTCAATCCTCCCCAGACAGTGTGGTCTCTTAGAATGTGTATGTCATAATCTATTCTTTGTACCTGGTGTGAATCGTTATGTTGGAACAAATATCAAAAGACCAACCCTACCACTACTGATTTGTGTGCCCTGAATCAGTTTCTTTAATTTCTTGGGCCTCAATTTTCTCATCTGAAAAATTTAGACTAGATATCCTCCATCTTGAAAATTCTTAATGATAGGGACTTAATAGATAGTGATGATTAATTACAACGACATAGCTCTCCTCTGATATTTGGTTTTTGGTGCATAGAGGATAGGTATTTTAAAAACGATAATAAGGCTTTTTAAAATTTATACTCAGTATTCATATAACATCCATTCTGGTAGCATTCATTACCAGAGTACCCAATGGGATAACTCAAGAGTCCCAAGACCACTGGCAAGGAGCCAAAGCTATTACAGTCACATTTATGAATAAATTAGAAACAGCTTAGGCTCAGTTTCTCACACGTAAGAATTGAGTAAATGTACCTGCTGCTCCATTCCCATTCAGTAATTTCCAAAGTCTGTTAGAGAATAAATTCATGAGAATCATCCGGACGCTTGTTAAATGTCTATCTTTTATCCTCCCCACTAAACCTACGGAAGGGAGAGAACTGGAATCCACATTTTAACATGCTCTCCTGATGATAATCGTGGTTATCCTGATTCGGGGTACTACTTATTATCTCAAATCAGAAACCATGTAGATTCAGACAGAAAGGGCTATTGGTACCACCTAGTTGAAGAAAGATAAAGTCCTTTAAACCAAAACTTGTAAACTCAAGTGTCTACAGGGCCTATACAAGTATATTAAAAGACAAAATGGCCAAGTAGGAATAGGAATAGAGAGAAGCTCTAGAGAACACACTCCATGTAAAGTAGATAGCCTTTAATGAGCAGCCAGGAGAGCAGGCTTCCTATGGCTGCCCTGGGCTTTGTAAAAAAGTAGGATTCTCATGTGAAATCTCCAATTTGTAGGAGTTGGAACTAATTCAGTGTGAGCTAAACGAAACATTTGTGCCTTCAAGTTTACATTCTTTATTTTTGATCCAATAATTATTTGTGCCCTCTATATCACAATTCTCTGGGGTTTTTTTTTGGTTCCACTGCATTTTTCATTCTAATGCACTTAACCAGCCAGATGATCCTACAGAAAGCACGACATGAAATGGTCATTCCTTCTTTCTGTTGTCATATCCTTTCAAATTATTATAAAATTTGTTGAAACTTTATGTCTTCCATAAAGCATTTTGGGAGTTTAGTCTTCAAACATCAGCAAATATACTCTTTTCACACTCCCAAACTTTTCCACCTGCATTTATTTAACAAATATTATTATAGGTATTCTATCTTCACACAGTAATATTTGTTAGTGCTTTAGCTTAAATAAGTGGAGAAAAATAATACTTTCAACAATAACTTTTTTTAATGAGTAATCATATTATATCCAATTAGCCTTCACATATAAATTTAAAAGTTGAAAGCTTGATATTTATTCATCATTTGAGTGCCTTTTACTTGCTTAACTTTACCCTGATTAAAAGCAAATTCTGTACACAACTCTCTTCATTCTAAAGCAAGAGTCAGAATTTTCAAAATAAATAAATAAATATGACCTTTCCAAGTAAAAAGGTAGAGAAGAGACTTTCCTATGAGGTGTTCTCATGAGTCTGGATCCTAAGGCAGCTCGAGAGAAAGCAGTTGGCGAAGCAAAGACTTTAAATAGAAACCCAGAAACTTCTCATAAAATAAATACTACACCTAATGCTAGAAAGGAGTATTTACAATTGGCCAAAGGTATTAGTCAACAGATCAGTTATGGTTTTTTTTGCTTGTTTTTGGTCATAATAAGTGATGGAATAATGCTTCCAGGTGATAGGCAAACACCTCGATTTCCGTGAAAAGAAAGACAAAAGCATATGTCTCTGAGAGAAGATCCATAAAAGTAGTATGAGGACTGAGGCACACCAAAGAATTATCACTTATCTCCACGTATTCAAATTGGTCATCTGGAAGGACCTGGAGATTTATAGTAACATGGAAAGCATCCAAAAGCCACTATTTCTGAATATATGACATATCACTAGGACTCATATTATTGTAAAATGATATGACTCGATTAATTTGAATGAATATAAAAGATATCTAAATTTTATGTCCTATAATAAGCATCACATATATGACACATTAGTAGAATTTATAGGGGATGATGATTTATTGAACATTAGCTATAATCATGGCTTTATATGAGATGATGGAAAAAGAATAAAAATAAACACAAGAGATCATCTGCACTGTAGAATAGTTTACACATTGTTTAAAGAATAAAAATAAAGTACAGGAATAAAGATGCTTCAGAACAAGGTAAGATTCTGAGTGAATTGTGCATTTTAATGAGAACGTGTTCCACTAAGTGTGAAGAAGTAAAAAATCAGAGTGTAGTGGCAATAGCTAGGGAAATTAAATAAGCCATTTTGATTTGTCAGAGTAGCTAGGTAAGTAGCTTTGAGTCTTCTGAATTAGTCAATCATTTATTCACTCAACAACCATTTGTTAAGTGCTTCTCTACATTTTTATTACAAAGTTATCCATTTATGTGGCTCAAAATAGTTTTTTAAAAGGTATATTAAAAAGACTCCCTATTGCTCCATCCCACTAACTTCCATAAATTATCATTTTTATTAGTTTATTTTTATCCTTCTAGTTTATTTACACAAATGCAAGAAAATATTAATGTGAGTTAGTAGTTTAACCTCTTTTGTACACAAAAAGATAGCATACTATATACATTGGTCTTTACCTTACTTGCAGTATTATAAAAGCTCCCTATATAATTGAATAGCATTCCAGTATGTGACTGTACCACTGTTTAACCCATTCTCTATAGATGGATACAAGTTATATCCAGTTTTTTTGCTAATAGCAAGAGTTTAATATTGCTACAATAATAATCTTGTAGATGAATGTTTGTTTATATTCCTTGTCTTTTCTCACCAGGCTCCTTCAATAGATTCTAACACTCTAACAATACTCATGGAAATTCTGATTGGTTCAAGAGAAAGAGGATTAAGATGGGGGTGTGGAGCATAAAGTAGGAAAGAAAGAACAGGAGAGATGATAGAGGAGAGGAGGTGATAGGAGTGGACAGGCCCTGCTTTGAATGCTGCCTATTATTAGAATGTTATTTCTTTTCCCACAAGAATTATAATTCTGAGAGTAAAATAGTTCATTATTATCAAATTGTGAAAACTAAATTGTCTATAAAATGTGAAGAAAAATAATAAAAAAGAATGAACAACAAAAATTCTGAGAGGTACTGATTGCTTAAGAAAATCTAAACACTATTTTAAGATATATATGCATTATGTATAATTACATATATATATATAAAATGCATATGTTATACATAATATATAATTTTAAACTTGATACATTATTGTTGTAGGCAACATCTCCTAATATAAATCACAGCATGAATTATCTTCCACTTCCTTTCAAGCAATTTTAAGGGACCCTAATGCAACCAGTCTTAAGAGAGAGCTGATGTTATTTGGCTACCCATATCTCACACCATAAATTTGTTCCTAGTAATAACCATCTTTCTATCTTAATCTCTTATTGGTATTAAGTTGTGGATCATTACACAGTCAAACGTTAACTGAATTATGTCACGTCTCATGGAGTTTTATCATGTTTAAATTTTTAAAACTTGACTACTTATAAGAAACCGAAAGACATTAAAAAAAAAAGAAAAAAAGAAAAAACAAACTAAGCCCAGGTTCTTCCCAAGCTCTGAAAGCTTGAAAGGACTCCAACAGCGAAATAAAAGTAAAATGAAAAATTGTAGCGCCTGAGCCCACCCATACAAGACTAATTGGCAGCCTTCATAGAGAATTTGTCATTCAAGTTCTATACACGATGTTTCCTGATTAACTTAGAACACAGACATCATCTGAGACTGTAATTTGTCTCAAAATTAAAATAACATTAGTCTATTTTACAAAAGTTTGCATTCAATATGTGCATTTATTTTAAAATATAATCATTGCCTATGTCTTTATTACTTTTTACTACAACTGTTGTTTAACTATCTACTTCAGATCCTAGTCCTTCTGCAAATTGTGCACTTTAATTCATGGCTCATTTAAAATTTGTATTATAAAAATGTCTATCTAAATGTAAAATATTTCAAAGCCTGTCTCTGCAATGGGGTACAAAATAGGATACACCTGACACGCACTTTTGAAAACTTGTAAGACCCTTTGCTCATTGAAGAATTATTAATACTGCTACTTCAGAAGATCTCAAACAACTTCCAAATTATCTGGTTTTAAAAACCTGTACGCTTGTGGAGAGATCAATATAATCTGGAAGAATATGTGACTTCTGAAAGCTCAGAGTCAGTGGTGGAGCTCAAAATAGAACCAATGAATCTTGATTCTCTAGCTAACCACGTTAACTGGACAATTTTCTTTCATCTGTGTATTATTAATAACATAATATCCTGTGACACAACAGACTAATAGCCTCTTTAATAGGAGAGAATTACCTTAGAGTTATGTGGTACACGGTTTTTAAGAACATGTTATCTGTGTGTGTGTGTGTGTGTGTGTGTGTGTATCTTATGGATTGTCATATAATCAAATAACTGCCAGCTATTTAGATGAGGGTTTTCATTTCCAATAATCTTACTCTTATAAATAGATATGGGTCAGCTAGAATGACACATCTCAAATTTACAGAATAGCTTTTTTCAAGAAATTCCAGTTTCCTCATACTCAGATACTTCGTTCAAAGAGAGGTATTCAGGACTTTCACATCCTATCTTTATTTCAGGTTTGGGGAAACTGTGGTCTGGCCTAAATAAATTACTGCCTCTGGATCATACTAAAGGAAATTAGTATTAGACAGAACTTTGAACCCACACTATTCAAATTCAAATCAAGACCAATGGGGTTTTCCAACTAATGTGGTTTTTGGTTAATGTTATTGCTGTTAGCTATTAAAATATTATAATGACTTCACGATTATTTCACTACATTTTAATCTCTTCCCTCTTTCAGTGGCAATGGTAATGTGCTGTTAGGGTTTTCATTTTATTTCCCTATTTTTAATTTCTTGTGTACCTTAAATATAGATTTCCCTCAATGATTTCTCCTTGAACTTCTTCCTTTCTTTCTGTCATAAAGTTTCATGACTTCAATTACTGCTTATATGAAGCTCCTTCCGACATGTATAACACTAGCTTAACCTTACTCCAGAGATTTATTTACCTTCTGGTCATTTTCTTCTGACTTTTCATTAGCAGCTCAAGTTCAACATATTGTAAGGTTTCCTTAACTTTTTACACTCGAAGTGATCTGCCTCAGATACTCTGTGATCCCATATGCATAAATAGCCTTTTATTTTCCATATTTTCTTATAATTATATCTTTATAGGTCTATTATCCTGGCTAAATGGCCAGCTCCTATGAATGTGGTCTTTGTCATCTTCGTTGCTCTGGTACATAGCACAATATAGCACCTGGAGGATTCTCAATACATTTTTGGTGAGTGAATGAATGAAATGATCATTATGTAAATACCTGGCAAAATTTTAGGGTGTATGAGATGGGAGGAGATCTATTTCCTGCAAGAAATATAATTTAAGCCTTGCCTTTTCAAAAGTTGCCAGAGAACAAATTATTAAAATCCACTATATTAATGTACTGGAAAACCATTGCAGGGTCCATCACATTTATGTGGTTTTGGAATATAATTTTATTGGGATATAATTTTAATAAAATTATAGTCTCTTGATGGAACAGCTTCAAAAATAGGTGTTAATTTCTTAAAGTCAGTCTTACAAAGGAAAGCCATTCTAGCAAAGTTTATGTCACCAACGTGTTGGCATTTATACTTATGAAGGAAATACAATTAAGACAAAAGCATTTCCAATCAAATAGGATTTGATTATCCATTAATGGTAAATGGGAGGTTCATGACCTGAGCCTAATGGGCCCTTTACAAGTTGTAGTGGACAATTAAATGACTCAGCAGTGAAACTGACATTGAGGAGCAGATTTGGCCTGACAGCCGCTCTCAGGTTTGGATTTCACTGGATCATGTTCCGAAAGGTCAGCACTGGCCAGATGACCAGTCCAGACTTGCAGATGGCCATGTGGTCACCTGACCACTCTGGGGCTCCCCAACCTGCTGCACAGGCTCAAGTTCACTGAGAGGTCATGGCAGGCCCTATGTCACTACTCCAAAATACCAGAATCTCCAGGTACTCTTTCTTCCACATTATGTGGATAAAATAGATAATTTTGATCTCCCAGCCAGAGGATAAAATCATGATACTATTAAAACAGTTGTAAGATAGCAACTTAGTTATAGTG
Organism: Rhinolophus sinicus; assembly: GCF_057876585.1. Classification (NCBI taxonomy): domain Eukaryota; kingdom Metazoa; phylum Chordata; class Mammalia; order Chiroptera; family Rhinolophidae; genus Rhinolophus; species Rhinolophus sinicus. Next base: position 153,752,571 of record NC_142517.1, on the reverse strand, counting down.
AGCAGATCAATACGGGGCAGCTTTCTCCAAAGGAGTATTCATATTTTATAAATGAAACACCATTTACATACTCACCAGAAACCTGGGAAACATACACCAGCATTCAAGTCTGACTGTACAAATTACAAGGTACATATACCTCTTTGTGCCAGTCAAGTCATCTTTAACCTCAGTTTTATTTCCAGCTATAAACTGGAGAAAAATAGTATTGTACCTATCCTGTCCTGAGAGTTGAGAAACATAGTATTGAAGTTATTGGCAGACTATCTGGTAACATTCAACTATACTATCCATTTTCTTTCTGTTTGAATGAATCTTTGTATAAACTTCCAGTGAAAAAAAAGAGAAAAAAATATTTGTTTTTCTTATTGTAAGCCACATGAGCAGGCTTAGTGCATAGGTAGAAATGCACTTACTTCCTTTAACTCTTTTAAAAAGAGACTCAAAGGAGGACAAGATGATCTAAACATTTTTTGAGTCAATAATTCTGTTGCTCAAATTTTGCCCACACTTGCAGGAAAATGAGACTAACTTTCGTTTTAAATATTTCATACTCTTTCAGAGTCAGAAGTAGGGAATATATGTTTTAACATGGCTTAGAATTATTATTATTTATGCTCAAATAGCATTTTTTAAAAATCTTATAGGATATAGTGTCATAATTTCCCTTCAGTTCTGTTCTTCTTTGATAAGACAGGTCAGTTGTACTTCAACTTCCCTGCTTCACCAGGGTGTTTCCCCTGCCCCACCAGCCTGACCTCTGAGACATTCCTCATGAAGACAAATGGAGCAAGATGATGTCCATGATAGGAAGTGCTCGTCTATAAGCAAGAGAGGAAAAGCTGGGATCACAGGTGGCACTGGAATCTTGAACAATGAAGTTACTTTTTGTCTGAAAATCCACTTAAGAATAATCAGAAATGGATTATAGATCTGGAAACAATGCATACAAGCTCTAGATGAGCCCTTAGCAGTGATTCTGCAAAGTTTAGGCACAAAGGTCATTAGCAGTTATTCTTGAAGGTAAGCTTTTAACTTTTTCTTTTTAATTGTTATGCCCTAAAGAAGAGCTTAAAATATTTTAACTTAAAACAAACATGAAAAAAAAATAATGTATTAGTTGAAAACATTTTCACCAGACAGAAATCCAATTTGCATTTCTAATTTCGCTCAAATGTTCTTTTTTTGGTCTGCATCAGCTAAAAGAAGAGGCATCTGTGTACACTTAATACAGCCTCTCTGCAAGTTCTCAGGAAAGACAACCCAGAACACAGTGGAAAGAGGGCAGATGTCCAGTCCTTAAGACTCTGTTGGCTTGGCTTGACTTCAGGTCTTGGATAATGGAGAGAACACTGATTTGCATGGTTGCAAAGGGAAGGCCGAGTGCCCCACTGCCCTGTAGCTGGTGCCTGAGTCAACACTTTGGCTCCTTGAAGCAGAAGGAAGCAGACAATAAATAGGTCAGTTGTCTCCTAGGAACTATAAAGCTAGAATTTCTACCTTATTTTCTGTGAAAACTGGAGAACAAGGCAAGTTTTGTAACATGCAGGAAAGGAACACCATCATAAAGATAAGAATAGATGGTTGTTGCTATTTCTTTGTTCCCCTTTAGTGTGTGTGGGCAGTCAGCATTCTGAATTGCTTCTGTTCTTTGTGTAGCACCTGCTCTGCTGTTGGTTTCTTAAAACTATGTCCACACACACGTGGCTAGAATTTTCCTCTTTGGGGTATCGCCTGTCTGTATTGGAGGTGGGATTTGGCTACAGGAACCTGGCTTCTCATTCTTTTTTTTTACCCAGGCACCACCCCGATATGGTACCCACATAAATGCCTCACCGCTCACCTACTGTTTCTGCGTTTATATCTGCCCCCCATACCTCAGTCACCACCAACTTCTGCTGTCAGGATTTATTTGTCCTGAGGGAACTATTGGGGCAGCTGGTGGGAACAAACTCTTATCCCTAACTCTTTAACTGTTCTATACTTTGTACCTCAGGGGCACTTAATTAGAAAGGCATGTTCCACGTGCTTTAAAGTGCTCCTATGAGGGCTGCTTTAGAAACGTTTGAACTGTATGCAAATCTGTCACCCCTCTCCCTTTCTGAAGTCAGATCCTCTTTTTTTTTCTTTCTTCTTTTTTTTCTTCAGTCTAGGTGTCTGTACAGCCCTACACAACCTAAACCTGGCTTGCAGGGTCAAGCTGTCCTTTCATAGTGGGAAAAGGCTGATGAAAATCCTTCACACAGAGGTATTAAGTGCTTAATGATGAACACTCCCTCGAGTATCTTCATTTTGAAAGAGATTGCCTAGAGAGGTTATTGATTTACACAGAGAAATGGATTTCTAATCCTGGAATTTCATCAGGAGAAGGGAAGGAGATTTACTTGGGCAGGCATAGAGATCATTTTTTTGGCATAACTCCACAAATTAAACAGAAGCAGCCTCCTGATTTGTCCTCTGATGAGGTGGCCCAGATTATGCCAGTGCCTTTGACTCAAATGTAGTGAAAACCTTAGAGAAAATAAAAGAGAGAGGGAAGAGACAAGAGGTCAGAGAAAGGGGAAGGAAAACCAGAGATGGATAGTCAGTATCAGTTTGCAGTAATATAAAGGGAAGAGAGAATTCTGCAACACCTGCCCTTGTAAGGAACTAACTGTGTGTCTAGACAATATTTGGATTAATTTGGCATAGTACTGTAACCATGAAGTTTGGCAATAGAACTAGATTAAAATGAATTCATATTAGCAGCATAAAATAAAAATCAAGAAAGTATTATCTAAAGAAGGAAAAAAATTACAGAATTCATCTAATCAACCAGAGTCCTTCAAGTCTTATCTGCTAGAGATTATGACTCAAAAACAAAACAAAATAAAACAAAAACAGACTAGGGCCAAATGAGATCACTATAATTGGATATCTAAGATGACTTTAAAAAAAATGGCTACCTCATATCCAGGTAAGCAAGTATAGGATGAATAAACTAGCAGCAACATTGATACTATTTATTTTAGATAATGGTAATGGTGAGGGTAATCACACAGCACTATTCTAAATCCTTACATAACTAGATCATCACCACAATTCTGAGATAGATACTACTAGTATTTTAGAGAGGAGAAAAAGGAGGCACAAAAAGTTGATACACTTACAGTTAGCAAGTGGCAGAGGCAGAATTAAGCCAAGTAGTTCTGATTTTCCTTCAGTGTATTGTAGACTATATATTTTAACATCTAGGTGCAAGTTTGTCCAAAACTTTTGCTGTGCTTTTGAATTGTCTTTAATCTGCCCCTTTGTTCCAGTGCTTTAATCTGCCCCTTTGTTCCAGTTCTTGGGAGTTTCTGATGATGTGACCCAAACAATGACACATCCTTTCATTATTAGCAAATCCTGCAAATCACTACTTCGAATAGTAAGAATCAGTTGTTTGAGGGATTTAAACAAATGGAGGATGATTGCTTCACTCAATTACCATAATTTTCCTTCATTAAACAATAACTATCTAAATAATGCTATTTAAAATTCTTGGTTTTGAAACGTGGAAGAGACACTAGAAGTAATCTTGTCCTTCACCCTCATTTTACAGATGAGAAAACTGAGGCCCCAAAGTATTAACTAATTTGCTCAAGGTAACATAGTGATATGAAAAGGACTAATTTTCCAAAAAATAATTACATCACAAATCACTAAAAGATACAACACTCAATGCCACTGATAGCTAAAATAAAACAGGCATTTTGCCACGTTGTGTTAACCTTCATCCTTTTGATCAAGTTTGGCTTTTTCCCAGGGACTCCAGAATCATCACTTTTGTTACATGAGAATAAACACGGGCTTTTTGGATAGCCATTCCCCCTTTCCTGTATCCCCTCCCACCTTCCCTGCTATCCTTCACTGAAGAATGAAAGCCTTTTACAAGTTTGTTTTCAGGGAGGAATCATTCTTTTCTTATCCTCCTTACTTTGTTTTTAAAGACTGTTTCATCATTTAGGACAAAAAAAGAAGATATGGGTTAAGGTGTTTAGTTAATACACTTTTAACTTATTTTCCTACAATCAACTCACTAATTCTAGAATTATTTACCTAACTTAAACATATTTAGTAATGAATTATGTATGTGTATGTATGTGTGCATGTACAGGGATATACACACATACATGTATCTATAAATCCACATATATGTAGATGTGTATACATGTAAACTGGAGGTGCCAAAAAAATGTATACACATTTTAAGCGATGTTAACACTTTGGTCAATGTTGCTGAAGCAGTAGTTTGCTGTAATCAGAAGTGTCTGGATGTGAGGGTAACCACTTTGAGCACCTCTTATAATTGCAGAAGTCAAATGTGACTTGTATTCATCTATATATATATATATATATATATATATATATATATATATATATAAAACTGTACCCCACATCCCACTCCCACCCCCTCCATCTCGCCTAACCCTATTGCCATCTGTGAGGCATTGTAGAGCCTAGCTTTTGGATTCAAATACTAGCTATACTATAACTCTTAGTGTGTAGATAACTGCACAATTCACTTGCCTTCTTGACTCTGTTGTTTCTCCCTATGTAAATTAATAACAATAGCAGTCATTTTGCAGAGCTGTTTTAAAGATAACATACATGTAATTATGTACAGAGTCTAGCACAATGCCTGGTATATAGTAAATGATCAATAAACATTACTATTATTTTTGCATAGCTTATAGCATGTGTTCAATAAATATTATTAGCTATTATTATTATAGTTATTATTGTTCTATGTCTCTGACCACTCACCATTTCTCTCACTACCCTAGCAACAATGCTTTATAAATACCATCACATCATTTTATTTGTTAAATAGAAAAATAGACAGCAGGTAATACACTGGTGAGAATTATGCAAGATAATCCATATATAACTATTCTACAAAGTTCTTGATAAATAAAATAATGATTGTTGTGTTGTGCAAGGCTTGCTGTGCATATTTTTCTTCCCTAGCTACTCTAGCTTCTTATTTTCTTTTTTAAATCTAATTAGTCTAATCATCTTAGCTCTTCATTTCTAAAAGAAATATAAAACCACTAATAATATGAAAATCATAGTTCTGCCTATACTGTCATTTGTGACTTTGGACAGATTGTTTATCTTCTATAAGACTTAGTTTCTCAATCCTACAATAAAGTGTCTAAGTGAAATCTTGAATGTAACTTTCACAGTTTCATACAGAAATGATTTTCTTGAATCTGTTATGCAAGTGGAAGCCATAAGGTTAGTCACCATTTACTACAAAAACATGTGACCACTTCTTTGCTTTCAGAGTTTAATTTGAAATAATCCAATGAGAATTCTTGTAAAAGAGGCACATGCACTTGAAAGCCAATTACTAACTATGTCTGCTTTAAATACAATTCTTAATTTCCTATATTTTCTCCATTTCTTATTTTGGCTTCCTGGTACAATCTCAAGATAAAGGGCAATGTATACTTTACTTCTTGAGGATCTCAGTGTAAGTCATTTGTTTTGTTAATTTCATTGTATTTTTTTTTACAATGTTAGCCTAGACCCTATTATATGTGGAAGTATAGAGTCATAATCTGATGAGCCATAAAGCAATATACTTTTGTCAAAAAATGGATTTGTTGAGAAAAGGCATTTAAGGTTGCTTCTTTTAATATATGGTGTATAGTGACATCTTTTGGACATTTTGTGTAGTGACTGACATACAGCTAAAATCAGGATTCTATGGGTGTGGTAAGACTTTATCTAGTGTGAGGAAAATGCATTAAATGGAAACAAGAAAATATAGATTCAGTACTAACACAAAGGGTGGGTGTCTCCTCGAAAAATTAAAATTTCCCAGCATACATTCCATAAAATAAATAGCTTCAAATTACTGAGCAAATTGAAGGAGAAGAGACAAATTTCCATGGTAACCATATAAAAGGAGAATTTTTAAAAGGAAAAGGTGAAGAACAGAAATAAAAAGAGGCTGACCAAAAAGGAGAATAGACCTGGCAGGAAAATAAATCAGACAGATGTAGTTCTGTAGTTGAAATATCTCTGTAAAAGACTATTTAATTATTTAAAACAATAATACTAGTAAAACAACTGTGCCTATAATTACAGTTATGTTATGGGCTATGTCATATAAATTATATTTCCCAACTAAAAATATTGTGTCACAGACACATCCAAAGAAGTAGTGGCCACGCAGCATAGAGAGGTAAGAGTAGACTGGTCAGGGGTGTGGTTCCAATCCCAGGTCTCCTGTAATATTGGGACCTTAGTTATTTTACACACAAAATGAGAAAGGAGATAATAGGGCAATTACAAAGGCCAGGTCCAGCTCTGAATTTTTCCAACTGTAAGTTTAAGTAGTAGCAGCTTTTCTTTTTTAATGATTTTTATGATTAACAGTTAACTTGATATGCAACTTTGTGCAAAATACAACTGCGCTGTGCCAGTTTCCTCGGTTATAATTGCAGGTGCTTAGACTAGGTGACCTCTAAATTGACATCTCTAAAATATGATTATGCTCAAACATTTTACCCTGGTACCAAGTCCAGTTTAGGTCCTGGGTAAACTAAAATTATAACTTGAAGTAAAGTTAAGAGAATCAGTGATTCCACAAACATATAGACAAAAAGATTAGTTATATGAAATGTGAATATATATCCATGTATATTTATATGAGCTTGATTTTCTAAAAATTTATGTACCTGCACTGCTTCTGTTGTTTGGTCAGTAATTGGGGACAGCCACAGAAAATGTAGTGTGCCTCTGAAGGTCGTGTCTCCTCACCAACACTACTCCCAATAAGATTTGAAGTTTGGACTAATGGCATAAAAGAGAGAAAGTAGTCTAAATTTCTGAGTTCAAATTCCCTGGATCTTCCCAAAGCCTTTATAGTTTAAGCTCATTTTGAAACATAACTAAATTACATTTCCTATATCTGTTCTGAAAAAGATCCACTTTAGTATAGCAAATCCTACTATCTATTTTCAAATTTTACCATTCCAATTCTGGAGAAAGCTTCAGATTATAAGGATTTGTTCATAGTCACCAAAACAGACACTCTTTTTTCCTGATAGTTTGACTTCAAGCAAAGCTTAGAATCCGCTCAGTAGTAAATCAAAGACCAATTTCATTGGGCACATGTTATGGGCCCATTTTTATTTCAAAGCAAATCCTTAGCATCCCATCGTTTCATCTGTATGTGTTTCAGAATGTGTCACTAAAACATAAGGATCTTTTTTGAGAGTATTTTTTTTATTAGTTTCAGTGTACAAAACAATGTAATAATTAGGCGTTTACACCCCTCACAAAGTGATAACCCTCTCCCCCAATCTACTACTCCTCTGACATCGCTGTTACAGTTCCATTGATTCTATTCCCTATGCTGTACTCCACATCCATGACTATATACATATAAAATTATAGTTAACATTCAATATTATTCAGTTTCTGCTTCAGGTGTACACTGCAGTGGTCAGGCATCTACATCATCTATGAAGTGGTCTCCCTAATAAGACAAGTGCCCATCTGACACCCTACAAAATTTTTAAAACATTATTGACTATATTCCCTAAACTGTCTTTCATATCTCTGTGGCAATATTGTGGCTACTAATTTGTACTTTGTAATCCCTTTACCTTCTCCCCCGTCACCCCCCCCCCCATCTAGCAACCATCAGTTTTTTTCTCTATGTCTCTAAGGATTTTGAATAATGTAACAATACGTATCTCTCACACCCCCCAAACTATATTTTTATTATCAAATATTTAATCAATGTTTTTTGAAATGCAATTGAAATTAGAAAATATATTTTTCTTAGCAAACAAAAGATAGAAACTTTCTTAATCTGATAAACAATGTCTTTTAAAAAGCTACAACATATAGCATAACTAATGGTGAGTTACTGAAAAGTTTTCTCTAAGATAAAGAACAGGGCACGCTATCACTGCTTTCAGAAAGTATTACCAGAATCCTAGCAATACAAGAAATCAAGAAGAAAAATATTAGTTTACAAAGCACGAAATTAAACTGTCAGTTTTACCAATTACTTGATTATGTATGCAGAAAATGAGACTTCTTAAAGCAAGGTAGCTGGATATAAAGTAAATATACAAAATTTAATCACTTTTCTAAATACCAACAATAAGCAGATGGGAAAAAAATAACGTAAAAAACATGAAGTACTGAAGAAAAATTCAATTAAATTATTCAAGACTTCTACATTGAAAAGTACTAGTATTATTGAGAGAATTGAAAGAAGTCCAATATAAATGGAGCGATATATGATGTTCATGTGTTGGAACTGTCAGTATTGCAAAGATATCAATTCTTTCCAACTTGATCCATTGAAGAAATCAATTTCTAATCAAAAACATATTAATATTGATAGAATGACTTTATATCTGGTTGCATATTCTTTTAATGTATACACAAATGTTGATAAAAAATAGATTTATACTAAATAATAATTTGAGAGAATATCATGGCATTAACAAACACCAGGTAAAGCCTGACAATTTCTACTGGTTAAGCTACTACTGTGTTTCCCCGAAAATAAGACCTAGCCAGACAATCAGCTGTAATGCATCTTTTAGAGCAAAAATTAATATAAGACTGGGTACTATATTGCATTATATTACATTATATTATATTATATTATATTATATTATATTATATTATATTATATTATATTATATAGACCTGGTCTTATCTTATAGTAAAATAAGACTGGGTCTTACATTAATTTTTGCTCCAAAAGATGCATTACAGCTGATTGTCTGGCTAGGTCTTATTTTCGGGGAAACACGGCATGAGCCACTTTCGGATTTAGAGAGTTTATTACTTACATAGACAGCAAAATGAAGTATAAGCCAAAGGTGCCAGCTTTTTGGGCCCTTGCCCAACACACTAAAAAGGATGACACTGAATAAAAGAAGCTGAATAACTTCAATGCAAGTTCCTGTTGCTGAGGAACCAAATCTAGCATGTAGCTAAGTGATTTTATATTCTGCAGCTCTGTATTAAGTGGGGTGAAGCAAAAAAGCCCCGTAACTCATCTGACCCAGGAAGTGATGAGAACAGGCTCATACAGCCTTCCAGGAGAGATAAAGAGAGGGGTGGGCAATGGCCTCATAGAAACTTCTTAAAGACCTCCCACACTCTTATGTGCCTAGAAGATCATAAGGTATACTGCCTAGACTAAGATAATCTGCAGTTCAAACCTCTGCTTATATGAATACATGCAAGGTCATCAAGGTAGCTTGGATGAGCCATCTAACTAAAACTATTTTCTATATGAAAAATACACAAAGAAAAGACAATATACAGATAGCAAATAAGGATATGAAAAGATGTTCCACATCATAAGTTGCCAGGGAGATGCAACTTAAAACAATGAAATACCACTATGCACCTATTAGAATGACCAAGAACCAGAACACTGACAACACCAAATGTTGACAAGGATGTGGAACAACAGGAACTCTCATTCACTGCTGATAGGAATATAAAATGGTAGTCACTTTGGAAGACAGTTTGGCATTTAAAAAAAGAAAACACAAAACATACTTCTGATATTGTAATATAACAATCATATTTCTTGGTATTTACTCAAAGGAATTGAAAACTTATGTTTACATAAAAGCCTTCACACAGATGTTTATAGCAGCTTTATTCATAATAGTCAAATTCTGGAAGCAACAAAGATGCCCTTCAGTAAGTGAATATATCAAACTGTGGTACATGCAGACAATGAAATATTCAGTGCTTAAAAAATGAGCTGTTAAGACACAAAAGGACAAGGAGGTATCTTTAATGTATATTTCTAAGTGAAAGAAGCCAATCTGAAAAGGCTATATGTTATATGATTCTAACCATATGACATTCTTAAAAATACAAAACTATGGCAACAGTAAAAAGATCAGTCATTGCCAGGGGTAGGGAAGGATTGGAGAGAAAAATGGGTAGAACAATGGAAGATTTTTAGGGCAGTGAAAATATCCTGTATAATATTATAATGACAAATATATGCCACTATACATTTCTCCAAAATCATAGTGTGCACAACACCTAGAGTGAACTCTAAGATAAATGATAGACTTTGAGTGACTATGATGTGCCAACTTTGGTTCCTTATATCTATAAACAAATATTGACGTATTTATAGACATGTGTATATGCACAAGTTAGTATACAAACATAAGCCTTTGATCTGTCAGCTGACAGGACCTAAAAGAAATGACACAACAATAGGAACAAGCACACCGAATGCCCAAATCTTGGTTTTTAATACCATTCTCCAATAAAAGGTACCAGAAATCCTTGGGGAAAATGACTGAATCTAGGATTGGAGTACGAAACGTACGAGATGAACCTGGAGTATCTCAGTACCTGGAAGTAAAAAGTACCTAAACACACAAGCAAACTACCCCCCTTACCTTAATGGGGGCAGCTCAAAGGCACGAAGGAGCCACCTGAAAGAGCTCCCAAAGGAAAAGCCAAAACAATTTGAGCAACAAAATAAGTAAAGTAGATTATAGCCCAAAGCATAAAATAGTCATGAATTCACATTGATATAAATAAATCATTGAATAAATAAGGCACACAAGACAGATCTTCTGTGAAGAATAACTCCAAATAAATTATGTAGTACTCCACACTAAAGGAAGTGGAACATAACTCCACAGTCCTTAAGTGTGGGCTGTACATAGTGACTTCCTTCCAAAGAGTGCAGTATGGAAAGGGAGAAAAGAGTAACTTACTGTAAGAAACATGGTCAACTGTACTTCAGCCAGGTGATAAATGCCAACATCAATATTCATAAATCTTATCGATAGAATGTACCTTAGATATCTTAGATATGGTGTGATAAAAGTGGCACTTAACATCTGTGATTTTCTCCTTGGACTCCTCAAAAAACAATCAATAAAACCCAGCCATAACCCCAATCTAACCAAAAGAAAAACATCAAAGTCCAACAGAGAGTGTTTATAATAAACCTGATCAGCACTCCTTAAAACTTTCAAGGTCATAAAAACAAGGAAATTTTGAGAAACCATCATAGCCAAGAGGAACTTAAGAAGACATGAAAAACAAAGGGAATATGGTAACTCACAACAGCAATAGGACTTAGTTAAAAACTAAAGGACTCAATAAACTATGGGCTTTGGGAGGGGAGAACCAAGATGGCAGAGCATATAAACACTGTGCCTCCTTCTTTCCGAGAACAATTTAAAATTACAACTAAATTATAGAAAAAACAACCTGAAGAACCATCTGAAGCCTGGCTGGACAGACGCTTTATAACTAAGAATATAAAAAGAAGCCACGCCAAGATGTTAGCGCAGAACTGGCTAACCCCAAATCTCCGTATGGCAGTTGAGAACCAAGAGGGATATCTCGACTGTGGAGGTTCCCCCCAGAGAAGCGAGGTACCCCAGTGCCACACAGGCCTCCCCAGCCCAGAGTACTAGTGCTAGGAAGAGGAGCCCCCATAACATCTGGCTGTGAAAAAACGGTGGGGATTCTGACCATCTGGGTGGGATGGAAGGCAGCAGGAAACCCAGGTGTCCTCTTAAACGGCGCTCGCACAGACTCTCTTACTCCTATGCACTTACCTTGGGCTCCAGCAGAGGGGCAGTAACTCATGGGGTTCTGGAGACATACGAGGGGCAGATTGTTGTGTTGCTTTGGGTTGAGGGCTGGAGGACAGGACAGATGCTGTTTCCCTGTGAGGAGTTCCTCCTCTCTTGCAGCCTGCAGGTGAGCACAATTTTTCCTCTGTTGAGTCCTCCCCCACAGGCTAAATCTGAATCTGATTGGTCTGCTGAGCTCTGCTGCTCCACCCTACTGACTCCCTGGGATCCCGGCACACCCAATTGCCCTAACACCAGAGGCACTTTTTTCAAGAACAGTCAGTCCTGCCAGTGTTGCACTCGTTTTTGGAAAACTATCAGAGTCTGACAGACCCCAGGTGGACAACAACTGGCCTCAGTGTGCTCTGAGACTTCTGCTGAATAGCTTCAGGCTCAGCCCTAGCACCAAACCAGAGTCTACTATTACCTGGTTACCACAATTCTTTTCACTCTAGTGATTCCCTGAGACCCTGCCTCACCCAACTCACCTACTGCATGAAGCTTTATTAATGTCTAAACCTTAAGGGAGCTGGCAGGTGGCAGCAGGCCTCAGGGTATCCTGGCATTTTGCAGAGTACCTCAGGCCCAGCACTGGTGGCAGACATCTTCGGTCTGCTGTGTGGCCTCTCCCACATGCCTCCGGATTTAGCACAGGCAGCAAACAACCATGGATCACTTTGTAGCTCTTATCAGGTAGTCCCCAACCAGTCACAGGCAGTGTATGACCTGGGCCTGCACTAGAGCCCCTCCCAAGAGGCCCCAGAATTAACATACTTGAAGATTGGCTTCACACCATAGTAAAGCACCGCCCAATTAGCCCCACAAGTGGCACACCCAAAGGGTGGTCTCAACAGGCACCAGAGCCTGCTGCTGCGACAAACACCACTCAGTGGGGTAAGCCTGCTGCACAGCAGCTTATAAACTATGGATGTGCCCAAACCCACAGCCAATCAGCCTGAGGGTCAATCCTACCCACTGACATGACAATAACAGCGTAAGCTCAACTAAAACAGGAGAACACACACAAATCCCAAACACAAGGGACACTCCTGGAGCACTTGGTTCAGGTGCCAAGGCCCCACAGGGCACCTACTACATAAGGCCACCTGGCCAAGACTGGGTGATATAGCAGATCGACCTAATACATAGAAACAAACAGAGAGGCACCCAAAAGGTGGAAACAAAGAAATATATCCCAAATAAAAGAACAGGTGAAAACTCTAGAAAAAGAATTACACAAAATGGAGGACAACAACCTAACAGATACAGAGTTCGAAACAATGGTTATAAGGATGCCCACAGAACTTAGTGAGAATTTCAACAAAGCGATGACAAGCATAAAACAGACATAGAAACCATGAAAAAGAACAAGTCAGAATTGAAAAATATAATAACTGAAATGAAGAATGCACCAGAAGGCATCAACAGCAGACTAGATGAAGCAGAGGATTGAATCAGGGATAGGAATACTTATATCAGACAAAATAGTCTTCAAAACAAAGGCTGTAACAAGAGACACAGTAGGACCCAGTAATCCCACTTCAGGGTATTTAGCTAAAGAAACCCAAAATACTACTTCGAGGAGACATGTGCATCCATATGTTCATTGCAACATTGTTTACAATGGCCAAGATATGGAGGCAGCCTGAGTGTCCATCGATGGAAGAATGGATAATGAGGAGGTGGTACATATATACAATGGAATATTGCTTGGCCAGGGAAGGGAATGAGTTTTTTCCATCTGAGGTGGCACGGATGGACCTGTAGGGTATTGTGCTGAGTGGCATGTATCAGACAAAGAAAGACAGATGCAATGTGATTTCACTTATATATGGAATCTAAATAACAAAATAAAGAAACATACATATCAGAAACAAACTCATATATACAGAGAACATTTTGATAGTTGCCAGGTGGGAGGGGGGTTGGGGTAAGTGAAAAAATGGGAGGGATTAAGAAGTACAAACTTGTTGCACAAAAGTTATAGGGATATAGGATATTTTTATAAGGAATATAGTCAATAATATTGTAACGACTATGTAATGAGTCAGATGGGTACTAGATTTGTTGGGATGATAGATGGGAGGGGATTGGGGGCAGGGTGTAAAAGGTGAAGGGAGTAAGAAGTACAAATTGATAGTTACAAAATACTCATGCGGAGGTAAAGTGAAGCATAGGGAATATAGTCAATAATATGGTAAAAACCATGTATCGTAGCAGGTGAGTACTAGACTAGTCGGTGGGATCATTTTTTTAAGTTATAAAATGTCTAACCATTATGCTGTACACCTGAAATAAATATAAAATAATATTGAATGTGAACTGTAATTCAAAAATTTAAAAAGAGGGAAAGGTGAAGTGAAGAGATTCAAATGTCCAAAGCAAATAAGTCATGGGGATGTAATGTACATCATGGGGAATGTAGTCAACAATATTGTGATAGCGTGCTACCATATCAGATGGTTGCTGGACTTATCATGGTGATCACTTCTTTAGGTAGATAAATGTTGGATAACTGTGGTGTACACCTGAAAATAATAAATATAATGTATGTTAGCTATATTTTAATAAAAATCTTTAAAAAATAAAATAAAATAACGAACTATTGCAGGACATAACAATACGAGAAAGAAAATCCATGAAAAAGATTAATTTAAAATAAAAAAAGACTAATGTGATTAATTTATGCCCACCCAGATCTTGAGAAATGTTGCTCCTTCATTTCTCAAAATCTTTGGGTTGTGTCTTTGAGGTAAATACTTTTCAAGCCATTGTTATAGTTTGAGTTATATTATGTTTTAGATAGACACATATTTGGAATCTTATAAACATCGGTAGGTGATTATGTATGCAGGCCAAAAAACAAAAAAGATAAATATACTCGAAATTCCAAATATAGTCTCCACCAATCAGCTATGATGTGGAAATTGGGTGTTTGTTACTTTTTTCCTCTGCCTGCTGGAAGCCCAAGGGGATTTTTCTCTTGTCTCAAAGGTTCTTACAGTGAACCTGTTAGAGCTCCAGCAATAAAATATCAAAAAAGTGTGGGTAGGTACCTCTGTCTGTGAGGGAGTCTTTAACCAGTAAACAAATAACTGTATTGGAACACCCTCCCTATTCACCTGATCTGGCCCCCAGTGGCTTCTATCTTTACCCAAAGATAAAGGAAATATTGAAAATGAGCCATTTTGATGACATTCAGGACATTGAGGGTAGTATGACGAAGGCTCTGATGGCCATTCCAGAAAAAGTTTCAGAACTGTTTTGAATGGTGGACTAGGTATTGGTGTCAGTGCATAGCTTCCCAAGGGGAGTACTTCAAAGGTGACCATAGTGATATTCAGCAATGAGGTATATAGCACATTTTCTAGGATGAGTTCATGAATTTAATTGTTATAACTCGTATCTAATTTTTTAATGGAATTGTGCTACTCTCTTAAAATTAGTTGTTTATACCAGCATCTCTTTTCCGCTCTGTTTCCTGGAATAAGTCTGTAGGAAGGAATTAGTCATTCCTTAAATGTTTGGTAAAAATCATCGGCAAAACAGTCTGGGTCTGGGGGTCTTACAGTTCTTTTAAATATTGATTCACATTATATTTCTTCATGAATCAATGGAATTATTTGAGTTTTTTAGTTCTCTGCATTCATCCACAACATATTTTTCAGTTTTCATAAAAAGTCTGGCTGTTGAACGTGCTGCTTCTCTTTTGGTCGTGCTCTTTTTTTCCAGGTATCTTTCCAGCTAACTTTTATCATCCTTCAGTTTTCTTTGATACTTTTGTTTGCAATCAGCAACTCTCATCAGAAGGTAGTCATTGCATATTAAAGAGGACCATGTCTAGAAAGCCTTCCTTGGTTTAAGTTACATTAGATGTATATATTTTATGTGAGCACATGGAATCCTGAACTTCTGTTTTCTATTTCTTATCACACAATATTGTCATTCCCTGCAGACTTGCCATTATGTCCTACGAGCAGTCCATAGAGTGGTCCATAATCTCCTTGAAAGTAAGGAGATACAAACTCTTCTTGTATCCACCATGATTAAAATATATGAAGTCCTTAAAATATTTGCTAAATAAAAAATTATTCTATAGTATTCTAACTATGTTATGGCGTTAAAAAGGAAGTGATTGGCTTTCCCCACAGCTTTATTTTGATATTGACGTTTGTGAAGATTTTAATTGGTCAGTGTACACTTTAAAGCAGATAACCACTACCATCTGGTGGCAATTACATGAATTACAGCCAATAGCCTCAAAGTGCTTCAGCTGGATGTGTTTTTTTAACCTCGCTGCGACATAGTCTATAGGTGAATGACATTAACTTGCCACTGACTGTGACGTTTGACTTTACCCCACGAGCTCAGTGTTCCAGAAAGGAAATTTAGGAAAGCAGATGTACATTTTTCTATACTTTTG
Source organism: Rhinolophus sinicus (assembly GCF_057876585.1). Lineage (NCBI taxonomy): Eukaryota > Metazoa > Chordata > Mammalia > Chiroptera > Rhinolophidae > Rhinolophus > Rhinolophus sinicus. Next base: position 153,736,506 of record NC_142517.1, on the reverse strand, counting down.
TGTTTTTCAAGAATGAATAACAATAGGCAATTGTTATACTTTAATCATTTATTTTAATAAAATGTAGCACCTGAACTGTATTTACTTAAAAATATAAATACTGTAATTATTTTAGACATATTTCAGAGAACAAACTTGAAATCAATTAACACAGTGAAAAGGTTAAGCCAGTAGTTCTCACTTCAGGGGTTAGGGAATCAGATTAGTGAAGAATATTGCAATGTATTCTAAAATTATGTTGTAGATATAGAAAAGGCCCTGCATGAAATATTTGCCTGATGCCCTGCTAACCCAAGAGGTGAGCCCGAGAGGTGGTCTTGTCTATAAGCATCTTCACTAAGCAAATAAGGTATTTCTCAAAATACATGAAAGGTCAAAGTTAACACATCATTAAAAAAAAAATTGTGGATGTATTCAGTGGTAAATTTATAATCACATATTTTACTCACAATCACAAAGTTCAAATATTATTTAAAGATATTTTATTAGGTGAATACACACTTATTATTGTTATATTTCCCCACTGAATTAACTTTTTCATCATTATGAAATGTCCTTCATTTATAGCACTTCTCCTTTTCTTAACCTCTATGTTGATATTAATATAGCTATACTACTTCTATTTGATTTTTTTTTTCATGTCAAGTCTTTTTCTTTCCTTTCACTGTCAACTGATCTGTGTCCTTTTGTTTAAAATTTGTGACTATTACTCCATCTGATCCATTGGCTTTGGTTTATATGTCAGGTAGTCCTCTGGAGGTGGCCACACCAATCTTCTGTGAAGGCTTTCAAGACCATTACTTTATTTGTTGCCTTCAAGAATGGGTGACATCATGCTATCCTGGTTTGGCCCTCAGCTGTGCCAGACAAGGCTGGATAGACCTTGTGAAAACAGGATGCTCTTTTTGTTTTGCTTATGGGCCCTTGTCTATCCTTTCTGGTTATGGCCTTGTAGGGAAGGCATTGAATGAGATCACATTCTAGGAATGCAGTGATTATAGCCTAAAGTGTTGCAGAGAAGACCTGGGTGGACAACGTGTACTTTATGCTATGAAATCCCAAGTAGAAAACTTAACATGACTAAGAAATAAATTATTGTTCACATTTTCCTTCATGCACTGGAAAATTATCAATAATTTTCAGTTACAAATTCTAGAGTGTTATTCATAACTAGTATTCATGGGCAGTAAAATGGATGGGGCGGCATCATAAGTAGCAATGTAACCAGCATTGCATTAACAATTTTAAGAGCTTGCAACAGCAAGATCTATATTGTTTCAATACAAACAAGTTCCAAAGAGCCACAGCACTGTGATTAATAATATGTTGCACCCTAAATATTGGAAACAAAGTTAGCCAGAAACAGCTATTTGATAATATAGAACACACACAAAAGTCATTCATGACCCTGAAAAGAAAACAATTGTGCTTGGACACTGCAGAGAATTATCAGTTGGGCCAATAAATCACGAGTGACTTGTCCCAGTATACTCTTAATAAGGTCTTCATAATACATCATTATACCTTACATAGACTCACAATTATTGCAATGTATTTTAAAATCATGTTGTAGATATAGAAAGGGCCCTGCATAAAATATATTTGCCTGATGCCCTGCTCACCCTAGACATGAGACAGATGGGTGGTCTTGTTTGTAAGCATCTCTAATTAGACAGTAGGAGACTTGTTTAGGAATGGGATCAGATGGGAAATATCTCTAATTCAGCAAGGTATAATTAAACAAAAGAAAATGGAAACTTCCCTTATAGTGAGAGAGGTGATGTATGCACACACTGAAACTGTTCCATAAATTAACGGAAAGCACCAATTTGAATATTGGCAAAAGGATAGTATGAACAGAGATCTCTGATTTCCATAACCTTCTGAGTTTCTTTCTAGGATAAGAAATTCTGGAAAAGGCAAGACTATGGGGATGGAAAATGATACATAAATTTTACTGCCAATCTATCCTATCTGAAGAAAATACTCAAGGGATTATTAAAATTAAATGACAATTGAAACAGAGCAGAGGTTTCAAAGTAGGTGGTGACTAATAGGAGAGAAAAAAAATTGTGGGCATTAAATCTCTCTCTCTCTCTCTCTCTCTCTCTCTCTCTTCCCCTCCCTTCCTCCCTCCCTCCCTTCTTCCCTCTTTCTCTTTCTTTACCTACCCACCTACCTAAAATGACTATGCTTTTGAAATAAAAGTTTTAAGGACTCTTTAAATATTCAAGAAACATTATAAGAAAAATATTAATAAAAGCCTAAAATAGAAATTTTACATTGTTTCAGAAAAAAATAGCAGGGTTGGTTGATGTGAGTGTTGAAAATTGCTATCATTCATTCATTCAGATTATTAATATATAATGTAAGAGAAATAAAAGAGGAATCAAATCTCTTTTTGTTAATGTGGAGTGGAAACAGGATTTTTTTTTTTTAAGGAAGAAAAGTAAGTCAGAATAAAAAGATCTATTTTTGTAAAAGCAATCAAACCAAAGCTCTGTATATGTGCATATGTATGTACATAATTTTGTGTGGACATAGGATAAGAGGGAATATAAAGGCTATTAACATTGTTTTGATTATGAATGAGGGAGGAAAGTAATTAGGGAGGGATCATTAACTATTAACCCTGACTTGCATTATTTCACTCATTACAATGATCACATAATATTTAATAAACATTTCAATAAGGAAAGTATTAATTAACTAGTAATTATTTATTACTGTGGAAAAACATTCAAAATCTTTTGTTGAACACTTACTATCCTCAAGATACTGTGCTAAAGTGGAGAATTTAGGACACACATGAAATCTGTCCTCAAAAAAACTATCAATCATTTTTCCAATTCTGTCAAGGAGAGACTAGGTTGTTGCATACCAATAATCTGGACATTTCAGGCTTTGGATAGTTATAAACATTGGGACTAAAGAAAGGTGAGCTCAATATTTAGTACGAATTTTTTTTTTCTTTTTCTTGATGTATTTGCCAATTAACATGTACTATCTGATAGGCAGACAAAGTGGAAAGCAAATAGTAGCTTAGATCCTGAGAAATTCAGTAGCGCTTCGGATCATTTCATAAAGTTGATGGGACAAAATTATATTTTAAAGTGACCAAGGAAGAGGATATTGGGCAAACACTTCAGGTTTTCAGTTGACGCCTTTGAAGGGTTACAATCTAGAATAATGGGTGGAAAGAAATAGACCATCCTTCACAAATAGCAACATCTAAGTAATAATAAGGCTAAAGCTTAAGGTTATTCACCCCTAACCTAGCCTGGCAGAAACAAAATTAAACTTTCTTTGGAAGAATGTAACATCATCTATCACAAAAAATATTTTTTCCATACACAATGTTTGGCATTAAATCAAAATTACTAGGAATAAGAGATGACAAGTTATATGAAAAGGATGAAGAGAAAAAAAAAAAGAAAATAGAAACAGAACTAGAGATCATTATATTTGATTTGTTATGAACTTGTATGATGATATAGAACATATCAGAAAAATATTAAAAACTAAAATGATCAAATAGAAATGTTAACTCTGTTATTGTAAAAAATACAATAATAGAAATTAAGAAATCAAAGCATGTATATAACACCTGAAGACATAATTTCTTTAAGGCACAGAATATATACAGTTTTAGTAAATATTCCAAATGATGGGGGAATAAAAGAAGACTCAAAAATTTCAAAGGACTGACATTACATGAAGAATATATTGTAAAGCAGTAAAATTAAATTAAAAGTAATAGAAAAGATAACAAAAAAGCTCTAAATGTTTGGAAATTGTGAAATGCACTACTAAATAGACCATGGGTCAAAAAGAAATAAGAAGGACCATTATGGAATATATTGAACTGAATGGCTATGTAAATAGACTATATATTTATGGAATTCAGCTATAACCTAACACAGAATAAAAGCTATAACTATGCTTCTAAGGATATTCATAGCCTTAAAGGCATATTTTAGAGAAGAAGAAAGACTGAAAAGCCAATGATTTTAATATCCATCCATCTCAAGAAAAAATAATTAAGCCAGAGAAAGAAGTAAAAACAAAAACAAACAACAAAAAAAGAACTATAAAATGAGAGCAGAAATTAATGCAATAGCAAACATAGACTAGAGAAAGATCTCAAAACCAAAATTTGGTTGTTTTAAAAAACTAATAAAGTTGTTAAATCCTAGAATAATTATTAAAAAGAGAGAAGGTACAAAATATTAATATCAGAAATAAAAAAGGAGACAACAGTATAAATTTAATTATAATAATCCCTTGAGTATTTTCTGCAGGTAGGGTATATTGTCAGTAAATTATCAGAATCATTTTCCATACGGATATTACAAATATTATACCACAGTTTTGTGAACAGCCTTATTATAATACCTAATAATATATTTCAAAATGGACAAAATCTTTAAAAAACACAAATTGCCAAAACTGACATAAAGGGAAGGATAATATATGACTAGTCGGACATCTATTAAAAAATGCAATCCAATAACTAACATTTTTTTCAACTAAGAGAACTCCAAATATAGAACGCTTTGATGGAGAATTATTCCTAATATTTAAGGAGGAGAAAACACTAACGTTAGTCAAACCATCCCAGAAAATTGAAAAAGAGTGAATTACTTCCAACTCGTTTTATGAGGACATAAAACTTAAACATCTATGATAGAAACAATTAGAAAGGTGAATTCTAGGCTATTTTTCCTAAACATAGGTAAACATTTTTTTAAACAAATAAGACAAATGAAATCAAGCAAATGTAAGAAGTATAATATTTCATGACCAATTGAACTTTTTCAGTGATAAAAGATTACTTAATAGTTTGAAAAATAAAAGCATGTAATTCACCTCGTTAATAGAACAAAGGAGAAAAATTATGTGACCTTCAATATTTAGATAATTATACTTGATATAATTCAGTACCTACTCAAGGTTTGGAAAATTAATTCTTAGCAAACTAGGACTAGAAGGGCATTTTTTAAAAATCTAATAAACATTACCTATAAAAAATCCATAGCAAACATGCTTCCCACACTGATACTGGAAAAAATTACATTCAATCACAACTTTTATTCAATATCATACTGGATATTCAACATAGCCAGTGCACTATTATATGAGTGAGAAAAATGAATAAAAGATATAAGGATTAAAAACAAAGAAATAAGGGGGCATCCTGATGGCTGAGTTTGTTAGAGTGGGAGCTCTCAACAAGGTTGCTGGTTCAATTCCCACGTGGGATGGTGGGCTGCGCCCCCTGCAATTAAAGATTCAACAACGGTGACTAGACTTGGAGCTGAGCTGTGCCCTCCACAACTAGACTGAAAGACAACTTGGAGCTGATGGGCCCTGGAGAAACTCGCTGTTCCGCAATAAAGAGAGAGAGAGAGAGAGAGAGAGAGAGAGAGAGAGAGAGAGAGAGAGAGAGAGAGAGAGAGAGAGAGAGAGACAGAGAGAGACAGAGACAGAGACAGAGAGAGAGAGAGAGAGAGAGAGAGAGAGAGAGAGAGACAGAGAGAGAGAGAGAGAGAGAGACAGAGAGAGAGAGAGACAGAGACAGACACAGAGAGAAAGAGAGAAAGAGAGAAAGAGAAAGAAAATGCTTTATTTGACAGAAGCAAGGTTATATATCGAAAAATAATTAAATAAATGTATATGAAAGCAACCAAGTGTCCATTGACTGATGAATGGATAAAATGTGGTCTAGACATACAATAGCATATTATTCATTCTTAAAAAGGAAAGAAATTCTGATACATTCTACAACATGAATGGACCTTGAAGATGTTATGCTAAGTGAAATAAACCAGTCTCACACACACACACACACACACACACACACACACACACACACACAAAAAAAACAAAAACACACACACACAAATATTCTATGATTCCAATTATATGAGGTACCTAATAGAGTCAAATTAATATAGAGAAACTAGAACAGTAGTAGCTAGTGGCTGGGGAAGGGAGAAATGGGGAGTTGTTGTTTAATGGATATAGATTTTCAGTTTTGCAAGATGAAGAGTGCTGGAGATTAGTTGCACAACAATGTGAATGTACTCTTAACATTACTGAACTGTATATTTGAAAATAATTAAGATGATTTTTTTATTGAGTGTGTTTTATTTCAATTAAAACATAAATGTTTATGTTAACTATTAGAATTAGTAACTGATTTTAGTTTTCTTTAATTGCCGTAAACTACCACTACCAGAAAAAAAAAAAAAAAAACCTTATCTAACAAATGTGTGCAATAGTTCTATGTAAAAAAACGTTAAAACATTAGTGAAATAAGTTTAAAAAGAATCAATCAGTGGAGAACATGCTATGTTCTTGTAACAGAAAATTTAATAATGTAAATATGTTTATTTTATCACAATACATTTTTAGAATTAATATGATCCTAACCAAAATCTTGCAGTTTTCCTCTCTCTCTCTCTCTCTCTCTCTCTCTCTCTCTCTCTCTCTCTCTCTCTCTCTCTCTCTCTCTCTCTGCAAATAGATATTCTTATTCTGAAAATAATGTGGAAATAGAGAAAGCTAAGAATAGTCAGGCAATATTGAAAAAAAGCATTACAAGAGTAAGGCATTGACAAACAGGCAAATTGTACAAATGTAACAGAACAGAATCTAGAAACAGATCCACATATATATAAAATCTTGATTTATATGACAAATGTGACATTGCATTTGTCTAGTGGAGAAAAGGAAGGCTTTTGTATACATCGTGTTAGGTAAAATAGATACACAAGAAAAAAGTATATTTTGGTCATCATCTCACATAATATTCACTATTAAATTTTGGGGTTGCAGATGGATCGAAGGTTTGATATAAAATGTAAAACAATTAGGAGCAATTCATGAACTTCTGCTGAGATAATTAAACAATAGAACATAAAAAAGTAATTATCATCGAAACTACACATTTTTAGTCAGTTATACACAATGTTAAAAGAGTAAAAAAGATGTTATATGATTTTCTTTTTACCACAGTTAAAAAAAATAAGTAACCCCTAAACTATTGTCTATGGTAAGGGGGGAGGAGGACGGGGGGAGTGGGGCTCTAGAAGCAGGTAAAAGGGGTCTAATATATGGTGATGGAAAGAAAACTGACTCTGGGTGGTGAACACACAATGTATTATAGAATTGTACACATGAAATCTATGTAACCTTACTAACAATTGTCACCCCAATAAACTTTAATTTAAAGACAAAGAAAAGTAAAACGGCAAGCATGAGTGGGGAAATCTGTAACTGACAAAGTCCTCATTAAAAAGACTGAACATTCTAAATGTTGGTGAGGATTCAGAGCAATTGACTTTCATATCCTGCTAATGGGACTGTAGATTAATATAACTTCTTTGAAAATTGTTTAGCTGTATGTGCTAATGCCAAGCACATGCCTACTCTCTGATGCAAAAATTCACTCCAAGGTGTGTAACCAGAAATGCATACATGTGTTTACCCAAAGACCAAAGGCATCTACAAGAAGGTTATAGCAGCAGTACTGAAATGATTAAAAATTTGAAGCTACTCAAAGGCCCGTATACATTTTCACATTGGAATGGATAAAAAAAATGATGGCATATTCACATAATAGAATACTATGCAGCAGTGAAACATAAGTAAACTACTGCTACACAAAATGATATGAATGAATGCCACAAATATATTGTTCAGCAAAAGAAGCCAAAGCCATAGGTACATTCAGTATAATTCCATTATGTAAAGCTTATAAAAATGCAAACTAAATCTGAGTTAAGATGTTAGGATCACCTTGACTTTGGCAACAAGGGCAAGAGCAATGATTTGCAGGTGACATGAAGGGGGATTTCAGGATACGGGTAACATTCTAGTTCTTGCTGTACAGATTGGTTTTATCATTGACAATTTGGTGCTTATTCTTCAAGCCATTCATACTTATGAGTTCTATACTTTTCTACAATATTGTTCAATAAAAATATTTAATAAAAATAATTCAATTTCAAAGATAAGACATGTGCATGATGACAGGAGAAAACAGAGCTGGGGACATCAGGAAAGGCTGAAATTGGAAAGAAAAAAATGAAAAATGAATTTGATGGTTTGTAGATTAGTCAAATATGCATTTCAGGAAAGGGAGAAAAACAATGAGCAAAACCATGGAGGTATAAAAGTACAGAAAATAAGGACTAGTACCTGTTCACCTTAGTTATAAGTGCTGCATAGGGATTTCAAGAAAATGAGAAAGTTTCAGGTAGAGGTTACCTTGTAGGAATAGCAATCTTACCTTTTGTCAATTCAGGACAAAAATCTCTGGGAAGAATTTAAAATAGAAATATAGACAACTCACTTCTCATTAGTCCTATGCAGTATTTCCTTAACTGGCCTCTTAATTTTACATTGTACTTGTAAATTTGCATATACATGAATGGTGACCATGTTTTCTTATGAAACTCCTCTAGTTATAAGGAGTTTATCCAAGAGTCACAATATGACAAAGTTCAACTTTCTGTAAAATAGATGTAAACAAAGAAACATGATAAAGAGCTCCAAGGTGCTTGAAACTTCCAAAGTGAGGAAGTGTTGATCAATGGCCAGAGCTCTGAAACCATCAGTTGTGCTGCTGTGGCCAATCTCCCCATCTCTGCTGGTTGTTTAGGAATAACAAATCCAATTTGGGAAAACAAAAAGGAATATAAGTGCAATATGTATGTCAAAGACACTAGGGAGGGGATTCCACAAGATTTGATTAGATTTGAAAGTGGAGTTAAAACACAGATTTTTAAATGATTCAGAGATTTTTCAACAAGTAACAAGCACAATTGGTTAATACCCAGCACAACTGATGTTTATGAAAAAGATAATATCCTAGGAAGCTCTAGTTAGAATCCTCCAGTTGACCAAAAAATTTACATTTTTCAACCATTTTGGATTTTGTTACAAGTAATCAAAATTTTGTGTTCCTACATATGGAAGAGATGGCTGCAACAATGGAATTAAGTGTGATTCTGAGGAAGGAAATGGAGAGATAAATGAGAGAGAGAGAGAGAGGAATTGAAATCAATATCTTGGGAAATATAGACCATAAAAACCTAATAATCACATAATATTTCATCCGGAAAATGTAAATTAAAACAACAATGAGATACCATTATGACTAAAATCCAGAGTACTGACAACAGCAAATGCTAGTGAGGATGTGAAACTCTCTTTCATTGCTACCAGAAATGCAAAATGGTACAGCCACTTTGGAAGACAGTTTGGTGTTTTCTTACAAAATGAAACACTCTTATCACGTGATATAGCAATCACCCTCCTTTGTATTTGCCCTAAAAAGTTGAAAATTATGTCTATACAAAAGCCTGCACATGGATGTTTGTAGCAGCTTTATTCATAATTGCCAAATTCTGGAAGCAACCAAGATGTCCTTCAATACATGAATGGATCAACAAACTGTGGTACATTCAGACAGTGGAATATTATTCAGTGCTTAAAAAAATCATCTATCAAATCATGAAAGGTCATGGAAGAATCTTAAACACATATTACTAAATGAAAGAGGCCAATCTATAAAGGTTACCTATAGTGATTCCAGCTATATGACATTCTGGAAAAGGCAAAACAGTGGAGACAGTAATAAAAATGAGTGGCTGGCATGGGTTGAGGGAGGGAAGAAAGATGAATACGTGGAGTACAGAGGCTTTTCAGGGCAGTGAGAATATAGGCTGTATAATACCATAATTAGGTATACATGTCCTTATACATTTGCCCGAACCCACAGAAAGTGCAACACAAAGAGTCCATTGTAATGTTAACTGTGGCTTTGAAGGATTATGATGTGTTAATATAGGTTCATCAGTTGTAAATAATGTACCACTCTGGTGGGGATGTTGATAGTAGGAGAGGCTGTGCATGTGTGGGGGGAGAGGGCACATGGGAAATCTCTGTGCCTTCTTCTCAATTTTACTATAAATCTAAAACTGCTCTAAAATGTTGAGTCCTAAAACATAGCTAAACAAAGAGGCTGTATATCAGATGTCTATATCTTAGACAACCTGGTATTCTGTTAATGGCTTAGTACAATGCTCTACACAACAACTGTGTTTCACAAGTATTTGTTAAATTTATGTATAATCCAAACAGATTTATTCTAACTCCTTATCCATAGCACCATAAAATGGAGAACTAAGGAGAGATAAATCACTAAGGCAGTCTGAGAAAATTGATAATCAATAGTAAAAGTAACAAGAAGCAAATTATTAATAAATGAAAAGAAGCAATAAATACTTTAAAAGTCAAGTAACTTTATAGTCTTAAGTATGGGGAGCAAATGGCCATTCCAAAAACCTAATAGCTCAGCAAAGAGTTACTGGGTTCAAAGATGGAACATGGTTGACAATGAAAGCTATATCCAGGAATCATTAAGAAATCAACAACTTTAGTTTTAAAAAAAAGAAATCAACACAACTTAAAGGCCTTTCCCTTTATTTGTATTTTAGTGACACGTTTCATCAGAATACATTAAAAACATATCCAATAAAGTATTCAGTATTTATTCATATGGAGGTTGAAGTGTAGTGGGATGAGGATTGAAGAAAACAAGACCGATCAGAAATTTATATATGTTATATTCATTTATAGTATATTTATATGATATATATGTTATATGCTATATATTTTGTATAAGATATAATATAGTCATTAGTTATAATGCCTATTATTAAAAACTTCTTTTACGACAACTTTTATCATTTTCACAAAAAATATCAGTTGACTAGCAACAAGAGCTGGGCCTTGGGAGTAATTTTTCTTCTTGAGCCTATTTTTATTTGACTCTCAATGTCTCAGCAGAGACAGTATTAAAGGCTTTAGACCGAAGAAAGAATATGTGTATTTGTGACATTCCCATTAAAAAAACACATGCACACATCATTTTTGCACTTAGCAAACCAAATTTTAACTATAAAATTTATGTATAGTGAATACTACATTCCCTGACAATAGTAGATAAATAAGGTTTTATTGTGTATATCATCAGCTCTTATTATAAATATTGTATAATTTAAGGTCCATTATGTAATGTTTTGCTATACATATACATTATGGAATTATTACTACAGTAATGTAATTAACATATCCATCATCTCACATAGTTATTGTGTGTGTGTGTGTGTGTGTGTGTGTGTGTGTGTGGTGAGAACACCTAAAATCTACTCTTTCAGCAAATTTCAAGTATTTAACACAATATTATTAACTATAGTCACCATAATGCACATTAGATCTCTAAAACTTTTTCATACTACATAACTGAAATTTTGTACCCGTTGAACAAATTCTTCCCATGGTGTGACTTTTCTTATAAGCCAAAACTATAGTCCAAAAAATGTTATCTTCCCAAGGCATATTTCAGCTTATGTTGTATTACACATAATATGTATATATAATATGATGCATATATGTTATATATATATATGCTTTATATTATATTGTATTATATTAATGTAAAATGCTTGCAAATGACTGAAATATAAGTAACTCCCTCTTTTCCTTATTTTGCTTTTTAACCATTAACAAGTAATCTCAGCTAACTGAGTTATAATTACACAACAATTTGAACACTATTTTTCTACTCTCAAAGAGTCACATGATTCATAAGCATGAATGTTATTCTTCATTTCAGATATTTTCCCCTAATTTATTGTACTACTCTTAACATTTTTAACAAAAGCTAAATGTTTATGCTTATCATCCTATCCTCTTGCTGCATCTCAACCTCTTTATTTAAGAAGAGGTAATATTTATTTGGAGTCATAAAGAATGTGAATCATGATTATGGAAAAATAATGAAGTCATAAAGAAAGATTTCTCTGAGAAACATATTTATGACCTAGATTGAAAGTTAGCTCTATAAACCAAGTGCTCACATTCTTTTGCTCTGTTAACATTACATTGCTATAAAAAGTCAGACTAACAAAATCCCAGTGGAATATGTACATTGCAGCAGTTGCTAAGGTAACCCCTATAAAATTCTCTAAATAGAAAAAAAAAATTAAAAATACATTCTTTGAGGGCAGATAAATTAAGGCTGTCCCAAGACTTTCTAAGCATATTTTTGTTGCAACAATAAATGGCTGTAAGGAAAATAGCTGGGATCTAACCTGAGACTGAGTCACAGGTAAATAACTAATTAACTAGTAAATATGAAATTAAAACAGCATAAGGTAAAGCCCTTCTGAAGTTCCCTTTAGGTGCACACAAGGAAGAGTAGTCTAAGTACTAAAAATGAGGAAATTAAACTCTATTGTCATATTCATCCCTTAGGGTGAATTCACTATTAAGACAGAAAGAAGTTGGGGAAAATTTGCTCAATATACAATTTTGTTTTAAACTTCATCTTTCTTCTGGGGTTACCTTTGAGATTATGGATTTCTTATATAAGAGTCTGGAAATGCACAGAGAACAAGTTTCAGAACAAGATTAAATTATCCTCTATTTGAAAAGTATACAATATCTAAATATATATTATTTAAAGAAGCAGCCACTGGACAACATTGTAATGCCATGGACATAAGTTTAGTAAGCAAACCTTTATTCCATAAATTTGATAGCATTAAGCATTGTTCCATCTATATTATCTAAAACATCATCAAAGACATACTTTCCAGATTTGTTTTGTTTGGTGGTGACAGTGACGAGATTTAAATAACTTATTTAATTTGCATTTTTTTCTGTTTTATTAATCCACTGATAAGTAGACAGAAAATATTCTATCACTACACTTTGGATATTTAAATTGCATTAGTTTGTATCTTTATCTGATGAATAAACATTTTATTATTAGGTTGGTGCAAAAGTAATTGCTGTTTAAAAGTTAAAAATAATTGCAAAAATCACAATTACTTTTGTACCAATCTAATAACTAAGACCAGAGAAATTATGAAAATTTAAGGCCCAGTCCATGGTATGTCTTAGCTTTTGTTGGGACTACAGAAAATAAATGATTCATAAGGACTGTAGGCATGCTGGGCACTCATGGAGACTAGGCATTGGAATAGTGTATCTGCCAATGAAGTTGGTTCCCCATGTCACTTAGGACACCCTGTTGGGAGTACTATTTGCCAGAGATAGGTTTCCACAGTTTAAGCACAAATTTAACAAATCAGCTTGAAAGTCTCTTTTCTACCCAGCTGAAAATTCTGTCTTGGACAGAAACACCAATGAGAGGAAGGTTTGAATGAGGTTATCTTCGTTCTACTTGATGTCAGACCAGAAAGCTTAGAACTGGGTAAGTGCCTTACCCCTATCTCTAGTATCCATATCTCCCTTAATAATAACTTGTAATAATTGTAAATCTATTATTTATTTATGAAAACAAATATACCAAAGTACATTAATTAAACCAGGTTTCACCAAAATTCTCTGTAAGCAAAGGAGCCCAGTGGTCAAGATTTAAAAATCAAACTAGTCTATGAAACTCTTGGAACTTTATGAGTTTTATAGGATTAAAGAGAATTTCCTCAGTAAAGCACTCTATATGTTTAATATAGATTTGTTGCTTTTAAACCCTATCATAATTTGTTAGTTCTAACATGTTGTCTATTATGACATACTTATAATTTATTAACAGATTTCTCTAGAGGAAAAGAAACACCATTTCAAATGCACATGTGCAATCATTAACCAACCATAATATTTAATTATTCCTAGACTTAAATACAACTTTCTTCTTCAATAGAAAAACGATGAACACACAATGGGATTTATAGATGATGTAATACAGAATTGTACACCTGAAATCTATGTAATTTTACTAACAATTGTCACCCCAATAAATTTAATTAAAAAAAGAAAAGAAAAATGTAAGTTTCAGTCTAGAACTTCTTCACATTCTGAATTAAAGTTTCTTCTGAATCATTCTGGGCTCAGAGTTGTAACGCTTTTCTTTTGTCCTTTTGTTATGTTTAGTTCTAATACACCATTTCAAAGACTTCTTTTAAAAAAATTATTTGGAGTGTTTTATTTCTACCATGCTCTCATTCTGCAAGCTTTGGTGCATATGTCCTTCTAATCTTACCATAAGGCAGCAGAGGAAAAAACTCGGTACAATGTAGGTTTCATACTCTTTCCTTAGTTAACTGGTTCTAAATTTTGCATGCACCAGATACACTCGGAGGGCTGCTAAAACACAGATTGCTAGGCTCCAGTCCCAGAGTTTCTGATTCAGAATATCAGATGGACCTCAAGAATTTGTATCTAAGTTCCCAGGTGATGCTGATGCCATGGCCCAGGGATCACAGGACAACCACTGGCTTAGGTGTTCTCTAAAATGATTTGTTCAAATATCAAAGGCTTGCAGGTGCTTTTCTGGACTATCTGGAATAAAAATATGTCATTGCACATTCTGCTGAACTTATTTTCAGCTGATTGGATAAATTTATTGTTCATGGAATCCATTAAAAATTTATGAACTAGTTGTGTTAACTAGAAATCTCTTGTATGAATATTCAAGAAAAAATTTACCAGTCTTGTACCAGCACAAAAATCTCATATTCACTTTTCATGAAAGTATAATTATGTATTTGAAAAGGAAAATACATATATTCTTATGTAACTTGTTATCTTGTAAAATGCTACAAGATAGTAGGAGCAGTAATAAATAGCACCAAAGTGAAGTTCCATTTCAAAACTGATGCTTTTGAAATTAATATATTTGATAGCTTTAGGATTGGCAGTATAATTCTGAAGTATATATTATACAATATTTATCTATTTCTTATCTGGTTAAATTTGAGGTTAATTTCTTTCTTCATTGACCTTCTTCAGTGAATCACTGAAAATCATACAACAACTTCTGAAAGTTAAAGTTTGAAAGATGGAAATTTGTCATCTGATTGATAAGCATTCATGATGCACAAAATGAGTCATAAGTTCTTTTAGCTTTGAGAAGTTCATGATCTTGTTATAGAGATTTGGCAATGCGTACGGTCTTTAATTGCATTGCCTAGTATGTGATAAACAATTATTTTGAATAAGTCTCAGTGACTAAATGAAATAAAGTAGTCCCCCCTTATCCATGGTGAATAGATTCCAAGACCCCTTATGGGGACCTGAAGCCACAGATAGTACTCAACACTACGTACACATTGTTTTTTCCTAACTATTATAAAGTTTAATTTATAAATTAGGCACAGTAAGGGATTAACAACAATAATAAAATAGAACAATTATAACAATGTACCGTAAGTAGTTATATGACTGTGGTCTCTCTCTCTCTCTCTCTCTCTCTCTCTCTCAACCAATCAGATAACCTAGAGGGCTACTAAGTGACTAATAGGCAGGTTGTATACAAGGTCTGACAATTAAGTTTGCGATCTCATCCTAGAAACAGTGCTACATACCTCATTGCTGAATATCACTACAGTCACCTTCAAAGTTCTCCCCTTGGAAAGCCACGCACCTACGTCAGTACCTAGTCCACCCTTCAAAGCAAGTTTGGAACTCTTTTTCTGGAATGACCATCAGAGCTGTCATCTTATTACCCTTGATGTCCTGAATGTCATCAAAATGTCTTCCGTTCAAGATTTCCTTTATCTTCGAGTAAAGAAAGAAGTCATTGGGAACCACATCAGGTGAGTAGGGAAGGTGTTCCAATATAGTTGTTTGTTTACTGGCTAAAAATTCCCTCACAGACAGTGCCGTGTGAGCTGTTGTACTGTCCTGATGCAAGAGCCATGAATTGTTGGCGAAAAGTTCAGGTCGTCTAACTTTTTCATGCAGCTTTTTCCGCACTTCCAAACAGTAAACTTGGTTAGATGCTTGTCCAGTTGGTACAAACTCATAATGAATAATTCCTCTGATATCAAAAAAGTTTAGCAACATCATTGCAACAAGTTTTGAGAACTTAATATCCGACCTCGTATACAGCATGTTTTTGCCGGACAAAGGGACAATTCAAGTCCTAGATGGGAGGAGGCAGGATGGTACAATATTTCATCATGCTACTCAGAACAGTGTGCGATTCAAAACACATGAATTGTTTATGTCTGGAGTTTTCTATTTAATATTTTTGGACCATGGTGTACCATGGGTAACTGAAATTGAGGAAAGTAAAACTACAGATAAGTGGGGGACTACTGTACACGTTTGTTTATTTCTGATTATCTTGCATCTTGAAGTTCTGTAACTTTTTTGGCTGTTTCTTCACAAGAAAATGTAGAAATGTAGCCTTCGATCCAGTAATAGGTGTTTAAATACCAAAACTTTATTTCTATGTTCTTTTTGCTTCAAAATTTTAGTGAAAACTTTTAAAGGACATTTTAAATGAATTTTAAGTGTACAAAATAGAAATATAAATTGCATGTGATTTTATCAATCTTAATAACTTAGGTGACAATCTATTAAGATTCTTTTTAAGCACATGTGACATTACTACAAGCAAAGAGAACAATGCATCTTTCTCTTCTGTCCACAGGTTGGCTATAAAGATCTGAAAAAATGTATACAACACATATATATATATATATATGGAATCAAGAAAATATGGTATTAAAACACAGGGAAATAGTGACATAAACTAGTGTAATTCATTCTTAAAATTCCAGGAATCAGTAAATTGGTAAACTCTGACATTTGTATACTCTTTGTTTGTTTTGCTTTATGTATTTATAGAACAGGGATAGCAGTGTAGGTTCTACTCTTGCCAATACTGTTCAGTGGAGAGTTTCTCTATGAAGATAAATTACTTTCATCTCTTTACCTGAGTTTAAAATTATTTAAAGGAATTTTAGAAAGTAAAAGCAATATCAAAACCACATCTAAGTAATGTGATATTATATATATATATAACACAAATATATATGTAACACAAATGTTTTAAACTCACTTGTTTCTATATAGACAAGTAAATGGTATAAGGTTGTGACTATATTAAAAGAACAAGGGAAAAACTGAAGAATCATTGCATAGAAGATACAATACAATGAAGCAAAAGACATAGCCTTAAAGCTTAGTAACAGAAAGGACTGCAGAGATCATATAGAACTCTTTGTTTTACAGTGGAGAAAAGTCAAGTCAAGAGAGAGTAAATGAATTTTCCAAGAGACAGTGGTTGTAGATTATGTAGTCAGTGATAAACTCACGACTAGAACTCTTCTACTGAAGGACTTTTCTACTAAACATTCTAAGAGAATGTTTAGTTAAGATGATATGGTAAGTCTCAATAAAATTTTCTTCTCAGGTGATGACAGACTTCAAATATATTATTCTACCAAAGTCTATACTTTATAGCTCTTTCTTTCTGCTGCCTTCTGCATAACACTCTGAGTTACCTCCTTTTTCTCTTCACAGTCTGTACCTCTCATGATAGGGAGATAATTCCCTGAGCAAGGTGTGTTCAGGTGGTAAGCAGTGATGCTTATGAAATGGGTGAGGAAGAAGAGAGTGCATTTGGGGGTGGGGTAGGGGGGCAGTAATGGGAATGAAATTTGACACAGCTGAACTCAAAGTTCAAGCTTATTCATAAAGATTCATCAGTTATCTACTGCCATTAAAATGATGTCTCAAAAGACTTTGCACTTCAGCATTTTATTTATCGTGTGTGTGTGTGTGTGTGTGTGTGTGTGTATGGTGTGTGTGTGTGTGAGATGAGAGAGAGAGAGAGAGAGAGAGAGAGAGAGAGAGAGAGAGTTGGCTTTTCTCTTCAAACTACAAAATCATAAATTCCTTATAGTTGTAAAAGGACTTAGGATCACATAACACGGTATTGAACACATAGCAGAGACAATGAATTACCTGTTGATTAGTTAATCGGTAAGTTTATGTGCATGCTTTATGTTTTCAGGTTTGGAGTTGTAGGTTTATCCAATTATTTATTGTTTGAAGGCAAAAAAATTCCATTCATTATTCAACCAACATTAATTGAATGCCTATTATGTGCCAGACAGGTCCTGTGCTGGACTCTGGAATTGCAAATGTCTGGAATGTTACTGTCTCTACCACATCCACCATCATCCCCCCAATGGAGATGTTGCAGCTGATGATAATAAAGATGAACGTAATGACTGCTAACATTCCTTGAGTGCTTATTATCCCAGGTATTGCTCTAAGTGATTTACTCATTCAATCTTTAAAACAAATTAGGAAGTAGTTACTACCATCTTCCTTTTATAGTTGAGAACACTAGAGCAACTTGTCCAGCATTACAGCACTAATAGCTGCTACATCTGGGGTTAGGCCTATCAGCTGGGGGCAATCTAGCTCCAGTCACTTATACTAGAGGCATTATGGTAACGAGAATGTCTCTGCCCTCCAGGAGCTTATAATCTGGAAAAGGAGCAGGATACATGAGTGGGCAGGAGATGTACCAATTATGATTTGCAAATTAAGTGCAGTGAATGCACAAAGACTGACATGCTGAACTCTCCCTGGAGAAGTTGTTGAGGCTGAAGAGAGCAGAAAGTATGATGCAGGTTTAACAGGAATTCTTAGCGTATTTTTTATTCTGACCCCTTTGGCAATCAGATGAATTTTTCACAAAGTGATATTTTTAAAAGCATAAAATAAAATACATACAGATGGAACTGAAGCTAACTGTATGGAAATAAGGTTATTAAAATTACATTTTTATGTAGTAATACATGTACTTCTTTATTAATGTATTAAATAACAATATCTAATGGTGTTTCTAATACTCACTCTAATTCAAGAAAATGACAATGTCACAGGTTCTGCTAATAGCACTGAGGTTTGCAGTCTACATTTAATTTAGAAAGACATGCTAAATTTCAGTTAGAGGTTAGCAAAACTAAAGATATAATTTTTTCCTTCACATACACAAATACATTGAATTCTATCTGGTCTATACGGAGTCCAAGGACCCCAAGTTAAGAATCCCTGGAAGAATGAAGAAGCAGTTATAATGTGGACAAGGAAGGCATAACTTACTATATAATTTAGAAAATGCCATGTTATGGGTTATCTTCAATTTAATCACAATCAAAAGTCCTTCCCTAAAGTGTAAGCAGCAGATTATTATTTACACACCATGGCCTGCTGAGAAGCAATATTAATTAATACTGAACAGTAATCAGTTTGCTCTCTACAAACTTTGTTCCTCTGATTACTGCCAACTTAGAATACATGCTTTTGCCAGCACTCTCCTGCAGATTTCAGTGTCTTAGTGTTTTTATTACAGGTAAACATTTTATCCCAATGAAGGCATAGTTTGTATCTGAGCAACATCCATAGTGTGGAAAAGAAGACCCAAAAGGTGATAATAAAGGGAACAGCATTTTGGCAGCCAACCAAGTATATGAATTTAGTGAACGTCCAATTTGGGACCCATGAGACATTTTGTAAAGACTGATAGAAGGAAAAATGGAAAGGATTTTGGGTTACTCTTTGAAGGCAAGATTGCCCTTGGAATGTAATGGGCATCACTAAAACTCAATGTTCAAATATTTGTTTACCATCTAGCCAGCCCCCTGCTTGCCAGGGTGGCGGTGTGTGCTCGGAAGTCTCCCACAGTACATGCAAAGGCTAGAAGTTGTTCATTAAGGTTTCTCACCTTTTCCTTGCTCACTCTCATCTTTGAAGGTGTAAATTAGAGAGGCAGATGTACAATCTGGGAAGTTTTCCAGCTACATATTTAGAATGTGGAGTGTTCAGCACCGTGGGTGTTCAGCAGAGTTTTTCAGTCAGTCACACATACAGCTTCAGTGCTAAGGAAAACCCCCCAAATGGCCCCTGAATTATTGGTTCTATAAGAAAATAGCAACCATTATCAGGACAGGCCACAGTTTGCTTTTTAATTATTGCTGTATAATGAATAACTATTGAACATAGTGGGAGAACAAGAGGATTCTGATTGAAGTCTGTGAAGCCCTCTATTTCCTGGCTAAATAATATCTGGTAGGAGAAATTTTTAAAGGGTCCCTTTATTGAAATTTTCAAAGATGCTTATGCACTAAGGAGAACATCAGATACCAGAAAGCTGAAATAGCATAAGAGCATACTTCCTTATACTGTTTGAAAGTGCTTTCTAGTTTGAAGAGTGCTTTTATATATTTTATCTCATATTGTCCTTGTTAAATGTCAAATCTACAGGGCAGATTTTATTTTTCCAAAATTTGATAGGAAACCAGACTCAGGTTAAGCGGTTCAGCCAATGTCATAAAGATATATTATGGTGGAATTAGGCCTCAATGTCTTCATTCGTGAAACTATTCAATAACTACCATTTGTCAGGGGAACATAGAAGGAAATAAAATAATATAGAACTCTCCACTCATCTAATTTCCTCTACTACCTCCCAAATAATTTAATATGGAGAGAAGTCATGTCAGAAATAGAAATAGTCAAGTATGAACAGAGCGTAAGTGCAGCCTTATAAAGAACTCGAAGGATTGGAAAAAAAATGTTCCTAGAAGTGCTTAGTGCATAGAGATCTGTGTGTATGTCATACTTTTTTCAGTATCATTGAGTTCTTTAGTCTTCCCTACTCTAAATTTCTCTTGTCTTTCTTTACTCTAAATTGTAAAGAGTCAGACTCCATCGATGGTAAAAATGCTCTCTTCCTCGGTCCCTCAGATGGACAATTCTGAGATGGATTTTGTGTGGCTCTTTCGTGGGTCCCAGGAGAATTAAGGGTCAGTTGTCCACAGTGGGGATCATCTGAAGAACATACACTTGTAATAACTTTCCCTGCTTTTTGTTCTTCATTCTTTTTGATATCTTACTCCAGTTACCTGGTATTACTTTCAAAATAAGCCATTTATACACATGTCCTTATTTGAAGCTCTGCTTTCTGGAGAAAGCTTAGGTGAACATGAGGGAACTATAGGCCATTGGTTTTGTGCAATCTAAATTCCTCTGTTGTCTCTTTATTAGAAAATAATTCTGTTAGTGTATACTATCAACTCCAAAACTTAAAGAGTCAAACCAAAACACCTTAGGAAAGGAAAGGACTGCTATATGCCTCTAACTTTAAAGGAAGCCAGAATGAGCACAGCCTAAGTTTCAATTGTTCACAATCCACACCACAAAGTTGAAGGCCATCTTAGTACTAGGTTCTTTCCATCTCCCCTAATTATAGCTCTGAGCAAAAGAAAATGAAAACAACTTCTGCCCTACACATTTTACCCAGCATAGACTCAGCCTTACGGCAGACTTTTCTTTCAATTATGTAGGCCCCCCATTGAGGACTCCACTCCATTCTATTTTTATCACAAATTTAGCTTGCGTTCCTTAGCATGATCCATTCCAAATGAATGTGCCAGGAATCTCCTGTCCCCTTTGACTTTTCAATGGCAGCAGAACACATGCGACATTATTCCTGATGGCCCATTGCCACAGGCACCTCTTGTTCACCACACACTCTGCCTGCATCAGGAAGCGGGGCCCTCTGCCTTTCTGCCAGCACATCATGCACTGGATCCATGAATGATAGGTACAATCTGTGATCCGGACACTTCTTCCCGGATTTACCCTAAGAAAAATGAGCTGCCAAACCCCTTGGATACTGTATTTAAATGATTAGCAGTTGCCTTATCTATCTATCTATCTATCTATCTATCTATCTATCTATCTATCTATCTATCTATCTATCATCTATTTATTTATTCATTTATTTATTTTTTAAATATAGAGAAGAAACCATATGACTGATGTGCATTATGATATCACTCACAAGAAGATGGAGAGCTGGTCATTTTGCCTGTCTCCATTCACATGTTCTAAAGGAAATCATAATATAAAGTTTTTTATTTTTAACATGATCCCAATTTTAGAAAGAGTATAAAAGTTTTGGCTGTTGTAGTTTGTTGTCCATTGTTATAAAAAAAAGTCATTTAAACTTTTAATTGATCATCAGAAAATTCCCTTTTAATGGTATGGTGGAGCTCAAGCACAAACATAAATATAGAACAAAAATGGTGCAGTGATTGCAGAGTCACAATATTTAGTACTTTTTGAAATAGTAGATAAGTATGAAATAATTATTTCTAGGGGATGGTTGTGTATTCATGGGTGTGTTGGGAGGGAACAAAACCACCCTTTGCCTTATTATTTGAACATGTGAAATGGCATGTTTTGTGACTTATATTTGTGGCAAGTATATTATATACATTATCCCTATTTAAGCAAAAAAAAAATAGGAAAATTTTTGCTATTTTTTAAAGCTACCACTAGATGGTATGCAAATACTCTTTCTTCGTTGCTGGTTCTTCTGTTTTTAGATTGTTGGAATATAAGATGTACCTATCTACATGATATTCTGATTAATTTCATTCTCATCTCTGAAGTGGGCGATAGGAGAAAAGGATGCTGCTTGGAGCATGAATTTTTCACTAACTATTGTCATCTCCACATGTAACTTTATCATCTTACATGTTAATGGTAACATTTTTACTTTTTAAACTTTAATTTTTCTCCATATTTCCTAAGCATACCCAAGAGACAATTATTAAATAATACTAATTAAGGATTATGTGCAATTAATAAGTGTACTTCATATTTAGAAATTCTTTGGACTTGAAGAACTAATGATACTTTACATTAATGATTTTTAAAATTACTTAGAGGTTTAAAAAAACTACACATTCACTAAACATAAATGCCACTTAGTGATCTGCAAAAAAAGAAAAAATAAGTATTTTTCCCTATAAATTATCTAATATTTTTAATGGCAAAATTAATTCCCAACTTGGCCCATTCAAATATCTATTTCTTTCAATATATATGATAATGCTTAATATCCTTCTGTCCAACACAGATTCTGATTTATTTTTTTCTAACTCATAAATGAAATTAATACGCTACTATTCCCAATGAGGTAATAATAGCTATCAATGTATAGCAAACCTATGGTGAGTCCAAGTCTTTCCAAAACCAATTACTATTTTAAGTCGCAGTCAACTCTAGCTCCCAGCAGTAGATAGCATGTTTACCATTTCAGCTTCATTATTCCTGTTGTAATGCAGGAGAGTTTCTGTGAAAAATTTATGTACACTGTCCCAATCTATAGCCTCCAATTGGCAGCGAAGGTCTTCCTTCTTTTCTTCTGAATGGGAGATAAATGAAAGATTGGCAAAGAGTAGGGAGGAAAGTGAAGACGAGGTGGGATGGCCATGAAAATCACTGACACAACTGTCCATTCTTAAAAGTAACCTTCGCTCTGAGTATGTAGTAGTCAGTTCATCTTACCTCTTTCCATTATTATATGACCACATATACTTACACAGCTAAACACGCTATAAATGTGAAAGGTTATCTGCACACATAACCATATTAATAGTAAGGAATTGCCTTATAGCTCCAATGATCTGAGTTTCCTGATTCCTCATTCTCAGATAATTGAAACTTGTACAGCAGCCTGAACTTTGTATTCATCTATTTTATTCTTCTTTTTGCCACATTTTTTTTTTTTTCTAAATCCTTGGCCTTTTAATCTCATTCTTGCTTTCTCTCTTCTTGTCCTGAATCACAAAGTAATCCCAGGGCAAGATAGATAACCACGCAGATTTCACACTTCGCAGAGACTACTTCAGCAGCAGTCCTCTGGCGGCCTCCAAAGTAATTATATTCTTTGCCTAAGTTCCAGGCTCACTGACTTCACACAGACTCTATTTGTGGATGAGCTCACCTTTGGCTTAGTTGAAAGGATGGAGACTCTTGGATCTATTTCCCTTAACCTAATTTCACATTTTCTGAACAAAATATTTGTAGGGGAAGGTGTAGCATTCCACATAATCCATAATCAGTTGCCTATGATCCCATCATTTCCAGACACCTGAGGACTTTGTGTCTATAGCACACTCTGCACTGTTTTTGTTTTGAGCCTCTCCGTCTCTTACTTTAATACATGGTATTTTTTTCCTCTCTTATGAAACAACAAATTAATGAATTTATTTGGCCCTCCACACTTGCCCCTCATCACCAACGTTATCTTTTATTTCACTGCAAACATGTCAGTATTCCATTTTTATTCCTTCCTTTATCAATGATTACCTCTGCAATTTTATATCTGAGCCTACTCTTCTGAAAAATGCTCACTTTAAAATTCCAATACTGCATTTATTGCTACCTCTAATACATTTCTTATTTGGACTGTATTTATTTTGTTGACAGACTCTCCTTTGTGAACCTCCCTTGTGCTGTGAACTCTGTGATCACTACTTGATTCTCTTCTAATCATTGATAGCATATCCTATTTTTAAGGTCTCCTATATCCTGTTTATTTTTAATTATAAATATTTATTAGGGCTCACTACATCTTGATCCTTTGTTCTTCTACTTATTCTTCACTAATTTACTTTTTTATTTACCCATTCTTTTTTTTACCACTATCATACGAGTCTACCCATACCACTACTAAATCTGCCATATTGCTTGGTGGTATGGCTCTACAGGGAAAAGTTCATTGTAGAAGAGCTAATTGGCCAGTGTAGAAAAAATGCTGAGGTTGTGAAATCATCATTTTGTAGACACATACAGTTAACTATATAAACCATGTAATCACAGGGAAGATTAGTTCAGACAAGAATCATCAATGGATGTCAAATCTAGAAGCAAATTTTTATGAGATGTAACATATTTGCATTGTCTTAAACAGTATCCCCAAATATTGGCTATTAGTTGCAAAAGGAATTATAAGAACTGTACAGTGGAGAAGAGAAAGTAAGCATCATTTTAGCTGAGTGACAAAATGAACATCGCAAAATGAAAGAATGATAGACATCTGCCTCCAGATGTTACGCCTTGGTACACTATCAGTTATCTGTACCTCAGCTTCCATAGCAATGAATTGAAGATGTGCTTTACAAATTCAAGGACTCAGCATTGTGCCTGAATAATTTTAAGCATTCAATAAATGTTAACTTCTTCTTTCAAATTCTTCCACAATACCTCTTCATACAACATTTTTTACCTTTTATTCCATTGCTCTTCAGTAGGTAAGTTTTTTTTTTTTTTTTTTTTTTAATCCAAGACACATATGTGTCTCCTTTTCTTAGTTAGATTGCTAGGTAGTGTTTAGTATTGTGTTTTATGGAGAGTAGATGCTGATATATGTTTGCTGTTGCCAGAAGTGTTTGATTACTACATGTATTATTTTGTTTAATGAATTGGAGAAGAAAGGACTCTTCTAATTTATACTAAGTCTGTTGTAATAAATACCACATATTTCTCTAGGTTTTCATTTTCTTTTTTTATCTCTATGGTACCAGCAATGCATTTTGATCACATCTCTTTTTAACTTGATTTAGCTACATGAATAACAAATAAGAAATGTAGTAATTAAATTTAAATGACAATCTAAATTCAAAGCTTATAAACAATCACTCTCATAATAAAGTTTATTTTTGAAAACTAATACTAGAAGACATATTTATTGATTATGCTGTGAAGCATAAGGTAACAATAAATTTAATGCAAGGTACTTATCTAATTGTGGCTAAAGAAGCAAGTTAAGACTGAATATATAATGCAATTTAATTAAATAGTTTAAAATCTCATCTGTTACATTAAAATTGTATTAGAAAATGCTGTTTATTGATTACACAGAGAACTATAAGGTAACTATTGATTTTAAACTAAAGTTATTTTTCAAATTGGTCTAAGAAATATTTAAGGTGTTAAAGTTTAATGCAGGATCCATTTCACTAAACCACATTTGAACTTCATCCTTTACATAAAAATGTGTTCATCAAATTTAAAGTTTTGATTCAGAGTCTAAAAGAAATATTGTTTTAGTTTTTGTTATTTGCTATATTTAGTATAGAGTTTGTGTTTTAAAGCATATTATGATTTGTCTATATTACAGTATGAAATAAGAAAAAGGAATCTCCTTGCAATACAAGTAAAATGAATGAGTCAGAGTTAACATTTTGAGAAATTTTCTCAATTTATCGCTTAGTAATTTAGCAATGCTTGTACAGTGATTTAATTATTTAGCTGAGATAAATATTTTTTAAGCTTTTAAAAGACAGACTTAGTAAACATGTGAAGGTAATAAATGTTTCAGAAATTAAGTATGTTTTCTTTAATTTGAAGATCAAATGCTTACAATAGAAATTGAATTGTGCGCATATACAAAATTAAGGCAACCACATGATTTGGTTGAAAAAATTAGAAAATAAATTAACTTTATGACATCATCCTAATCTATACTACTCTGTAGCTTTTTTCTAAATGCAGGGTAGTGTTGAATGCTTGAGATAAAAAGCATTGAATAACAAATATAACAATTTTGATTTTTCTTTCTTTCATAGTAAAGATGCAATGCTATAAGAGCAACTAGAGAAATGATATAAACTATTCTTTGTCTAACTTCCCTGTAATTTTCAATACCTATTGAATAACGAATAAAATGCAGTTAAAAGTATATAAATAGTACATTTATTAAACTTGAAGAATAAAGAATGTATTCCTTACCAGGATTCTATATCAATAATATTAATAAACTATCAATTTTTGGCATGTATACAGCACCTTATATACATCAATTTTCACCTTAACTCTATTAGCTCTATTTGACAAATATGAAAATATACATGTATTTACTTTACTTGACAAATAAGAAAATAGAGACTTCCAGTGGTTAAGTAATCTGACCAAAGTCATGAATCAAGTATAGTCAGACCAGAATTCAAAAATAGTCAGTCTAGGGTTAAAGTTGCACTTTGAACCAATATGCATACTGCATCGATGGAGATGCTTATATTTCAAGTGTGAAGGTCAAACAAATTTTAGTTTCTATTGTTCTCCTTTGATCATGGCTATATTCTAATTCCATCTTACCTGAAAACTGGCCAAGAAAATATGAGACTTTTTACATCATTTACCATCTTTTAACCTTTCCTTCCATAGAAAGAAACTATTCAGATGCTAAGTTTAAAATGGCAATTGATTCATCCTGATAGCATTTGTTTTTTTTCATTTTAATGTGAGGAAAATAATACCTACCATCAACGGTTGCTGTCAGAATTAAATGAGGTAAGGCATCACAAAAGCTACGTGTAAGAATTTTCTGAAGTATGCCCCACAGAAGTGAGAATTGTTTTTACTCTTATCTATGTTTTTTACCAGTGCTCAGAATCATGATGTAGTTATGACTTTAAAAAGGAGCTTCCATTTTTGGAGAAATAGTGGCACAAATAAGTTCATCAATATGGTACACTAAAAAATTCTGATTTGTTCCCCTAGAGTTCAGGGAAGATATGAGTAATTTAAAGAATTCCACTGGTTCTCTGGTACATTGGCTGGTTTAGACACCCTGAGGAAACTAAATTATTTTATAAACTATTTCAGTAGAATCAAAGTTTGTCTGTATGCCTTTCGATTTGAAAGTTGTTTCTATATACGAGTACATGATGGATAGTGGATAAATTGGCTGCATGCTCACCTGCCATAATAAATAAGAACTTGAGAATTGACTGGATCATACTTTTTCTGATAGGTATATATCGCCACCCTGTCTATACATATAGACAAAAATACAAGCTATACTTTGACATTTTTCTCAACCGAGTGCCAATTCTACCACCTGCATATCTGGTATCTAAAGTATGTGGATCTTTCTAATTAATTATGTGGAATATTGGCACTTCAGACACTTGTTACAGAATTCAATCGTGAATTGACTCGCGTTTAATGCTTGCCAGATGAGAAAGCTAATGTTTTAGCGGTGGTACAAAGATTCATTTAGTATCCATTCCTCTGAGTTCTCTAACTTCCCCACTTTTCCTTATACTGAGTCAGGCAGTCAGAAAGCAATATTGGGGTATTTTAGTTTCTCATAAAAGACTTTCAAGGTCAGAAATGGAGCTACACTCCTATGGATATATATGGGTGTGTGGCTTCCAGATCATTATTTATCTTCCTTAATTTAAAAACAAACAAACAAACAATGTTTTCTACGCTGATATGTAAAGAGGAAGCTGTCATTCCCATGCTCACAACATGAAAAAAAAAATTTGAAAAGAAACAGCTCTTAGAATCTGAGAATTAAGGTTACTGTGTAAATTGCTGCCCCCAAACTGGAAACACAGGTGAATACAGAGAATCAGAGCTGACAAAAAGCCAAGGTAGGGATTTCACCTGTTTGCCACTTAGGGAAGACAGTTGATATCCTAGCAAGGTAGATTGGCTTGATAAGCAACTCAGGCTTGAAACCCTGAAAAGGAGTTAAAGAAAGATTATGTCTATGAACCAAGATATTCTCCCTAAGACAAAGGCAAAAATAAAACAGACTTGCTCTAGAGTCAAAGGAATTGTAACAGCTCTATACGATTTCAGAGGGGTAGTAGATTGGGGGAGGGGGTTATCACTTTGGGAGGGGTGTAAATGCCTATTACATTGTTTTGTACATCTGAAACAAAAAAACAAAAAAAAAGTGAAAAACAGAAGAAAACAGACTTGCTCTAGCAAAGCTTAAAATCAAACCTGCAGGTTGCTAGTCTGGTAATTGCTGAATAGTTTCTATTGAATCATTTCTCCAAAGGATAATAGATTCTACATTTAAAAAAAAAAAAAAAAGCCCTGCCTGAAGGCGCTAAGTTATTATAAGCAGATAGAAACTGGAGAGGAGTAGACACTTGGAAAAAAGGACCCCACTGGTTGAACTTCCTGTTTTTCACAGCTTTACTCCTGAAGGAATATTGGACTTGATACACAGAAAGCAATTGAACTTTGATTAAAAAAAAAAATCTTCAGTCTTAATCATTCAAGGGAATAGAGGGTAAGGATATGGACGATGACAACAGCTGAGGCAAGATTATAGAAGCAACAGCTCCAGGTGTATGTATATAACCTCTGATCAGATATATGGCTGGACCCTGAATGACACGTGGATAAGACAGACTGCAATCAGCCCAGCTATAACAAAAAGAACTGCACATGGATTTTAGCTTTCATCCACGTTAGAGAAGGCAGAGCTTGGAATTTCAACCCAATCTAGTTAATTATTAAAATGAGTGGTTTTTAAAAAATCAATACTCTAAAGAGAATAGAGAGGGATCAAGAATGTCTACGATATATAATATTTCATGCCCAGGATACAACCCAGAATTATTATGCCTACTAATAATTATGAAAAACATGACCCAATTTGGGGCAAGAAAATGTGTCACTCTTGATAACCTTCCTCCAGATTGCTCTAAGGATTATTATATGCATGCTTTATTAATTATAACATACCACAAATATTAAATCACTGCAAACATAATATAATTTAAGACACTTTTTTAACAGTAGAATTCCATTTATAGCTCTCCTATTCTTTGTGGTATTTTGTCATAAATTTTACTTCTACATATGTTCTAAACACCACATATATATTGATATTTGTGATTAAATAATCAATACACTTTTAAAGAATTTAAGAAAATATTAGGTTGGTGTAAATATAATCACGTTTTTTTCAATTATTTTTAACCCTGTAAACAGCAATTACTTTTGCACCAACCTAATATATAAAAATATATTTTATTTATCTACATAGTTACCATTTCTAATGTTCATCATTCCTTCCTATATATAACAATTTCCATCTGGAGTCATTTACCTTAAGCCTGAGAACTTTATTTAGCAATACTTCAGTATACATATGATGTGACATTTCTATGACTTTTGTTTATCTGGAAATGTGTGTGTGGGTGTGGGTTGCCTTAAATTTTAAACTACATTTTTCCTGGATGTAGTTCTTTTTTTCAGAATTTTTAGAGCATTTTCTACTGTTTTTTGATTTATACTGTTTCTCTAAAGAAAAGTAAGGGATATTCTTGTTACAAATTCACTAAATATAATTTCTCTTTTTCCTCTGGCTGCTTTTAGAATTTTTCTCTGGTTATCAGCAGTTTGACTATAATGTGCCTAGGTGCATTTTCCTCTTTATTTATCCTGTTTTGAATTCAGAGTGTCTTGCATCTCTAGGGTTCTCCTTTTGATCAAATTTGGAACATTTTTCATTCAATATTTTTTCAAACATTTTATTTTCCTACATCTTTCTTTCTTTTCCTTATGAGACTCTAATTAGATCTATATTATACCATTTGATAGTGTCATATTGGCTATTAAAATTATATTCAAATTTCTCTCGGTACTTTAGTTTGAACAATTTGTTGACTTGTTTTCTTCATGTTTGATGATACTTTCTTCTCTGTTGCCACACAGCAGCCTACTTGTCTGTCTCCTTGTACTTGCCCCTAAAGCAAGGAGAGTCTGTGAGATGGATCCTTTCAGGGACATTGCTTCACCTTTGTGCTAGCACCTTATGTCTTCCTGTTTGGCCCCAGAAAGATGGCTGGTCAGCAAGATTCCCCGGGTGGGGGTGGGGGGTGGGGTGGGGGGGGCAACTCAAGCTAGGCGCAGCCACGTGGGGACCAACAGGAGAATCCACGGGGTTCATAGAGGTGGGCACAGCCCCCCACATTCCCCCGGTTAAGGAGAGCCTCTGCCTCTGTGGCTGCATTCCTTCCCACAACCTGCAAGGGAAGAGATTCAATGATGTGCTCTCCATCTATTCATATGCATAAAGGTTTTAGAAGTACACACATCCTGAGACTTATGGTTCAGCTGCCTGCAGGCAAGGGTGATTGGCTTGAATCAGTTTCCTATTATAGTGTGTGGAATTCACAGATCTTGAGATTGACAAGCTTTATCTCCTTTACTTCCCCACCTAACTAATAAAATCTATGCCTAGGCCCCATTCGGGGCCCAGTCCTTGAGGCTGGAGTCCCTTGGCTCTGCTTGCACTTTACTCATGGCTACTGTCTTTTCTTAATCCTGCATCGCCCTCCTCGCTCCCCACAACCCTCATTGTGGATGCCACACTTCTCTTTTGCACAATCTGTTGTTAAACATATGCAATGAATTTTGGTGTCAGTAACTGTGTTTTTTCACTTTTACACTTTCCATTTGTTTCTTTTTTACAGTTTGATAACTCTTCTGAAATTTTCCATTGCTTCACCAATTCTACCCCATTTTTCTATAATTCCTTTCATTTATGTGAAAGTCCTAACTGTTAATTCCAGTATCTGGGTGATACATGGGTTTGTTTTTAGTAAATTGTTTCCTATTTCTTCACATATTTAGAATTCTTTTAGTAATTTAGTTTAGCAGTATCTTAGAGAATCTGGAGTCTGTTATTGGCTTCTTAAAAGTGTTTTGTACAAGTAAGCAGTTAAATTAAAAGCAGTTTACTTGATCTTTGAGAAGATTAATTTTATTCTTTCTTAGAGTGGTCAATTTTGTGTCTTTCTTGAGTCTTAGGGCAAATCCCTTAGTCTTTCAATGCAGTCTTTACTGGTAAGGTGTGGTCCTGATGTTGTTTCAATGGGAACCCTGGGATGTTTGCCAATTTATTCAAAATGGTGAGATTCACACTCTTTTTCCTGTCTCCCCTGCAGTTTGAAATTACTAATATGTCAGTGTAACTCTTTTAGCCTTCCAGATGTTGTTTTCCCCAAATGAGTTCATAGGGATCTTAGTCTATGCATGTACAATTTAGAGGTTAATGATTTGATGGGGGTTAATATGTGGAGTGTCAGTGGTTTTTTTTTTTTTTTTTTATTTCTGGGATTCTTCCCCCTCATATCCTATCTACTCCTAGATCCATGAATCCTATTGTCTGACTTCTCAAACCAATAAGACAGTAGCTTTTTTTCGTCAGTTTTGTAACAGGCATATCATGTGGAGTGGAAAACCAAATAAATGGTGATCTTATTCAGAATTGTCTATTCTTCCAGTGTTGAACCTCCTCCAGTTTGTGCTTGTTTTTGTTACTCTCAAGTTATTTTAAGTATTTATATTTTGTACATAGTTTATCATTATTAGCAGATCAGTTAGTCCATTATAAATTTCTATCATTGCCAGAAGCTAAGAGCTTCCATTACTTTTATTTGCTTGGCTTTTGCATCATTAATGAACTAAGAGATTTTTAAATATTTTACTAAAATTAAATTCATTTACATGCAAATGACCTCTTAATTAGGTGAATGTTGGCACAACAAATGAATAAGAGTCTCAGAAATTAGACACATCATTATTTTAAAGTATATTAGTCTTTATGCAATGAACATACTAAAATTTACAAAAATAGATACTTGAAAGATGGCAATCAGGTAGCTGAAATCCTCTTTATTCAAGTAGTTACTAAAGTTGCTAACATGCTCTCTAATGTCTATTTATACTAGTCTTACATTTTAGCTCTATAATTGTCTAGAATAATTTGTTTAGGTATCACTAAATGTCTTGGGAAAGGATTTATAGACTTATTTGACATAAGTAATTATCCCTAAGGCCATCTCACATTCAAAAAGTACTCCATAGTTTGCAAACAAAATTTACCTGGTTTAATATTCTTAACCACCCTCTGAGGTAGCATGATAAGAACTTCATTTTATAGATTACAAAGTTAGAATCTTAAAAGGAGTATAGTGATTTCCCAAATATAACACAGAGAGCAGATGATAAAGCCAGGTACTGGACAAAAATATTCTGCCTATTGGTTAAAATTTATTTCCAGTAATGAATAGCAGTCTACTCAATTGGGTCCCATCTAATTTCACTTTTGATCTCAATGCCCTTCTTGGTACAAGCCAAATACTTTGTGTTGCCCTTGTTATAGCACAGAATAAAACATGGTACTTGATTATAACTTCAAGTTGAAGATTGGTTACTTTGATAAGAATAAAAAAATATTTTCAGAAAAAGTTAAGTAGTATATAGAGGTCACACAGATTGACATAGTTCAGAATAGAATTTGGGTATCCTAACTACTAATTGCTTTAGCATTTCATGCTTGGAATTATTAAAAAGATAATTTGTGGCTCGTTGTTTTCTTTCATTAATATGTGTGTTTATATTTTTAAATATTAATCACAATGAGACACCAGAAACATAGCAGCATGAGAGGTCCCCCTTGACCTCTCTCCTTCAAGTTACAAGAGTTGAACAGCAATAATTCAACAAAGGATTCCCTGAACAGCACACAAACATGTCTGAGATATCCCTGCATAGAAACATCTGAAGGTGGGCAAATCAGGACGAAGAGGGAGGAGGGTAAAGAGAACTGCAGTGATGGGGGCTGCAGTTGCAGCCTGGGGCTCAATGTGGTCCTGGTCTGAGGAGAGGAGAGGATTGAGACTGCAAGTGCATGCTCTGTGGTCCCAAGCATCCCTGCCTGAGTGATCAGCATATAATATGGCTAAACACAGCTATCGGGGAAGTGACCTTGGGCAAAGACTAAATACAGAAGTGTAACTACTGTGGTCTAAAAGCCCTTACTGCCAGACAGAAAACAAAGCCACAGAGCCTGGCTGCCTCCCCCAATCCTCCCAGAGTTCACCTCCCCTGTACTCTCCCAGTGCTAGTAATGGGACCCAGAAGAAACTGTAGGAGTGCTGGGTTAAAAAAGCAGACCATCTACAGCCCTGAGAATTGAAGAGACAGTTCCTGAGCAGCAGACACACACTGCAGCTAATTGCAGAGGACATATAGGGATGAGGCAGCTGTGGTCTGGCAGTTGCCATTACTCAGAGGAGAGCACAGGCAAAAATATACCAGCTGCCTCTCACAATGTACTTTGCTCTCACCTTTAGCAGCTGATCCCAGTGGGGGTACCCAGGGATGCTGAGGCACACAGCTCTGTATCTGGCTTCAGGGACAGTACTAGGATTTTAGAGGCTCAGAACCCCATCACTCAGCACATCCTCCCATAAGGGTGGTGCCTTGAGACTGAAGTAACCTTATTATAGAAGAGACGCCCACCTTGCCAGGAAATTTTCTACTGCAAGAAGCAGGAACAGGGCTAGAGAAAAGAAAACACTCCAATGCCAGCTACTGGAAAACAAAAGAAAGAAAGACCTCTTCATATCAACCTGCTGCAGAATTCATTCTGGTAGATGCCTAGGAAGAGAAATAATCCATCAACTACCATAAATAACCAAGGTAACAAGGCAGCTCAAAAAGAAAATGAAAAATCTCCGGAAAATAGATTTAAATATCTGGAAATATGTGACTTAAATCGCAGAGAATTCAAGATTGAAGTTCTGAAAAAATTCAACAAGATGCAAGAAAACTCAGGCAGTTTAATGGATTCAGAAATAAAATCAATGAACAAAATGAATACATTGCCAAAGAGATTGAAAATTAAAAAAAAACAAAAAAAACAAATAGAAATCTCGGAGCTGAAGAACTCAATAAATAGATGAAAAATAAAATAGAGAGCTTAGGAAATACAGCTGACCAGATGGAGGAAAGAATTCATGATAATGAAGACAAAAACCTAGAAATGGAACAGATGGAAGAAGAGAAAAACTTGAGAGTTAAAAGAAATGAAAAAAACTCTACAGGAACTATTTCACTCTATCAAAAACAGCACCGTAATGATAATGGGTACACCAGAAGGAAAAGAGAGGGAGAAGGGCACAGACAGATTATTCAAATAAATAGTCAATGAGAAATTCCCAAACTTATGGAAAGAACAGGATTCTTGAATCCAAGAAGCAAACAAAACACCAACTTACCTCAATCCAAAAAGGCCTTTCCAAGGCACATTATACTGAAATTGTTAAAAATTAATGACAAAGAATACTCAAGGCAGCCATGGAAAAGAAAACAGCAACCTACAAAGGAAAGCCCAATAGATTGTCATTAGACTTTTTAAACAGAAACTCTACAAACTAGAAGGGAGTGGAATCAAATACACAAACTACTGAAAGACAGAAATTACCAGCCAAGAATACTGTACACAGAAAAGTTATCCTTTAGATATGAAGAGGCAATAAAGATCTCTCCAGATATACAGAGTTAAGGGAATTTTCCAAAAACAAGGTCTGCATTACAGGAAATACCGAAGGAGTTTATTCTACCTGAAACAAAAGACATAAGAATGCAAAACTATGAGCAAGATTACTGACAGAAGTTGAAACCACAACCCCCTACACAGAATAAAGCACTATACACTTAAACATAACATAAAGGGTAAAGCAGATAATAACATAAAAAAGAAATAGAGAAGAAAAAAATTTGCTACTGTAACTCAGAAAAGAACTTACAGCATAAACAGAGAATTTGTGACAACAAAAACATAAAAGGTGAGGGAGTGAAAGTCTGGATTTAAAAAGGGGAATGGAAATAAGATGAATGATTAAAAAAAAATAAAGGACTACTATATGTATGAAACTTTTTTGTACATAAATTTAATGGTAACCACTCAAAGAAAAAAAAAAAAAAAAGGAAAGAAAGAAAAAATCCAGAACTGAGGCACATAATACAAAAAAAGAGAAAACAGAGGCAAAAAATATAGAATACCACCAAACTAAAATAACAGACAGAAACACAAAGGCAAAGAAACAATGGAAACACCGAGCTACCAGAAAACAAAAGATAAAATGGCTATAGGAAATCCTCATATATCAATAATCCTCCTATATGTAAATAGACTGAACTCACCAATAAGAAGGCACAGAGTAGCAGATTGGATAAAAAAACAAAATCCAATCATATGCTGCCTTCAAGAGACACACCTCAGCTGCAAGGACAAATACAGACTCAAAGTTAAAAGGTAGAAAATGATACTTCAAGAAAATGGCCACCAGAGAAAAGTGGGTGTAGCCATACTTATATCTGATGAAACAATCTTTAGGATGAAAAAGCTAACAAGAGACAACGATGGACTTCTCACAATGATAAAGGGGAAAATACAATAAGAAAACATACTGTTAATCAATACATAAGCTCCTAATCAGGGAACAGCAAAATATATAAAGCAACTACTAATAGAACTAAAAGGAAAAACTGACCAAAACACAATTATAATAGGGGAGCTAAACACGCCACTGACAGCTATGAATAGAACATCCAAACAAAAAATCAATAAGGAAATATCAGCCTTAAATGACACATTAGACCAAATGGACATAATTGACATTTACACACCCTTTCATCTTAGAACACCAGATTACATATTCTTTTCTGGTGCACATGGAACATTCTCAAGGATAGATCATATGTTGAGACACAAAACGGGCCTCAGCACATTTAAGAAGATTGAAATCATACCAATCACATTCTCTGACCACAATGCTTTGCAATTGGAAATCAGCTGCAAAAAGAAAGCGGGAAAAACCATAAATACATGGAAATTAAACAGAATGACTGGGACAAAGAAAAAATAAAAAGAGATATGAAAAAGATGCATAGAAACAAATGAAAATACATCTTATCAAAATTACTGGGATACTGTGAAAGCAGTATTAAGAAGGAAATTTACATCATTACAGACCTATCTGAAAAAAAACAAAAAAAACCTAACATTACATTTTAAAGAACTAAAAAAAGAACAATTGAAACTTAAAGTCAGCAGAGGGAAGGAAATAGTAAAGATTAGAGCAGAATTAAATGAAATAGAGAACAAAAAGACAATAAAAAAATATTGAAACAAAGAGCTGAATGGATTAATAACATTGACAAACCCCTGGCTAGACTCACTAAGAAAAAAAGAGAAAAGACACAAGTAAACAAAATAAGAAATGAAAGAGGAGAAGTTATAATGGATACCACTGAAATAAAAAAGCTTATACAAAAATACTATAAAGGACTATAGGCCACGAAATTCAACAACCTAGAAGAAATGGACAAGATCTTAGAAACATATAATCTTCCTTTACTGAATCATGAAGAACTGGAAAATCCAAATAGACTGTTCCAGATTAAGGAAATTGAAACAATCATCAAAAACCTCCCAAAAACAAAAGTCCAGGACAAGATAACTTCACTATTGAATTCTACCAAAGATACAAAGATAGTTTAATACCTGTCCTCCTCAAACTCTTCCAAAAATTGAAGAAGAGGCAATACTTCCTAACTCATTTTTGTGAGGCCAAAATTATCCTGATACCAAAACCTGGTAATGATAAAACAAAAAAGAATACTACAGACCAATTTCTCTGATGAATACAGATGCAATAATCCTTAAAAAAAAAAAAAAAAAGCAACAAAAAAAATCTAGCAGATCAAATATAGCAATACATTAAAAAGATTATACATCAAGATCATGTGGGATTCATCCAGGGACACAAGGATGGTTCAATATATGTAAATCAACCAATGTGATATATCACAAACAAAATAAAGGATAACTATCATATGATCATATCAATAGATGCAGAAAAAGCATTTAGCAAAATACAACATCAATTTATGATTAAAACCCTTAATAAAATGGGTATAAAAGGAAAGTATCTCAACATAATAAAGATTATACATGACAAACCTTCAGCTAATTCCATATTTAATGATAAAAACTGAAAGCTTTTCCTCTAAGATCAGGAACAAGACAATGATGCCCACTCTCACTGCTGTTATTCAACATAGTACTGGACGTCCTACTCAGAGCAATCAAGCAAGAGAAAGAAATAAAAGGCACATAAATTGGGAATGAAGAAGTTAAACTGTCACTTTTTGCAGATGACACGATTCTTCATATAGAAAACCTTAAAAGACACCACATACACACACACACACACACAAAAACTATTAGAAACAATAAAAAAATACAGTAAAGTTGCAGGATACAAAATCAATATACAAAAATCATTGCATTTTTAGATACCAATAATGGAATTTCAAAAAAGAAATGTAAAGAACAATTCCAGTTGCAATTGCAAAAAAAAAAGGATAAAATACCTAGGAATAAACTTAACAAAAGATGTGAAGGATCTATACATTGAAAATTATAAGACATTATTAAAAGCAATTGAAGGCAACATAAAGAAATGAAAAGATATTCCATGTTCATGCATAGTTAAAATGGCAATATTACCCAAAGCAATATACAGATTTAATACAATCCTCATCAAAATCTCAATGGTATTTTTTTCAAGAAAAAAAACAAAAAATCATCAGTTTTGATGGAATTAAAAAAAAAAAAAGACCCCAAATAGCCAAAGCAGTTAAGAAAAAAACAATGTCTAGAGGTGTCATACTCTCTGACTTCAATTTATGCTACAGAGTGACAATAATCAAAAAAGCATGGTATTGGCAGAAAAAACAGACACACAGACCAATGGCATAGTATTAAGAACCCAGAGATAAATATAATCTATCAATAACAGATAGTTTTCAATAACGAAGCCAAAAACATACAACGGAGAAACGAAATCTTCTTCAGTAAATAGTGCTGGGAAAATTGGAAACCCACATGCAAAAGAGTGAAACTAGAATACTATCTGTCATCATTTATCAAAATCAATTAAAAATGGATCAAAGACTTAAACATCACACCTGAAACAGTAAATTGCATAGAAGAAAACATAGGTACTAAACTTATGGACTTTGGGTTCAGGAAGGATTTTTATGAATTTGACCTCAAAGGCAAGGGAAGTAAAATAAAAAATTAATGAATGGGACTATATCAAACTAAAAAGCTTCTGCTCAGCAAAAGAAACCATCAACAAAACAAAGAGGCAATCAACCAAATAGGAGAAGATATTTGCAAACACTACCACTGATAAGGGGCTAATATCCCAAATATATAAGGAGCTCATACAACTCAACAACAAGAAAAAAACAAACAATTCAATTTAAAAAATGGGTAGAGGACCTGAACAGACACTTCTCCCAAGAAGACATGCAAATAGCCAATAGATACATGAAAAAAATGCTCAACTTCACTAGCTATTAGGGAAATGCAAATTAAAACCAAAATGAGATACCACCTCACACCTGTTAGAATGGTTATCATCAATAAGACAAGTAATAACAAGGGTTGGAGAAGCTGTGGAGAAAAGAGAACTCTCATGCATTGCTGGTGGGAATGTATATTGGTACAGCCACTATGGAAAACAGTACGGAAGTTCCTCAAAAATTAATAATAGAATTACCATATGACCCAGGAATCCCTCTTCTGGGTATCTACCCAAAAAAATCTGAAAACATTTATCCATAAAGATATATGTACCCCTATGTTCATTACAGCATTAATCATGGTTATCAAGACAGGAAAACAACCAAAGTGTCCTTCGATAGATGATTTTATAAAGAAGATGTAGTACATATATGTACAATGGAATATTACTCAGTCATAAAGAAAAGGTGAAATAATTCCATTTCTGACAGCATGGATGTATCTTGAGATTATCATACTAAGCAAAATCAGTCAGAAAAAATAAAGTGAAGAACCATGTGACTTCACTTGGATGTGGCATATAAAACTGAAAGCAACAAATGAACAAAACAAACAAACAAAAACAAAATCATAGACACAGACAACAGTTTAGTAGTTACCAGTGGTTACCAGAGGGTGAAGGGGGCGGGGGTGGTAGAGGAGAGTAAAGGGGGTCAAATATAACATATAGTGATGAAAGGAGAACTGACTCTAGGTTGTGAACACACAATGCAAATGCAATGTATAAATGATGTATGATGCACACTTGTGATATATATAATTTTATTAGCCAATGTCACCCCAATAAATATAGCAAAATTAAAAAAAAAATATTGATCAACTTCACGCTTAATACAAATGATTCATTTGCACTTGAGCAGAGAAAATTTGGTAGGAAAAAATCAGTAAGTGCAATATTTAAAGTAAATGTTTGACTACAATCTGTCTCTCTTAGCCTCCAAAGTTTTATATCAGGCCTTAGGACAAGTTAAAAAATTACTTGCAAATAGCCTTTTATCTGTGTAACCTAAAACTGGTCTAGTTTATCCTCTGGGAAAAACTAAAAGTTGAATGTTCCATGTTTTATCTATAAAGTCCCATTTATGAAATACCACTTAGAAATTAAACTATTTTTTTTTTTAAATTCTAATTCTGAAAGTAAGACTTCAGTCCGTTAATCCCTATACAACATGCAGCATTTTGGTAATATTGCTGATTATCACGGTACTCTCCTTGTATACGACTTCTTTTTAGTTAAATCTGACCTAAAGAAATCTGCTGCCTAAATATCTACTTGTCCTCTCCTCTTGTACACTACAATTATACCCTTATTTTGATTGTGAGATGTCCTGTGCCGAAAGTGAAGCTGCTTCTGAAAAGCTCCTGCCTTGCTAACACACTGGAGACATATGACTGGAGAGAGGGAGCTCCTTAAAGAATTTATATGTGATTCTTGTTACTAGGAAACCATATTCCTGGATTAAATA
Source organism: Rhinolophus sinicus (assembly GCF_057876585.1). Taxonomy (NCBI): domain Eukaryota; kingdom Metazoa; phylum Chordata; class Mammalia; order Chiroptera; family Rhinolophidae; genus Rhinolophus; species Rhinolophus sinicus. Next base: position 153,696,348 of record NC_142517.1, on the reverse strand, counting down.
TCTCTTTCATACAGCTACTGCTCAATATAGACATATACAGATATGTTATACATACATATGTATTTGTATATCCAAAACTTTGCATACACATTACAATTAACTTAAAGTAGAAAATAGCCTTACAGAGGTATGATTTCTACAAATCTAGTTGTACTGAAAATCAGGTCACTTTTGAGATCCCAAACAGGCATATGGTTAAATCCCAGATTTTATATTTTTGACCTTAGAAGTATACAGAGTGGAGACTTAAAGAATACAACACCCTAAATTTGAAATCTTCCCACTTTTTGGTTCTTCTGTATTGAAAATATGTGTGAAGGGTAAAAAAGAAAGGCATTTGATTAAACTGTCAGAGCTGAATTTAGTTATATTATAGGATTTACACATTTATTTTCTGTCAAGAAAGATAAATGTATATCAGTGTAGTCAGTTTCCTGGTTTTCAAAGAGTGTTATAGACCAGTTACTAAAAATTTCCTTTTGTTACTAGTTTTCTTGATAAAATTATAGAAACCTGCCTTTTGAAAATTGGTAAAATGGTAAAATGCATCCACCCAAGAAATATTGTTCAGAAAAATTCCCCGTTATGGGCCTTTGCTCAAAATGAAGCTTGATATAGAATACATAAAAAGGAGAATCCTTTTGACCCAGTGACCAGATGAACACTAAGCTTCTTGGAACAGAAGGAAAGTTCCATTAATAGATCTATAGATCTCTTAGAGAGCAAAATTATTACTAGCTCAATTATATTTGAAAGAAGCATATTAGACTCATGGCAATGTTTAACTCCTCCAGAATTGTAGGTCAAGTTGCACACATTCCCCTAGCCCTAAAGGAGAGTAAGAGACTTCTTTACCACACCATCTTTAAAAGCTATAAGGTGTTCACATGATATTACATACCCATTCGTGAACATACACTTGTACACACATGCACATATGCGTGTGAGCGCATGCACGTGTACACACACACGCGCACACACACACACACCAACACATTAAACCAGAAATACCAAATCTCGGGTCTTGACCCAGATCAGTTGATTCTATAACAGTCAGCATGCAGTTGATACAGGCTGAAAAGCAACATACAAACTGTTGTGGGATATGAGCATTTGTATCAACAATATAAGTATTTCTGTGCCTTTGTAAGGAAGTCAAAGGGAAAAGTTTTAGTGAAAAAGTGGGTTGGGGTTATGAATTTGGGAAATATGAGTAAGTGAGGAAGTTTAGATAGCATTAAGAACAGAATTATGAGGAGAAAGTCTGCGTGAGAAGGGCTGAGTATCAAAGAATTGTGAAATTTCCAATTTGCAATATATTTAATCAGTCACCACTCTCAAATTTCACAAATCCGCATATTGTAGACCAGAGATTAATTGCCCAAGCTCTTAAGATGTAATGAAAGAACCATAACTATGGCTCCTCTGTCCTGATTCCTATTCCAGAGTTTCCTCCTTCATAGTGTGCTGTAATCAGACATTAGTTTCCCATGAAACATTAGTTCTAATACAACTCCATTTTTACTACTTCCATTACTGGGAAGCAAAATAATACTCATTGATTGAGGGTCTAGTCATATACAAATAAAAGAATCCTGATCCAGCAATAAAGGACTTTTCTGAAGAGAATGGATGGACCTTGAGGGATCTTGGGAGCAGAATCTCTTGCCATAAGATTTTAAAGTTAAACACAACTATAAAATTATGTGAATTTGGTTGAAAAATGAAAAGCTAAGTAATTTAACAATTTAAAACTATTTCGCCACTTAATATACTTAAAATGCTCATTTCTGCTCTTCAGATTAAGAACTAAAGGAACTGAGAAATTGGCAAAATGACAAAATCAAAATTAAATCATCTTCTAAGACTAAGACACCTTTAAGGCATTTCTGAAAACTTATTAAGCATAAATGATTTGATGAGACTAAACATTCAAAAATTACAGAAATAATCTTGCATATAATTTATAAAATCAGAATACAGAAAGGAACACACAGACACTAAAGAAAATGTTTACACAGAGAGAGTGTTGGGAATTGGGTGGGAAGGAAAGGATAGGAGTGAGACTCTTTTAACTATATGTTTTTACTTTGGATCTACGTAATTTACTGCAAGCTATGTAAATAATTTACATAGTTAAAAGTCAGTTAAATCAAAAGATGCAACAGAAGCAAACACCAACATGAAAAACAAAGGAATGTAACACTAGAATATTGATAACATAATCATACAAAATAATTAATTTGCTTAATCAAAAGTAGAATTAATACTGTATTGAACAAAGCTTCTGATGGTACACCTTTGGTTGGACATATTCTAAAAACAAGACAAAACAATAGCAAAAACTGCAGAGAAAACACTATATAGTAGTTTTGATATTTGTAATGGTAGGAATATAACAATTCTGATGTTATCTGTGTATATTTTAAGATTAAGTAAATGATGGAACATATTGTTAGTACAAGAAACCTTTCTCACTGTGGGAAAAATGAGACAGAATTATGGAATAGGAAAGGAGAGAAACAACGCTATAGAGTGGAATCGGTATTAGAGGTATCAGTATAGCCTCTTGATTAAAAAAAAAAAAATCTTTAGATCTAGCTAACTAGCTAGCTATCCATTTCTTAACAGTGACCATTCACAGGAACTAGAACCCCATTAGCTACCCAGTGCCCAGATCCTGTGTTTTTTTTATTCCACTAAAACAAACAAAACAACAACCAAACAAAAACAGGCTTCTTAGAGAACTGACTAAGGGTAGAACAGGCAAAATACAAGTTTGGATCGTGCTAGACAGAAAGTAAAGAAACACTCCAAAATAGATAGAGATTTGGAAAGGTTGCAGGAGCCAGCTTAACGTGGTGTTCACTGGTCAAATTTGGCATAATCTGAGTGTGAATAATGACTTGATTGGTTTTATAGAACACTGAAAAAAAATCCATGAGTTTATATAGATACATTTATTATTATTACTATTATTATTATCATCATTAGTTTCAGTGTACAAAACAATGTAATAGTTAGACATTTCACCCTCTATATAGTGAAAAAAATATGGACTGCTTCACAAATTTGCATATTATCCTTGTGCAGTGTCCATGCTAATTTTCTCTGTATCGTTCCAATTGTAATATATGTGCTACCAAAGCGAGCACTATAGATGCATTTTTAAAAAACTCTTAGCAGAGTAAAACAGACAAAGTTCTTCTTTGCAGAAGAATGCTAATCTATAAATATAAAAGGTTTGATGGGATTATGACATTACAATAGTAATAATTGATTCAAGCAAGAATCATCAATGAATTTTGAAACTATTACATATAATACTGTTGTGGAACAGAATTTTCAAACAGTCTCCAAGTATTGCTCCATAAGTTACTTGTGGATTTTAAAGAGGAAATCATACCTTCAGAATGGTGAAATCTAGTAGATGCTATCTGGACCAGGGAATCAAGTTTTGCATCAATGATAATAGGACACCCTGACTTATAAGGCTCCTGATATGATGTATTGAGAAGGAGCCAATATTATAACCTGCACAGTATTCCTGACAAAAATGGTAACCTGAATCTAATCAGGAGGAAATAATCAGAAAATTAAAACTGAAAGATATTTTGCAAAACAATTGTCACAAGTGTTAAAAATGTCAATGTTATACAAGATTACAAAACAAAACAAAAACAAACAAACAAAAAAAACACCTCCAGATGTGATCTAGATTATGCACAACTAAAGAGCTATAACAACTAAATGCAGTGTGTGACCCTTGATTGGGTTATGGATAGAAAAAAAAAAAAAAAAAAAGAAAACAGTCATTATGTGGACAATAGAGAAATTTGAATATGGACTTGTTTTTAACTTCAGCAAAGTGAAGTTCCTATAAACTGAAATTAATTTAATGAACTAAGAACTCAGGAAAGGTAGTCTAATTTGGCATTATTGACAACAGAACATATTTTATATAAAACTTATTATGAGAATACAATTCATGATTTTGCTGTAATGAAAGTCTTTCATGAATTGAATATGTGATAACATATGAATTGAATGTGTGATAACAAAGAATAATAAGTACAAAATAATACAAAGAATTAAATGAAAACCACCATCAAACATTTTCCCATGAGAACTCTTAATATTTCATTGTATGTTCCAATCTTTTTTCTGTTTCCTTTTTTAACATAGTTCATCTTCTTCTCTGTGTACTGCTTTTCATTTAAGACAATGCCATTACCAAATGTCCTTGAATATTATGCTATTACTTTGTAGTTATAAGCAGAGTAGTACCCCATAATATGAGTTCACATCTGTATAGTTTTAATTATTTTCAAGATTGATTTAGCAAGACCTCTCCAAACTTAAGTTCACTTTTTCAGGAGATAGGTTTTTTCCTAGGTTCTGGTGTATATGTTTATAAACAAAAGGGAGATCTAGTTAAACAAAATAAATTAAAACCAAGGGATAGTCTATTTATTAAATAAATGAAGCCAGCAGCCATAGCATACTGACAACCTCACAGCCGACTTTCTTTTCCTTGTAAGTAAAAGCAAAAACAATTAAGCATTTGGTGCTCATTGGCAGAAGGTATACAGCATCAAATGAAAATGCTGCTTGAAATGACAAGAATGTTACTGCTAGATTATTTATTTATTTATTTATTTATTTATTTATTTATTTATTTATTTATGCTATTACTGTGCTTCTATTTAAAAAAAAAAAAAAGGAAGGTTCTTAATCTAGATTGTTGGAGGCATATTTTAGGGACTCCATAGGGACTCCACAAGGACAAGGTAACTAGCAAAGACAGCCTCAGGCTGGGTTACCCCCTTCCCACCCTGCCCCAGGAGGGGAGCTCTGACAGGTCCCTCTTTCACACCTCTGGTACCTTTCCATCACAATGTATTTCCTAGCTTCTGAAATGAGATTCTGTCTCCTTACACCTCATCCACCCAGTGCTCATGCACTCCCACACTTCATGCTGAGCTGAGCTGCTTATTGTGGAGGAGTGTTTATTTCCCCAATGGCTAGAGAAGCACAATTTCTTTAATCGTATTTACAAACTTATAAATGAATCAATCCAACTCTAGAGCTGTAATTCACCCCCCTAAAAAAAAAAAAAAAAAAAAAAAAAAAGCACTCTCTTTAAAATATTCAATAGACACATTCATGTAAGAACTTACCTTTAATACATACTTAACACATTTACTTTGAAAATATGTGGACGTTAAAATCCATTCATTTCTGCATGTGTGTGAAAACAATGTGCTCTCTTTGCATATTATAGGAAACTCAGAGCAAAGCTCTTTATTTATGTTCAGGCAGCCAGCAAGACAGATTTCAAGCATTAATACATTTAAAACTTTTTTTCATTTTAATTAACTGTGAGAGAAGCAAAACTGTAACTCTATTTTCTCCGTATTTTCCTCACATATGCCCCACATCCCTGCAAGCATAAGGATAACCAATTCTGCCCATTAAAGTTGGTGGCATTAATTACTGCTGCATCACTTGCAGCTGCTACAAGAGGCTCACTGCAGTGATGTCTGGCTGCCTGCCAAAGGACAATCTTCCTTCTCCTTGGCCTTTCTCCTCCCTCTCTCATAAGCTATATGTGAAATTGTCACATGTATTTTTAAAAGAAGCCTTTTTCCATGAGAACCTAATTCATTCAATATTATATCTGGTCTGAAATTCTGGGCATCACATGCTTCTATATCTTTCAAGAAACCTTATTTTTAGCTTGTTCCTTTTTTGTGCCCTGTCAGCACTTATGGCTTCCCTCCCTCTAGTTAGGTGGTTAATAAAGGCTGACAGCTGAGAAGAAAGATCCATTCAGAAAGAAGAGCCTTATGAATCCTTGGGATGGCTATTCCTTCTGCTTTGCCAAATATTTATATAGCAGTCTATAAATTAGCATTGTTCAGTTAGGGTGATTTCTATTGGCAGCAAAGTCAACACTTCCTTTTAAAGATCCTGTTAAACATATGATTACACTCTCAAAGCCCTGATTTTGATTTCTGTCGCTTCATCATCCAAAATGATCCAGCAACAATGTAGTTCTAATATTTTAAAGAAAAACAAATCCTGCTAGACTTTAGTCAAAACGCAGGCATAAAACTGGCAGGGTCTCTTGAGTCATATCCCATCACTCTTACTTCTTGAAAATAATTTGTCAAAGTAATCTACACACCCTGAATATATGAAGTACATTTAGACTTTCTTAGGATGGGATGATGAGGAAAAATAAATTACCAAGGTCAGTGAAAAATAGTGTTGTTACTACATTTGGAAATTGGTTTGATTTGAGCCTAGTCCTTAACGCTTTAGGAAGAAGCCAGGCTCTCACACTCCATTTTCTCTGTCTTTCTTGGTCTGAAGGACAAAAACACCATAGTCACTGATCAGTAACTTGGAGAGCCGACGATCTGAGATATTCACGGGCAGTGTTCTTTGATAAAAATAATTAAAAGGAAATGAGTGGATATGCTCACTGGTTTCACAGTTCCAGCCTAACACAAATCACAACAAGGACCAAATGTTTAGGTATAAAAACAATTCTGATCTCATAAATTGAATTGGTTTTTACACCAAGAAAATAAAAAGTAAATACACACTCTCTACCATTGTTGTCTACAGTTATACTATAATAGTAGATTTTTCCATCAAAATTGTGTGCTGTGGAATTCTGAAAGCCAGTAAGAAGTAAGGCTGGAATAATCCTTTGCTCTTCAGTGGCTGCTAAAGAGTCCAAAAGAAAATTCTGGGGCTCATCAGCTGCACCCAGTGAAAGCAGGAGCAAATTGTTTCTTTTAGTATATGGAATCAAAATGCTGTACTCCATATATTTGATCCTTTCTACCCTCATCTACCACCCCTCTCCACCTTTATCCTCTGGTCACCCCAATAAACTTTATTTAAAATAAAAAATGCTGTACTCACCAACCTAGCAAAAAGAGGTGTGAATAAGGAAAATTCATTAAAACACTTAGCAATAGTAAATCCCATTACTGGTCTGTGTTTGGTGAGCTCCTTTATTTTGTGCTCTTTCTCTCCAGCCATTTCTGATAAAACTGTATAATCTGCCTATTATTTTAGTGGTTGTCTATCTACTCTCTTTTAGTAGCATTTTAACAGGCATGTTGAACTAAGTTTAAAGTTAATAATTATTTCTACCCTACTCACCCAACAACACAAGAGACATAGAATTATTTAACTTAAACATTTCTTTCTACCTTATATGATATTTTTGTTTAGTATTTAGTTTATTGTTTCTCTTTTTAACACCACAAATAAGAATTATTATTATAAAGTCAATTTTAATATAGATTTACCTACCTGTTTTTCAATATTTTTGCATATTCTTCTATCTTGCATCCTAAACTTGCCTTAATTATTTTTTTTATTTTTCTTGAAGTACATCTATTAGAAGTGTCTTTAATAAGGGTCTATTAAAGATTGATTCCTTTAGTTTCATCTAAATAGTATTTTATCTTACTCTTAAATGCAAATTAAGGTAGTTTTACAGTCTTAAGTCAGTTATTTTTTTTCTAGCAAATTCAAGATATTGTTCCATTAACATCAACTTCTATTGTCAAGAAGCTACCTGTCAGTCTAAATGTTAATTGTTTATAGGCAATGTGTCTTTTCTTTTTCTTAGCTTTTAAGATATTCTCTTTGGAGTTCTACAGCTTCACCATGATGTGTCTTATGTTTTGTTTTGTTTTCTCCCTGTTTGATTTTGTTGAGATTCTTGAATCTGACAACTTGTGTCTTCAGTGAGTGTAAATGTTCAGCCATTAACTCTTCAAAGATTATCTCACTTGCATTCTATTTTCTCCTAGAATTTTGAAGAGTATTAGATATTCTTATTTTTATCTCTTAATATCTCATGTTTTCTATCCCTTTGCTTCCCTAAACTTTAGATTAATATCTCAGTTTACTAAATATCTTCAGTTATGTCTACATCTGGATTTTATAATGTCCACCTATTTCAAGCATTATATATATGTGTAAGCGCACTGTGGGAAGTTTGCAAACTTAATTGTCCAATCTTGTACATAATATATATATATATATATATATATATATATATATATATATATATATACACACATATTTATGTATATATAATGTTATATATTATATGTTATATATTATATAGAAAATAAATATATGTATTTATCCAGAGAAAAGGGCATGTTTTAGATTATAAAAAAAAGGAATAGACTATCAAGAAATGAATTTTATGTGTGAGACACATAAATATCTAAGTCATAAAGTATTTACATTACTTTTCTTGGTTAGTATTGTTAAAATATTATATGAATAGGAAGTAGAATTATTTGCTTTTGTCATCCTTGTTATGTTACTCTCTATAGATTGAGAAAACGCCAACATTTATGAATTCTGAACAAGGCAGTAATTTCTTTCCCTGTTTCTTTTGCAAAAGTTCAGTCATATGGAATATTTCCAGTCATCCACTATTTAAATGAAAAATTTACTAAAAATTATTTTCCAACTGATTGGAAAAGTGGAATGAAAATAGGTTGTCATTAATAAGAGTAGGCCATCTCCATACAAATGATATGCATACAAAGTTTAATACATTGACAAATGTATAAGAATATGTCATATGAAATGTACAGTTCTCTTAGAAACCCACCTAAAATTATCCTCTGATATTTTTCAAGGGCAATTTTTTTCATGTTTTCCAATTATTAGTGGCTCATTATTGCTCTATCACCTATAATTAAGTTATTCTCTCAGGACTTCAGTTTCACCATCTATAAAATAATTAAAATAGAGATAACAGTATTATATGGCTGTTATAAAGACTGGATATTATAATGGATATAAGGTTTTTAGTCCTAATTCATAGTTAGCAAGAGATCTCTTTTGGGAAACTGGAATTTAGGTTACAAACAAACCTAAGCTTTGATATAAAAAAATTTTAGCACTAAAACACTAAGGTGCTCAGGAACAAATACTTTAAATTTCAAAACTGTAAGTAAAAATATTTTTCCATTTTCTTGAAAAGAAAATTGTTCTCACTTATTAAGGAGCTAACTAATATTTTATTTGGTTTGTTTTAAGCAGTGATTTAAGCAGAGGATTGGTAAGTAAAACATATTACCACACTAATATTTTGAGATAACATTTTAAGATTCTTATAATTTCATTGTCAGATATTATATGAGCTGATTTTAATTTATGGTGACTATTCAGTACTAATATGATTTCAAATTGGCCATTTTAATATACACGATATCAAGAGCATCACAGATAAAACAGTAGTTCTTTCAAATACAAATAAACCAACACGTAATTATTTTGAAATGAACAATATTTTGAGATGGCATTGAAAGAACATGGGGTGCCTAATGAGGAAAATAATATATATCATCTGGTGACATGGAAATATAGTTCAGTTACACATGATAAATCATGCTTATTTCAGATTTGTCAAGCGTTATGAACTCATCTAAAAATGTTAAGTTCAATAAAATACGCAACACATAAATTGCTTTTAGATAATGCAAATATTAATTTTCTTATAAGTCTTTTCATTTGAATTTTTTTCAAGATGGCATTCAGTGTCGCCAAGATATTTTTAAAGAATCCATTACTAATTACCAGTGAAATTCTTTTAGTCAATTAAAATACACACACACACACACACACACACACACACACACACACACACACACAGAGCAACAGCAACAACAACAGCAATGAAAAAAAACAAACAAACAAAAAACCAAAACCTGAAAGCAATGCTTTGTTAATGACAATAATTTATTTGGAAATCCTGTAGTCATAATCCTGTAAGGACTCCAAGCTCCTAGATAAAGTTCTCTTACCACTAATTCTTGTACTTATTCCTGGTCCTCAGCTAATTCCAAATATTCTTGAACAAATATTATTGCTAAGGAGACAGGGAAACTATGGTATATACAGTGGTATTGGGTTGTATTTTTGCAACATCATGGATGAGATTTTGGCACATAATAATAAGAATGAACAAATGTTCTAGGGAATCCTAGTGGCATTAGAGTTAGGGATCAAATATTAAATATAAGAGGCAGGGAAGCCTGCGTATATTGTCATGACAGCTGAAACAAAGTAGATGTAACAGAAATAGTATCAATTGACAAGGAGTCGATGAGAGTTTTTCTGCTTCATCAATAGGCAAATGAATTGGACGGCAGCTTTAAACAGGTCATCTTTAATAACCATTAAGAAATCATAACATACAGGAGGGGGCAGTTTGCTCAGATTGTTCTGCTGGCCTAAGCTTTATCAGAGGACAATTCATTACTGCTTTGAAACCTATCACATGAAGGGATTAAGCAGACTTTAATCAATGTCTCCCACAACATGGAGTTCCTGTCCACCCAAATTTTGGCCCAAAATGCCATGCCAAACTCTTGCTCTCTATCCATTAGATAGATAGATAGATAGATAGATAGATAGATAGATAGATAGCTTAAGCATGCAAAAAGAGAAGAATGTAAAGAATCAAAATAATTTTAAAAGAGAATAGTATAAAGGATTTGCTCAGAAATTAGGTTGGGTGAGTATAAAAGAAAATTGTAAATTTGTCAGTAGTGTTGTCTACAGCGACTGAAAGAGGGAGTATTTGGCATTATATAATGTTTAATCTCACGGGCAGTAGCCTTGCACTTGATCTAATGATTTCCTCTCACTCATGTCTCATGAGAGAGAAAATAAAAAGATAAAAGGAGAAATTAAAGTGTATAATCCCCTCTACTCAATTAGGGCCTGTGATGTCACAACCTATGCATATATTCCAGAATGGCATATATTTTCAGGAATTTTATGATTATGAAATAGAGTATAATAGCGTCATCCCACTACAAGTCAGTCATATAATACTTCTGATTTGGTTTTGTTTAATCTCCTCCTCTATAAGAAGAAGCAATGAAAAAACAAACCTTAGATAGCTAATATTAAATGTGAACCTCACTACTGTAGAGTTTTTATTTAGTGTTTGTTCATTTATTCTTATTTTTTTCCTTGGGTGCTGGAAAGCAAATCTAAAAAGATAGTGATTACTTGTGCTGCCATGAAGTTACAGAAGTGTTAGAAACTGGAAATTCTTTAATATTGATTGGGTGCGGCAGTAAGTGTGTCTTTAAAGCCCTACCTACAGACACACACTCTGAAGTATATCCCTTAGTAGTGTTTCAGACAATATCTTTATTTGTTTTCAACCAGCTGCAGAAAGATCCAAGCTCTTGTGTCTATATTTTAGATTAAAAAGAAATAACATGTATTTAAAGAATGGCTTTTAGTTGAATTCTATTAAATCCAAGTTTGTGTTTTGTTTTTTTTCAATTTTAACACTTTTTGAATTGAAGCTAATTGAGTATTAGAGAATAAAATTATGTAGAAAGTTTTTGTATTCTACCTCCCATCACCCTTGATGTGAAACTAAGGTTTAAGAACACTTTCCCAGATAATTTCACTCCCCTGTATTGACTGCACATTTTAAGGAACAGACAATACTCAAGCTAATTTTAAGGCGTTTTCAGACTGATTAGAGAAAGGAGTTTAGAACAATGGGCGAAGTCTAGAATATTAAGATACATATGCATCAATGCTAGCGCATGCAGTACACACAAGGTGTAATAAAAATGATTTTTGTGGTCTGGAAAAGGTGAAATGTGAGCTCTATTTTGATGACATAGATAAAACATTTATTTAAGGATAGGACTTTACAGGCAGGGGAATGAAGATGAGCAAACAGGATTTAGGCTAAGGAGACCAGCCTAAATCAGAGAGACATCAGTACCTCTACTTAAAAGTTGAGAAAATGGAGGCATAGAGAATTTAAGAAATTTGCCCAAGATCACACATTTAATAAGTGGTACCAACTGAATTTCAAACACTGCTCTGCCAGTGAGGAGTCCAAGATTTGCCCTGGGGATCAGTGAAAAACATTAATATGGATAGGAGGTGTAGGGCCTCTTCTAAAAATCCATTCCTCCAACCCATTCCTATTTCTCAGCAGACTTTCATTCTGGTTTCCAATATTTCCATATTTCAATATTATTTCCTTTCCATTTTATTTTTCATTCTTGAATTTTCTCAAAATAAGATCCTCATCCTTTATTTGATTCAGAATTCTCTGGCCACTGCCAGACAAACACAAAACATACTTTTTCTCTAACTGTGCTTTTTGTGTCTGCATCATTTAGAGATGTTCTCTGAGAATTAAGGACAAAGACAAAGTGAAGAGCTGTGGACAAAGCTGGACTGGTTAATTACCATTTCAAAGGAATCTGATGGGAGGATTCACGGCTCCCCCCACATTCAGAACTCAGCTGTTTCACAGCCTGTAACCATAGTAGTTGACACATATTTTAGAATAACAAAAATTTTTCACTCTCTGTATCACCACTTTTCTCTCTCTGCCTCTTCCTTCTAAGCACCTCGACCTTACACGTTCTTAGTCTTTTAATTTTCTGTCTCAAACTCTCAATATGCTTCCCTTTCCTTCTTATATTTTATCTTATTCCTTTCCTTCTTCTTCAAAAATATGTTATATATATAACATATATATTCCTTCTTGCTCAAAAATATGTTATATATATTACATATTTTATATTATATATATACACACACATACATATACCATGTTTGCCCGAAAATAAGACCTAGCCGGACCATCAGCTCTAATGCATCTTTTGGAGCAACAATTAATATAAGACCCAGTATTTTATTACATTACATTATATTATAAGACCCGGTCTTATAGTAAAATTAGACCAGGTCTTACATTAATTTTTGCTTCATAAGACTCATTAGAGCTGATGGTCCGGCTAGGTCTTATTTTCGGGGAAACACTGTGTGTGTGTGTGTGTGTGTGTGTGTGTGCATGCATATATATGTGTACACACACACACACACACATATACTGGGGGTGCCAAAAAAATGCACACTTTGGACGCTTTGCTCAATGTTGCTCAAGCAGTAGTTCACCGTGATCAGAAGTCTCTGGATGCTGATGGTAACCATTTTGAACACCTCTTGTAATTGCAGAAGTCAAATGTGACTTGTATTCATCTTTTGTTATCAGTACATATTATTAAAATTTTAATACAGTTTCTCTTTCTTAAAATGTGTATACATTTTTTGGCACCCTCTGTGCATGCATGTGTGTAGATATACATATATATGTATATCTACACACATGTATATACATATATATGTGTATATATACACACATATATACACATATATATGTATATATGTATGATACTTTTTGCATTTATTTCAAAAAAGTTCTCTGTTTTAAAATTTTAAACATTTTTTAATCCTTTTACCTTCCAGAAATAATTTATTCACTTAGAACTCCATTTGTACATCCTGTTAAAAGATAAGCTGAGGCATATTAAACATTTTAAGAGTTTGAGCAAAAATTGATTCAAATTAGGTGGCATAAAATCTAGCAGGTAGCAAGAGGCTCTGAGAAGCTTTACAAAATGAATGATTTTTTTTTTTTTTTGTAGTGCATATTGTTGTTTTTTTTGTGTGTGACTCTTACAGGCCGAGGAGAGCAGAAACCACGAAGTTACACTAGGCAAAAAAGTGGGTTCGTTAATGCAACTGTACTCTCCTTTAGAGGAAGGGAGGGGTCTATCAGACAGATTACCTAACTAATCAGCATCAGGGGATTCCTGATTGACTGGTTTAAGACTCCATTTCTGAGAGAGCCAGAGTGTAATTAAGTCTCTGTTTGATGAGGCTTAACATAAATTACTCCATTTTCAGCCTGTTATCTTCATTTTAAAAATCCCCATACCCCCCTTTTTTCCAGTTGTTCAATTTCCTACAAAGAAAAAAAATCTTACTTTCCTCTCTCCCTTCTTTATGAGCTATATTTGGAAATTTTTTGGATGAAAAGTGGGTGTAAAAAAGCAGTATCCCTTTCCTCCACAAAAAAACAAAAACAAAAAACAAACAAAAAAACCCTTGAAAGATTATTCTTAAATCCTACTCCTATTTCAAAAGTTACAAAACACAATTTTATTGACATTTATTCTATCACCTAAATGTTTAGTTTTTTTTCCTAGCACCGTTCATTGATTTCATGTTACACTATACACATATTCTCCAAGCAATCATATAATTTGTAAATTGGTGAAGAGAGAGCAACAGCTTGATGTATTGCAAGACTTTTGAGGGACTTTAATATAGTAACGTACATTGTTAATTCTGTTTAATACTTTATTTTCTTTTTCTTACAGCATTTCATGATAGAACTACTGCTCTACAAACATACTGAGAAATATCACTGTATTTCCATATGTTTGTATATAGATCATGTATATAAACAAATTTCTCTATAAACTTATTTGTTTTATTTGACTGCCTAATAAAGACAAAAGTTTCTGTCAGGAAAAAAAAAATTAATCTAAACCAAGAAGTACAGTATTGATATTCTAGTGTGACCTAAAAGTACTTTAGACAATCTATTCTAAGATTTATGCTCCCATGGTTCTTATGTTAAGAGTTAAAATATAGATTTGGGTTATAAACAGAGCTGACACACTAACAAAAATAGAACTTAAAATGGTCCATACCTATTGTTTCAAGACACCTTGAAGGGAAATTTTATTTGGTAAAATTTTGAGATTTCACATAAGGATTAAAAACAGTAACGTTGATTTATTAGTGATTGGTACATTTGACTCAAAATTTGGTAGTGTTCTTTATGTTACCTGATGTCTTTTTCCCAAAATGGAATTACAATCTGATGACTATGTGTTCTTAGTATAAACACAGATATACACAGACGTACACAAGTATTATAAAATATTGCTTTACTGCCTTCTGCTATGTCTGCATCAAATAGAAGTAAATGTTGTTTAAATTGGTAAGGTTAATCGAAAAGGCAGAAAAATTATGCTGAAAATAATATTTTTCTAATTCATAAGTTACTAATGAAGAAATAATATTTATTTTAGGTACTCGGATATGAATAGATATTTCCTCATCCTTAAAATGAAATTATGTTTTCCAGTTGTAAACTTGGGTTGTGTGCTTGCTGAGTTAAACAGATTATTAATAAATGTACCATACTCAAAATTTGCCATCTTTCAAATCAAGTTGAGCTTCCCCTTGAAAGCGTGGAGTCTTCTCATAGCTTTGGCTGGTCAATCTACATTAAAACTGACCCTTGCCAAAACTGACGAAGGCATTTTAACCTTAAAAAAAAAAAAAAAAAAAAAGAAGAAAAAACATTAAGCATGTTGGGATGCTGACCTGATTTTTGAAACTTCAATGACCCCAGTAACATCTTTACAATTAATACAGCATCAAGCTTCCTTCCAAGGGCTTCAAAGGGGCATGATGCTAAAATCTGCAAAAGCCTTCCAATGTGGAAATTAGAAAATTAATAGAGGTGACCATGGGTTTAAGAGATGATATTTATGTTTTATTTATTTGTTCCTCTTCTAGCTCCTATTGGGAAATCCCGCAAAGAGATATTAATAAAAAATTGCACTGGAACTTGGCTCAATCTTTTCATGGTGACTCATCAATGAAAAATCGAGTTGTGGTATACAGTTTGAAAACTGAGTCAGAGTTACAATGGCTATGTTAGAGCTGGACATAGGGTAGAAAATATCCTTAACATAATTCTATCATTTGATATTAATACTTTCGATTTACATCATAGTTTTACATCTGTGGAACTGAATATGTTTGAAATGCTTTATCTCATTTTCTCCTTCTTCACAGAATGATTTCAACAGGGGCATGGAATATTCTATTGTAAGTGAGGTCACATTGCACCAGGGAGTTTATAGAGAAGCTGGTCCTGTGCCATTCTAAATTTAGCAAGACGATCCCACTGTGCACATTTTGGTCTACATAATTGCCAGAGAGTCTCAGGCTTTGTTACAGAAGCTTCTGAAAACAAATGTAACTAACCTTCTACCACACTAATGACCAAGTACACTTGAGCATCTTTAGACCCTGTGCTTTATTAAAGCTTTTCCCAGGAAAACATCTGCTCCTTAAATATGCAAAATTCCAGTCATCTCTACAAACAATAATCAGGCTGCAGAGGGAGGCAAGAGTGGACAGAATCCCTAAGGCGATATGAGTTCTGTATAGAAACTAAAAGCTAGTACTTCCCACGAACCAGAAATAAAAGATGCCTTTGAAAATAATAACTGGGAATAGCTGCTGAACTGTGCTCTCTTGAGAATGTGATTCAAGGTTGTCTTCAGTGGGAAGAAATTCATGATATTAATAAGTATCAATGATAATGAGACAGTATTTTGTAGAGAATAATATAAGGATTGTACCATAAAAGACTGATATAGAGATTATGAATCAGAAGACTGAAAAATGAATTCCACAATTATTTTGTCCTTCCTGCTTGCCTTGTTTTAGTTTGAGTTAGTTTCTAACATTTAAAAATTAGGAGGGTTTCAATCAAAGATGCAATTTCTGCCATCTCTTAAAAATTGGAAGATCTGAACAACCTATGTGTCAATAGATGGATGATGTGTGCCTAAAGAAAATGTGATATCTGTATATAATGAGCCCAGAAATAGATACTGTATAACAAATAATCTAATGTGAGTATATAAGTATTATAAAGCCCGCACTCACAGATGTCTGAGGCCCTGTAAATTTGGACTCCTCACAATGAATACTTAAGATTGCAACATACATTTATTTGATCTGATTTTTCTAAAATGTCCCAGGATTTCAAAAAAAACTCCTGGGTTTATTGTACAGTATAATGATCTGTCTGTATTGTACGCTGTCTCCCGAACCAGGCAGAAATTTCTCTTCACTAAGATATCAAGTCATAAAGAATTGAAACCCATAACTACTTTCAATATCACAGAAGCACTTAATAGTTGACAATTACATACAATAAATTTTCATAACACTTTACAACATTTAACATGCTCTCACATGCATTAAGTCCTTCATTTCTTAGAACAACTCTGAAAAGTAGGAAGAGCAGATATTCTTACTCCTTTTAATAGTCCCCAACAGTAAAAATGACTTTGTCCAAGAATAAAACAATAATATGAAAAGACATGAGCAGATCTCTGGTCTATTTTCCACCAATAATAACACTTTGGAATGTGTTCTTTAAATACCGCAATTATTGACAATTGAATAAGTGTTAGAGAGGTACAATTGTTAAGAATGCAAGTTCTGAAATTAACAGATCTGGGTTAATTTAACAATTTTTTTTCTTATACATAAAATGTACAAAATTGAAGTTAACTTACAGAATTATTATGGAACTAAATGAGATCATACCTGTTAAGTACTTGTAACAGTGGCTGGCATATAATATGAATTCAATCAATAATACTTAAAAGAATTATATTAAGATTCATAGGAAAATTGAGAATTTAAATTTACCTGCAGGGCTGAAAAAGTGATTAAGGTTATTTTAATGTAATTTTCCCTTTATGAATTGAATAGCATGTACGAGGAAAAAAATGGTCAATATGGAATTTAACTTAGATAATTTAATATATATGTGCAAAGACTCCTATAAAGATTCCAGTGTGGTACTTGGGGGAAAAAAAATTCTGTTGAACTCTTTTATTCTTTTTGTGTTGCAAAAGTTTTAAAAATCATTTTATGTTTATTTATTGACAGGATATTTGTAACATTTGAA
Source organism: Rhinolophus sinicus (assembly GCF_057876585.1). Classification (NCBI taxonomy): domain Eukaryota; kingdom Metazoa; phylum Chordata; class Mammalia; order Chiroptera; family Rhinolophidae; genus Rhinolophus; species Rhinolophus sinicus. Next base: position 153,678,662 of record NC_142517.1, on the reverse strand, counting down.
ATGCACTGAAGTACAATGCCTTTAACAGTTGTTTTCACATTTGCATTGACAAATGAAAACATCCAAAGCTGATACTTTCTCCATTACAACCGTGAGATATTTTGTAAAACTCTTAGAGTTCCAACCTTCCTTGTAGTTTGTGGCAAAGCTGACTGCTGTTTTGTTTTTGTTTTTGTTTCTGTCCTTCAGAGTTGCTATAATTCTCTTACTAAGTAATGAAAAACAGGTGTACATGAGTCAAACTCATTAAGATAAAAACAAACCAAGGCTCATATTTCTCTGTGTACCATGTAACAGATATAGGGTTCTCATATTCAAATAAGTATCAATGCTTAATTTGTTGTTAATTAGAAATGGATCTCGATAACATATTGCAACTTTTAATATTTTAGTATTTTCTAGTTTTAATCTGTGAACTACACCCTGACAAAACACTACACTGCATATTCTATACTGCATTGCTCACACACTCCTCAAGTTACAACAGAAACAATGCAGACACTCTAAATCACTTTCACAGTACTCTAAATATCATGTCTTGCTTACCATCTTTAATATTCTAGGACTTCATGCAAAATTCCACTATGTTCAATTATTAAAAACATTATATTCAAATTAATTGATAATGACTTTGGGTCTTGGTTTAATTAAAGCATTGAAGGTTTAGGTAAACTCATCTGCTTTGCAAGGTTTTTATTTGTTGGTTTGCTTACAGTTTATTTGTGTGCATTTTTTCCAAAAAAAAAAAATTAATTCCTCTCACAACTTGGTATTTAAGAATTGTAAATTCTTGGTAAAAAAGATTTATAAAGATGAAATCAATATGTCCTTTTCTTTTAAAAATAGTCATTTTAGGAGAGAAATGGATTTTTATTTGAAAAATAAAATCAAGGTTTTCAAATTCAGAGATTATAATAACACAGCAAAAGGAACAGGAAAACTCTAATGTCCTCTTTTAATGACAGTGCTAATATTTTTTAATTGCTTTTTAGAGTAATAATTTATACTTCATTGCCTCTCTCTTCATATGGCAGATTTTATATAAATTCCAAATTGCTAATTTTATAAATTTTATTGATTATCTAATTGTTTATCAGTTACTAAATGAAAATGAAGTTGTGTAATTTTATGTATTTTGCATAAATACATACTTTGGTTTTCATGGATGTATGCATATTTTGTGATCCTACCAATAGTATATATTAAATCTATGCCCATAATTAACATATTTTCTACAAAAAGAATATCAAATAAATAAATTCATAAAATCTTTAATATTGCTCAAGCAATTTAATGAAATTTTTATAAGCTACAGGAATTTATACATATTACACAAGCAAAAAGCATTGTTCTATAGAAGATTTACCCAATGAAACACCATTATATTATTATTTATTCTGATGTATACATCATGTCAGGGTTTGTTTATAAATATTTTTTTCACTGCATGACTGGCATAATGGGGACTAGAAAAACTAAAACTTCTATAGACTAAAACTTGTAGCCAGCAATAAAAATTAGCCAAAATCAAAGAGATAAGCAAAGGATCCTTATTATTGAATTCTCATATGAATAAGGTTTAGGGAGGAAAACAGAAGCTTTATAAATCTTAGGTTTGCACATAATACATTATAGAAATGTTTCATTGACTATATTTCAGTTAATACCTCACTATTTGTGACAGAAAGTACAAATGAAAAACAACTGAAATGCAGATAACTGAAATATAATCTGGCATTACTGGCTATTCTTATACACTGGTGATTTGTTTTTTGGGAATTATTATATACAACTAAAGTTTCTAATATTCATTTGAAACCTATTTATAAATGAAAAAGTGCCTAGTTCTTCACTCAAACGCTAAGAAATTTGCCTATGCCTACAATTGACAAAGAACCCATGAAGTGTCAGCATCCTCTCTTCAAAGGGTCTTTAGAGTAGTATAAACTATTTATTTATTTCTCTTAAAAATGCATTTTTTCCCAGTCCCAAAGTTTAAATCGAGAATTTTTTATATATAGATTCTAAGAATAAAGAGTAGCAATATATTTGGATCTCCATCTTATCTCAAACATTTAGACTTTAGCGACACCGATATTCTCTCTGATAATTCTCCATTGTCTATTATGCCCTTGAACGATTTATGTTCTAAAGAAGAGCCTGCATTTTATTGAATAAGGCAGATAGTCCTATATCTTCTTTGAATTTTATGAAATAATTTTGATCACAGAATTCCACTACTGTGATGTTTTAAATTATACCAGTAAGATTTTCCTAATTATTTGCATTTCTTGTCTGGAACAAGATAACTACTTCAGGCAAATGTATGATTATTACTAACACTATTATTATGATAGCTAACATTTATAAAGGATTTTCTATATGTCAGTCTTGAACTTTACATATATAATCTCATTCAATCCTCGCAATATCACCACTATATTTCATCAAATAGAAGATGGTATCAATTATAAGAAGCATCATCACTTTTTGTGTTACTAAAAGAAATAATGCTTCCAATTGAACTATATTCCAGTGCTAAAATGCCATAGCCTGTAACATACATCTTTTTAAAAAGATTTTTATCAAAAATGTAGCAAACCCACAATATTAGTTTCAGGAGTACACCATAATTATTCAACATTTATATACATAAAGAAGTGATCATCATGATAAGTCCAGCAACCATCTGACACTATGCCATCACAATACTGTTGACTATATTCCACACTCTGTATACCACACCTGTATACTACATTCCCATGACTTATTTGTTTTATACCTGGAAATTAGATACATCTTGATTTTAGAGATGTTGAAATGTGGAGAAAAAATGTGCATTTAAAAATGTATTCAATACAACTGCTCTAAAGAAACAAGGATACTTCCATAATTATTTCAGAAAACACACACACATACATATTTGAGGATATATCTCTTAGCCTTTATGAAATGAATTGCAGTACTTTGATCTAGTTACCTTTTTAGCTACCAGGCAAATTAATAAATCTCTATATTATGACACCATAGGCATCTATGTTGTTTTGCCACCTATTTTCTATTCCTTTTGCTTCTGTTTGCAGCACCCTAACTTTTATTTGGGAAATACAAGTGTGGGTGACTAGATGCAATCTCCTTGGAATTGGAAGTACGAATCATGTCAAAAACACTGAGCATTATAGCACCCTGAAGTTACCGTCATTTGTTTGCCCCCAGAGCCTGAGAGTTGCCTTGGACCTGGTAAATCCAACCCCAATGATTCAATTAATTTGTATTTTCCTTAAATTCTGTGAGCTACCTCACTCCTTTCCATACAATTCCTCTTCTGCTTCACTTACTTGCAGTTAACAGACCCTGAATGAAACCTACAATGACAGCCAAATGATCTTCCATACAACATGATTCCATGGTCATTTAGACATTATAACAGTAGTGCAAACATTCCCATGAAAATAGCAAATTTAATGTACTTGGATACTTGTACACATATGTCTATCAGTTTGTTTTAATATTAATTAATTTGCTAATTAAAAATTTCATTTTTACATTTAGAATATTTTGTTGTTTTTAGGAGTCCTTAACAGCAAAGTCTTCATTGGAAACCTGTCAGAAATGCAGATTCTCAACTTCATTCCAGATCCATTGAGTCAGAATCTGCAATTTTTTAATGGTCACCATTCTCAAACATTAAAGTTTGAGAAACATTTCTTTGAGTATTATTCTGAATCATACATACAACAGAACTTTGTTAACACAAATAGAGGTCGTTTTCAAAGTTATCATATCCATTACAGTGAGAGGCATCCATGAGTATTGTAAAGTACATTTGGAAAACCTACAATTTTTGAAAGTGGCTAATATTCAATTTAAAACGACTAATCACTATCTTTTAATCATAAAGTTTACCTACTCATAAACTCAGAGAACAATGTATTGTATAATTATAAATTTGAGATAGTGTCTATATTGATTTCTTTTTAAACAAGTCAAACATGAATATTCATTCTCATAAAATATCCCAATGATAAAATATAAATATAGGAAAAAGCTGTATGTCCTTTGCACACTGCCTACCTCAATAATTCCTTCTCTCTCCTTAGAGTTAAACATTAGTAATATGCCTGTTCAGATATTTTTCTATTCATATATTTATATATGGTTTTGCATGTAGTTATAGATAGATGAATGTTCTATATAAAAAATTGATATATAGAAAGAGGAACTAACATAGGTAATATGTCTAAATCTATAAAATGTGTCATAAACTTTGTTGTTGAGAAAAAAAAAAATGTTGTCTTTACTTTTTTACACCTTAACTCCATACATATCCCCATTTTTCCCAGTAGTGGAAAATAAACAAGTTTATTTTTTTAAAAAAATTCATGGCATACTCAGTAATTTCAGACATCCCTCAATTGATTCAGAGATATCTTATAATCCAAGGGCTTACATAACGTCGTGACATCAGTAGGAGGACTCTGGTTCTTGGTCCTTATCTCTCCACATAATACCTGCTGAGACAATCATGCTCCCATAGGTATCAGGTCATACTCAGTACTGACAGCTTTCATTGCTACTTGCAGTCAGTTTACTCTCAGCCACAAAGTACCACGCTTGTTCGTTCATGCTTCTCCACTGGGGCCCATGGGGACTGTGAGATTGGAATAGGTCCATTTGACTAGGCAGTGCCAGGTGGCATCTACTCTACTCTCCTGTGCCATGGTACATGGAGAACTTTGAGGGCATTCGCCTCCCCTCAGGTCTCTAGGCAGGTGACACATATGTCTTTCCTACTATCAGGTCTCTAAACTTATCTAGGAGGTCTGTTGTTAAGTCAGTGCAAGGGGCAAGCATAGGGTCCTTTCTCAGCAGATCTGGCGACTGTCTAACATTCTTGCCGCTTTCCCTATTGCAGTAAATTTTATCATTGTGGGGATGAAAAAAATCTAACTATAGTTGTCTCTCCTCAGTTCCAATAATTAATAATTAGAACTGGAAAAAATAATTATTTTCTTATAAAATTAGCTAGGAACACTCATATATTGAATATAATGTGATAGTATGCAATTTTGTTTTTACTATTATGCACATGGGCCCCTCTGTCTTTTGATAAGTAGGCATTTTATAAAGTTAAGATAGTTTCCTTCTATTGCTGACTTATTTTTAAAAATCTGTCAAATTGTATATGCTACTTTTCTCCTTGAAATATTAACTACTGGTGGGTATCCTAATCACTGATAGATACTCTAATGTTGAGTCATTTTTGAATTCTTAGGATAATCCTACTGGGTTACAATACCAAGTCTGTTAGTACACTGTTGGACTCAATTTATGATATTTTCTCTAGGAACTTTACATCTATGTTCATAAATAAGATGCATACACTTTTCTATCTATTTTATTAATTTTATATTTTTATTTTAGTGTTTTACAGTATTGTTATACTATCCTTTGTATAAAAAACATGGGTCACTATTAAAGAACTAACAAACAGTTGTCTTATGGGTTATTTTAATTAACCAAACAACTTGTTTTTATATATATATATATATATATATATATATATACACATATATATGTGTATATATATATATACATACATATATATGTATAGATATAGATATTTTATATATATATATATATATATATATATATATATATACACACATATATGCACATTTGAAGGGCATTAAAAAGATATCCATCCACCAAATGCCCATACTTCTCCTTTGCTTTGCATTCTGTTACAATTAACTAAGCCTAATATATTGTCACGTTAATCAGGTAGAGAGGATGGATAAATTCAGTTTTGGACGTTGATGATTACAATAAAACATGGTAAAAAAAAAGCATATATTAAATAAATAGTACAAATAAATAAAGTATTAATAATATAATACTTTAATTGTGAATATACTTTAAAATCTCTTAGAACAATATAAGAATCATTAAATAGTTTATAATTGATGATGCTCTAAAATGAGAGAAGGAATCTCATAGTTTGGAATCCTAGAAAAATAAAGTTTTTTTCAGAGTTCAAGGAAAAAATGACAAATATGTATAAAGCAGAAATAATATATCTTTTACTCTGTGTGAACATATGCATTATTTGCATTAAGAGTCTAAATAAGTAAATATTGTCAGTTGTAGTTTAAAAAAGAATATGTGTATATTTGTCATTCATCAAAAATTTGGAGTGTTTTACTTTATGTGTCATCTTGAGATAATTAAATGAATTTTGGCTAAATATAAAGCTTAAGTTTCTTTGATTCTACTGAGTATCATCTGTCTTTGCAGAATGTACAGCTTCGATTCATCTTGGGAAAATATGCCTGCTGAGGGGGATATATATATATATATTTCTATCATTACATGTATATATGATCATACAAATTAATATACACATAAATTAATACAAATATACAAATTAACTAGCGTGACAAACAAATGAATGTATTTAGCTAAATTGAGAGACTAGAACTCACAAAAATGCGGAGTAGTGGAAACACAGGGCAACTCAAATTTCAGAAACATGCATTGAACAACGTAACTTGATGTATAAAACAGCACTTATTTCCAGCATCAGAAAAAATATACACAAAGCTCCCTGGTTGGATCTATTTTGGTCCAGAGACTGCATTTTTATTTATATGCCAGTGTAGCTAAGTTTAGTAATTCTCTCTTCTCTGTTACCAGTACTATTTAAAAACTCTTGAAATAAAAATGTTTTCACTTTAACCTGTTTAATATTCATTTTTAAATTTAAATTTATCATGATTCAGATGTAAGTTGATTTTTTGAGCCAATAACTAGATTCCCCACCCCATGTCCTCCTTATGCCTTTGCACAGCATATTAACTCTAAGAATAGACACACAATCCCAGGGTATGGGGATAGAACCCAAAAGAACTATTCCATACAGTTTGTTGGAATAAAGGCTTGAAATAAAATGAAGTACAATTGTGGAAATAAAACATAGTTCTTACAGACATAAACTTGTAGACTGAAATCCATACCCTATATGATCATATAATTTGTTGTTTTAAAAAGGGGAGTGCAAAAGTAAGAGCATTCCAGACAAGAAGAACAGCCTACAGAAAGGTAAAAAATAAAACTGTGTATTTTATATGTCCAGATATTACATAACTGCTGATACTAAGTAGCTGCAAAATAATATGTATTAAACGTAACAAATTAAGAGCTAACATTAACAGCTGATGAAACCTTTTGCTTTTCTTTATAAAGTGTCCAAAAGTATGACTAAGTCCAGAGTAAAAAACACTTAAGAACTCTACCTGTTGAATTTCCAAATGTTTTTCATAATTCTTACTGTGCTCCTAGCTTAAAAAATCTAAAATTCCCAAATGAAATTGTTTTTATTTCACCTGATCCAAATTGATTGTAATTCCTCACTCCCTCTGCATCCCTTCAGTTATATAGGATACCATACATCTAATACCAGGTTGAGATATATCTACAACCTCTTGAGTCTCTTAATCCATAACTATCCACCAAGGACAGACCCCTCATTACCTGATAGTCAGATATGTCTGAATCCACTCAGCTGGTTTTCAGGTTCTTGGGCTCCTTCCCATCATGAGCTTCACTGACCTTTTTGAGAATTATTTTTCTGTGTTAGTGACTCAGACCTAGTTAGCTCTATGACTTCATAACACTCCTCATAAAAAGCACATGGCTTTTCTCAACACGTGATTATGTGTCTTAATTAATTAACTAAGTAGTTATTTTTATGGTAGTTGGGATAACTTTGACCTTTACATTTCTGTTTGTATTACTAGAACTTTAAACAAAATTTTCCAATGAATGTTCAAATGTATAGTAGACAGATTTTGAGTTCTTATTACAATATAAGGCAAGAATTATCTCCATCTAAAATGAAGGAAAATGAGGTTTAGCAAAGTTGGGCAATTTATCAAAAGCCATTTAACTAATGGAACATTCAAAAAGAATATATAGTTTACCCTGAACATTTGTTGGCCAAATTCTGTTTCTCAATTACAACATCACACCACATAAATAGAAAATTAATCATAAATTCAGATTGAAGAGGATTTGCATCTTAAAATAACCAAGTGGAATTCTACTTAAGTAGCATCTGTTCCCACCCACCACTCTTCTGATTTTCCTTCCCGAAAGTGCAAGGAAGTGGTGAATGAGGACAATCAGCAATGTTCTTATGTGTTTTACCTCCAAACTCAAGGTTTAAGTTGAATTTGCGGTGCGAGCCACATTGTACTATAAAAAAACAAACTACATCTTCTACAGTGAAACATTCTTTAAATCTAAGTAGATCTCATGCTAATTTTTAAAAATGGAATTTGAAATTCAGCTAATAATTTTTTATAACATTATAACAAGGTTTTACTGAACATACGCTGTATATTTTTTACTTTTATTTTAGTCATAAATATGATTTGTTTGCCAAATATATGATATGCTCATTTTTGTTTTCCATTACCGGGTTTTCTTTTACTTGCATTTTACACAGCATGGTAATATGAACTCATCCATATTACGCACCCCACATCCACAAAACAGTGACTACTGAAGCCTTTATCTTATAACATCACACACAATTTCCAACTTTTAAAAAATATTTATTATCATTTATCGTGAGGAAGCATCGAGAAATGTGCAAATCACTTCCAGTACTGCAACTAATAAAAATGGGCCTCCACGTTCATTCTGCTGCTCTCATTTCTCCCCAATACAGCACCCACTTTCTCCTGCAAGAGGAATAGGTTTGGATATTCATGGAAGAGTTTCTTGGGGTTACTTGTAGGTAGAATGTAGAAAATGGTGCTTTTTTTACATTTTTTATTTTATTTCTCCATTACTGCTGTGTACAAGCTTACCCAAGACTACCAGGTCTATGCTTCTGTACCAAAGATAACATTCCTAGTACTTGTTGATCCCTCAAGGGTTTACAAACACACTTTTATAAACTAAAGAGTAGTATATTTCTTCCCATCGGCCAGCATCTTTTTCTCCTAAAGAGAAATATAGATTATCCCAACCCAGACTGTGGCCCATGGAATCATCATCCTTATTTATCTTTGTCCTACTTATTTCTTGCTTCTATTTCCATTATCTTCTCCAAAAACTTCTAAAAGGTTGAACAGATCTTTTCAAATAGGAGTTGATATGATGGTATTTTTCTAATTTTTGCATATTGAAGTTAAACTAGGCGAAAAGTGTTTTTATGTGGGACATAGCTTCTGGGGTCTCCCAGAAATCAAAGTTTACAATTTGTCCACTGATTTTCATATCTTGATGGTGTCAGCTTCTATTCTATTCAACAACTTTTAATAGGTGCTTAAGCTCATTTATTCCTTTTGGCTTACTAGGCAGATAGTGAGAGGGAGAAGAGAATCTACCACTGACATCTGAGCTTCTGTCCTACTTTTTTGACATCTCTGCTGATGATATCAGACTCACTAAGTCAGTTTTATTAAACATATTATAGCCTAAGATTCATATTATTTATTGCACTAGGCCCCCTCAAAGAGTATAAGTGTGTGTGTGTGCTCGCGTGCACGCACGTGTGTGTGCGTGTGCGTGTGTGTGTGTGTGTGTGTGTGTTTGCACCTTTCTCTGTGTGGTACAGAACATTCTAACAAAGCACTAAAACCTGGCTGGGTATCATTGCAAAGGTCCAAGAAAGAACGATTTAAATAACCATGAAAACGTAACTATTAATTCCAATATCCACCTGAGAAAGATATTTTTTCTTCATGGTTATATTATAGTAGAACAAAGAAGTTATCAATTAATTCAGTGGGCTAAGAAACATACATTTGAGTAAATAATTATTATGAAATAACATAAAATTTAGAAACATTTTCATGTTCATCTTTGGTACTAAACACTCATATTCTTCCTTTTCCATAATCCATGTTCATAAAAGTCCCCCTGTTTATATAGACATATGAAAAAAAAAGCATGAAAACTTCAGGAAACTTCTCAGTCTTAGATGTTAGCTTCTAAAAATGGAGAATTTTGGAAGCTATTTTTGGCGTTATTGACCACAGCCAGATGGAGATGACTTACCATATATGTGTGTGTGTGTGTGTGTGTGTGTGTGTGTGTGTGTGTGTGTGTGTATGTGTGTGTGTGTGTGTGTCATTAGCTATATCCACAAGAAGAACTGTGTCAACAAAATCAATATTAGCACAGCTAATGTCCTAACAATAATTAATATTTACTAAGGACTTATAAGGTGCCAGATTCTATTTCAAGCATTTTATGCTTATTAATTTTGTAATCCTCACAACTATAGTAGCTTATTTTAATTACCCAAATGATTCATATTGGTGACAGTTTATATTACTTACTGTTCAATCCAAATCACCTTACTTTTTCAGTAGCAAAATTCCATTATGCCTTATGTTTTTAAATGCTACACTAATTAAATAAAAACAAAATTAGAACAATTAACTGAATTAAACCAAATTATTTGAATCTAAGAACAAACAAACAAACAAAATATATGTTAAAAATGAGAAAATCAAGTGAAAATTTAGCATAATGGATCAGTAGATGGTGATATTATGGTATTACAATCATTTTCATAAGTGTTTCCTTTAGAATTTCCCTGAAAGTCAGAGACTAATGGAATTTTTATTGCACATGGGTAGGAGACTTTCTTAATCCATGAACTGATTTTGTTACTGATGAATAGAAAATTTTGTTTATACACAATTTATTTAAGAAATTGGCATATAATGCTTATTGTTTTAAGTGCAATTTGAATCCATCCTCACTTTAAGTTGTGTTGCCACTTTTTTAGTGTGAGTCATTCATCAACCAGAAAAATTACTGCTGCATCCCTAATCCAGTTCTTTCAAACCTGCAGTATTACCTCCACTCAGTTTCTACAAATGCCATTTTTCTTGCTTAGAATCTTCCCTGAAAAAGTGTCCAGGTATAGAGGATAATGGTGACCATCTGAATCTGTATCTCTTCATATAGCCTTCTCAAAACCCACGAGACCAACATGATAAATTAAAGAATAGAAAAACAAAGAACACTAATAAAATTACTGTTGGCCATGCTTTAGACATTACCAGGGGACAGAGAATACCATGATCTTTTAATTACTTGTAAGTAGAGAAATGACAAAACAAATTTCAACAAGCTCTCATGGCTGGTGAAAGTCTATAGGTATGAAGATTGAGGGGAGGAGAACTTAAGAGAGTCTGTGAAAACTAAAAGTAGAACAGAAGACGTAGGTAAAAGATTAAATTACTTCCAGAAAGAGAAATTACAATAGTAAGTACCAAAATATTAAACACCAGTCAAAGAATTGGTAGCTCCTAGTATTCGCTACAAGAATTGGTTTTGAAAGTCATCAGAACGGGAGGTATTAGCCTTTGGGAAGCATTATTTCTGGGAAGAGAATCTGATAAATGGAGAAGAGGTGGCAGTGAAAAGAGAGAACGAAGAAAGAGGAAGAATTAAAAGTTAGGGAACAAAAGAAACAAGTGTATACAAAAATCAAACATGACATATCACCCGTCCTCACTTCCTGCCACCATCCCTACCATCACAAACATCATCAATTTTTTTGTTAATGCATTTTATCATATTGTGGAAGACAGCTCTATTGCGCCAGGAAAATTATCAACAAAAGGCTAAGGATTTAAAAAATAAAGTCAACCTAATTCAACATCAAGTACTGCAAAAACTGAACAGCAAATTCAAATTAAAATATTTTCTGTGATAGATATTCTTTCCAAAAATCAATAAGGAAGCAGAACACTAATGAACATCCTAATTGAATTAAGTAGTCTTAAGCAAGCATTCAGTTATAATTTTAAAAGTGCATTGAATCAGAAATTTTAAAAACTACTGATGAAAAAAAGGCAAAACACAGGAAAAATTCAATAAAAGTCAATCAAACTCATAAAAACAAACAAACAAACAAACAAAACAAAGCCTACCAGGAAATGAAGAAGAAAATAGGTGCCCAAGGGAGTATATATTGGAATAAAAATAGGGGACTTTAAGGAAAGGTAGGCATCAACAAAGAGTACATTTGAGATTTTAAGAAAAGAGTAAAGGAGACCGCACCCCACACAACTTGGAGGCCCACCCAAGTCACTTCTAGTAGCTTTCCATACAAATGGCCTATCTTAGTCATGCTGTGGACTTTCTTAAAATCTCTCAAAGGTTCACAAACCCTGAATAAGCAGCATCTGGTCTTGACATGCCCCAAACCTCTTGCTAAGCAGCCCCCAGCCTGGCATTAGTGGCAGTAGGCCTCAAACGCAGTTTAGCTTTTCTCAAGCACCTGGAAGCCCAGCAAAAGTGCCATCTTCAGATCACTTTGTAGTTCATACCAAATGGTCCCAGGCAGGCACAGGCAGTAGCTGATGATGGCCTGCAACAGAGCCACTTCCAAGAGGTCCCAGAACCAACATACCCAGTGACTGGTTTCAGACCATGATAGAGAACCACCTGTCCACCTCCAAAACAACACACTCCAAGGGCAAACTTGGCAGTCACCAGAGCCCTGCTAAAGCAAATCCTGTTCTATAGGGTCAGCCGCTGCTCAGCAGCTCCTCCACTGTAGTAACTGGCCAGTCCTCACAACTAATCAGACTGAATGAGGGTCAATCCCTCCCACTGACATTCAAATAGTAACCAAGGCTCAACTACAACAGAAGGACACACACAATGCAAACAAGGGACACACATACAATACCTGGCTCAGGTGACCAGGGAGACTGCACCACTGAACCTCACAGAACACCTACTACATAAGGCCATTCTACCTAGATTGGGAGAATTAGCAGCTCTACCGAATATTTAGAAACAAGCACAGGGAAACAGCTAAAATAAGGTGACAAAGAAACATATCCTGAGTGAAAGAACGGACCAAAGCTCCTGGGGGGAAAAAAAAAACTTAACAAAATGGAGACAAGAAATTTACCAGAAGTTCAAAATACTAGTTATAAGGATGTTCAATAATCTTATTGGGAACTTCAATGAAGAGATAGGAAACATACAAAAAAAAGTCAATCAGATATTAAAACTGCAATAAATAAAAAATGAAGATTATATTAGAAGGGAATCAACAGTAGATTAGATGAAGCAGAGGCTCAAATCAGTGATTTGGAAGATAAGGTAGCAGAAAACACCCAATCAGAAGAGAAAAAAAAAAAAAAAAAGAATCCCCCCAAAATGAGGATGGTTTAAGTGGCCTGTGGGACAACATCAAGCATACCAACATTTCCATCATAGTGGTACCAGAAGGAGAAGAGAGAAAGCAAGGAATTGAAAACCTATTTGAAGAAATAATTACAGAAAACTCTCCTAACCTGGTGAAGAAAATAGACAAAGAAACCCAGGAAGTGCAGAGAGTCCCAAACAAGATGAACCCAAAGAGGCCCACACTACGACACATCATAACTGAAATGCTAAAAGTTAAAGACAAAGAGAGAACCTTAAAAGCAGCAAGAGAAAAGCTATTAGACTTCTACAAGGAACCTTTCATAAGACTGTCAGCTGATTTCTCAACAGAAACTTTGCAGGCCAGAAGGGACTGACACAAAATACTCAATGTGATGAAAAGCAAAGACCTACAACCAAGATTGTTCTACCCAGCAAAGCTATCTTTTAGAATCAAAGGACCAATAAAGAGCTTCCCAGACAAGAAGAACCTAAAGTTCATCACCACCAAACCAGTATTACAAGAACTATTAGAGGGACTTCTTTAAGACAAAAATATATGTATATGAATACTAAATGGCAATAACTACATAGCTACCAACAGTTACTTTAAATCTAAAAAGATTAAATGCTATAATCAAAAGAAATAGGATGGCTGAATGGATAAGAAAACAGGACCTTTATGTATGCTGCCTACAAGAGACGCATTTCAGATCTAAAGACACATGCACAGTAAAAGTAAAGGGAAGGAAAAAGACATTTCATGAAAATGGAAATGAAACAGAAAAAAAACAAAAAACAGGATAGCAATACTTATACCAGTCAAAACAGACTTTAAAACAAAGGCTATAACAAGATACAAAGAAGGACCCAGTAATCCCACTTCCTTGTATTTATCCAAAGAATTCCAAAATACTATTTCAAAGGGACATATGCATCCATATGTTCACTGCAGCATTATTTACAATTGCCAAGATATGGAGGCAACCTGGGTGTCCATCAACGGATGAATGGATAAAAAAGAGGTGGTATGTGTATACACACACACACACACACACACACACATACACACAATGGAATATTACTCAGCCATAAAAAGAGTGAAATCTTGCCATCTGCAACAACATGGATAGACTTAGAGGGTATTATGCTGAATGTAGTAAGTCAGACAAAGAAACACAAATGCCATATGATTTCACTTCTATGTGGAATCTAAAGAACAAGATAAATGAATAAACAAAACAGAAACAAACTCATAGATACTGAGAACATTTTGATAGTGGCCAGATGGGAAGGGGGCTGGAGGGATGGTTTAAAAGTTGAAGGGATTAAGAAGTACAAATTGGTAGTTACAAAAAAGTCATGGGGATGTAAAGTGTAGTATAAGGACTACAGTCAATAATATTGTAATAACTGTGTATGGTGTCAGATGGGTACTAGTTTTATTGGGGTGATCATTTGTAAGTTACATAAATGTCTAATCACCATGTTGTACACCTGAAACTAAGATAATATTGTATGTCAACTGTATTGAGAAATAAGTTATTTGAATAAAATAAATAACTATTATTGGATGGTTATTATATGCTAGGAAATATTGAAACAAGTTTTATATACCTTAACTTACCTCATACATATAGAAAAAATAAAGGTAAAACCTTTAAGAAGAAGGTATATGAAATGCCAGACAAGCAAGAAAAAGAAAAAATCAGTTCTTTACATAACTAGAGTTACTAAAAAAGAGAAAGAAAAAGAACAGAAATAAATATTAACTCTGTAAGCCAAGAAAACTATCTGGAAATAAATAACTTAAATTCACATTTTGAGAGGGTTTACCTTATACCTGGGAAGGTGATTCAAAAACAAATCCCTGAGAAATATATTAGTAAAACAATCCTATTTTAAGGGGGGAAAAAAATCATCAATTCCTCTAGAAAAAATAATCCAATTACCTATAATGGGAAGAATATTAGTGGAGCATCAGACTCTCAAGAGCAACATATAATGCAAAACAACAGTGGAGCAGCATTTTCAAAATATTCAATAAAAGTAAAGTTAACCAAAGTTTTTATATTCATCAAAGTTGTCTTTAAAGTATTAAGAAGATAGAAAAACAGTTTCAACTGTATAAGAACACAAAGACTGTTGCATAGGCGTGTCATTAGTGAGGAATCTTCTACAGGATGAGCTCATATAGCCAAGACATAAATAGGAAATATTGGTAAATGACTTGATGGTGATGATTTAATACATTTAATTGTAAATCAAACACTAACACATGAGTAGGGTAACATGTGAGAGACTAGTGCGTAATATATGCTCTGACTATAGAAAAAATTCCATTAAAAATAGAAGAGAGAAAGAATTGCAAATAATTGAACGTTGTATATGTGTCAATGAGTACCATTTAAAACTGACAGATTAGATAGTAAAATATTTTTTAAGAAACAGAAAAATTAGAACTGTAACAGGTATGAATATAAAGGCAATTACTAGAACAAAACAGAATTTTCCTAAAAACCAAATGAAATAGTAAAACAAAATTTTGTTATACTTGTTATGAATAGAACATGATATACATATCAATGATAATATAAATGTCACTCATACTTTTAAAAGTACATAGGCATAGATGTCCTCTGTCATCACTCCTATTTGACATTTTTTATATTGGAAGTCCTAGCTAGTGCAACAAGTCAAGAAAAAGAAACAAAAAGTATACAGAATGGATGGGAGGAAATGAAACTTTTTATTTGCATATGTAATGATTGTCTATCTAGAAAATGCCAAAGAATCTTCAAAATAACCTATAAAGTTAGTAAGTGGGTAGCAGGATAAAAGGTCAATACATAAAAATCAATTGTTTTCCTATGTACCAGCAATAAAAAAACTGGAATTTAAAAACTTTAAATTACCACTTATAATAGTATCCAAAAATCAAATACTTAGGCAAAAATCCAACACAATATCTATATAAAGAACCTATACGTGGAAACCGCAAAACTGCTGAAAGAAATTAAAGATGGTATAAGTGAATGAATAAATACTTTGTGTTCATGGATTAGGAGACTTTGTAGTTAACATGTCAGTTTTTTTTCCAACTTTATCTATAGATTCAATGAAATCCCAAACTAAAATTCCAGGGAACTGTTTTGACAATACTGATAAACTAATTCTAAAGTTCATATGAAAAGGCAAAAGTCATGCAATCCTATTCAACATAATAGTCTTTCTTTATCAGTTACCATATTTCCTTTTTAAAGTAGATTATTTTCATTCTTAATTCCAGACTTTCATATTAGTAAAAACATTTCATTGATATCTCTGCAAAGGTAGACTGGTTATTGGAAAATTACCTTGCAAACCAAGCTCAAGTGTATAAACATGGGATGCACTTTTGCAATTCTTAAGAAAATTGGCAGTTAGTTGTTTATTTAGGTTGCTCTGGGATTCCATTTTAAACTTTTCTCCATCATATACCCTAACGATTACACATGCCTCGTGGCAAGCATGCTGAGTGCATATAATTTGATTCACATCATTGCTCAGATATTCAATACACATCATACAAACTGAATATACAAACTGCAAATCGCAATGATTCTCTTGTTGAACACAGGGGACTTATCAATACTCATGATTCTTTTCACTCAGGCTTCTGTCCCTGCTGAAATCTTTGAGACAGCTGCTCAATGGCTGGGTACCATTTAAAAATCCATTATGATCCCCAACGAAGGCATAACACTATGTTTTCTTTTTATAGCACAGGAAACATCTGAAAAGCCTGCACTTACTCCTTTTGGATTCTTGTATGAAGAGGGCCGATTTAGAAAATAGGGACTATAAACCTACAGAAAAAGAAATATAAGAAAGAAGTAGATTCCTACAGTATAAATGTTTCCAAAGTCATAATAGATCACTACAGAACAAAGTTAGAATGCTAAATGTTATTATGGAACTAACTAATTCGGTGAAAAATTATTAAAAAACAAAACAAAAAAAAACTCAAGCAATTCACTAGTTTAGTAATAGAGTCTATAAAACTGGATGATTGGAATTCTGTTTTTACCTAATCCTGTACATGTGTTGATTAGCTAAAACGTACGGAACCTGCTATTACTGATCATTATACAGTAGTACCTCGGTTTTCAAACAGCTCTGTTGATGAACATTTTGGTTTATGAATGCCGAAAACTAGAAGTAAACGCTTCGGTTTTTGAACACAACTCAGAAGTCGAATATGTCACACGACTTCCCTTTAGTGCAGGATCCCGAGGCCTAGCTGTGGGCTGTTTTGGAATGTTTCAGAGCTCGTTGATTATGTTCGAAAACGGATGTACCACTGTACTTGCCTAGCAAGGAGGCTGTTAAATTTTGACTTACAGCATCATCAATCACCTGCAGAACTTGTTAAACTCATAGATACCCAAACCCCTCCCCTAAATTTACTATATGGGATGTCCTCGGCATTGGTTATTTGCATTTTTAACTAGCTCCCCAGGTAATTTTGAGGCACATCAACATCATGGATCACTGTCTTAGTACATAGTAGGCCCTCTAACAAGGTGCATGAAAGGAATTTACTATTGATTAATTATTATCAGGGCTGAGGATGTGGAGGACCTATTTCTTTTGCTGCAACTACACCTCTCTACCATCATTTTCACGGCATTTCATTTCACATTATCTCTATTATGTAGTAGTAAGAGGAGGGAAAAGAAAATGAAACAAAAATGTATCAATTTTTCCTCTTAAAGGTCTTATTTGGTAAAGGTTGAGTAAGAAATAGATTAAAACCTATTTTAAGATTATCTGGAGATTTTGTTATTTATACTCTTCATGTTTTTGGTTCTCACAGATTGACAGAGTTGATTATATTGTCTTTGATACTAAATATATCCTAACATAGCTATATTATATAACAAGTCTCAAAAATTATCTAAATTGTTGTAGTTTCTTGATTTAGAACCTGTACAACCTTTTTTCTTTTTTTACTTTCAAACAGGCTTCATTTTGCTTGATATCTGCTTCAAATGAATCCTTACAACTCAGCAATGAAGTCTAGGGCCATTAATTCATAACAAATAAGCATGATATGTGCATGATGTCCTCTTTACATCTTGTCAACATAATAAAACACGTTATAAAATATATCTAGTCTTGAGCCAATTAGTCTGAGAGAAAGATAAAGAACAATTTGCAAAGAAGGACGTTGAAAAGAAGTAAGAAAAAAGGAATCTAAAAACCACTTGTAAAAAGGGATTATCATGCAGGAGAGTAAAAAGGTGTTTTCTATTTTAATTGGGAATACAAGGCAGAATGTGTTTCAAATTGCTTCAGGAAAGGTTAGCCCTAACCTCTCCTTGCAGTTCCCCTAAACTAAGCATATTATGTCATGCTTCAGTCTCTTTGCACTAGCTATTTCTTCTACTTGGGATGCTCTTCTCTTGTAAGACTTTCTTGATTTCACCTACCATGCACTTTTTCTTTCCTTGACTTCTAATAGAGTATAAAAAAATTGTTCCTACGCTTGGCTGTTACATCT
The DNA here is from genome assembly GCF_057876585.1 of Rhinolophus sinicus. Taxonomy (NCBI): domain Eukaryota; kingdom Metazoa; phylum Chordata; class Mammalia; order Chiroptera; family Rhinolophidae; genus Rhinolophus; species Rhinolophus sinicus. The sequence continues at coordinate 153,659,923 of NC_142517.1, read as the reverse complement.
CCTCCCATGCAGAGGTCATACTTGATTCACTTTAATTCTCCGTTCTTGTTTCAATGCCTTGCATATACTGGTGCTTGATAAATGTTTATTGAATAAATGAAAAGTAAAATGGGGGAGGGATCTCTTGATCAAAGAGTTGTAGGTTGACAAGAAATAAGTCATTGGAGTAAAAAATAGTGGAATTGTCTTCTCTCACCATAATAGGTCAGGAGGTAAATATTTGAAGCCTCTGTTTTCTTCAAACAGGATTACTGGAGAAGCAATGAGCATGGCAGCTGTGGTGGTCTCTGAGAAGCTTCTGCTGTAACTAGACCTACCACTTTATGAGTCTGAGCACAGAGTCTGGCGCCAGACTGCTTGCAGTGGTACATTGCATTGCAATCCCTGCATAACTGAATGATATGAATTGTAAGGTTCAACCTTTTATATAAAGGCAACAACTTAATAGACAGCAAACAGAAAGCCTGAAAGCATAAATGCTGGCCTCCTGTAACCAGGTAAAGGTCAACTCCCATCATGATAGATACAGAAGAAAAGAGCCTGCATTTTATTTTAGCCAGAGCTTCACAAAATTTAAAGTATGTAAGATTCCGCTGGGGGGTTTGTAAACCCATATTCCCACAGGCAATGGATTCTGTAAGTGTAGGAAGCTGCCCCAGGAATCTGCAATTTAACTAGTGCCAGATGATTCTAACACACTTTGCCTTTTGAAAATCACTGCGTTATGTTAGCTACAGGGAGAAGTTTTCCGCGAATTACATGATGAAATCCTGAATACTTACCAGAATAAATAAAAATGATAGTTTTAAAAATATGTTTCTACAGAATGAATTAAATAATGTAGGAACTTTAATTTCTATTCTTTGCAAGACAGAGACATATGGTATAGTAATTCAGAGATTGTGTTCTGGAATGTTACTGTACCATTGGATTACTGGGCATTTGGGAGAAAGATACTTAAATATTTTCCATCTCGATTTCTCCTTTTTTTTTTTTAAAGAATAGTAATAATAAAAGCCCTTACAGATCTGCTGTAAGGCCAAAATGAGATAATATGAAGTGCTTAGTGCAATGTACTGCTCCCAGGCAAAGTTAAATAAAAGTTATCAGTTGTGAGGATGATATAACTTACAGTTTCAAAAAGCAGATAATATTTGGACAATAATAACTATAACGCTAAAGGGATAGGAAAAAAATAAAACATTACTATATATCTACATTAGGAAAAGAGCAATGGGTTGCACAAAATTTTAAACAATCAATTTCATAACACAAGTAAAGATGTTCTGTGGAGGTTCGGATGATAGAGTATATTCTGCTGTGGGGCAGAGCTCAAAAAAGGCATTGTGGATAGAGTGACATTTGATCTGGGCCTTGAAGGAACAGTAACATCAGGACAAAAGCATCCCTGACAGAGGAAACCTTGAGCAAGGTTTGCAAGCATGGGAGCACACGGTTTGTATGGGTGAGAGTGCTTCCATTTTGCTTTATCAGGGTAATAGGGAGAAATAAGATTGAAACGTTACGTGAATTTGAAAAAAGTGGCAAATAAAGGCCTTTGCTTATTTAATGGCTTTTTCCACACAGGTGTGTCTAACAGAGCAGCAGACACTTTTATTTCCACCTTGAGAAGCAATTCTAGAGGTGGTAACTGGGATGTCAATATCACTGCCTTTTCAAAATGCAATGAATCAATTGGAGTCTAGAAAAGATGTCTCTATTAGTCACAGATAAATATTCAACTGAGCCTGTCACATGAACCTGACAAGAGAGAAGGTGCCAGCAGAATTGAACAGATGCAGTCTTTTTACACTACAGTTCCCAGGCTTTTTTTTAAAGGGAACTTATGAAAATGACAGTACTTAGAACTGAAGAGAACTAACACCTCAGCCTTTGGTAATAAGTGCACAGTGTAGTAAGAACACCTGAGTCCAATCTTGGCTCCCTTCTGTGGTTTGGGGTAGACCCTAAAGTACTAAGCACTAAAGCTACTTTCCTTCCAGGGCCATGACAATTTCTGAATAAATTGAAAGGAAAACCATTATGGTAAAAATGCCTCAAGACATTGCATTAGCCCAGCAAGTAAGAGGTGCTGCTATTAGTGAAGAAATACATATTAAATTATGTTTTTAAGAGTCTTATGTTCTACCGACTGAGCTAGCTGAGTGTTGTTAATACTACGTTTTTAGACAGACTTAAAGTAAAATATACATTACATACTCTCTTAATTCCAGCAGTGCTATAGAGATTGAAACTGAGTTGTTTGAATTTTGCAAAAAAGTAATAAATATGAAATCCATATGTTATCCATTCTACTGTCTTTTAAATATCAGGTTAGTAGAAGATAGTATAAAAATATTCTAGAGACTATTGGCTATGTTTCTCTTTACACTAAAAACTCACATACTTGAAATACATGTACATATATACATATATGCATATATGCTTAAAACATATATGCATGTGTTTAAAACAGGACAAATGCTCTTAGGATTTCCCTGAAATGATTTTCATTAAAATATGTGAATGGGATCTGCAAAGAAAACCGGACTCCGTTAAATATCCAGAATTATGCATGCTGTACATATATGAAAAGGGATGTTATCCAAGATGCCTCACTGAATAGATAACTGTAGATAATTTCTACCTCATGTTAGAAATGTGCTGACCTGATGTAAAGTGTAGGCTATATGATTGCTCTTGAAGGTAATATAAACATGCTGAGCAAAAGGGACATGGTTTCTTGAATGACTTCCAGAAGTCAATATGGCAACCTTTACCTCTGATCATTTTGCTGACTAATGCACTAGATAGCATTATTGGCTTTTCTAATGACATATGATTTATATTTTCAAAATATATACATCAATTATTGACAGCATCATCAAAATGACAATATACATTAAAATGACAATATACCAAAACAATTTTATCACATACGTGCCACATAAAAAAGATACTTTAACCTACTGATTCAAAAATCATCCCTATAAGAAGGAGGTATTACTTTCAGTCTGAAAAATAATGGTAACATGAACCTAGGTTTAGATTTGGGATATGTTCTGTAAACATCTAACCCTTCTTCGTATAAAAGAATGAGGGGGCCAACTGACTAGCTCAGAAAGGGAAAACCCCAAATGAGATTTAATTTAAATTATTTAATGAATTCTGTGATTTTGCTATTGCTAATGCTTATATATATAGAACAGACTTGTGGTATTAAGTAGCTGGGCAATCCAAATGCTAGTAATATTTTTTAAATCACTATGTTCTACAATATTAATAAATGAATAATTTATATGACAAAATTTTATGTACAGAAGCAATTTCAAATTTTCTTAATTGAAAAAATATACTGTCCATAGAAACATGCACCTCTTTAAAATAAGCTTAGGAAAATACCAACCTTTTTTATTTAAGTTATATCTATGTCTGGTCTGATAGCAAAACATGAATTCAGCTTGCTTACCCAATGAATAAATTACATCCAAAGGCAAATTTGCATGTTTTGGGACTCTGACTGAATGAATCTTGTTATATGGCTCCTTATTTTTCCTAGAACTTGATCCTCAAAGTTTGTAGTCAGAATTAAAATGATTATTTAGCAATCATGTACCATCTTTTGGCATTTTATCATTTTATTTCTTCTGTGTACATGCTCTACTTATCAAAAATATGCAGGTTAGGGGGAAATGATTTACCATATTGTAGAGCAATCCAGTTCAATGATGATTTGCTACCATATGTTAAGAATTGTTTACTTGCATTTTTGTTGATATGTACCATTAAAGAGTTTTAAACAGAGAAATTAAACTGGGTAATGGTGTGGCCTTAATGTTGTCTCCCAGGTCAGTGTATCTTGGTCTAATAATAATGGAGCATAGGCAGCGAGGGGTAAAAAAAAAGGATGATATATATATATATATATATATATATATATATATATATATAATGTATATATATATATATATATATATATATGAGCTTATATATATATATACATATATGTATATATATACACACACACACATATATATATATATATATATATATATATATATATATATATATATATATATATATGATGATATATATATCATCCTTACAGATATCTGAGTCAAAGCTAAGAAAGAAAAATGTTGGCTGGCTGTAAGTCTTTCTCAAAGTACCCAAATAGTATTTGATGTTACTTTATGAATAACTCTTCTGTTAATTCCTTTACCCTCAGTGATTATTTCATATTCTTTCCATTTGTTTCAACCCAAACTTTTCTCCCCAAGTAAGCACTCACGTTTGGCTGATGTGCTAATCCACATTTATGGAAGAAATATGAGTGCCTTGCCCTCCACCCATTCCATTCATTTGGGATAGGATTAGAAAAATACAGACTTCTGGACTACCCATTAAGTAACAAGGCAGTCAATGTTGAAGCCAGTTTTGGCTTTACATATTTTGAAAACTTATTATTAGTTGCATATACACCTAGGATTTTACATCTTTGATTAATTGACCCTCTCTTCCCACTTTTAGTGAGATATAATTAACACACAACACTGTATAATTTTAATGTGTACAGCATGACTTGACTTACATATGTTGTGAAACAATTACCACAATAAGTTTAGTTACCATACATCATCTCATATAGATACAGAAAACATTACTTTCCCTGTGATGAGAACTTTTATGATCCTCTCTTTTACAAATTTCTTTAAAATATAGCATACAACAGTCTTAACTATAGTCATCATGCTATAAATTCCATCCCCAGTACTTTGTTTCTTATAACAATAACTTTGTACCTTTTGACCACCTTCATCCCATTCAATTATCAATTGACCCTTTAATATTACAATACATTCCTATTTGTCCTTAATGAAATTTCTTCTTCTCAAATAAACTAACAATTCATATAGTCATTCCAACTTTGTTTTGTTCTGTGCTTACATGGTATATCGCTTTTTGTCCTATTTTTTTTTACCTATCTTTCTCTTTATATTTAAAGTAGATTTCTAATAGACCACATATAGTTGAGTCTTACTCTTCTCTATCTTCAGTTGGAATATTTAAGCCATATACATTTGATGTACCTATGAATATACTTGCATTTAAGTCTGTAATGTTGCTCTTCATTTTGTTTTGTCATGCCGTCTTTTATTCTTATAGTTGGTAAAACATTTTATTTGCTTATTTAAATTCTTCTAAAATATATAAAAAAGAATGGTTTCCTTAATTGCAGTTTTTGGCAGCGAATAAAGTTTACACTATAGAACAATAAGCTCCAATTTTCCATTGCACCTTTTATTTTTTCCTAAAAAGAGAATCCATTTTCCTACAGAGACATTTGTTTAGATGTGTATTCTAATACACATGAGATTTTTTTTCTAAAATGTCAAAAACTCATCTAATCCCCATTATTTCAAAGAAGAATTGTAATGAGCAGAAGAACACATCAACTTAAATACTCAAGGTCATCTTGAATCCTGAAAAGTCCCAAGTTTCTGTGATAAATGAAGAATTTTGCTAGCAAATTGTTGGACTAAAATCCATCCAATTTGCTCTAAGTCTGAATTTTCTGATTCGTAAATATTCAGTGTATTGTATCAGATTGTTTACTGAATTTAATTATGTTGTAACAAGACCTGAGACTGTTTTCCAAAAAAAAAAAAAAAAAGTTTTTAAAATTCCTAAACTTTATTTGCCAGTTTTCCATTTTACTATCTATATTTTTTCTTCTTTTATCTGTCTTCTTTTATTTCCATAAATTTCCAAGGACAATCCCTAACAAACTATTAGTCCTATTATTGAGTTGGAGATAAATTTATCCCCCAATCCTCAAGTCTGTGAATGTCTAGAGTATAAATCTGAGGAGCCAGAGGGTCTCCAAAAGCCAGAGAAGTTTAGGGAATGGTCTGGACACTGTTCATACTTGCCAGACTCAGTACATTCAGCATCACAGCACTGAAGCCAATGAGCCACTGCTTAGCGTTTTCACTGAAGTCACAGTGCCATGTACTTAAGATCAATCAGAGCAGCATCTCTTTTGTCTTGACGGGCAAAGACAGTATTATATATTAGTGCCTATATAATTTCATATAAATGAAGAGGCAGGCAAACAGATGGATTATAGGAGCCCTACACAGCAGGCCATCCATGTAATGCTCCCCAATTAAAAGTCAACACAAGGCTAATTGAGGCCAGTATGCAATTAGTTTTATTATTAGCAGGTAGGTGATATCAGGAAGTAGAAATGCTGCTCTCAGAGCTATACTTTTTATCATAGTCCTGGTCCCGCTGTCATTAATAGGACAACCTGTTCCATGAACAACTCCAATATCATAGATGGATAATATGTTAATCAATCTGGAAAACAACTTGATTCAGAGGCCAAATCAATGCTCCAGGTACATGGCACATATAGCAACCAGGTTCCAATGAGCTTGTCCAACTACATGAGACACAGGTAGGGCTTTAGAGAGTGGGATACCAAATCCATGATCTCCAATGCCACAGTCTGAGTGGCTGCTGGGCGTGAGGGCCCCTAGTTTCCTGAGGCAGCGGGCACCAAGTTTAAGGAGCAGTCCCACCCACAGTCCTGCAGCCATGCCTGACTCATGCCCGCAAGCCCCAAGCGAGCTGGCATCAGGGAGCCTAGGGAGCTTGGTCTTCTGTCCTATGTTATTTGTTCTTTTTTTCCTCATTTCCTGCCTTCTTTTGGTTACTGAATACTTTTATTGAGGCCATTGTATCACTATCATTATCTCATTAGATATAACTCTGTATTAGTCAGGGTTCTCCAGAGAATCAGAACCAACAGATTTATTTTAAGAAATTATCTCAGGTGATTGTGAGGACTGACTACCGTAGTCCTCCCTTATCTGAGAGGGATACCTTCCAAGACCTCCACAGATTCCTAAAGCAGTGGATAATAATAAACCCTTTATATACTATGTTTTTTCCTATAGATACAAACATACATACATACATACATACATACATACATACAAATGATAAAGGTTAGCTTTCAAATTAGACCCAATAAGAGATTAACACAACTTGTAATAAAATAGAACAATTATAACAATAAACTGTAATAAAAGTTATGTGCATGCAGCCTCTCAAAATATCTTATTGTACTATACTCACGTTTCTTGTGATGATGTGAGATGATCAATTGCCGTATTAAGTTGAATACGTTCACCTTTTCACTTAAAAAAAGCACTTTATTGTTTCTCTTTGGCATACCTGAATTGCCAGCATCACAACTCTTGCACTTTGGGACCATTATTAGGTAAAATAAGTGTTAAACACAAGCACTGTGATACTGCTGCAGTCAATCTGATAAACTAGTAGGCTACTACTTAACTAAAGGGCGAGGGCATGTCTTCAGCCTGGAGACACCAAACGAACAGATGATTCACATTCTGGGCAGGATGGAGTGGATCTCGCGAGATTTTGTCAGGCTACTCAGAAGGCGCACAATTTAAAACTCATTAATTGTTTGTCTCTAGAATGATCCACGTAACATCATTTGACAACAGTTGACCGCAGGTAACTAAAACCTCGGAAAGTGAAACTAAGGATAAGGAGTCGATGTTGTATTCTTGAATCTGAAATTTTGTAGAATAGGCCAATAAAGCTGACATTCAGGTGGGATTTTATGTTTTATAGTTCTGAGGCAGAATCCAGGAATTCTGTTTTTTTCTTAAGGCCTTCAATTGATATGGAACTTATTTATCATCACGAGAATGCCTCATTTTGCCATTGTATAGCCATACTTGCCTCTCTCTTGCCTCTATGCTCTCTTTAACCATTGTCAAGCACAAATCTGTTGTCTTTTTGTATAACTTTGTTTTTTCAATCATATTATATAAATAGAAGCATATGCTATGTCTCTTTTGAGTTTTTTTTCACTTAGTATAAATCTCAGGGGTATCATCCAGGTTTCCTTATGTATCAATAGTTTGTTCTTTTTTATTGTTTAGTATTCCATGGTATGAAGATACTCTTTCCAGTTTTTGGGTATTAAAATGAAGTTTCTCTTCATCCTTACCCACTTTGAGGAACCATTTTTATTTTAGCCATTCAGATAGCTATGTAGTTACATCTCATGGTGCATCTCTCTAATATTTAATAACGTGGAATGTTTTAATCTGCTTATTTGTTATCTGTATATCTATATTATTTAAATGTGTCTTAATGCTATAATTGGATTGTTGAGTTTTTACATGTTTTTACTGTTTTTTTTCAACTTTTGAATTCTGAGTCTTCATTATGTATTCTAGATATGAGTTCTTTATTAGATATTTGGTTTAAGATGTTTTTTTTTCCTACAGTGTAACTTGTCTTTTCTCTTTACAGGCACTTTCACAGAATTTAATTTGATGAACTCTAACTCATCAGATTTTCCTATTATAATGTGATTTTAGTGTCCAGTCTAACAACTCTTTGCCTAGCAACATGTGAAGAGTTTTCTCCTATAATTTTTTCTAAAAGTTTTAGAACTGTACATTTTATATTTAAGTTTATGGTCCATTTTTACTTGCTTTTTTGTATACAGTCTGACATATCAAAATTCATTGTTTGCCTATGACCTCTAATTGCTCCAGTAAAATTTTTTGAAAAGGCTCTTTTCTCCAATAAATTTATTTTGTTTATTGTCAGAATCAGTTACATATATTCATATCTGGGTTCTCTATTCTGTTCCATTGATCTATGTGTGTATCTCTTTGCCAATACCACATAGTATTGATTACTGTAGCTATGCATCTTAAAATTTTCTAGACTGACCCTCACATTTTATTCTTTTACAAAAATTGTTTTGTATTATTATTTTCCATATAAAATTCAGAATAATATCCTTTACTTGTATTCTTAGATTTACACATACTTCTTTTTTTAGCAATCATAAATGTTTTTGCAGTTATAATTTTAATGTTGATATATTTATTGATAATACACAGAAATATGATTGATGTTTCTGTTTTTCTTGTATTCTGTGATCTTGCTGAACTCAATTATTAATCACAGGAGGTTGTTTTTTTGTTGTTGTTTGTTTTTCTCCTGGTGTTTTCTACATAGAAAATCATGTCATCTACTAACAAAAACTTTTATTTCTTCCTTTCCAAGATTTGTGCTTCATATTTTCTTTTCTTGCTTTCTTTGACTAGTTACAGTTTTCAGCAAAATATTGAGGATTGAAAAAACTGGACAATCTTGTCTGCTTCTTAATATTAGGGACACAGTCTTTCATGTGTAAGCATAAAGTTAGCTGTAGATTGTGTTTTTGTTTTTTTTTTAATTAAAGTTTATTGGGGTGACAATTGTTAGTAAAGTTACATAGATTTCAGGTGTACAATTCTGTATTACATCATCTATAAATCCTATTGTGTGTTCACCACCCAGAGTCAGTTCTCCCTCCATCACCATATATTTGATCCCTTTTACCCTATTCTACCATCCCTCTCCCCGCCTCTGGTAACCACTGAACTATAGTCTGTTTCTATGACTTTTTGTTTCTTATTTGATTGTCTTGTTCTTTTGTCGTTTTTGGTCTATATACCACATATCAGTGAAATCATATGGTTCTCTGCTTTTTCTGTCTGACTCATTTCGCTTAGCATTATATTCTCAAGATCTGTCCGTGTTGTCACAAATGGTCCTATTTCATCTTTTCTTACCGCCGGATCATATTCCATTGTGTATATATACCACAACTTCTTTATCCATTCATCTATCAAAGGACATTTTGGTTGTTTCCATGTCTTGGTCACCATAAATAAAGCTGCAATAAACATTGGAGCACACGTGTCTTTATGGATAAATGTTTTCAGATTTTTTTGGTAGATACCTAGGAGTGGGATTGCTGGGTCATACAGTAATTCTATTTTTAATTTTTTGAGGAACCTCCACACTGCCTTCCATAGCAGCTGCACCAGTCTGCATTCCCACCAACAGTGTATGAGGGTTCCTTTTTCTCCACTGCCTCTCCAACACCTGTTACTATTTGTCTTGTTGATGATAGCCATTCTAAATGGGGTGAGGTGATATCTCATTGTGGTTTTCATTTGCGTTTCTCTGATGATTAGTGATGTTGAGCATTTTTTCATATGTCTATTTGCCACTTGTATGTCCTCTTTGGAGAAATGTCTCTTCAGGTCCTCTGCCCATTTTTCAATTGGGTTGTTTGTTGTTTTGTTGTTGAGTTGCATGAGTTCCTTGTATATTTTGGATATTAGCGCCTTATCGGAGGCACTGTTTGCAAAAATCTACTCCCATTCACTTGGTTACCTCTTAATTTTGTCGATGGTTTCTTTTGCTGTGTAGAAGCTTTTAAGTTTGATATAGTCCCATTCATTTGTTTTAGCTTTTACTTCCCTTGCCTTTGGAGTCAAATTCATAAAACACTGTTTAAACCCAAGATCCATAAATTTAGTACCTATGTTTTCTTCTATGCAGTTTATTGTTTCAGGTCTTATGCTTAAGTCTTTGATCCATTTTGAATTAATTTTGGTACATGGTGACAGATAGCAGTCCAGTTTCATTCTTTTGCACGTGGCTTTCCAATTCTCCCAGCACCATTTATTGAAGAGGCTGTTTTTTCTCCATTGTATGTTTTTTGCTTCTTTGTCAAAAATTATCTGTCCATATTTATGGGGGTTTATTTCTGGGTTTTCAATTCTATTCCATTGGTCTACATGTCTGATTTTTTGGCAATACCATGCTGTTTTGATTATTGTTGCCCAGTAGTACAAGCTAAAGTCAGGGAGTGTGATACCTCCAGTATTGTTCTTTTTTCTTAAGATTGCTTTGGCTATCCGGGGTCTTTTGTGGTTCCAAACAAATCTGATGATTTTTTGTTCTATTTCTTTAAAAAATGCCATTGGGATTTTGATGGGGATTGCATTAAATCTATATATTGCTTTAGGTAATATGGCCATTTTAACTAGGTTGATTCTTCCAATCCATGAGCACGGAATATTATTCCATTTCTTTGTGTCTTCAATGTCTTTTAAAAATGTCTTGTAGTTTTCAGCATATAGGTCTTTCACATCCTTGGTTAAGTTTATTCCTAGATATTTTATTTTTTTTGCTGCATTTGCAAAAGGAATTGCTTTTTTAAATTTCTTTTTCTGAGATTTCATTGTTAGTATATAGGAATGCAATGGACTTTTGTATGTTGATTTTGTAGCCGGCAACTTTACTGTATTCGTTGATTGTTTCTAATAGCTTTTTGGTGGAGTCTTTAGGGTTTTCTATATACAGTATCATGTCATCTGCAAAGAGTGACAATTTAACTTGTTCATTCCCAATTTGGATGTCTTTTATTTGTTTCTCTTGCCTGATTGTTCTGGCGAGGATTTCCAACACTATGTTGAAAAACAGAGGTAATAGGAGACAGCCCTGTCATGTTCCTGAACGTAGAGCAAAAGGCTTCAGTTTTTCACCGTTAATTATGAGATTAGCTGAGGTTTTGTCATATATGGCCTTTATTATGTTAAGGTATTTTCCTTCTATGCCTATTTTATTAAGGCTTTTAATCATAAAAGGATGTTTTATCTTGTCCAATGCTTTTTCTGCATTAAATGATATAATCATATGATTTTTGACCTTTATTTTGTTTATGTGATGTATCACATTGTTGGATTTGCGTATGTTGAACCATTCTTGTGCCCCTAGGATGAACCCAACTTGGTCGTGATTAATAATCTTTTTAATGCATTGTTGCATTCAATTTGCTAGAATTTTGTTTAGGATTTTTACATCTGTATTCATCTGTATTGGTCTGTAGTTCTCTTTTTTTGTGTTGTCCTTACCAGGTTTTGGTATCAAGGTAATGTTGGCCTCATAAAATGAGTTAGGGAGTACGATCTCTTCTTCAATTTTTTTTGGAAGAGTTTGAGCAGGATTGGTATTAGATCTTCTTTGAAGTATTGGTAGAATTCACTAGTGAAGCCATCTGTTCCCAGACTTTTGCTTTTGGGAAGGTTTTAGATGACTGATTCAATTTCTTTACTGGTGATTGGTCTGTTTAGATTTTCCAGTTCTTCATGGTTCAGCATAGGAAGGCTGTATGTGTCTAAGAACTTGTCCATTTTTTCTAGGTTATTGAATTTGGTGGCATATAGTCCTTCATAGTATTCTTGGATGATCCTTTGTATTTCTGTGGCATCTGTGATAACTTCCCCTTTTTCATTTCTGATTTTGTTTATTAGTGTCTTCCCTCTTTTTATCTTAGTGAGCCTAGCCAAGGGTTTGTCAATTTTGTTACTATTTTCAAAGAACCACCTCTTTGTTAGATTAATTTTTTCTATTTTCTTTTTGTTCTCTATATCATTTAGTTCTGCTCTGATTTTTATTTCCTTTCTTATGCTAACCTTAGGTTTCATTTGTTCTTCTTTTTCTAGCTCTTTAAAGTGTAACATGAGGTTATTTAGTTGGGATTGTTCTTGTTTCTTGAGATAGGCCTGTAATGAGATAAATTTCCTCTTACAACTGCTTGTGCTGCATCCCAAAAATTTTGGTAGGATGTATTTTCATTGTCATTTGTTTCTATGTATCTTTTGATCTCCCCCCTAATTTCTTCTTTGACCCAGTCATTCTTTAAAACTATGTTGTTTAATCTCCATGTATTTATCAACTGCTTTCTTTTTGCAGTTGATATCCAATTTCAAAGCAATGTGATCAGAGAATATGCTTGGTATGATTTCAATCTTCTTAAATTTGCTGAGGTTAGTTTTATGTCCCAATATATGGTCTATCCTTGACAATGTTCCATGTACACTAGAAAAAATTATAGTCTGATGTTTTAGGATGAAGTGCTCTATAAATATCAATTATGTCCATTTCATCTAATGTGTCATTTAGGGCTGCTATTTTGTTCTTTATTTTCTGTTTGGATGATCTATCCATAGCTGTCAATGATGTATTTAGGTCCCCTAGTATAATTGTGTTTTAGTCAATTTCTCCCTTTAGTTCTGTTAGTAGTTGTTTGGTATATTTTGGTGCTCCCTGATTGGGGGCATACATATTGATGACTGTTATGTCTTCTTGTTGTATAGTCCCCTTTACCATTATGAAATGTTCATCTTTGTCTCTTGTTACCTTTTTCACCTTGAAGTCTGTTTTATCTGATAGCGTTATGGCTACACCTGATTTTCTCTGGATACCATTTGCTTGGAGTGTCCATTTCCACCCTTTCACTTTGAGTCTATGCTTGTCCTTGTAGCTGAGATGTGTCTCTTGGAGACAGCATATGGTTGGGTTTAGTTTTTTGATCCAGTCTGCTACTCTTGTGACTTTTTATTGGTGAGTTCAGTCCGTTTACATTTAGGGTGATTATTGATATATGAGGATTTCCTATCATTCTATCTTTAGTTTTCTGACAAGATTGTGTCTCCATGGTTTCTTTGCCTTTTTGCTGTTGTCTATTGTTTCTGTGTGGTGGTATTCTACGATGTTTCCTTCTGTTTCTTCTTTTCTTAGAGTATGTATTTCAGTTCTTGATTTTTTTGAGTGGTTACCATTATGTTTATGTAAAAGAAAGTTTGATTTTTAGAGTATTCCATTTTGTTCAGCATGCTTACTTTCTCCATTCCCATATTCTGGTTCAGACCTTTACTCTCCCCCATTTTATGTTTTGGTTGCCACAGATTGTCCCTGTTGATGGTGGTCAAGTAGCCTCCTTTAGTATTTCTCGGAGTGCAGGTCGTGTATTACAAAATTCCCTTAGCTTCTTTATGTCTGGAAAGGTCTTTATTCCTCCTTCATATCTAAAGGATATCTTTGCTGTGTATATTATTCTTGGCCTATAATTTCTCTCTTTCAATAGTTTGAATATTTGGTTCCACTCCCTCCTGGCTTATAGAGTTTCTGCTGAGAAATCTGATGATAATCTAATGGGCTTTTCTTTGTGGGTTACCGTCTTCGTTTCCCTGGCTGCCTTGGAGATTCTTTCTTTGCTGTTGATTTTTGACAGCTTCAATACAGTGTGCCTTGGAGAAGGCCTGTTGGGGTTGAGTTAATTAGGTGTTCTATCTGCTTCTTGGATTCGAGCATCCAGTTCTTTCCACAAGTTTGGGAAGTTCTCATTGACTATTTGTTTAAATGTACTCTCTCTTCCCTTCTCTCTTTCTTCTCCTTCTGGCATGCCCATTATTCTTATATTGCTCTTTCTGATGGAGTCAGAAAGTTCTTGTAGAGTTCTTTCATTTTTTTTTAAGTCTCAAGTCTCTTTCTTCTTCCATCCATGTCATTTCCAGGTTTCTATCTTCGATGTTACTGATTCTTTCCTCCATCTTGTCAACTCTACTTCCTAAGCTGGATATTTCACTCTTAATTTCTTCTACTGAGTTCTTAATCTGCAGAAATTCTATTTGGTTTCTTTATTTTAAATTTCAATCTCTTTGGTAAAATGCTCATGTTGTTCTTTGATTGTGTTTTTGAGTTCATTAAACTGCTTTTCTGTATTTTCTTGCATCTCGTTGAGTTTTTTCAGAACTGCAATCTTGAATTCTCTGTCATTTAAGTCACATATTTCCATATCTTTAACTTCATTTTCTGGAGACTTTTCACTTTTTTCTGAGTTGTCTTGTTGCCTTGGTTATTCATGGCAATTAATGATTTATTATTTCTCTTCCTAGACATCTACAAGAGTGGCTTCTGCAACAGGTTGATAGGAAGAGGTCTTTCATTTGTTTTCCAGTGCGTGTTGGTAGAAAGTTTTGTTTTCACTCTGACTGCAGCCGTTTTTTCTCTTTCACACTGTAGTGTTATGTTTTCTCTGCACTATTCCAGCTTCTCACACAATGGGGGGATTCCCTGGAAGGTGGGCTTCTCCTCTGTTAACAGTTCATTTCGGTCATAGGGCACCGCATCCCTGTGGGGATGTGGACAGCTTTCGAAGTTCCAAAGCTCTTCCTGCACCACATTCAGAGCCCCTGTGTTTCAGCAGTTCTGTTTAGTCCTGCAGGGATCTACCCAGATAGGTGGGGACAGGGGCAGGGTGAGTTGTGAGAGGTGGTCCAGAGCAATGGTGGCGACCACCAACACAGCCAGTCCTGCTTCCACAGCTACCACCCCTCTGCCGGAACTAGTTGGGCTGTGAATCTGTGTCTGCGGACCACAGTTCTCAGAACTGCAAATATTCTGTTCTTTTGATCTCACACTGTTACTGTTGCACTTCTAGCACTGGGCCGGTGGGGGCGGGGCGAGCTCTGGGAGGGTAAGGAGGGGGTGGCTAGTCTCAGTGCCTAAGGTTTCAGTTCTCTGTAGCAGTAAGGGCTTAAACCACCGTTTTCAGCTTTCTTCCCTCAGTCTTTGCTCCATGGTCTCTGCTGTGAGAGTTGGGTTCTACCATGTTAAATGCTGTGCCCTCAGCCCTGTAGGCCATAAGCAGAGCCCTAGCAGTCCAAGTTCTTCCCTCTTCTGCAGCTGTGGTAGTTCCGGGATGCAGTGAGCTCAGAGCACTGTTCTAGGTCTGTGTCTTGCGCCCATACGGCTCAGTCTCCGCACTTCTCCCTTCCCTCCTCCCTAGCTCATGCAATTTGCCCACCTTTAGGTGAATTCAGTAGTGAGCCTCTTTGTCTTGCCTGTCTGCTGTGCAGGGAGTCCTTTGTGGAGTTAGCTGTTTAATTTGTTGTAAATTCCAGGGGAGATTTCCAGAGGCTCACTTCACGCCGCCATTTTGATGACATTATTTTTTGTGTTTTTTTTTTTGTAGATGCTTTTCATCATATCAAGAAAGATTTTTCTGCTCTATTGTTGTTTTCCTGATAGTCTTTATTGTGTGTTGAGTTTTGTTAAATGTTTATTTTATCGGTTAAGGTGATTATCTGATTTTTCTTCTTTTTCCTGTTAATATGGTATATTACAGTGATTCATTTTCAAATACTGAACCAGCCTTTACATGTGAAAGAAACCTCACTTGGTCATAGTATATAATTATTTTTATATATTACTGAACTATGTTTACTAATTATGGATTGGCTATATTTTTAATCTATAGTGTTTTAGTTTACATCTTTGTATAGATTTTTTCTGATTGCTCTAAATATTACATTATATATGTATGTATATATATGTGTGTGTGTGTGTGTGTGTGTGTGTGTGTGTGTGTATATATATATATATATATCATCACAGGTGACTGGTGTCATCATTTTACCAGTTGGAGTTAAGTTTAGAAACATTGCTTGCCATTATATTATTGACCTTCCCATTTACAATTATCTTAAATATGTCCCCCACATACATTTAAAACCATATCAGACAGTGTTATAATTTTGGTTTCAAATATCAAGTATAATTGATAAACTTAAGAAGAGAAGGAAAGCCTATTTTATTTCCCTAAATATTTGCTTCCTATATTATTTTTTCATTCATTTCAAGAGTCTTTTTTTTACCTTTGTGTCACTTACTTTCCTTTTATAGCACTTCATATGAAGGTCTGATAATTAAGTTTATGAACGTGTAACAATGTTGCTAACCTTTTTTGATATCAGAAGGATTATTCATTATTAATTTGTACCAACTGGACAAACAGTTAACCAAGCTTACTATTTGGAAGTGCTGAAAAGGCTGCCTGAAAAAGTTACATGACCTGAACTTTTTGCCAACAATTCATGGCTCTTGCATCACAACAATTTACCAGCTCACACAGCACTGTCTGTGAGGGAGTTTTTAGCCAGTAAACAAATAACTGTACTGAAACACTCTCCCCACTCACCTGATCTAGCCCACAATGACTTCTTTTTTTACTCAAAGATAAAGGAAATATTGAAAGGAAGATATTTTGATGACACTCATGACATCAAGGGTAATATGACAACAGCTCTGATGGCCATTCCAGAAAGAGTTCCAAAATTGCTTTGAAGGGGTCACTAGGCGCTAGTGTCAGTGCATAGCTTTCCAAGAGGAGTACTTCAAAGATTACTGTAGTGATATTTAGCAATGAGGTATGTAGCACTTTTTCTAGGATGAGTACATGAACTTAATTGTCAGACCTCATATACTACTAGATGTTTGGCATGGTGTACACTCTAGATTGCAGTTAGATTACATCTTTTGATTATATGCCAAATCTACTCCATTGACGTTTCTCTGTCCTGTGTTGAGTGGGATGTTAAAGGCTTGTTCTGTGTCAAGACAACAGAGCAATAGATTAATGGTCAAGGGACTGGGAGTGGCAGCCCTTTTGCTGTACATTTCCAACACTGGTGTAGACCAAACACTTGGTAAACAAGTGTTAAGACATAACTTCTATAATGAGTGTATTACTAACCTCAAAGTATACATTGGGGCTTTATTTATTGGGAGCTGTGTACAGCTAATTTAACTTAGTTCAGTTATTAAATACTCTTTGCTGACAGTTTTAAGCGTTTTTACCTTTCTTGACTGATCATAAAGCAACTTTTTAATGGGGGTTCAAGTGGTGTGTAGAGGAGGATTATACTCTGCTTCCCATCTTTTCCTCATCACCTGATTTCATCAACTATTCTTTAACTGTCTCTTCTTCCTTAGAACATTCAAGAGGAATTGTATTTGGATTCCCAAAAAGTCCTCCAAAAATAGCATTCATTTTTACTCAGTGATTTGAGAAGTAAATCAAAAGAATAATAACACATGAGCTAAAATATTGCCTCTGTTACTGAGAGTGAACAAATTATTCCATAGCATTTGGTCAGTTCATTTGGCAGACTAATATCCCCATCACCCCTGCCTTGCAGGTTGCTGGCAAACATGGATAATTGGACCAGGCCACCACCCCAAAGTAGCAGCACTCCTGGAGCAGTAGTGGCATATGTGTCTGCAGCAGACAGCTTGCCTCCCAAGAGGAAGGAAGGAAGGCAGAGGTAAGTCAAGCATGCCTGGTTAATAGCCTCAAATTTACCCATCACACACATCATCTCATCCTTCTAAAGACAAATAGAGGTGATCAGTATATCGAGGCAAAATTTTGTCTCAGGGAAGCCAGAAGTAGGGGGGGAAAGCGTCCCCAATTAAGATGTTCCATGAAAAGAAATGGGGGGAATAGCTCTCTCTACTAATCATAGAAGCTTTAGAATACTGTTTCTTTCCAAAAGGCTACTGTTTCAAAGGGATATCAGCTAAGGTTTAAAAATATTAATTGACACTATATTTTACCCTATTTTAACTAGTTTCCTCTCCAGTTTGTAGATTTTTTTCTAGAGGCAGTCACAAGCATCCAAACACCTCCTTAAGTACCTGTCATTGTCACTGTTTCCCAACACTTATGCTTCTGCAACCATTTATTAATGGTGAATTACTTCCTTTGTTACTTTGTATTAAGCCCACATTTAAAAATCTCTCTTTATAAGGATCTATTTATATCATGACTTTGTAGAGCAATAGAGGCTCTTAGTAATCATCTAATCTTATGCTCACATTTTCAATATAAAGAAGCAGAAGTTGTCATATAGAAACTGAAGTCAAGACACACAGACATATGAGGGGTCACAAAATAAAGGTAAAATGCTTTTTAAACAACCACTTCCTGATTATAAAATGCATTAAGTGACTAGGATATATATACTTCAGAATAAATTTATTTTACATATATATATATATATATATATATATATATATATATATCAATTAATATTTACTATGTTATGAGATATGTATCATTATTGTCCTAATTTTATAGATAAGTAACTGAGAATCAAAAGAATTATAAAACTTGCTCAAGAACACAAGCATAATCACTAGTATATTTTTGACTTAATCTGATCTGTCTGACTCCAGAGACTTGTACTCTTTATAGAAAACTTTGAAAATATAAAACTATATAGAACGACCATAAAATAATACAAAATTCCAAGACCTAGAAATATCCATCATTAATAATTTGGTATGTTTTTTACAATAATTTTTCTACTTTATATATTGACATGTTTTACATAATTGAAATTAATGTGTTAGTATGTATTTTTCCGTTTTCAATGAGGTAAAATTCACTTTTAAATTATACAATTTAGTGATTTTTAATATATTCATGAAGTTGTATGACTATCATCACTGCCTAATTCCACAAATTATTCATTACCCAAAAAGAAACCCTGTATCCATTAATAGTCATTCCTCATTTCCCCCTCCCACTAGCCCCTGCAGCTACTAACCTACTTTCTCTAAACATTTGCCAATTCATTCATATAAAGGGAATTATAGCATTTTGTGTCTGGTTCTTTCACTTAGCGTAATGTTTTTAAGGGTCATCCATGTGGCAACATGTATAAGCATTTCTTCTTAAGGCTGAATAATATTCTATGGTATGAGTATACCTCATTTGCTTATCCATTTATCAGCCGGTGGACAGTTGTGTTGTTTCTACCTTTTGAGTATTATGAGTAATGCTGTGAACTTTCACATACAAGTTGTTGTGTGGACGTGTGTTCTCAACTCTCTTATACATCTAGAAGTGGAATTGTTGGGTCTTATGGTAACTCTAAGTCTAACTTTTGAGCAACTGCCAAACTTTTTTGCCAATCAGCTGTACCATTTTATTTCTCCAATAGCAATATTTTTCCACGTTCTTGCCAACAATTATTATTTGTCTTTTTATCTAAAAACAAATTTTATGTCTTACTTTTTTACTTAATAAATTATTTCATTAAAAATCTTTTAAACGTATGTTTTATAATTATTAAAAATTGTCATATACTTGCACCATAATGTAACATGGCTTCACTTAAGGCTTAGATTTTTGCCAACTTTAACTCATCAATGTAATAAAGCAAGGAGCTTATTTTACGTAAATCCTTGTCTGCATTTTTAATTATCCCTTAGGGATAGATTCTTAGGCTGTGACTGATTAAAAGGATAAGAACATTGTAAGTATTCTTTATAGATGTTCTAAAACAGTTTTGAGATTATAAAATAATAAGGTTCTCCCCACCAATATATAAGAATGAATATGTGTTCAGGATTTCTGGTCAACTCTGAGTAGTAAGTTTTATTGAAAGGTTAAAAATTACATTTTTATTACCTTTGAAGTTGAAATTTTTTTCCAGTATCTACTGGCCATTCATATTTTCTTTCCTGTGAATCATTTTGCTTATAAACATTGAACCTTTCCTTGTCGTTATTTATAACTCTGCATTTGTTGCATTCAAACTATATGCCCTCTTTGAATATTTCATGATATAAAGTTTTGGCATATTGTTTGCCAGTGTTCATCTCAGTTTCCTTTCATTTTGTTTACAATGTGCATTATAGAGATATATATGAATTTTATTTAAAGAGAAGTCTTTGGTGGTTTCTTGCATTGCTTAGAGGCTTAGAAATCTTTCAACCACCAGGGATCAGTTATTCACCAAAATTTTATTTTCTACCTTGTTAAGTTCATTTTATACTTGTCTTTTCTACATGCAGATTTTATTTTAATGTTCTGTATGTGTCTAAATCTGTTCAGATGCCTTAACAATTCTATTCACAGGTGAGGTAGGCTTTTTTAAAAGGCGACCTGGATCTATCTTATTTCTCTTAGGACTTGTTAACACCAGTAAAATCCTGTTGGCTTCAGACCAAGTTTCCATTTCTTGATTTATTTTAGTAATATCTGACCATAAATTTGGACTGTGTTTTTGGTTTCTAAAAGCACAGTTTTCCTTTAAAACCTTCCTGCTGTACCTGTTTTATGACATATCCTCAATTTTAAGTCAACTCTGTCCCAGTATAGTTTATTTTCTTCATTGCTTTTCTTTTTCCAAATGTCCAATTTACCAAATATCATTTTCTCATTTGATACGTGGCTGTATGTGTGTGTGTGTGTGTGTGTGTGTGTGTGTGCACACACATGCATGTGTGTGTTTGTGTAACCTATGTTGTCTTGGTTTATATGCTTTAAAATTCTTAATCAATATCACACTTCTGGTTATTATAGCTTTTAAATGTGTTTCAATGCAGCCAGTGAATGTCCCTTTATCACATTTCTTTAAAAACAGTTATTTATGATAGTTTATTTTTCTTTAATGTTTTGATTTAATTTTGTCTTAATTTTTAATAATTTTCCTTCTTTCTCTTGACATTTTCGGGTACTTTCTGAGATTCACTTCTTTAGTAATTTTATTTTCTACAGCATTCACTGTGTCCATTCTTTTTAATATGGTAATTATGTTTTAAATTATCTTAAAATTCCTCATAAAACCAAGTAGCCTCATTTTTATACTTTCATACTACTTGTTTATAATTCAAATAGGTACAATCTTTTTTAAATAAGAACGCAATTTATGTTTTTCTAATGTGTTTTCTTTTTCAATTTCTCTAAATAACTATTTTAATACGAATAAATTTATATGTCTTTTAAGAAGTCACTTTCTTTTGAACTGAATAATCTTTTGAAAAGCCTGATAGGTGTTTTGTTTTTTTAGTTGTCTGTTTTTGTTTTTTGTTTTGTTTTGTTATCTGTCAGTAGAAGCTATGTAATTGCCCAGTTTTGGCTGTCATCAGATAGAATTAGACAAAGGTCAGTGAGGGTTCCTTTCCATATGTTAAAAAAAAAAAAAAAAAAAAGAGAGAGAAAGAAAAAAAAAGGAATTTGAGTTCTGTTATGATTACACAAGGAAAATTAAGATCAAGTGGTAATTTGAGTATGGATAATTTACTAAAAAAATACTTTAATAATGATATTGACTGGGCAAAGGAAAAAAAAACAATATACAGAATCTATTTAGTTTTATATATTGGGTAGTGCGGTGTAAAACATATAATCAGCCTGATTATTTTGCATTGGTCAGTGAATTCTGGCTCTAAAATTGTCTTGACTTTTACTATTTTATTAAGTTTTTCTTTTCCTCCTCTGAATAGGTCTTATCCTACTGTACCGCATAATAAAGGCTGGGGAAAAATAACACTATAAAAGGCAATTCTGAAATATTCAGAGTTGGCAAATTTATAGAGACAGAATGTAGATTAATGGTGGCCATGGGATGAGGGAGAGGGGATTAGGGAGTAACTGCTTAATAGTGTGGCGGTTTCTTTCGGGGTGATGAAAATATTTATGCTATGTGTATTTTACCACAATAAAAAAATAATTTGCCTATAAAAAGTTCTTTCCCTTAAGTAACAGCCTTTATTATGCGGTACAGTAGGATATTTGTTTCTCTGATAGACAAGAACAAGAAAAACACAGAATAAAAGGCTGGTCCAAGGTGAGGCAGCTATGGCCAGCTCATTTTTCTCATTTGGGTAAGGTACTTTGTGGTCTAGAGCTACTCACCTCTAAAAACCATGGTACCAAATGGTAGAACAGAAACACAATACATGTAAGAAAGGCACCTGCTTGAAAAAGCAGAATAGGAAATACAGCAGTCTCTTATCCATAGCATATATTTCCCACTAAATAGAAATAGTTAAGAGTCCCTGCCCACCAGTGGAATAGGCTTCTGTGTTGACCATGCTGGAAGATAGTTCTGCTCTCATGGAAGCCATTGGCTTTCATGACCACAGCAGAATGGACACTTTCTACATTTACACTGGTTTAGTAGTCCACTTCCTATTGGTGGTAAAGTGGTACTCTTAGGATTGAACATTCACAGATTGTTGCCTGGTCATTAAATGCCTTTCTACCAATATAGTCCCCTCAACAACTTAACAGTCTTCTGTAATACTTATTTGTTGGGTCAATAACGACAGCCAAGATCTTGACTACACTGAACTCCATGTTATTTAAACATCTCACCTTTAGTTTAATGGACTCTGACTTGAATGCAGAAAATGATCACTACTCATCAGATTTTCTTTTTAACCAAGTTTGTTCATTTCATCTTGTAGAGAATGCTAAAGGAAAGAACCCTAGAATCTGCGTGAGTCTTACTCTCAACAATTATACTTCTGCAAAATTGTTTACTTCTTAATTCTTTGAAGACATTATCTTCAGCTCAAGGATATAGAAATTTCTCTTATAAACTCTGAAAAGCACCACATAAAGGGATTCAGTCTACTTAGAAGGCCTGATATAGACAAAGCATTTTTCCCCTCAAGGTTACATTTTCTTCCTTTCTCCCTTCAGCTCAACATTCCTTAGGCAAAATATCTGTTTTACAGTCCCTTGCTGAAAACCACAATATGAAAACAACACACACAAATGTTTTGAATTGTATACATTACTTTTTTTCTAATTCTATATCTCTCTAGTTAGTGGTCTGTTGTGCTAGAAATAAAGCAAAAGTGGTGGGGAGTGATACGGAGATAGACAATGATTATTAATTAAAATAGCAGGTTGTTTAATTTTTGTTAAAAGATTCAGGACTTAAATATTTATTGAATTATTTTGTTTGAGTTCATAGTTGCTTCTGACATCTCTTAATGTTAAGAATGTTTTGTTATTTTAGAAATCATTCTTACCTGTTTTGTTTTGTTTTGTTTTGTTTTCTCTGATACTAAATACATTTCTGTTAGTATGACCAGGCTGCCATACAAACTTCCACAGACTGAGTGGCTTAAAAAACAAAAATGTATCCTCTCACAGTACTGGAGACTAGAAGTCTAAGATTAAGGTGCTAGCAAGTTTGGTTTCTGGTGAGACCTTTCATCCTGACTTCCAGGCAGCCATCTTCTTGCTGTGTCCTCATGTGGTGTTTTCCAGAGTGTTCTCTAGTGTCTTCCTTCCTCTTCTCCTAAGGATACCAGTTCTACTGGATTAGGGCCCACTTTATAAACACAGCTACCCATAATGACTTTCTTAAATGTTCTGTCTCCAAATACATTCACTTTGGGGTTTAACGCTTCAACATGTGAATTTTAGAAGGATACAATTCCATCCACAATGGCCCCATTTTTTAAAGCAAAATTTTAGTGATAACTAAGCTTCTCTTGAAATATCTGTTGCTCTCACTGTAAAAGGCACATTACCACTTATAAGTCAGAGGCATTGGTCCCACTATTCATTAGATGGGAGAACCTTTCATGCTGAAGCAGAGAACTTTATTAAATTAAGAAAAATCAATATAGAATGTATTCGTGAGAAGGCCAGAAAGGTATAATCATGGGAATATTGTCTTTGGAAATACATCTAGAGTTGTTAGAAGGAGAATATGCCAAATTGATAGACTATGTAAAAGAGGTTTTAGTAAAATATAGGATGACACCAGACAAAGTAGGAATTAACTGTGAAGATTCCGCATCCCTGTGGTTTAATTAAGAATGAACCGTGCTGGCTTCATTCCTGATTTCTGTGCTTAGTAGACCCCTTTGTCAAGAAGGTAAGCCATTTGTTATGAATGCCTAATGCATTCTAGGCATTGAGGATACAGCAGTGAATCCAACAAAAAAGTAGAGCAGATGCAGGTGATGCCACATCCTGTACAACCTCAGCCTCTGGCAATAGAGGACAGTTTCTATGCAGGCTGACAGCTTTTCCACTCACGTTCATTTTCTTCTCAATGTAAATGTTAGGCTTTTTCCAGAACTCAGGAAATTATTCATCTCACACGATGGGCAGCCTAGAAGAACTGGGAATTGAGCATCATCAGGAGAAATCCCCTCAATGGGAGAATTCGGAGGTACAATCAATTCTGCTATAGTACTTGTTTTGAAAATGTGAATTTGTTCCAACACAGTGTATGTACTAAGAAATGATTGAGCAGAACCCAAATTTTGTTTTTACTTATGCATGATTTCTGCCAGGAGAAACATGAAATTCGGGATTGGCAAACTCTGGCCGAGAGCCTATTTCTGTAAGTAGGTTTTATTGGAGCACCACAGGCATTCATTTTTTTTTTTTTAAACCTCCTTTCTATGAGTGGGGCAGGGTCTGTATGTCCCTCAAAATATTTGCTATCCGATCCTTTAAGAAAGAGTATGATAATCCCTGATGTAATGGAATACAGAAAACAATATACATCTGACAAAAGCTACATAAAAATACAGAAGAATACACACATGCACACACCTTGAACATCTACCAGTGACCTCAGGGCACTACATATCTTATGAGCCATACCCAGCCATACTTAATGTTACAACATTCCATCAGATTTCACATAATTATTCTTCCAACACTGTGCGAGAACTCACAAACTGCAACCCTTCCAGCCTGCCCTCCTAAAAGCAAACATCAGGTCTTCTTTAAAATGCCATATTTATTGTAGATTTTATGTATTTCTTAACCATTTAATATGTGCTACCATTTTTAAGAATCCTGTCTTTTTTGTGTGTGACTGCTGAAGTTTTTGAGTATTGTGGTCTCCATGTTTTTCCCCACAAACTCTGTGGTTTTTATTGCATAATTTTGTATAGAACAGTGATATTTCAGAGAGCACATGCGTCACATTATATCAGAACTGAGTACTTTCTACACTCTGTTCCTCAGAAGTTCCCCAGAAGAATGAGCTCTTATTGGCCTATGAGTTACTTCCTCATTACTAGGCAGATTAACTGGCTTTTCTCTAGTTCCTGTCTCATTTATCCCACTCCCTTCTTTTTCTTCTTTTGATCACCTTTCACATAAGCTATATGCACCCAAGTCCTTGTCTCAGGCTCTAATTTTTGGGGTGCTGAACAAATTAACGTAACATGTTCCTGCCCTCATGAAGCATAGATCCCAATTGGGGAGAGACACTATAATCAAGTAAACAAATGAATAAACTACAGGCAAGAAAGATAAATATAGATTGTCATAAGTTTTATGTAGGAAATAACCAGGGTAATGAGAGGAAAAAATAATCTGGGGGAGGGCACTTTAGAGAATTCAGGGAAGGCTTTTCTAAGGAGGTGACATTTGAATAAGACATAAAAGATGAAAGTGAACCAACTGGAGTAAATTTGATGATGAAGTCATAATGAGAAACACTAGAGGTAATCACTAGATGGAACAGTACCAGAGTAGTAGATAAGGATAATTTTATCAGTACTTGAGGATATGTTGGGCCCTACAATGCTCATCATTTCTCCTACTGGTATGACAACAACCAGCATAAGTAGATTGTCTTAATAAAACCATGTTATACTAACTATATGGAAAGGACTGCAGCCTGAAAGTCTCAGATATGAACCAATATAGGTGGGTGGAAACTGTAGTAACTTACTGCCTCAATTCTCTCCCTGCCTTTTACTGAAGTAGACTTTTCAGAAAAGGTAAGAACCAACAAGCATGGTAAAAGATCAACATGTATGGCATAAAAATACAATATATGTTACAGATAAAGCATCTAGAATGGCCCTGGGAATCCTCAAGTCCCCAGTAGTAGGCTCTCAAGGAATAGTGGCGGTGATGGCTTTGGTAGTAACATTGGTAGTTATGATGGAGAGTGGTGATAATCATGATAGTGATTGATTATTAACACTCAGTGCAGAAAAAGTGAAATGCAATCTCAACCAGTAGGCTTCTTGCCAATTTGGAGGAGACAAAGAA
This sequence comes from Rhinolophus sinicus, assembly GCF_057876585.1. Lineage (NCBI taxonomy): Eukaryota > Metazoa > Chordata > Mammalia > Chiroptera > Rhinolophidae > Rhinolophus > Rhinolophus sinicus. Next base: position 153,633,552 of record NC_142517.1, on the reverse strand, counting down.
TTTGAACTTTCTTTATAGGACTGGCTCCTAAACATAGTGTATCTTATAAAAAAAAGAGCAACAGAGGGAAGAACGGACGGGTCAAGAGAAACGACCTTCCTGAATGTCCACAAGTCATCACTCTTGCGTACATTTTATCTTATCTTTGCAGTAACCATATATGATAATTGGTAGTCTACCAAATTTTTATGTACAAGGAAACTGAATCTTTGAAAGGTTCTACAATTTGCCCAAGTTCACATTCAAATCAAAGTGTGGCTCCATGCTAACAGAGAAAAAAATAAGTTACTAATATATGCTGAATAGGTACAGATAATTTTAAAGAAAAGAGCAAACATAGAAAGAAATGAATGCCAGTTTTCAGACTAAAACTTCGTTTGGAGAAGATTCGAAAGGAGAGAAGACAAGAAAGGCCACAGTGGGATGTGAGATCTGCTCACTCATATTGTAGTGTCTTTAGCAGTGGATTCATTCTTGTGGATCACCACCTCTACTAAGATACATAGCATTGGGCTTACTGTCTGTAATTAAACATTTGTTTGGAAGAATTTTATGAACACAGCAGGGAAGCCAAACTAATTTAATTGTTTTGCTAATTGGTCATTAGCCTCACTATAATAGCAGGTGTTTCCATTTGTGTAATTGGGAAGAGGGCCAGAATTTATTTGTAAGAGGGCCAGAATGTTGTAAGAAATTCTACACTAAAATTTGAGAAGTGAGAACTGTCAGTTGATCAAGTTCCATGCCATAAAACAGGTGGTTTGAAATTTTTTTGTTTTAAAATAAAATTAAGATTCAATGTCTTTAGCTTTCTCTATCATCTTGGGGAGAATACACTGATGGATAATAGTGATTACTTAATATGAAACATCATGGAACTAAAGGAAAACTCATCACTAGCAGTTAAGTTCTACCCATTCTCGACCTCTATTTTTTTCCTTTCAACTTTTCTTAAATTTAACTCCCTAAATTTCAAATTTAACTTCATAAATTTACCTTCATATATTTAAATTTATCTCTTCTTTTGTTAAAATCCTGCTCTTATTTGTACTGTACTATATATATTCCTTCACTATACTTCTTGTTTAGTCTTAAAGTTAACAAATTTTCTGTGACAGCAGGGCTTCTCTGTATATAATTGTTGTTCGGAATTTTCTTATGTTCTACTTGAAAGACAAAGTCCTGTTACTGACAGAATATCGTGATGGTTGAATAGGTTAATCAAGATTTCAAGAACTTTGGGGAAATTGCTACATATACTATACTGTATTATTTTTTCCATATCTTTTTTCATCACTATGAAGAAGAAAATAACACTGCTAATCTTTATCTGAGCCATGTGCTTCCAGACGACAATAAGGGTTAAGACATCCTCTCACCATTCTGTTTTCAGAAATCTCCTCACTATTTTATATTTCAAGAAACAGCTAACCTAACCACAAAGGACCTTCCTTCTCTCTCATATTCTGAAAAATGACTCACTTCCACCTCTACCTATCCTCAGTGATTCAGATTGGACCCATCTCTGTCCTTCTTTTTGACTCCCATGAAACTCCCTGATAATTTTCTTGTTTGCCTGCTTCTATAAAACTTCTTCATTAATCAGCATTCTTGCTATTGCAACAGTCTTAATATAGTCATCTTAATTGGCCAATGCATTTTATCTTTCACAGAAGTTAAATAACTTGGAAAAGATACCTGAATTTGCACTTGACAAAGGCTATCATCACAACAATTCTTCTTTGTCCTTTTGGTAACCAGATAGCTGAAGAACAGTTTAGCACACAGCAACTAACTGGTTCTATTCACAAACTCTTGGCATAAAAATGGCTACCTAAAGCAGAGAAGACTGTGGTAAACTTAATCACCACCAAGTGATATGAGTTGAGTATCATAGGATGAGTATTTTGGAAACAAGACATACTTAACCCACACAGTAATTCTTCATGCTGTGAAAAATGTCTAAATCAATAAACAGTTTAGAAGAAAAAAAACAATCAATACTGTGCAAACTCCAGTGGGTAGAATGTGTCTTTGTGCTTCAGGTAAGTGCTGAAGATCTGTGGGGAGACCTGTAATTGGGCTGATTTTGGTTTTGGCTTTATGATACACCTTGATTGACCATACTGTACTGCCAGTGTTCCCCTGTGTTGTAAACCTGTGCATTCAGGATTGGAGCACCATTTTCAATTGTATATGTTTAGTATGTGACACATGAGGGACATCTCGGGTCATCTGCTTAGGGATATGAGGAAGTGATTATAAGGATAAAATATTAAAGGTGATTTGTAGAGTGATAATTGTTTTTGTTTTTTTTCTATTTAACTGGGACATTGTCATAGAGAAATAAGGAATTTTACTTAACCCTGAAAAAAAGAAGGAACATCAGAAATAATTGAGTTCTAACTCCCAAGCAGCATACCAGATGATGACCCTCCATTGACCTCTATTGAATTCAATTAAATTAAAAGAAAAAAGAAAGTCAGAAATTTTCTGCAAACTTAACTCAATAGTCCAATTTAAATACATTGTAACTGGATAGATACAGGAATACAGATATATTCCCATGAGTATACCCCCCAAAATATATTTCATCAAACATTAATATGGTTTTGAATTTTCTATACTTTAGAATGAATTGTTTATTTGAAATGCTAAACACCCCTAACTTCCCAAGCCAGGGTTTGCTGCAAGTGTCCTTTTCAGTTACAATTAGGTGCCAAGAGGCACTCACATGGATCAGCTGGATTTCATGTAATTCTCTTTATCACATGTTATGTTAATTGTCTCCTCCCAATTTCATATGGTAATGCTCTATCCCCCAATGTGACTGTATTTGGAGATAGTGCTTTTAGAAGGTAATGAAGGTTAAATAAGGATATAAGGTTGGGATCCTAATCCGGTAGGGTTGATGACCTTACAACAACAAGAAGACAGACATTTTTCCCTACTTGCATGCATTAGGGAAAAACCATGTGAAGATACAGCAGGAAGGCAGCCATTTGCAAGCCAGGAAAAGACGCTTCACCGGATTTTCAGCCTCTAGAACTGTGAGAAATGAATGTGTTGCTTAAGCTTCCCAGTCCATGGCGCCTTGTTATATCAGGCTGAGCTGAGTGAAATAGCACCATTTTGTAGGAGCATGCCTACCTCCTATTAATAAGGGTCAATTACCCCTGCTAATATGATGATGACTCTTCTTCTCTGGTAGCCCCTGGTCACAACGAATACAAAGAGCCATGGTGGCAGCTGTAGCTTGTAGTTCAGTGTGTCCCTCCCTGTGTCCTAAGAGTGCATTCTTTTAGGAGACTATGTCCTCTAACCCTACAAAAACCAGATTGCAGGGATAGAAAGAATAATTTTCTTAGTTCGTGACTAGGAGTGATGGTAAGAGGGGTCATATCTTCTAGCACTCCTCAGTTCTCAAATCCACATATTCTTCTTATAGGGACTGCAGCATCATATATAGTAATGACACCACATCCCTGCGGAGTATTGCTTCCAAGCCTGCACTTTAGCACTGTCTTCAGTAGGCCATCCCTCTACTAAAGGAGACCAGCTCCTTCTGGATGTTGTAGTATGTGATGTAACATGCAGAAACCAGTATAATAGGCCCACACTTGCATATTATTTACCACAATATGGGTCCTTTGATTTGATGCTATATTGTGTGGAATTTAATGCTTCAGTATCAGGCATTTCCTAAACCTATGTAAAGTGGTTCTGGCTCAGATTCTGTAGGCAGAAAAGGGAAATACACACCTCATGTTTGTGAGGATAAACCACTTGCACTTCCAGGACAAAAAGCTCAGTGCATTTAACTTTCCATTAAGTGGCAGATGGTCTCCTTGAAAAATCATGTCATGTTAGTGGCTCAATGTTGTTCTTTGTTGCTGACATGTTGGACATTCAGGAGCAACCGTATATAGATTGCCTTGGCAAGTAGGCCTGTAAACTCCATCTAGGTCACAATGGCCACTCTGTTCATATGCACATTATACTACTTCTGGGGTGACCAATGATGACCAGACCAATAATGTTGATTGGTCAAGTCATTTTGTCTTCATGGTTGTTCAGTGCCTCTTATGTCATAGATGCTTTTGGTGAGTATGAATATACGATATACAACTCTTCACACTTTGGTCCACTTTTAAATGCCCACTTAACGTGCCTCTACTCAGGACCTCTTTGTCTCAGATATTTCAGTTTTATTCCTTCCAGGCTCCTGACTAGATGGTGAGGGCATTGAACTTACACTATAATGGATGATTTATTCTTCCATATGAAATGGGTGATTGGGTATATCACTCACAGTGATACCCTTTAGAAAAATTTTCCCTCTTTAATGCTTTCCAAGACCATTTCTGAATGTGGCTATATTGCAGCCACTGTTCATTTTAACCTATATCAATATACCATTTTGCCTCATTAATAAACCAAGCTTGATCTTTCCTACTCTTTCATCTTGCCATTTGGGACTCCTTCATAAGACCATAGAAGTGAGCGGGGATGGTTTCTTGTGAACTGTGGTAAGTGATATGCGTGAGCTGAGATTATGATCATGCAGTTTAGTTGTGCTGTCTAGTCCTTCTCAAGTTCAATTCTAGGTATTCTATATTTACCATCTTCAAATGAACTGCTGGGCCTGTACACCTTCATGATTGATGGCTCCAACAGAATCCATGTCATAAAAGGAAGTTCTAGACATTTGGTGTGTGATCAATTGTCAATCATTTCCTCTTACAACGGCCCAATAACATCCCAGGAGCAGTTTTTTGAAAAGTACATATTCATCCACTATGAATGGCATGGCTTGTTCTAGAATCTCAGGAATCTGCACTGTGAGTCTCTAACTTGGGCTTGTCATAAATTCTACACTGAATATTTTCCTATAGCCATCAACAGATATTATGGCCCAGGAGAAAATCTGGATCTTTTATAGAGCTCTTTTCTACTCTGGACCTCACTCAATGCTGGCAGACTTCCACGTCACACAGTAGGTAGGCTGGAACAGTATTCCTAGGATTGATATATGTTGACTCTAAATCAGGTGCTATGCTTTCTTCTCTATAACAGAGATATTATACAGCAATCTGTCTTTTAACTTGGAGGAAATAACCTACCATGCCCCTGATCATGGAGCTCCTAACATTTTTAATGAAATTGTAAGGCTCTGAATCATTTTCATAGGGCTTAATCCCCAATCTTTTAGTGCTGTGGTTTACTAATTCTTCCAGTGTACTAACACCTTTATGCTCATTCCATCTGATCGCTATGATGTCATCAGAGAAATGATCAATATCATGTTCTGCAGAACATCCACAAGGTATAGATCTCTTAATATTATATTATGAAAAAGAACAGAATAGTTCATATAAAACCTGAACAAAATTGTAAATTAATATTTTTTTCTATTCCATGTGAATACCAACTATTTTTTTATCCTATTTTCTAACAGCAGACTTGACACCTATGAAAGATGAAGGAAAGAAAAAGGATTGGATAGGGAGAGCACCTGACTTATGTGCAATTGAAAATATAGCCTAGGATGCTGAGGGATCCTCATAAAAGTTTTCCCTAGAAGAGTTCAATATCAGACACAAATGGCCTGGCTGTAGTACTCCCACCATTGTCAGTCATTGCTGGCAGCAGCCTGGAGGAAGCATGACCCTGATATGGCTGGTATGGGGAACAAAGGTGCTCTGAAAACTCAGTCAACTATGCTCTCTGCTGCAGTTTTTTTCTTGAAGGGAGAGCCAAACAGTGCACATGCTTGGTTGCCACAAACAGGGAAAAAAAAAAAAAAGTGTTATCTGATCTCTCCAGTAAGATCTTAAATTTTTAATAAGTTTCACTTTCACAGCATAAGACAGGCCCCTCAAATGCAAAATAGGCAAACAAACTACTCATAGGTACTCATTCTTACCTCACTAAGTAAATGTTTAACAAATATAAAAAGAATATCAATTTGAAGGGAAATCAAATTATTATTCTGCCCAGGGTGTTTGCAGCCGAACTATGTATATTTATCTATCACTCCCTCTTGAGTCTCTCTCTCGCCATCTCATCTCTGCTTTTGTGTTCATGCATCCTAGCTGTTACAGTAGATGATGTTTTAGGTCACTGCATGCAGAAATTTGATTATCTTTTTTCAGTTATTAACAAAATTTCCAAATATCAGATATAAGTTATGGCTTGTATCTGATTTGCAATGTTTCCTATTCTTAGTCTTGTTTTTTAGAATGCAGGCTGACAAAATAACTATCAAACTGGAAAGGTGCCAAAAAGATTTGTAGATTTGGCAGAAATATAAAGCTTTTGTGCTTCAAATAAATAAATATCACTAACTAACTGAGTGCGCTTTGGCACCTTAATGTATGTTTTGCTACATGAAAAATATGTGTAAGCATATTCAATTCTATTCTTGGAAGTTTTATTGAAAATAATACCTAGTAAAAAGCAAGATATATTTGTTTTATTAGTTTTTCAATGTGATTATACTGTATTCAAATGGCCTGTTAGATAAAGAATGCAAATCTTTCTTAAATTTGTGTTTATGTGCCTTGATCGGACAGAGTCTATATACTTTTTTTTCCTTGATTGAGAATTCTTTGTCACTCTTTGTTTACTTCTCACATGTATTGGCTTTAAACTTATCTCAGCATCTGTCTATAGCATTCTTCACTGTTTACTATTTCCTCTACGTATAGTTTCATCCATGTGTGAAAGTCCCAGTTTTTTTTTTTAATATCTTTTTCCTTGAGATAGCTTTTACCCTTCTTCCATTAGAGTAAAAATCATCAAATAGATAATTCATTTAAAATATGTAGGTGTTACAGAGAACCCTAAAGATTTCACCAAAAAATAAAACTATGAGAACTGATAAACAAATTCAGAAAAGTAGCAGGATACAAAATGATTACTCAGATATTGCAATTTATACAATACAAAAATAATAAACTATCAGAAAGAGAAATTAAGAAAACAATTCTATTTACAATTGCAAAAAAACAAAAAACAAAAAAAACCCTAAGAATAAATTTAGCCAAGGAGGTAAAAGAACTTTATTGGAAAATTATAAGAATTTGAAGAAGATACAAATAAATGGAAGCACACATTGTCCTCATGGATAGGAAAAATTAACATAATTAAAATGTCCATACTACCCAAAGCTTTCTATAGATTCAGTTCAATCCCTATCAAAATACCAATGGCATTTTTCCACAGAAATAGAACAAATAATCTTAAAATTTATATGGAGCCACAAAAGACCCCTGAATAGCCACAGCAATCTTGAGAAAGAGGAACAAAGTTGGAGGTATCATGCTATCTGATATAGAGTTATACTATAAAGCTATCATAATCAAAACAGCATGGTACTGGCATAAAAACAGACATGTAGATCAATGAAAGAGCCCAGAAATAAACACACACCTATATGGTCATTTAATCTATGACAAAGTGGTCAAGAATATACATTGAGGTAAAGACCGTCAATTCAATAAATGGTGTTGGGGAAACTGGACAGATACATGCAAAAAATGAAATTTGGATTACCTTCTTACACCATATATAAGAATAAACTCAAAATGGATTTAATACTTAAACATAAGACCCAAAAAACATAAACAGCCTCAGAAGAAACTATAAGCAGTAACCTCTCTGACATAGCTCTTAGTAATATTTTTCTGATATATCTCCTTGGGCAAGGGAAACAAAAGAAAAACAAAACAAAATAAATGGGACTACATCAAAGTAATAAGTATTTGCACAGCAAAGGAAACCATCATCAAAACAAAAAGCCTACTGAATGGGAGGAGATATTTGCCAGTGATACATCTGATAAGGGGTCAATGTCCACATTTATAAAGAATTCGTATAACTCAATACCAAAAAAAAAAAAAATCAATTAAGAAATGGACAGAGGATCTGAATATACACTTGTCCAAAGAACATACAGATGGCCAATAGAAGTATGAAAAGATGCTTGACGTCACTAACAATCAGAGAAATGCAAATTAAAATCATGTGATACCACCTCACACCTGTCAGAATGGCTACCATCAATAAATAGACAAAAAGCAAGTGTTGGCGAGGATGTGGAGAAAAGAAAACCCTCACGCGTTGTTGGTTGGATTGCAAATTGGTGCAGCCACTATGGAAAGCAGTTTGGAGGTTCCTGAAAAAGTTAAAAATAGAACTACTTTATGATTCAGCAATTCCACTTCTGGGTCTTTGTCCGAAAAAATCAGAAACATTAATTTGAAAAGATATATGCACCCCTACATTCACTGCAGCACTATTTACAATAGCCAAAATATGTTAGCAACCTAAGAGCCTATCAACAGATGATTGGATAAAGGAGATGTGGTACATATATACAATGGGATATTACACAGCCATAAAAAGAATGAAATCTTACCATTTGTGACAACATGGATGCACCTAGAGGGTAGTATGCTAAGTGAAATAAGTCAGACTGAGAAAGATAAATACTGTATGATCTCACTTGTGGAATCTACGGAACAGAATAAATGGACAAACAAAACAGGAATAGACTCGTAAATACAGAGAACAACCTGATGATTGCTAGATGGGAGAGGGTTGGGAGGATGGGTGAAAAGGCGAAGGGATTAGGAAGTGCAAATTGGCAGTTACAAAATAGTCACAGGGATGCGAAATACAGTGTGAGAAAATAGTCAATAATGTAAAATCTATGTATAGTGTCAAATGCACTAGACTTATTGGGGGGACAACTTCATAAATTATATGAATGCCTTACCATTACACTGTATACCTGAAGCCAGAATGGGAACATATACTGAAGTTCTAAAGTATGATGAAATGAGACAAGATGCATTACAGCAGTATACCTTCATTTTTCGTTGAAGTGGGAGTAAGATTACCCGCTGAACATATGCTACAAACTTTTGGTCCCTCTGCAGTAGTATACCTCACACTACTACGTCCTTACATAATCTATGTCCACTCTAGCCAATGTCTCCCAAGTACAATAAGCACCTTCCTATCTCCCAGTCTTTCCCATTTGTCTGAAGTACCTTTTTGCTCCTCTATATTTATTAAGGTCTCTCCTTCCTACAATCCCATCTTGAGTCACTGTAGCCTACTCATAGAAGTGCCTTTCTTATGAATTTCTGTTGCAGTCTGTAGCATTATAGGTATACTAGAGCATAGACTCTGGACCCAGGTGACTGGGTTTGTATCAGCTCTACAACTTATCATGTGATTTGGGGGAAAGTTACTTACGTTTTCTGAACTTCAGTTTCTTCATTGTAAATTGGAGATGATAATAGTCTCTACCTCGTAGGTATATTTAATATATTGTAAGCACTCTTTAAATGTTAGTAGTTTGTTTATTACCTACCCCACGCTTGCCCTCAGCATATGATAACTATATAGTTATTTTCTATATATCTATATGTATACATACAAATATGTGTGTATATGTACATGTATGTGTGTGTGTATATATATGTATACACATATATATATATACACAGACACATACAAAAATGCACACACGGGTTCTCTTTTCACTTCAAAGTAAGGATTAAATCTTGATTTCTCAGCTCCATCTATCCCCAGGCAGCTGTTTGGGGACTTAATAAAAGTGTTGAATAAACAATGATGTAATGGTTCTTCATTTTATGCTTTCTGTTTTGAGTCCTTGGCCAGACCATTACTCTTAATATATCCTACTCAGAAATCAAAAACTATGCTCTGCGATATTGCTTTGATGGGTTCATTATTAATCTCCCAGGAGAACACAGTGCTGTGATAAGAACACTGAGCTTAGAGTTCGAACACTTCTATTTCAGGGTTTTTCAAGTTCGGCTCTGCTGGCGTTTTGAGCTGGATAGTTGTTGAGGAGGCTGTCCTGTGCATTGTGGAGTGTGTAGCAGTATCCCTGGCGTCTACATACCAGATGACAGTAGCGTCCCATCCCAGTTATGAATATAAAAAATGTCTCCAAACATTATCAAATGCCTCTAGAGGGCAAAATTACCCCTAATTGAAAACCACTGATTCACCACTCATCTGCAGATATTTGAGCGTTGTCATTTTTTAGCTATATGCAACCTTAGGTAGGTCACTCTCCACTTCAGGCCTCAGATACCTCATCTATAAATTGTATCTAATAATAGCAACTGCATAGGAATGGTATAAAGATGAAGCGAGATGCTGTATTACAGTGCCCCACACAGAATAATGTAATATAATTTGTTAATCTAAATTTCAGAAGTCTCTATTTTTTATCCAGGCAGAACAAGAGAAGATGCTAAAATGTCCCGAAAGATGAAAGAGGATCATCCCCATTTCTGACTCTTACTTCTTGCGCACCTTGGTACCACCCTTTCCATTCGATTTGACCTGTCTCTGCTGCAGAGCTAAATTTGGCATTGTTTTAAGTAAAGTTCATGCACCACCTGTCTCTTCTGGCAGCCCAAACTGAAACAGAAGCAAGTAAGACGTGAAAGGGGAAAACTGTTCTTGATATTTGAAAAGTAATATTTCTTAAATAATATTCTTTAAATTAAGCATTAGTGTAGATAGTAGAATATTAAATACTCCTTTTATAGCTTAGCAATTAATGAAACCACTATCCATGTAGAGTGAAATTATTCTTAAGAAATTTTTGATTCAACGAACCATTTCTATCTTTTTATGGTTTTGAAACTATAAAAAAATTATAATTACTGAAATAATCAAGAATGCTTTAGAATGTGAAACCAAAATTAAGCATGTCAAAAGATAAAGATATGGGTCCTTTCCCAAAGGATGAGATAGCTCTTAGGTGTAATTAAAAAAAACAAAACAAAAACAACAACCAAAAAAAACCACTTGATAGACCAACAATGTCATTGCAGAATTCAGCTAATTTGTTTAACTTTTTCTTTGCATGGAGTTTTCAAAACAATGTAAATTGTTGTAAAAATATCTTTGTGCATTTTTTTTTGTAAGAAACAAAACAACCTGAGTCTTTCCTTAGCGATACATGTTCTTGAAATGCTTCAGTATTCTTCATGAAGAATGAGTAATGAAGAAGTGAAAAACATCGCATTGAAATATCCAGAAAACTTTTCTTAACATTAAATTCCAGAGACACACTGGTTTTCTTATATTCATCTCTGTTTGATAGCAAGCACAAAAATATCTTGATAGCTTAGATTTTGTTGTAGTAATTTTTCTGATTTTATCAGAAAGTATAATTTAAGATCACTGGGGTTCTCACTGAGGTCATAAATAGCTGAGCTGATATTAAAATATTTGTCTACTTACTACAGTTAGTCTTAAATTCCCAAGGGGTTCTTGTTAAAATGTACAATATACTTTTCCTTCCTTCTTTCTTCCCTCTATTCTACCTTCCCACCCTCCATCCCATCCTTTCTTCTTTTTTCCTTGTACCTTTTTTTCTTTCTCCTTCAATTTTTTTTTCTTTCTCCTTCAATTGTTTCCAGATTCAACAGATATTTATTGCTTATGTAAAACTGTTCAAGACAGTAAATTTGATCATTGTTGACAAACAGTAGTTTACCTACAGGTCTGTCTACCTCTAGTAAATAATTTGTCTCAACACTAAAAATAGTGTCTTTGATCACTAGATGTGTTATAGACACATTGTTAGGGACCCTAAACGTGTATTTTATAGTTACTAGATATCTAGCCATTTTTATAGTTTACTTTAGAATCAGAGCTCAATCATCAAGTGCCCCACAATTATTTGAAATTATTTTATTTAGTTCAGTTTTCTCTACAGTTGCTTTTCTTGACTTCAAAAGGATTAAGAAAGTGAGAAAATAGTCTCATTATTGCTCATAAATGGTGTTTTTTTTTTTTTTTTTGCCACTGTCACCCTGTCCCTACACACACACACACATACAAATAAATACATATAATCCTCCACTTCACCCATATACTGATTTGTTATACAGGGATTTGTTAACATAGATTATTGCTCAGATGGAAAACTTTACTTAGGAGAAAAAGAATAGGTTGCTGGTGACTCAAAATGAGTTTTCATCCTGTGATTTAATTATTTGCAACTACTGTTCTCTCGTTTCAACTACTCATTAATTTATTTAATAGTCAACATATTATTGCTTCTGTAATGTTACTCTGGGACTACAATTTCTTTCAACTGTTGTATGACGTACAAAAGATGAAGTATTTTACTTGACTTTCCTATTTTATCAGTTTTTTTCTGAAATTAATAAGAAAACTTTCTCAGACTGTATGAGATCTGACAATTACATTCACAAACTCATCCTAGAAAAAGTGCTACATACCTCATTGCTGAATATCACTACAGTCACCTTTGAAGCACTCCCTTTGGGAAGCTATGCACCCACACCAGCGCCTAGTTCACCCTTCAAAGCAATTTTGGAACTCTTTTTCTGGAATGGCCATCAGAGCTGTCATCGTATTACCCTTGATATCCTGAATGTCATCAAAATGTCTTCCTTTCAATATTTCCTTTATGTTCAAGTAAAGAAAGAAGTCATTGGGGGCCAGATCAGGTGAGTTGGGAGGGGGTTCCAATACATTTGTTTGTTTACTGGCTAAAAACTCCCTCACAGACAGTGCCGTGTGAGTTGGTTTATTGTCATGATGCAAGAGCCATGAATTGTTGGGAAAAGTTCAGGTCATGTAACTTTTTCAGGCAGCCTTTTCAGCACTTGCAAATAGTAAGCTTGGTTAACTGTCCAGTTGGTATGAATTCCTAATGAATAATCCCTCTGATATCAAAAAAGGTTAGCAACATCTTTTTGACTCTTGATTTGGACTGACAGAACTTTTTTCGTTGTGGAGGATTGGCTGACTTTCATTGTGCACTTTGAAGCTTTGTTTCAGGGTCATATTGATACACCCCTGTTTCATCACCAGTGATAATACCATGTTTCCCGAAAATAAGACCTAGCTGGACAATCAGCTCTAATGCAACTTGTGGAGCAAAAATTAGTATAAGACTTGGTCTTATTTTACTATAATATAAGACCCAGTCTCATATAATATAGTATAAGACCGGGTACAATATAATATCAGATTAATATAATATAATATTATATCATATCATATCATATCATATAATAATACCGGGTTAATATAATGTAATGTAAAATAATATAAGACCGGGTATAATATAACATAATATATAATGTATATAATATAATACAATACAATACAATACAATACAATACAATACAATACAATACAATATAATAGACTGGGTATAATATAATATAATATAATATAATATAATATAATATAATATAATACCAGGTTTTATATTAATTTTTGCTCCAAAAGACACATTAGAGCTGATGCTCCGGCTAGGTCTTATTTTCGGGGAAACATGGTACCGCCCAAAACATCATCTTGTCTCTCCAAATGTCTTGGTTCACTTCAACTCTCCTTTGCTTTTGTTTATCGCTGAGCTCCTTAGGGACCATTTTTGCACACACTTTTCTCATGCCAAAATTTTCAGTTAAGATTTTCCTAATTGTTTCTCTATTGAGGTTTATTTGGTCTGCTATGCCTCTCACAGTCAGCTAATGATTTTTACACACAAATCGATGAATTTTTGCAATGTTTCCATCAGTTTTGCTCATTACTGGCCGCCCTGGCCTCTCTTCATCAGTGATGCATTCTCTTCCCTTGGAATAATGTTTAATCCATTTGTATACGGCTGTTTTCTTCATGACATTATCCCTATAAACTTAGACTAACATGTCCCTGATTTCACTTCCACTCTTGCCAAGTTGAACAAGAAATTTAATGTTTGTTTGTTGTTCTAATTCAAGCTCAGACATTCTTGTGACTGCACACAAAAACATGCAACAATAATAATGAACTCCACTAAGCAAGACACCGCCACACATCAACACAAACAGCTGTGAAACATTGATATACCAAGGTGTTGAAACCTTCCGAACTGTTTGTACAGTGCTGCCAATGTAAGTGCATGGTGGCAAGTTCGCGAACTTAATTGTCAGATCTCGTACGTTTGCAATTTGTACTTTTTACTACATTTTGTATTTTTTAAAGTATTTTTCTCATTATTTAAATCTCAAAGTATTTTCTCCCTGCTTGATAAAGAAGGAATCATAATGCAATTTGGTTAAATAGCTTATTTAAGATCACATAATCAGGTACTATTCACTCTGAGACTGGAATCTGAAGCATCTGCTCCCTAGCTTAGCCAGCTTTGCACTATATGTTTTGCTGGGTGGGGGTGTTATGTTCATAAGTGCAGAACTCATGAAATTGACTTGTTTGAGCCCAGTTAGGTACCCTGGAAATAGTCAATGTATAATAATACAACCCTAACAAAGAACACCACTAACTTAAATTTAATTTGTGCAAATCTTTCCAAGCAACACAAGCAGGAAAATTTCCTTTTACTTATATGAATTCTATTTTGGGATTTTAAATCTGTTTTGTCTCTCTATTCTTTTTATCCCCCACCATTCTCCCCACCATCGCTTGCCTGTTTTGGGGCAGTGTTCACAGTTTAGGGTGTGTGTGTTGGGGGGTGTCTGTGTGTGCACTCAAGGTTGACTTTTGTGTGCACATGTTTCTTTGTGTTTATCGTGATGTACTGTATTCCAGATTCTGTTTTTGAGTAGAGTTCTTTATAAATTGTTATTGTTAATATTCTCATTAGGGTTCTTTATAAATAGAATGCAGTATTCAGGCATACCACCGGCCACAAAAAAAGGCAGACAGGAAAGCTTATTATCCATCTTTGCATTTCTAATTTTCCTCAAGGAAAAATAAGAGGTGTGAGTTTAGAAAACACAGACAATGTGAATATAAAATGCTAACTATTCTGAGACCAATGTCAGTGAATTGATTCAATTCAAAAATAGCTATGAAATATTTAAAAAGCTGTTGTGCTGGGAAAGTAGAACTAACATAATAATGCATAACAACTTTTAAAAAGCTGTTTCATATATAAATCTGCTGTTGTTCCTTTGTCCTAGACATAAGCTTGGGCATTTTGAAATGGAAGCCAGAAGCCTTCACTTGATCTTTAAAACGACAATGGAAAAAAACAAACACAAAAAACCCAGAAACCTAAGAATTAAAACATTTTATTTCCTTTTATTTCACTTGGTGAGACTAAATTATACAATTTTTATGTTACTGAACAAACTTTACTCTCAATGAAGAATATCCCTTAGCCTGTCTAACTCATGTAACATTCAAAAACAAAGCTGCACCATTTGTATGACTGAGCTCTTGAAGTAATGGTGGTGGCTGTCCGTATTTGGACTTTGGTCAGAAGAACCACTCAGTGGAGTTCAGAGAAGTGTGGCTGGCATCCAGTTTTCATTGAGTCATATTATTTCAGAGACCTGTGTGTTCATTTTGATATTAATGTGCCAGGGGTTTTAGTTTAAACCAGTAATCATACGTAAGATTTAGTTTTAGTAATATGGCTGATGTTTTAATAAAAAATAATGTCCTGTGAAATGTCTGGAGAACTTGCTGGCTATATGAGAGAAAACATATTGTTTTTTGTTGTTCTTAATATGATCAATATGATAGATTTACATTGATGATCTGCTAAATCTTGCCTAATTTCTCAGTAAAACACAAATACATACCCTATGAGCAATGCCATGGGACACCCTCAGCTGGGAATATCTGGTATTCATAAAGGCTTTCCAAGATAGTTTTCCAGTACATTTTTTTGCTCTTATCTGATTCACTTCCTAATTACTTGAAATCATGGAGGAAAATGAAAAACTGACCACCAAAGATGTCACAACTTACTCTCTAGAAATAAAACCAACATGTCATTCTAGAATCAAGGAATATGAAGTAGTACTTGTATTTCTTAGCCTGGATACTTCTAAACCTAAAGACTATGAACAAAGTAATGATCTTTTAGCTGCAGCCTTGGGATGAACAGTGTAAAGCAAAAGAGAAGTAAGAAATTTATGCCACATGGCAATAAAGCAACTCATTTGTTGTTTTCAAGTTTCTCACTTCCTGTCAGGATAGCTGTAGCACCAAGATTTGCTATAACCATAACAGCAGCCTGTTCCCACAGAGATGTCCTTTGTGAATAGCCTAAACTCTTACAAGTAAATTCAACAAAAAATTGGGGGACATCTAATTTATGCCAGACACTGTGTGGGAGCACACAGCCAGACCTATTGTTGGATTGATGACACTGTAAGAGGTAAAACGTGAAGCACAGGAAGGAATTGCCATATATGTAGTACATAGACTTTTGAGTATTGTCAGGGCCCTCACACAGCCTGCTGTCACAAAAGTCAGTGAGCTATCAGCTTTTGGTCTGCCAGGAACCTCATTCTGCATAAGCTATGCTGACCACAAAACTTGGGAAGCATCCTTGTGAGGAACTAGGGAATTCTAGTTTCCATTGGGGATTTACATCTGCTTGCTGATTTGCATCTTTATCTCATATGTCATTTGCGTTGTTTGTTTATAGTCTGCTAGTAAAACAAAGTGGAAGCAATTTACACCAGGTGTGAATTCTCATTTTAACAGATATTCTGAATGAAATAGATCTTTGTGGTTCGCTTTAGCTTACATTTTGTTAGGTGTTCCTGAATGTGCAAGAACATGGATTCTAAATTTGAAAAGTGTAATGTTTGACCTTTGCTATTCAGTTTAAATCTAAAGATTTTATTTTGGTAAATTAAATGAAAGAATCCATCAAAGAGTTTTGTTTACCTCCCTCCCCACCACTGAATTAACTGTCTTCAATTGACCACGTGACTAATTGCATGTGAATGTTAAATATAGGAGTCCTATGTATATATAGACTCATCAGCTTTCCTTTTAGTTTTATATAATTTCTTCTTTAAGACCACAGTAGACTGAAGATACCATATATAATTATGCTTTTCTGGTTCATGTTTTTTGATATTTCAGATGTCATGTTGTTTTTCTTTCTTTCTTTTTTTTCTCCTTGTACCAGATAAAATAGACTTTTTTTTTTTTCAATTTGCATTTTCTTTCTTTTTTTGCATTTTCTTTTATTTTATTTTGACATTCCATTATTACAGCATGTTGTTTTTAACAAACAGAAACTTTTAATCTGGACCCATTTTTAAAAACATAATTGTTGCATATTTGATCTTTACATACAAACTATTAATGAAAAAAGAGAGTGAATATGCTATATACACAGCCAGTAAGTGAAATCCACTCCCTGGAGAATATGTTCCAGCACCTTTCTATAACCTAATGAGGAACAAAAGAGTTAAATTATTTGCCCAAGTGAATAAAAAGCCATCAACTTAGTCTAGATTATAACTTAAAATTCTCATGAAGTATTTTTGGTTTATATATACCCTGTGTTAACTAGTAAGAATATATTCACCATCATATTTGAAAAACTCTTGGTTATCCAAAAATTGAAAGCCAAATTTGAAACAGCAGGGAATGCCAAACCTGAAACTTAATTATGACAGTCTAATTACATCGAGATAAATTATAATTTACTGTGTAGTTTCATTAATTAAAGTAAATGCTTCTTATCTGCTTATATAGGGTATTTCCCATGCATTCAAAGTAGGGAAATACCAAGAAGGATGAAATCTGGTCTTAGCCACTATGTAGATTTACCCACAAAATGTAAAATTCTAAAAAGAAGTTCAGAAATTTAGAAAGTCTTGTTATATTATTTAAATCTTTAAAACAACATTTACAGTTGACATTCTATCAGATTCTGAGTGTTCTCTCTTCCAAAGTACTGGAAACCTTTATAGTAATTCTTTTATGTGAGCAAGTATTTTGTTTGTTAAATGTCTGCCTTTAATTTATCCAATGCCACTTCTAGCCTATGTGGTATCTTTGTGCAGATAGTACATACTTTGGGCAGCTGGTTAGAAAAAGGCTCTCCTTTTGGCAGATGCACCCACATGGGCACATGTCTTGGTGAGCTGAGAACTGGCTAAATTTGAGTCCCCACTCTCAACTCCCGCTGGTGCCTCTATGTGAAGTCTCCAGTATTGATGATGGTCCTGAGTTGACCCTCTTCTATGTGGTCATTATCTACATTCTTACTTTAAAACATTCTCTTTCAGCTTAATAATTTTGTGCTTTCATAAGAGGCACTAACTGATGACCAATGGATTCCTTGCCCTTTAGTTTTAAATCTTTGTAGCCAAGATTCCAGCTTTAAGCATCCTTGGATTTATCAAGAAAATAGCAGCAAAAAGACAAAACTCCCTAAGAGGCAGTTTTGTAAAACGGTGGACATTTAAAGAGAAAAAAAAGGCAGAAATCATCCACGAGACCACATAGCTGAGACTTTTTAATGTTTTAGCTTAAATTCAATCCCATGAGGGCACCCATGAAATATTTATACTTTAATGTCCCTAAAGTAGTTTAATCTTATCTGCCAAGTCACAGCCACAGCAGAATACTATGTCCCAGGGTCAGGTGATATGCTGATCTCAGCAGGATGGGCCCAGTTTCCACAGCCAAAAATGTATTTTCTACAGGCTTTGAACAAAAAGCTGTAACTAAGCATCTCCCTCAACTCTCAGCCACACAACTCCCTTAGAAATGTTAAAGAATTTTCTGTTTAGATCTCTGGATTTGTTATTTCTTAATTGCTAATATGAGTGGAAGAGTCAATATTTGCAGACTTGCTACACAGCTGCTATACACACAAAAAAACAAAAACAAAACAAACAAACAAACAAAGTATTAGCAGATTGTCAACAATTTTGAAGGACTATTTATAATTAAATCTATAAAGCTGATTCAAAATTTAAATGTTATTAATACCTAGTAATGAGAAGAGTTTGTTAAAATGGAGGGGTGATGGAGTAAATGAATCTTAATCCATTTATCAGTTACTTAGAATAACACCATGATAAATAATTATCACCTAAACACCACTGGTTGTACCATTTCCTTTCAAGTGATATTTATGACTTATTATCAGTGTACACAACTTAAAAGCTTACATATGTTTTTCTCATCCACGTAATCTAATCAAAGGTGTAAACCCTGGATCTATGCCAGTACAAACTTATCTCATTACACAGTTGTAGCCTGCATGGTCCATCTGGAGTTGCTGGTCTGCTTGATGTCAAATGACAGATCCTACCAGTACGGAAGATGAAAGGATGTTCGGGCCACGTGTCTGGGAATGATCGTTTTCTTTGTGATGAACCACAGAGTCACAGCTTGCTAAATAAGCCTGTGACAGTGATAAAAGACAAAGTCATCAGTTTATTGCAGAATATGGCCTATCTGCCCATGACAAACCATGCTATCTCTACTCATACATGCTGACATCTCATAAAGCATTCCGACAAGTGGTGGCTAGAAATAGTCTCTGAAGAGAGCCCCAAAAGGGAGCAATAGCTTACTGCTTATCTTTGAGCAAATGAATGGAAAAAACCTGAGTGGCAAATGTAGTTCTCTTGGCCTCACAGATAAAAGCCTTTTACTTAGAATATTTTGTATAGTGGGCCTATTTCACGTAACATAAAAATCTTGAGCTTTGACATTAAAATCACTGTGAGTTCCTTGTTTTAAAAGACATGCTAATTTTGAACTCCCCTCCTATTCCATAAGTTCATAGGCCCACTTTACAAGACTGTTTCTGTTTATTCTGAAACAATATATCTATTTACCAAGTAATAATAAAATAACTATAATAAGATATATCACCTAGTCAATGCTTACAATGTGCTAGGCATAGTGCTCATTACACAATAGATATTTCAGTGAATCCGTATAGCTTATATAGCACCTAAATACAATGGGATGTACCATTTCCTTTCAAGTAATAGTATCATTATACCCATTTTGCAAATGAAGAAACTAATACCCAGAGAAATAATTTGCCCAGGTCACCCAATGAATGAATCAAAGACTGGAATGGGAAGCTCCTGATTTGCCATTTCCACTCTACCAGAATAGTAACAAATATAGTGGGAAATATTATAAAAATGGATGAGAAAATGTGAGGTCTGTGGTCTTGTACCCCTATTTTGAGGTCACATCCAAATTCATCAACAAATTAGATCATGACTGGGACTTGGCAGGGATTTCTGATCAAGATGGCAGAATCGGTCAGAGCTGTCCTTGCCTCCCCTCATGACCACATCAAAATTACAACTAAACTACAGAATAACCATTATGGAGAATCATCTGAAATCTAGCCCCACAGAAGTCTTACAACTGAGGACATACAGAAGAAGCCATCTCAATGGACAGGTAGAAGCAGAGATGCAAAACGGGTTTGCCCCACACTCCCAGGTTGTGGTTAAAATTCAGGAGGGACATTTCAGCTTTGGAGGTCCCCCTGGAGGAGTGAGGGGTCCCAGCCCCACACTAGGCTCCCCAGCCAGGGTTCCAGTGCTGGGGCAAGAAGTCCCCAGAACTTCTGACTGTGAAGATCAGCAGAGATTGTAGCTGAGGGAGACAGAAGGTGGCTGGAGTCCCAGCATCTTATTTTAAAGGGCCCACACACAGGCCTACTTGCTGACAGACTCACTTGCTCTAAGCTCCAGTGCTGGGACAGCAGCACCTGAAATCTATGTAAGTTTACTAACAATTGTCACCCCAATAAATTAAAAAAAAAAAAAAAGGATCAAGGGACATATGGGGAAGAACTGAATTGTCTGGCTGCAGGGTGAGGGCTGGAAGGACAGCTATACCTCAGACAAAAGAGCTGGCAGAATCCATTATTTCTTTGTTGAGCCCTTGCCATCACAGGCATGCAGGCGCAGGCAGCCACTATGTCCAACTCTCCATCAACGTGGCTAACTAGGTTCTCCCTGCCCTGATAATTCCCTGCTGACCCACCCAAGCCACTTCCAGTGTCTGTTCCATACAAACAACCTGTCTTGGATGATGCTGTGGACTTCTCTAAAATCTCTCACAGTTCACAAACAAGCAGCATCTGGTCTTGGTCCAGTACCTCTTGCTAAGCAGCCCCAAGTCTAGCACTACTGGCAGCCAGTCTTGACCTCCTCAGGTACCTCCAAGGCCAGGGTGGGTAGCTGCCATCTGCAAATTGCTTTGTGACTCATGTCAGGTGGCCCTGTGTAGGGCATAGGCTGTGGCTAAACTTGGCCTGTATCTGGGCCCCAACCATGAGGCCCTGGGTTTAGCAGACACTGGTGGCCATCTTCAGATCAAGTCAGAGCACCATCCAGCTGCCTCCATAGATGACACACCCAAAGGCCAGATTGGGCAGGCACCATAGCCCTACAAAGTGAATCCTGCTCCATAGGTCCCTGCACAGCATCTCCTCCACTATAGTCACAGCCAGTCCCCACAACAAATCAACCTGAAGGTCAATCCCTTCCTTTGATATGCAAACAGCAACAAAGGCTCAACTAGAACAATGGCACATACAACCCACACGTGGGACACACCTGGAGCTCAGGTGACCAGGGACACTACACCACTGGGCCCCATAGGACACCTACTAAATAAGGCCACTATATTAAGACCATGACACATAGCAGCCCTACCTAAAACATAGAAACAAACACAGAGAGGCAACCAAAATGGAGAGACAAATAGACATGTCCCAACTGAAAGAATGGGACAAAGCTCCAGAAAAACAACTAAACAAAATGTATACACGCTATCTACCAGATGCAGAGTTCAAAACACTGGTTATAAGGATGCTCAATGATCTCAGGAAGAACTTCAACAAAGAGATAGAAAACATAAAAATAGATATAGAAAACATAAAAAAGAAGCAGTCAGAAATAAAGAATACAGTAATTGAAATGCAGACTACATTAGAGGGAATCAACAGTAGATTAGATAAAGCAGAGGATCAAATCAAGGATTTAGAAGTTAAGGTTGCAGAAAATACCCAATCAGAACATAAAAGAGAAAAAATAATCCAAAAAAATAAAACAGTTTAAGGGACCTCTGAAACAATATCAAGCATACCAACAATCTAGTGAGAGTAAGGAATTGAAAACCTAGTTGAAGAAATAATGACAGAAAACTTCCCTAACCTGGCAAATAAAATAGACATACAAACCCAGGGAGTGCAAAGTCCCAAACAAGAGGAACCCAGAGGCCCACACCAAGACACATCATAATTAAAATGCCAAAGCTTAAAGATAAAGAGAGAATCTTACAAACAGCAAGAGAATATCAGTTATCTACAAGGAAGCTTCCATAAGACTTTCAACATATTTCTTAACAGAAACTGCAAGCCAAAGATGGGATTGGCACAAAATATTCAAAGTGATGAAAAGCAAAGACCTACAACCCAGATTACCCCTCAAAAATATTGTTTAAAACTAAAGAACAGATAAAGAATTTCCCAGACAAAAAAAGCTAAAGGAGTTCATCGACACAAAACCAGTATTACAAGAAATGTTAGAGGAACTTCTTTAAGAAGAAAAAAAAGAAAAATTATATATATATATATATATATATATATATATATATATATATATATATATATATATATATAATTAAATGGCAATAGCTATATATCTAACAACAATTACTTTAAATGTAAATGGATTAAATGCTCCAATCAAATATAGAGTGGCTGAATGAAAAAGAAACAAGATCCTTACATATGCTGCCTATAAGAGACGCAGTTCAGATTGAAAGACACACGTAGACTGAAAGTAAAGTGATGGAAAAATATATTTCATGAAAATGGAAATAAAAAAACAAAAAGATGGGGTAGCAATATTTATATAAGACAAAATAGACTTTAAAACAAAGGCTATAACAAGCTACAAAGAAGGACCCAGTTACCCTAGTTCTGGATGTTTACCCAAAGAAACCTAACACACTACTTCGAAGAGAATTGTGCATCCATATGTTCATTGCAGTATACAGTAGCCAAGATATAGAGGCAACCTGTATGTCCATCAATGGACAAATGGATAAAGAAGAGGTGGTACATGTATACAATGGAACACTACTCAGCCATAAAAAAAACAATGAAATCTTGTCATCTGCAACAACATGGATGGACCTAGAAGGTATTGTGCTGAGTGGAGTAAGTCAGACAAAGAAAGACAAATGGCATATGATTTCACTTACATGTGAAGTCTAACAAACAAAATAAACAAAGAAACAAAATAGAAACAAACTCATAGATACAGAAAACATTTTGATGGCTGCCAGCTGAGAGGGGTGTTGGGGGTGGGGTAGGTGAAAAAGGGGAAGGATTTAAAAAGTCTAGTAGGTAGTTACAAAATAGTCATGAGGATGTAGGGTATAGCATAAGGAATATAGTCAATAATATTGTAATAACTATGTATGGTGTCAGATAGATACTAGATTTATTGGGGTGATCATTTTGTAAGTTATATAAATGTCTAATCAGTATGTTGTACACCTGAAGGTAATACAATATAGTATGTCAGCTATAATTGAACATTTTTAAAAAATTAATTTTTAAAGAAGACTGGGAGTTGAAATTGTTACATCCAATTATCTCAGTATATCACAGAATGATATTTTCCAAGATTTTTTTTGCAGATTTGTGGTTATTCACAAAAAGGGGGCAGGTTTTAATAACACTTGGCATTCAACCATTCCTTTCCTTTGCTTTTTTTTCTTCTCATTTTCCTACTTACTTTCTAGCTATCTTATTTTCCATGACCCCATTTATTTTCATCTGATTCACTCATACCATGGTGCCTTTGAACTTTGGTCTTTTCTCTTCCTCTTCAGCCATTACACACACACACACACACACACACACACACACACACACACACACATTCTGTTGTTAGGTTCTATTTAATTCTAGAATGTTTTCACATAGTTTCATAATTGTTTTGCATATGTGAATTTTGTCTCTCTACTCTTTTCAACAAATTTATTGAGAATGTAAATGGTCCAAACACTTCTCTTATATTTATATCAGACTTTGCAGAGTCATGAACAACTAGAAGACACTTGGTGAATAGTTATCCAATTGAAGCTTTTTTTTCTTTTTAGCTACAGGTTTCAAACACTCAAGAGGATACTGGACCCTTAATATTAAGGAAGAATGATATTTGACAAATCCAAATTCTGAGTAAGCTTCTCAGTAGCAAAACAAGCTTGCTTTGGAAAAAAAAGAAAAAAATATATGATGTTTTCTAGGCCACTAAAAATGAAAAACAAATAATAATCTTTCAACTCAGTGATTCCTATTGTTCTGAGGAGACTGGCTAAAGTGTATTTCTACTTTGGTTTCGAATTACGCTGTAATTCTAAGTGTTCATAATAGGTTTTTAATAGAATTTACAGACATATTAGGATGCAAAGATTAATCCTGGAACATACTGTTTTAATTATAAAATAACAAAATAAGAAAGTTTCATTCTTAAACTGAAATTTAATTAACTAATTGATCTTAACTGGTTCTCAATTCTGAAGGTATATTTAAATCAACTTAGTTATATATATATTTTTTTATGTGCCATCTCCACATTATTAAGGTGGAACTTCAGGTATCAAGTCCTTTTAAAAAATATGTGCAGGTAATTCTGATATGCATTCAGAGTAAGCCAGTAATCTAGTTTAACCACAGATTGGTCCTAGAATCCCTTTCATAACACCGTTTCCCAAGATCAATTTATTTCTTTAACACCTTCAAATGACAGAACAGTGTCAGTGTATATAATCACTCTCAAGAACTGAAAGACAAGATCACTTGCAAAATACATTATTTAGGACCAAAGAAGAACAACTCATTTCTAATTATAACACAGAAGGCTCTTAGATTTCAAAATTAGTGTGTTTTACAAATTTACTTCAAAATTAGAAAGCACATACCAGATGATATGACTTTTAAACCCATGTCTTTCCCAGTAAAGGCTTTGTGTTCTTGGTGAGAAAAGTGGGGAGATCACATGGAAAATGGTTAAGGAGAGGCCAAGGAACGATTCTTGAGGACGAAGCAATGGAAAAAGTAGAGTAAGAGATTCAGCTGGAAAAAGAATCATTGCCTAGTGCATTATTCTGGAAGTTTGACCATATCCTTGCTTAATTTACAGCTGTCAACTTTAAGTCACAGAAGAACAACACTAGAAATCAGAGCATATGTCATGCCTGTCAGTGTTTTATCATTCTAGAATACACCAGGCTTGGTAGAATATCAAAACTCACTATCAAGTGAAATCAATTAATATTTATTGGACATATATGATATGAAAGACAGTGTTAGAATAAGGTCTTAGAGAAAGACAGTAGAACTAGCTAGTATATGGAGGACCTGAAATCTCAGCAGGCTTGGTATGGTGGACCAATCAGGTTTGAAATAGACCAGAAATCGCCTGTAGATGGAGACAGCAGTAGAAAATCTATCAACGTTTGAAGGGAATGGTGAGAGCAATTAACAATGTTTCTGAGTGAGACGTGAGCTTGGTCTCCTGTAACAGGAGAACAATAAGGTTATTAGAAAATATTTGCCCAATTAGGAAGACAAACTTCTGAATGACTTAATCATATTGAACTAACGATTTGGGCTTTTGTCATCGCCCAGATGAAGAACCACATTATAATCCCCAAATTGGAGTTTAAAGAAAGGATAGGAAGGATGGTATAGCAAGTGGAGGGTTGTGAATTTCAGCTGTAGTTATTTAAAATTTACAGGGCCAAGGACCAAGAAGACCATCACAGATACTGTGCTATATATAATCAAAGATATTAAGGGGATTAAGGTATTTTCTTCCCTCCAACTGGCAAATGTATAAGGAGATTATAACAAAATAAAATTCAAATACAATAATAGATGTCGTGAGGTTATAGAAGATTAATTACACAATGATGTGTTGTTCAGAGAATAATGGCTCAAAGTGTCTCAAAGAGGTACAGATCCCTTCAATCTGAAGAGCTAAGGAAATCTGAAGGAGGATAACACTGTTAGTGGGTACAAGTAAAAAACAACATTCCACAGGAGAAGCATTCTGCTATCAAATGCTTAGAGGCAGGATCTTAAGGCAGTTTTATTAAATAATGTATTTGATAAGAGTGGAATTTTGGGCAAGGGTATTCAAGATACCCTTGAGTACATGCTGAATAGTTTTGGCTTTATTTTATAAACAGTGGGGACCTATTGAAGACTTTTACAGAAGGGAGTTCTTTATGATCAAAATAGTGTTAGAGATTAAACTTGATAGTTCATATAGAATTAATTGGAGAGAAGATAAACTGGAGTGCTGAAGGTCAATTGGGAAATTAACACAATAAAGCAGACAAAGGCAATGAGGATCTGAATTTGGATCATGGCAATGAAATAAAGAATGTCTGATTCAGGAGTTATTTTAAAGAAAGAACTGAGAAGATGTGGCAACTGCTGCTTGTTCACTTTAGTACTTCTATTATTTAACTGTACTCAGAAGTTTTGACTGAATTGATTTGGTAAAACATTACTTTAGTTGAAATGTGTGACAATTTACCACTTAAAAGATCATACAAGTCAAACCCGAGAAGCTTTCTTATTTGGATGTAATTATTCAAACACCATTTGGAAACAGCATTTCACTTATATGCTGTCTACCAAAATTTAGCCAATCACTTCAATTAGACCTTTCCATCTGTGGAATTTATCCAAGTCAACAATGTTCCTTGGCCTCTGATGTCCTTTCCAAATCATATCTGACAGGGAGAGAACCCTCTGTCCGTACTGAAGATAGAAAATAACATTAAATTCTAAAGCAATATGGGTTTATTATCATTTTAAAAGATTTTGAAAACACAGAGGTTATGAATTTGACCATATAAAAGCTCCATTTAGCTTGTTGCTTTGGGTATGGGTGTACAGAGAGGTCAGCTGTGTAGGTGGCAATGCAATACAACAATAATAATAAAAAAAACAAAAACATAAAAATTGAAGAAAAAAAGCTATTTCACATCTGGATTTCTGAAATAATTGAATATTTCCCAAGTAAATTCTGTTTATTGGTAAGAGGTGAATAATCAAAACTTTTATTACCTAAAATGCATGAACTTTGGAAAAGTCTACCCCTAAATCTCTCTTGAAGATCTATTGTTACATGCTGTAGGTAGAGTGTTTAGTTTTATTCTTTTTGCTCTGCAATCTTTGAAAATCTCCAGGTACACAAATACACTTAACTTTCTTATTTGTCAGTGATACGCCCCATAATTTATTCTATATTGAACATTCTAGAATTATACAGACATCTCCAACACATCCTGAGATGGTAATACTTCACAGGATTATGACATCTTAAATTTGGAAAAGCCTTTTGAATTATAAAGCCAACCTCCCACTCAAGACAGAAATACCATCTCTAACAAGGATATCCCTGACAGAAATTATCACCCAGACTGTTAGAATGTTTTACAAGTATTCCATTCTATAGCTTCTACTACCAAAAAAAAAAAAAGTCTTTTTCTATATACTAATCCAAGGCATTTATCAGGTTGGTGAAAAAGTGAAGCCAAATTCTAACTTTGCAGTAGCAGAAAGCTATTAGCTATATCACCATTATTTGCTTTTTCGTATTTGACCTCATTTCACGATCTTTGCCCACAATGGTATAAGAGATTGTAAGACCTCAGTTATTAGATACTTTTGAAACAAAAACACTTTCAAAGAGAAAAGTCTTGGCACTCTATTTAGGTCAGTTTCATCTGTGAGAGGAAATCCAATTAATAGGGCATGACTTGTTCTTTGTGAATCAATGATGCCTTCTAGTCAGCACTACTTGATTTTCAAAGTGCTTACAAGTGATCTATTTAATAATTTATTTTTGAATTTTTCCAGAGCTTAATATCAAATTCAGCAGAATATATATTCATGATATAATTTGTTGATTCATTCAGTTTGACAAATATTCATTAAGCACCTACTTTATACCACGTACTGGTCAATGTTCTTGTAATGTGATTGTAAATATATTCTCTACAACCTAAGAGCTTATAATCTGATGGGGAAAATAGAAAAGAAAATAGAAAGTTTAAACACACTGTTATACA
Source organism: Rhinolophus sinicus (assembly GCF_057876585.1). Lineage (NCBI taxonomy): Eukaryota > Metazoa > Chordata > Mammalia > Chiroptera > Rhinolophidae > Rhinolophus > Rhinolophus sinicus. The sequence continues at coordinate 153,605,595 of NC_142517.1, read as the reverse complement.
GAATAAGAGATGAAATAAAAGAACCTTTGACAGCACATTGAAGGGACATTTATTAAGGTTAAGTAAGCTTTTCCAAAGACGTTTAGATCTTAGCTGAGACATAATCAATAAGTAGAAGTTAAGTAAAAAAGATAATCAATGTTCATGAATCACTGTGTTTGTATGTCCCAGTGCTAGATTTTCACTTCAGTGAAGGCCACAGTACATAGAGAAAAGAATATTGGGCTAAGTTGGGGAAAAGGCAGTAGTGAAACTGTAGCAAAAAATGAGAAAAAAGTGGTCAGTACTCAGAGAAACCCTAGCATCCAACAAACATGTTATATATAATAATTATTGTAATTATAGTGTGAGTGTGTTTAAAAGAGATACTGAGATGTAGCAGGAAAAAGGACAACCAGGAGAATGAGGTGGCATGAATGCCAAAGGGAGATAATTTTTCATTTTTCAAGCAGGAGTCAATTATGCCAGTTATAGTTTAAGAAATCAAGCAAGATAAACCTGGGAAGTGTTTATTGGATCTAGCAACAAATAGGTTATTTGTAACTCTGATGTGAACAATATAAAAGGAATTAGATATGCTAAATCCAAATTGTTAAGATTAAGGAGTGATTTCAAGGGAAAAAGTGAATATAAGGATAGATAACTGTCTGGATTGCTTCACTGTGAATACAGGATGAAGATAATGCAGTAGCTAGGAAAAACCTCAAGGAAGAATTTTTTTTTTTTTTTTTTTTAACAAAGGAGATATTAGACTTAGAAAATATTTAAATCTAGAGTAGGTACTGAAAAAAAAAGAAGAAATCATTTATAAACCTGAAGAGTCTGAGAGAATAAAATCAAGCGAATCTGCAAGGTCACTGTGGAGAATATCATCATAAATAAGAGAAGAGACACCACTTTCATTTTAAAAGGAAAAAGTGATAAAAAGATGAAAATATATGCAGAGAAGTCTGTAAGTTTGAGCATAGCAATAGGAAATCAAGAAAGTGCTTTTTCTTATGTTTTCTACTTTTTCTATAAGACCAATAGCTTAGAAGAAGACAAATGTTTAAATAAAAAGCTTAAACGAGTGAAGGTCTTCCAACGAAGAAGAGTGGAGGTTGGAATGGCTTGATTTTCCAGTTCATTGGAAATCTTGAGAAATATCAAAGTACTAAGAAATAATAAATGTGTTATCTGGTGGCACTGATGTAATGAAACCATAAAGTTATAATTTATACAGTTTTGTGAATTTTATCCATCAGTATCATCACATAGATTATAAACAGGGAAACACACACACACACACACACACACACACACACACACACGCACACACTAGATGAAAACATCCAAGAAACATTAGGTGAAGTGAAATGATGGTGAGGGTTATTGGGGTTAAGATTAAAACACTAAGGGTCTAGGCAACTGAGTGAGTTGTCTTTGTGGAGGCACATATCTCCCAGGATGACGGAAAGATTAGAGTGGAAAAGCAGACAGTCAGGCATTAAAATCTCCAGTGACTGAGGAATATATATATACAGTAGGGTTGTGTACGACAGCAATGAGGAGTGCTGGAGATTGAAATGCTTGATATTATTCACCCCCAAAGAGTGATTGTTACAAGTAATAGAGAATTAATGCCTTGTGATCAGCACTGGAAATCATGGCAGGAGCAGCAATTGAGATGTGTGGATGTAGAAAGAAGAGCAATCTCCTATGGAGGGGGTCTGCAGAGAGGCAGAGTGGGAGCTCATGTTTTATCCTATTTCAAAAATTACAAGTTGCACCTCCAATCTATGGTTCCACTGTGACTAAGCAAAGGTGAATAATAAAGAATTTGCAAGGTCATTGAGATGTCAGGATTCACATCGCTGTGGTTGCTAAACCATTCTAGTGCCTGTTTAACTGCCACCAACAGGTTTTGTTCGATCCAAGATTAATGAATGTTCCCATTCACATAAAGGACAAGTCAGGCTAGAAAAGTGTGATACTCACTGAGAAATGATACTTTCTCACTACTGGTTCCGATATAGCAGCACACTCCCTGCCCACTCACCAAGAATCTGGCAAGCCTCTTAAAAAAATAACAACCACTTTCCATGATTGAGTGTTTACTATGTGCAACCACTTGATATGCTTTCACTAACCCTAGGAGTTAGGCAGTACTCTTACTAAAACGTTGCAAGGAAGGAGGCAAATCGGCCAAGTTCGCAGAGTTGACTGGCTCCAAAACTCATGCCCTTTTGTGACCATGAAACACTTTCCCTTTGAATCTAATTTCCCTCTTTCCTACCTACTAAACTTGTCCTTTGCTGGCTACTTAAATCTCAGATGATCAATTGTCCAATCTATCCACATTTGAATAATTCCCTTTCGTCTTAAACTAATTTTCAATACCCAACCTTTCTCTCTATAGATTCCCTTTCCAATTTATTTCCCAATATGCCCATTCATTAAATGTGCGACTAAAACCTTGGCTCCTGTCATAGACTTCATGAGAGAAAGGTTTATCTATCACATGTAAGACCGTAGTAGAACTAGCCTTATTAGTTCACTTTAACCAGAGTGAAGAATAGGATGCTGATGAAATGCTCTGAGTAGGGGGAAAATATGTAATGAAGATACTGGTGTATCAGAAGCTGGAGGAGGGTGAGGTAGAAAAGAGATCTAGCCTTACAGCTCCAATTATCATTTATTTATCAAAAGATGTCTTTGTTTTGGAAGGACGTTTATCAGTTCTTGATAGTCATATTGCAAGCACAAGGATGTAAGTAGAGTCAAATGGTCAAGGATTTTTATACTTGCTACAACTGCATGTGAGAGTAAAAAAAAAAAAAAGTCAAGAGATTTTCAGTGTACATCCACCCGAACATGACATGACAAGGCAAATCCACCTGAACATGACAAGACAAAGCAAATCCACAATTTCCAATACAATTATCAACTAATAAAAATTATCCTGCCGGCTCATGGACTTTTCCATCCTCTCTTTTCTCTCTTCCACTCTCTTGTTTTCTTTGATCCTTTCTTTAGTCCAATATTGTCAATCATATCCACCAGATGTACAAAATGCATTTAGTTTATACTGTATAATTTATGATGAAAGACAAGGACAGAAGAAAAACCGGGTCCTTAAAACTACATGCACATGTAAAATAAAATAATATGACAAAAATAAAATTCAGATGATGAATTATAAAGTGAAAAAATAATCAGTACCAAGAAAATTTAATGAAACATATCCCATTTACTACAGCAACAATCATATAATTTATCTAGAAAGAAAAATGAATACTATAGATTTATAGTAAAATAAAACAAGTAAAATAAAACAAATTTTATTATGGTATATAAAATAAAACTTGAATAAATGGAGGTTATTGAATAAATGTTATTGGATTAGAATTTTTAAAATTGTAAAGGTGTCAATACCTCCAAACATTAATCTATAAATTAATTGTTGAATCCCAATCAAAATATTAATTGTGATATTTTTTAATGTTCTTTTTTTCAAAAATATTCTTGGATATTCTTATTTGCACTTTATATTAAAGGATTTTTAGGGTTATTTCATCAATTATTAAGTAAATGACCAATTTACTTGGTAGAAAATTTATGCAAAGGGCATAAATGTAGAATGTAAAGAAAAATTAAATAATTAAAATGGCCAATGAGTATTTATAAGGTAAATGTGGAATTTCTGTAATGTAAAATGTAAATAAAATATATATAATACCATTTACCTCTTCAGACTGATATTTTAAAACATTGCAATACTCTCCGTGTTAGTGAAAACATGAGGAAATGGGTATCTTTAATGTAGTGATCCTCCATCTTCCCCTGTGCACCAGCAATTCAATTTTCAGGAACTTATCTGAAGGAAATAATTGAATAAAAAATAAAAGATATATTTATGGACATATTTTTAGAGTATCATACTTCACAGAGAATAGGTCATCAATCAACATTTTAATTGATTGATGTGATTCAGGGCAAGTTATTTAACTCCCCAAGACTATTTCCTCATCCTTGAAACGGGATGGAAATGCCTATCACTCAAGATTGCAGTGAAAACAACTGTGACTATGTACATAAAGCACAGAGCTTATTCTGCACATGGAAAGTAGTGATTAAAAAAGTGGTTATAAGAAAAAGACATATCAGTACATATTCTATTTATTCAAATATAAAGATTAAACATTTCTCTGTGTGTGTGTGTGTGTGTGTGCATGTGTGTGTGTGTGCCTATAGACTGTTTCAAAGAATATAGTTTTCTATATAGCTTTTAAAACTGTAAAATTTTAACTTTTTTCCACATAAATAAGACTGCTGGAAAAGTAGTTGTGTTCCAGCATTTTTTCACTGCGTAGTTGAAAACGTCTTAATAAATGATAGTCTGAGGAGAAATAAAATTCTTAAATATTTAATTTTCCCTGCTGCCATCCCAACCACCCCTTCAAACACACACGCACACACACATAGACACACTGTTTTGAGATACCCAGTAACATTTAATCTGATGCTCCACAATTTAATGATTTAATGTTTACTATTTCATAAGCTTCCTCTAAATCATCAAATGTAATCTCACCATTACATTCATGCCTAACACATTGAATGCATGCACTGTCACTGCTTTGGAGTAAAAAATATAGACTATGACTCCTCACTTACTGCTTCAAGGACAGGTGTGTTTTTGGCTCTTCTGTTCTATCTCTTTGTGTTCTTGGCAGAGCTATTTACCTGCTATAGCAACCTGGGACTGTTGAATTGTCTACTCACAAACCTCATTTTAGTCTTACAAACTACGCTGATACCAAAGTCACACATAGGAGTGACACAAGTTAATTACACCATTCTCAAGAGCGTCAGAACACAGTGTAATGTGTGAGGAAGGCTACTTGAAGGAGAACTCCATTCAAACTCCTAAAAACAGCCCAAAGTCGCTTCATTCTCCATTTATCAGTACCCAAAGAAGGTATCAATGTCCCTATAAACTTCAGTCTTTTAACATCTTTCTCCAGTTTGGTTTATTTTTAACCTAGAAATGATGTCATCCAGGTGCAAGCACTATATCTACATTTGCTTCAAATACAAAATATATACATAATCTCTTAAGAGACAATTTTTAAAAAAAAAGTTGTTTTGAGTTGACACAAAATGTTCTCAAATTTCCTACTAGCCAACCTAGACTATTTCTTAACAAATTTGTAAGATGTGGAATTTCTAAAGCTGGACCTTCAGGCTACGTTGTCTTGGATGAATAAATTCTTTCTGACTATTCCAATCTTCTTCAGACTGAAATTTAAGCAGTATGCTCCTCTGTTTCCAGCATGAAGATGGAATTTTGGGGGTTTGGGTTCTCTTAGCTAGACAGTCAGGCACAGTAGCCAGGAGCTCTTGCCCTGACTTTTTTTGCCCAGGCTACATTGAATACCCTCATGGCTATTAGAACTCCAAAATATAAGATTAATGATCTGAGAAACTGAACAGGACAGGGTTGGTGAAGAAAAATCACAACAGGATATGCCAGAGTAGTACATTTTGTAACCCTTGCACCATGTGCAGTGGGGAGAAAGAAAAGTCATTTCGCATTTTAATGTAACTTCTGAAGAGAGTGCATGCTGTCCCAGCATTAAGTACCAGAATTAGAAGTCTCTTGAGTGGTCTCTGGGAGATCAAATGTCTCAATTAGAAAGATAAAATAAAACATTAGAATGCCATTTTTTAAAGCATTTGAGATTTGGAAGATGAGCTGCCATATTTCATATGAGATGCTTCTCACTGTAATTCTGAGGTCTATTCACTCCGTACAGATTGATGAGTGACAAACAGAATGCCACTGTAAAAAAAGGGCTGTAGCCAAGCTACAACCCGCTGGGGTCTAAAATGAAGTCCTATAACAACTGAATAATAAGAAGCAACTTGTTTATAGTATAAACATCCACATTTAAGAATGGAGGTATACTGTTCCCTGAATTGCAATAGAAGTTGTTCTACCTTGAAGATATTCGTGATCTGGAATGATCACCCCTCCCTTCCCAAGTTGTTTATATTGTCATTTGAAATCTCTTGTACACATTTGTGGCAGAGCATGTATCTTTGTAATCATTAAAGTGAATCTTCATGTTTTGAATTAAGAGAGGAAGACCAAGAAATATGATGGGTAGCAGGGAATGACTGGATGAGCTAGGAAATGTTTTACTAGTTTGCTCTCACAGTGAATAATTCACAGATGACATTATTTTTAAATTACTCAAATGAACAATAAACTCTAAGTTCTTTATACTACTATTACTAATATTATTATATCAGTTCTAGATATGGTAGCTAATTGTGAGATCAATTTGTCTAGTCTCCTAATATGTCACTTGAGAAAACTGAATGAAATAATTTGCACAATCATATACCCAGAATCAGACCAGGAAAAGAAGTTGTAGATATTCTTCTACTAGAATTATTTTATTTAGTGGTCAAGAAGTTAGATCAGGACTTAAGGACCTAAGTGAAATTTTACTAAATATATAAATACACACATGCAACACACACACACACACACACACACACACACACACACACACGGAAAAATGATGGTCCTCTAAATATGTCCACATCCTAATCACTAGAACTTGAAACCTGTGACTATATTACCTTACATAGCCAAAGGATTTTGCAGTTGTAATTAAGGTTAAAGACCTTGAGATGGAGAGATCGTGGATTATTCAAGTGAAGGCAATTAATCATATGACTCCTTAAAAGTACAGAATGTTTCTTGGCTATAGTCAGTCAAAAAGAAATATAATGACAGGAAAAGGGTCAGAGAATTGCTCATTTTGAAGATGGAGGGAGGGAGCCATGAGCCAAAGAATGTGGGCAGCCTCTAGAAGCTGGAAAGGCAAGGAATTGGGGTTTCCCCTAGAGCCTCCAGAAAGAAGTACAGCTCTGTTGAAACCTTTATTTTATTTTATTGTATTTTTTTATTTGTCTGAGAAAGTCTTTATTTCTCCTTCACTTTTGAAAGATAATTTTGCATAGTACAGAATCAGTGTCTTTTCTCTCTCTATTTACTTTATTAAATGTATTGGGGTGACATTGGTTAATAAAATTATATAGGTTTCAAGTGTGCAATTCTATAATATATCATGTATATATTGCATTGTGTGTTCACCACCCAGAGTCCAAACATCTTCCGTCACCATATATTTGATCCCCTTTACCCTCTTCTACTTGGCCCCCTCCTCCCTACATTCTGGTAGCCACTATGCTGTTGTCTATGTCTATGAGTTTTTGTTTGTTTGTTGCTTTCAGTTTTATATCCCACATATGAATGCAATTATATGGTTCTTGACTTTTCTGTCTGACTTACTTCACTTAGCATGATATAACTTAAGATTATCATACAAAACCTTAATTTTAGCTCAGTGAGACTCAAGCTTCTGAGCTACAGAATTGCAAGATGATAAATTTGTGTTGTTTTCAGCCATTAAGTTTGTAGCAATTTGTTACATTAGCAATAGATAACTGTTAGGTTGGTGCAAAAGCTATTGCGGTTTAAAAGGTTGAAAATAACTGTAAAAACCGCAATTACTTTTGCCCCAACCTAATAATACTATAGCTATATAAACTTTTTATGATGTGTTTAATATATATATGTGTGTGTGTGTACATATATATGTGTATATATATATATATATATATATATATATATATATATATATATATATATATATATAATTTCCCTGTTACCCAGGGTAACCACAATTCTAACTTCTGACAACATAAATTAGATATGTGTGTTTTTGAACTTGAAATGTATAGAATCATATTCATATATTCCTTTTGTATGTATCTTTTTTAATTGACATTACATTTCTTAGATTTATATATATTGTGCTTATAGATGTAGTTTGTTCATTATCATTGCGTCATATAATTTTATTATATAGATAAACTACAATTTACTTATCCCTTCAACTTTTGGACATTTGGGTAATTTTCAGTTTGAGACTATCAGAAATAGTGCTACCTTAAGCATTCTTGTACATTTCTTTAGTGAACATACATCCATATTTATGCTATGCCTATATCTAGAAATGGAATTGCTGAGTCATGGGGTGTTTGTACATTCACCATTTCTGTATGCTATCAGTTTTTCAAAGTTTTTACCCAACTACTACCAACAGTGTACGAAAAGTCTCAATATGGTACATCTTCTCCAACACTTGGTATTTTCTGTCTTTTTAATTTTATCCATTCTTGTGTATGATGATATTACATTGTGGTTTTAATTCATATTTTCTCTTTTTTAATGAATAAGTGTTGAATTTTACCACATTACTTTTCTGGTTCTATTGAGATGTCCATATAACTTTTTCTTATGTTTTTATTAATGTAGTGGATCGCACTGATGGATGTCCAAATGTAAAAATACCCTTGATTGCTGTAATAAAGTCTGCTTAATCATGAAGTATTCCTTTTTTTAATACAACTGAGTTTCGTTTTCTAGTAGTTTGTTTAGGATATTTGAGCTAAATTGGTGAGAGATATTGGCCAATAATTTACCTTTCTTTACATATCTTTGTAAGTTTTGGATTCAAAATTCTGCAAGCTTCATATAAAGAGGTAGGTGTCCCCTGTTTATCTATTCTCTGGTAAATTTTTGTGTAATATTGGTATTTGGAAGGACTCATAGGTCAATCTGTTAGGCCTGAAATTTTTTTGTGGGAAGATTTTAAAAATCTGATTAATTTCTTTAAAAGATTTAAGACTATTCAGACTTTAAATCTCTTCTTAAATCTGTTTGGCAAGTTGCCTTTTCAGAGAATTTTTCCATTTCATTCAGATTGTCAAATTTATTAGCCAAAGTTTTTCATATTTAATCATCATGGTTTTAATATTTGGATGATTTATACTTATGCCTCCTTTTATATTCCTGATACAGATCATTTCTATTTTCTCTTTCTCTTTTAATCAATCCTGCTAAGATATTTTTAATTGTATTAAAGTTTATAAATAAAAAATAAAAACAACATTTTGATGATTTTCTCCTTATTATGATTATTTTACATTTAATTAAATTTTAAATCTTATTGTTGCTTCCTTCTTTGTTCTTGAGGATTGATTTGTTATTTTTCTTGTAGTTTCTTGAGATGGATTCTTAGTTGATTTTTTTTAGTATTTCTTCTATTATATACACTTGTAACTCTACATTTCCCTTTAAGCCCTGCTTTAGCTCTATCTGGCAAGATTTGAAATGTCATGTCTTCATTATTATTTAATTCATAACATTTTAAATTTCCATTGTGAGTTCTTTGACATATGGATTACTTGGAATTTCCAAGCATATGGAGATATTATAGTTTTCTTTTTATTATTCAGTTTTAACTAAATTCCACTGCAATGAGAGCACATACTCTAAATGATTTCAGTCCTTTGATATTTTTAAGAACTCTTTTAATGGCTAAACACATGATCAGTTTAGTGAATGTTTCGGTGCAGCTCATAAAATGTAAATGATGTTATTGTTGGGTTCAGTATTCTATATACGTAAATTTGGTCAAGTTTTGTTATTTGTGTTGTTTAGATCTTATATGCCTGTACTGATTTTTCTATCAATTACAGAAATAGGTCTGTTAATTATATCTCTATAATTGTGAAATTGTTGTCTGTTTAGATCTCATATTTTTTGCTTAATATATACTAAATTTGTGTTATTTGTTGCAGATATATTTAGGCTTATGATATTTTCCTCATTGATTACTTCATGATTTTAAAATGTTCTCTATTATTAGTCGTGTTTCTTGCCTTAATGCCTACATTCTCTATTAGTATAAATATACCAATATTCTTTTTATTAGTACTTTTATGATTGATCAATTTCTATCTTATTTTCACCATGTCTGTATGCTTATATTCAAAATGTTTTCTTCTTTGCAGAAAGAGTTATTCTCTTCAAACCATTTACTTTTAATATAATTATTGGTGTAATTGAATTTAATTCTATCATTTTACTATTAGTTTTCTCTGTTCCCTGTCTCCTTTATTCCTTTGCTTCTTCCTTTAAGTTCTCTTTTGGATTGGCACAATATTCTTATCATTCCATTTTCCCTCTCTATTACCTTGTGAATTATACATTTTTTATTGCTCTTTTAGTGCTTACTGATTAAAAATTTATTCTTGACTTATTACCATATAATACAAGTTATTAATAATTTCACTTCCCTATAATGCTAGCATCTTAGGACACTTCACTTTTTAAAATTTTTGCATTATTATTTCAATGCATTTAAGTCTAAACTTCTGTTATAAACTTCATAAGACATCACAATTCTTGTTTTAGGGAATCAATATATATTTACTCAAATATTTACCATTTCTAGTGATCATAATTCCTTTATGCATTCCATTTATTTGACTGAAATTATTTCACTTTGGCTTAAGATCTCCTTTTATATGTCTTCTAATGTCTATTGATAATGTACTCTTAGCTTTTGCTTGCTGAGAACTTTATTTCATGATGGTTTTTGAAGATTATTTTTACTAAGTACAGAATTCTAGATTAACAGTTATTTTAACACTTTAAAGATATCAACCCACTAGTTTCCAACTTCCTTTGTTTCTTATGAGAAGTCATCTATTAGTCTTATTTTTGTTCGTTTGAAAAGAATGTCCTTTTTATTGGTTGCTACTTATGAGACTTTCTTCTTGTTTTTGGTGATCAACAACTTGATGATAATGCTCATAGTTGTATTTTTTAAAATCTTGCTGTGGTTTGCTGAACTGTGTCTATCTGTATGTTGCTAGTGTTCATCTCTTTGTTTGTTTTTCAATTTCAGCTAACATTTCTTTAAAAGTTTCTCCTTTCTTCTGTTTGCATGTATATTAGACTATTTGTCAGAGTCTCTCGTATCTGTTATGATCTTTATTTGTTGTTATTCTCTGCTTCAGGTTGGATATTTCCTATTGACTTGTCTTCAATTTTGTCCGAACTTCTGTAAAACCATGTATTGTTTTCTTAATTTCAAATACTGTTTTATTTCTACAATATTCATTTTATTTGCATAGTATAATGTTTCCATTTTTTTTCTCTAATTTTTGACTATATTAGTCATAGTCATTTATAAATCATTGATTTCTGATCCCAATGTCAGGATCGCTTGAATTTTGATTCTATTGTCTGTTTTTCCTATTGGTTATTGATCATATAGTCTTCTCTCTCTGTATGCTTAATGCTGTTTTTCATAAATGTGAACACTGCACATAAAATATATATTTATAAAGGTTCTGATTATAGGTGCTATTTTTTTTCACCAAATATGTCCTTGGAAACGAAATAGAGGAATAATCACTTTAATCCAATCAGAAATAGAGCCAGGTGAAAACAACATTGGAATTTTGTCAAGATTCAATCTATCTCTGCTTTGTTTTTATTCCTAAGGTGTGCACACCAAGAGCTTTTAATTAAGGGCTGGAAAGCTTTTTTTTTTTTTTGCTTTTTTTTTCTCACCTCTGGGAGATTGTTGGAATTTCTGCTCTGCTTTTCAGAGATTTGGAGCTTAGTCTTGTTCTGTGCAGCTTTCAAATGCCAATTATTTTATGAGGAAATCTGTCTGTGTGTTTGACTGCCAAAACTCTTTCTGTTTCTTAATTTCCCAAAAATTCTCTGCCAGGGGCCAAGCCTGGATTTTCTACCTCTAGCTGTACTCAAAACAAGCAAATATCCCCAGAAAGAAAAGCTAATGGGAGACAGTTAGTGTCATCTCACCAGTCTGTCAAGTACCTTCAGAAATTGGTTTTATAGTCTTTTCCTCTGGTAGAGAGATTTCAGTATTCAGTAAAATTTTAGTATTCAGTAAAAAATAAAAAATAAATAAATACATAAACAAATAAATAAGTCAGTAAAGTTTCCAGCTTAGTTCTTTAACTAGTCACTCTGCCCATCTGCAAATTAAGTTATGCACTTATGAGAAAAACTGGCCATGTGTTTGAGGCAATTTAAAATCTCCAATCCTGCGTGACTGCTAAAAATTTCCATTGGCTTATTTGTCCCTTCTCATTGGTTTTGTTTCTCAAGGAAGCACAGATCCTTAGGCTAGATCTCTTCAAATTTTCACATGCTCCTAGGGAAGAGACAGTTGAAAATACTGAGCTCGCCTCTGAATATTATTCTGAATATTTTCCCTAAAATTTAGTCCCTCTAATTTTTGTATCCACAGCTCCATGATCTTTTTAAAAATAAGATTTTAATAATTGATCTGCTTTTCCTAGGTGTTCACATTGGGAATGCTAGTCTCTTGCAAATTGCTTCATTTTACTTGAAAGTGAAAGTCTCCATAACTAGTTCTTCATTTTATTTGACTGCCAGTAAGGGGGGAGGGGGCAATTATTTTCCAGTTTTCCAAGTCCCTGTTGTCTAAAATACACTGCCTGATACATTGGAGAGTAAGTTTGTGAGCACTATACTAAAAGAAACTATAATTGCCCATTGCCTGTGCCCAGTTATGATCAGGATTTTTAAGGTTCAAGCCAGACTTCTGTGGGCCACGTTGCCTAACTTACAGGAGATGTGTGCTTTCAATAAAGTCCTTCACACTCCTGTCCTTGTGTGCTGCTTTATTCAACAATACATATTTGCAAAGAGCTCATGTGTTCCAAAATAAAAGAACATTTCAACTATCTGAAATAATTTAGATATGGGTACAGAGCCAGAGAAGAATGGATTTTGACTCTTGCTACTTTAATCTCACTCTTATAAGTGAAAAGTTGTTTTAAAAATACTTTCATAGCTATAGATTTCATGGAAGAGAAGCTAATAATTTTTTAAAGGAGGAGCTCTTAGACTACTTTGGAAAATACATTTTTCCTATTTTTGCAAAGTGAGAACACAGTGAAAAAGAGAAAAAAAATTAAAAAGTGTACAGATAAATAAGTCACCCTGGATAGCAACATCAAATTTACCCCACTGAATATGACTGTTAAGCTGTTCAGTTGATTATTCTCCTTTTCTTAAAATCCCTCAAGCTTCTGATTTGGGTGGAAAAAGCCGACTATACTGCTAATGAATTTTATCTTCCCAGGTTAGGTAACACCATCTTTCTGGGCCGCAGAGGCAATTAGCTAGTGCTCCGAAGCATACAATTTAAGTGCACAGTTACTAATGTTCATAAATGATGGCTGTTATTTTGAAAAATAGCTTAAAGTAGTATTGGTGATATTCCATCAGCAATGTTTGGAAATCTGACCACAATACCTTAATATTAAATTATGTGTATTCAGTAGTGCGTAGTTATCAATACACCACCACATGATTTATTCATTTGACTTACCTGGTATCCTCCAGCATTGATCTCAAGGCTGCTTTTTAGCTCTGTAATGAAAACTCTAGAGCTTAAAATCTTCATCAAATGTCATCACTCCACCAAATCAGAAATATGGCCCATGGGGGTTAAAGTAGGAGAAACTCTTTTTGGCTTATATCATAAAATCTTGCCTAGGGATAACATTAAGAAAAAGGGGAGAACAATTCTGTGCGTAAGGAAACTTGGTGTTATCCTCCTCTCATCAGCATAGATTAGGTTTCTCCCTCTAAACCATGTACTCCAAATATGGAAAAAAAAAAAAAAATGCTGTTAATCTAATGAGTAGGTGAGGGTGTTATACCAGGATGTGACTTTTGTAAATGCACTTATAATGGAAGAAAAAAAGTGTATATTTAAAATAAAAACCGGCTTAAACTAGGTTAATTTAAAACTAGAAAAATCCTCGGGATAAGGGAACTGAAAACCTTGCTAGTTTGTTTCATTATCCAATGTTAAATGCATAGAAAACATTTAGCCCTGGAGTGGATAACTAACATTACCATTTCTAACACTATAGGCTCTGAGGCATGATAGCGACATTTTCATAAACAAAAATGAAAAATAAATATATTTCCAAGGAGACTTCTGAGTATCTCTGGTCAAACTCATCTTGGAGGACATTTTATAAGCGAAATTCAGCACCCTATTAAGCCTCCAGCTATGTGGCAGGGTTGGTGATGGTGGTGGGTGCCATATTTTGCTTTTGAAAGATAACAAAATACTTAGTTTCTGTATCCCTTAACTCAAACAAAAATTTCCATCATATATATATATATATATATATATATATATATATATATATACATATATATATATATATATATATATATATATATATATATATGTTTTGTGTTTTTTTTTAATTAAAATTTATTGGGCTGACAATTGTTAGTAAAGTTACATAGGTTTCAGGTATACAATTCTCTAATACATTATCTGCATATCACTTTGTGTGTTCACCACCCAGAGTCAGTTCTCTTTCCATCACCATATATTTGATTATTTTACCCTTATCTACCACCCACGTCCCCCTCCATCATATATATTTAATAACTGTGGGTTGCCAATAAAGTCAGTCCTCTTGTTTACATTAATTTACATGTCTGTATTTATAATATACACACTGTTATAAAAACATCTGAAGTATCAAATATGAAAACAAGTACGATTTTACAGGCAAAGAAACAAAATTATTGTGGTTGACCCAAGAAAAATCAGAGTGTAGATATAAAATTATTCACAAATTTGACAGGATGCCTTCTAGCAATGTAACATAATCTCAAAGTTTAATTAATTCCTAAGGTATTATAGCAATTTCATCAAGGTTAGGAAATATAGTTTAGTAATCTTAAACTATATTTCATTGATTAATGTTATGTTTGGAATTACAATCCAGAGAAGTGTATAAATCATATTTAAACCAGAGAAGCACAATGGGTAGGATCTATATATTAAAAGATTAATTGCATGGAACTAGTAGCTTACACCATTTGGGAGGCTAGCTAAACTAAGCATGTCTGAAATCTGTAGGACAAGCTATCAGAAAGGGCAGGCTGAAACTCTCAGGCACAGGGTGAAGCTGCTATCTATGGAATTCTTTATGGAAGCTTATACTTTTGACCTCTTTCAGCTGGTTGAAGCAGGCCCACCCAGACTAAAACAATCTCCATTATTTAAAGTTAAGTCTTTATGGACTTTAATCCCATCAACAAAAACTTCTCAACAACACCTAGTTTGGTGTTGAAAGAATAACTGGAGACTAGCCTGACACATCAAAAAACCACCACAGTAATATATAGAAGTTACAAATTTAAGTATTAGTTTATTTCCCTAAATCTCAAAAAGCGTTAAAGACAACTCATCTGAAACTTAAATGCATCTCACTTTAAGAAATTACAGAAATATGGTGTATATTATGCCTCTCATTTTTCCTTTCTTTCTGGTTTTTCATGGGCATCAAATTAAGTTAAAGAAAGGTCCAATCTTTTTTACTGTAAATTTTTGTCTCATTTTTTATAAGTATAATGGTATGAAGGAGGTATTTCTGGATAAAGAATTTCCTATAGCACAATACTGTAGAACATGACTCTCCACTATTCCTCTTCTTAAGAAAATTGAAAAATTAGAAGGAATAATTTTGTAGGCACACTAAATGTACTTGTTAATGATAGATAACATTGACTTTGATATACTGATATACTGATACATTAATAGCAAATTAGAGAATTTGTTTCCATAATCCTTAATCAATATTGTAGAAATCTTGACCCATAGGTACATAGAGAAGATTTCAACTATGGAAGAAGATACACCAAGAAATGTCTACAACATTTTAGAATGAGTGACACAACTTTCATTCTTTCTTCTTTTGGCCTTGTGATTGGTATTGTTCAAAATTGTGCAATGTTTGTTCAAGCTGACAGCATAACAAGAAAAGCATCTAAAATTGTAATAGAACATTTTTGGTTTTTAAATTTACTTAAGTAAAATTGACATTATTTTGTTCTAAAATACACATGTATAAATCCATGTAATTACTAGTACAATCAGGATGCATAATAGTTTTATCATTCCCCAAACTCTCTTTGCCTGACCATTTGTAATCAAACCACTCCCCCATGACTAATGCTAGGCAACCATGAATTTGTTCCTCCTCCATATAGTTCTTTTCTTTCAGAATTTTTTTGTTAATGAACCTTTTGAGACTATCTTCTTTCATTTAGCTTTGCGCTTTTGACATATATCTATGTTATTATATACATATAATAGTTTGTTCCTTTGATTACTAAGAACATTTAATTACATGAATGTACCACACTTTTGTTTATCCATTCACCTAAAGAAGGATGTTTAGATTGGTTAGAGGTCTTGGCAATTATAAATAAAGATGTTATAAACACTTGTGTGAAGATGTGTTTAAATTTCTACATAATAAATACCTAGAAGATTAATTGCTGTATCATATGATAAAGGTATGTTTAACGTCATAATAACCTCCAAACTATTTTCCCAAGTGACTATACCATTTTGTGTTCTCACTGGCAGTGCATGAGACTTTCTGCTGCTCCACATCCTTGCCAACACTTGGTATTGTTAGGTTTCCTTTTTGTTGTTGTTTGCTTGTGTTGTCCATTTTTATAGCTTTGATATTTCATTGAAGCGTTGATTTGCATTTCTTGAATAGCTGATATCATTGTCTGTGCTTTCATACACTTATTTGCCATCTGTGTATCTTTGATTATTTTGCCTATTTTTAAATTCTATTAGTTATTTCATTGTTGCTGAATTTTGAGAGTTTTTTATTTACTCTGGATGAAAGTTCTTTGTTGGCTTTCTGATGGAAATAATTTTTTTTTCTAATCTGTGACTTGTTTTTTCATTCTATTAACAGCTTCTTTCACATGGCAAAGTTTAATATTAATGAAATTTTATTTAATCAAGTTTTTTCTTTTGTCAATCATGTTTTTGATACCATATCTAAGAGCTCTTTGCCTTATCCCAGATCACAAATTTTTTTCCTGTGTTTTCTTCTAGAAGTTTTATGTTTTTACATTTTATATTTAATTCTATAGTTTGTTTTAAGCAAATGTTTCTATAAGATGTGAGGTTGAGGGGTTTTTTTGTTTTTTTTTTTTGTTTGTTTGTTTGTTTTAACATATGGATGTCAAATTGTTTCAACATTATTTGTTTAAAAGATTATTCTTGCTCTATTGAATTACTTGTATTTCTTTGTCAAAATTAATTAGTCAGATTTGTTTGGGCCTTTAAACCACATAGAGATTCCAGAAAAGGCCCAAACAAATCTCTATATGGAATCTCTATATGTTTTTTTTTGTGTTTTTTTTATCTATTTCTATCCCTTTGCATGTATCACACTGACCTGATAACTGTAGCTTTGTCATAAATCTTAAAGCAATATGGATCCTTCATATTTGTTCCTTTTTTCCCCAAAAAAACTATTTTGGCTATTCTACATACTTTAACATTTTTATACATTTTAGAATATGTTCGTCTCTATCTATAAAAAAATACTATTGGGATTTTTATAGGACTATAGGTCAGCTTGAGGAGAGTTACCATCTTTAATATATTGTGTTTTCTAACCTACGTACATTATTTATGTCTTCTTCGAATTCTTTCATCAGCATTTTATAATTTTCAGAATACAGTCCCTGTTTTTAAAAATGTATATCTAAATACTTTTTGAGCTATTGTTAATAGTATTTAAAAAAAACAAAACATTTCTAATCATTCATTGCTAGAAAATAGAAATATGAGTTTTGTATGCTGACCTTGTATTATGTGATTTGCTAAGCTCACTTATTAGATTTAGGATGGTTTTTGTTTGGTTGGTTGGTTGATCGGTGTGTGTGTAAATTTCTTCAAATATTCTGCACAGTCATAATCTGCAAATAAAGACAATTTGGTTCTTTTTCTCCAATGAATGACATTTATTTACTTTTTTCTGCCTTATTACAGCACCTAGAACGTCCAGTAAAACGAGTGGTTAGAACATACATCCTTGTGTTCCTGATCTTATAGTAAAAGCAGTAAATCTTTCACCATTAAGCCTGATGTTACCTGTGGGTCGTGTGTGTGTGTGTGTGTGTGTGTGTGTGTGTGTGTGTGTGTAGATTATCTTTGTCAGTTAAAAGATACTCATTGCTATTCCTAGTTGACTGAGAGTTTTGATCATTAATAAGAGTTTGCATTTTGTCAAAAATATTTGCATCAATTGATAATATTATCTATTTTTATTCTCTAATCTTTAATTAATATTTGAACATTAAAGCAGGCTTATGAGAAGTGTCACCTCACAGGATCCCCATTTTTATGCTGGAAAACTAGGATCTTACTTTTTCCACTCTTTTTTCTACTCTTTTTTTTCCCCCCACACTTCCTATGGCTGGACTGCCTTTGAGACCAAATGATGAGAGGATGGAGAGAGAAAAAAATTAGCAATAAAGATTCTCTCCACACCATGGTACTACAGTTCCCCTGGACAGAGAAAAAGAGTTATGTCTTTTAGGCTTTTTGGTGCTTATCTAACTATTGATTCTATTGCTGCTTCCACTGCCATGGGAATTCCTGGGGCTGGAAGAGGGGTGAATGGATGGAACAAAAATATAGGGAATTTTCTTCACTCTCTCTGACCCAATGGGGCCTCCTTTCCCACTCCTTAGACAGAAACAGGACTTCCCTTGGCATTGTTTTTGTCTGTGCATAGTGAGCAGGGTTTAAGTTACAAGGCTCAGTTTCCTTTGAGTTCAATCTGGGAACCACCAGAAGAAAAATGAGATGGGAAATTTCCCTCCAGTTCAGGGTACTTCAAATTCTGGTTTCCTTCTCCAGTCCACTTGTCCCCACTATATTTCAGAGTCCTCAGAGGACTTCTGGAGGTATCGTGTCCTCGGATTTCAGTTATAGTTAGTAGGAGAGACAAAGTGTTATGCTCATTCCATCTTCCCCAGAACCAGACTGACACAGGTTTTTCAGGTAAACATAGTAAATAAAATACCCTTTATGCCCCTGGAGAGAATCTATTCACTGTTAATACTTTGCCTTAAAATTCATTTTGGTCTTTAAATATTAAAAGGGAGATTCCTCCATGTAGTTTAACTATATATATACAGTTTTTTAACTTGCAAACTACAGTCCTCAGAAATTACAATAGAAAAAAATGCATATCATAGATTTTTAAATAAAGAATCAAATAGAACCATAGATTGACTACATGTATAACAAAAATATGACTATTTTATAGTTTAGGAGTTTGTAAATAATTGCATTTCCCTGAATCCTCATTAAGAAGAAACATTTGCTATTAAAAATAGCTTTATGAGTCTGTCATCAAATCAGCTTATTTTGTAGCCTTGTGTTACTATTATCCACTTTTCCTTAGCATAATTTATTCTTAGCAGGGTTGGAGCTTTCGTATTGTTGTCATCTAAGTGCTTTATGTGGGGTATCAGGGAGATGATAGAAAGAAGCAATATATCTGGAGTGTGAGCAAACATGCAGACTTGAGTTTTCCTCTTGAAAAGAGGATTTCTCAGCTAGCACCTTTTAGCTAAAAATTTCAGATGCTTGCTTTGACTGTTACCTCTGTTGCTGAATCCTGAGAATAGAACAAAGAAAATATAGGTATCTATAAATTTGAGGATTTCTAGGTTCATGGGAAGTACAGACTATCTGAAGAATTATTTGTCGTGTCTGATTTACAAAATGCCCATTAGCAGAACTTTCTGGATCAGGCAGCATCATGCTGGATAAGTGGTATAGGATAGAAAAGCCAGAACACCTGGGAACTAGACCTGGTTTTACCCTACATCAACATTTTACCTTTCTATTGTGGGTTAGAGTTTGCTGACACTTGAAACCCCATAGTCTCATTTGATCTGCCTGACCTTGCTGATGGCCAGAAAGAACTCATATTAGTTTTTAGGAATGAGAAACAAAGGCTCAAAGCAATTAAGTAAGATTTCCTACTCTCTGTTAATCTAAGATTCATTCCACTTGAATGCCACTAGTCAGCCGTGTCACTAGGAGACTCAGTTTCTTGATCTGCAAAATTAGATTTTTCCTTCTTTTTTTCTAAGGTCTTTTCAAATTTGATCCAATCACATTTACACATTTTAGACAACTATCAACCAAATCATTTACTTTATGAATGACTTCTTAAGAAAATGTATTATTTTTCACAATTCTTCAATCTAGAAAGTAGTCTCATATTTTGTGACTAAAATACCAAGAATTTCTTCTGATCACACTTCAGTACACAAATATACTAGCATATACTTATAATAGCACCATGTACCTTATTATAGTTGAATAGCATCTGATTTCTCAGTGTGTTTACAGAATCATTTAATTTGAGAATTTTGATTTATTTTGAAGGCTATTAAATTTTGTTGGTTCCACTCAGTCACTCAAATTCTCTCATCTAATTAGTCTCATTAATATTAATATAGAAACACCCAGTAGAAAGGCAAAGGTTCTGAACAGACAATTCATTGAAAAGGAAATGTAATTAGACAAGGTAGATTGCAGACAGACAGACAGACAGACAGACAGATAGATAGATAGGCAGATAGATAGATAGATAGATAGATAGATAGATAGATAGATAGATAGATAGATAGATAGATGATAGATAGATGATAGATAGATAGATACTTAACATCACTAATAACCAAGTCAATGCAATTTTAAATAATGAGACATACTGTTTTGCACACATCAGACTTGAAAATATTAAATGTTAATAACATAGAGGATAATAAAGATAGAAATAGAAAACCTCATGTACTGGATTACGAGTTAGTAGTATTTGTTAAGTCCTTTATAGAGTGTCTGGCATATAGCAAGAACTTAACATTCCTTTTTAAAAATCAATAGATAAATTAAATAATTAAACTGTTCGTGCAAGTGTGAATTGCTTCAAAATTTTAGAAAATTATCTGGAAATATCTATAAACATTAAAAATACTCTTAGCCTTTGAACGAGCATTGGTACTCTGGCAAGTATCGTACAGAAATAAGAGTAACAGCATTTAAAATATATACAGAAGGATGTTTATTTCAGAAAAATATTGAAGGCAAATTGAATGAAGGAGTAAGGGAACATTGAATAATTTTATCAGAGTCCCAAGAAAACACATAAGTCATGATAATTTGAGAAGAGTTTGTTCACAAAGGGAGTATATTTTAAAATATGATTGGTATATAGAGAATCCTCAAGAGATAATTCAAATAACACAAATTTAATAGGAGTGGTGCTGTTACCCTCCAATGGCCCAAGGAGAGAAATCTGTGACCAAGGCTCAGAAGAAAAAAAAAATGGAGTACGGAAACATCCTTCATGAAGAGAAGTAGTCTTCATTTGAGGGAAACAGGCAGGCTGAGGCAAACTTGCATGGAGCCAGCCAGGGAATAAATACCTTGCCCTCACACATTTTTTCTTCCTTTAATTACCTTTTAGGGCTTCTTATTTTTAATCTAATCAGACCAGAGGGCAAGGGAACCCATGGGAGTCTGCCTCCAGAGTGCAGGATAGAGATGGGCTCAAAAAAGACGTGAGTAGTACAACAGAAGATATCTTGCATTATATTCATGTCACATTATGTATTTTATGACACTATGGAATAATGCACAGCTATGGAAAAGATGTATGAACTAATACGGGTCGTCCGTATTATTAATATATGTATCCATATATTCCATGTGTGGAAAAATTGGAGTGTAAAGTTTTCAGTATGATTCAATTTTGAAAACAATAATTGCATGTGTGTGTGTATATATATATATGTTTGTATATTAATGTATAAACATATATCTATATAAACATGTGTGAAATATATTAGCTTTATTATTTTAGTGTTTCTACAAAGTCCTTTGAAATATATTAGGATGATAAGATGGCATAAAAATTGTGATAGTGCTAAATGTACTTTATATGTTTATGGCAGGTGGTCAGTAATATAAATTAACTGGCTAAGATGGCTGAAATACAAATATAGTTTGTTCATAATTTGCATAAACTAAATTTTGCTTTGTAATATAAGTAAACAAATGAACTTTAAGAAAGAGAAGATGCCAATTTTATGTTTTTCTTATATCCACAAGGCTCGATTTTAAAAGGAACACAGCTTACTGGAATCTGACCTACTTCTTAGTGAAGGAAACATAACAATCATTTGTAGGCAGCTCTAATGTGAGGCACTTAGCTCAGCAGCAACTTATATCAAAGTCAAAAAGTTACCCTAAAGTCTGGAATATTTGGTAGATGTTAACCTAGTAACAATCCTGATTAGTTCTGCATAATTGGGGTCCCTAAATATTTGGGAATTTTTCTTGTTTATTGAAGAATTGTATATAATTATCCCCTGCCCCCTTTTTAATAGATGCTTGTACTTATAGCACATTTTCCATTTTTAAAGTATTTTCAAATATCATAAGCTTTCAAATGCGACCTTTTTCACAGGGCAACTGAAGACCTTGTTTTAAAAATACATGCTAGACTTGGACTTGTTATAGATAACACACCATGCTTGCACAGCTATTTCATCAGCCTTACCTGGGATCATTTTCAAAATTTCAGGGCAAGACAGGAGTCCCACAACCAAATTCCTGGAACACAGCCATTCTTACAGCATTGAGTCAATATGACACACACTGAGTCAAAGCTGCATTTGGTACTTTGGTCTACATGACACCAAACAACTGGTGTTCTCTCTGTTCTCTCTCTCTGTCTGTCTTTCTCTCACTCTTTCAATCTCCCTCAATCTTCCTCAATCTCTGTCTCACTCTCTCTTGCTCTCCCCCCCCCCCCCCCCCCCCGCCGCCTTTAAAAGAAATATGGATGCTCTGACATTATGGGCAGAGTCTTTGGGGAAGAGACCTAAGAGAACCAAGGTTGATGTGTGAGCTGGGAAGGGATGCGAGTCACACTTGGACCTTTTCAGGCATGGCTGCACATGTGGAGAGCATCGGCCATCATTAGTGTTGGCCTCAAATGTGAAACGCAGCAATTATATAGCTGTTTTTTTAAAGGAATAAAACTCATGTGTAGTAAAGAATTTGCTAAAAGAATTTGCTAAAAGAATTAAGTCATATTAAAACATGACTTAATTTTAACACATAGGAGAAGAGCCTTGGGTTTCGAAAGCTTTGTACTTAAGCAGCAGACTCGTGTACATTAGCCTTCGAAACCATTCCTTTGGATATTAATTCTGATTACCTAAAGTAAATGATCTACCAGATGGAAATTATACCCTTGACATTGTAGAGTTATAAGTCAAACTAAAATGGCTCATTATTATTGAAATCTGAATGTTATTTTTAATCATAAATCCTATATAGCAAACTAGACCACAGTAAGGTTGAAAAAGCTAATCTAACAATTGCTTACTCAGTGTTCATGATGTATCTTGGTAACTCTGGGTACCTGAAAGTGGTAGTAAAGGCAGAGGTTCATAAAAGTGCCTGGAATCTTTCACAGCAAAGAACAAACAACTGGTTATTACTGAAAAAAAAAAAAAAAAGTATAAAGCAAGTCAAAGTTTGAGAATCTTAGTATCTTCTCATACTTCCAATCCCCACTGTTTTAACACAAAAGAAGTTTCTGTGCTTGTAGGAAATGGAGCAGAAAGCAAAACAGCAGCAAAACAGCAATAAAAAGTTAAGTGACCAAGTAACCTGTAGGATAAATCGGAGACTATGACTATTTTGAGCTCTTGTGGAAGGCAGAACAAATTGCTACCAAATAGTATGACAAACTTCTTGTGAAATACAAACCAAAAGCAGAATCACAGGTTAATACCACAGTTAGGATGCTGGCAAAGGAGTCTTTAGTTGAATAGGAATTTTTCAAATAGTTTCTAAGGACCTGGTTTGTCTCAGTCCATTTTCCTCTTCACTCCTAAATGTTAGTAGTAAAGAGACTGACCCAGGCAACAGTGTTAACACTGTTGTCTCACATGCTTGCCGATTGGAACCGACGGGAAATACTTGCTGAGGTAATGCTGAAGTTTTACTAGCAGTCCATGACTTAATAACAATCTACAGATAAAATGTCCATTATTGTCCCTTCAGCCTCTCCACACCACTGATTTTTCTGCATTGCCACTTGCCTTCTCCTTCATGCTATGATAGCTCTTAAGGAAAAACTAAACATTTGCTACCCATTAGGGGGCCTATGGATTCAGAAGTAGAGGGACTACATGAAGCAAGAAAACAAAGCAAAAAACCAAAAAAAAGCTAGTTTAGGGGAAGTAAAATTTCATACTCGTAGACTATGTTGATACGCCTACTCAGTGACCCAGTGCCAAAAACTAACTTCATGTGCTAGCTGAATTTTTCACCTGGCTTCATATAGGTCAAAAATCAAAGGCCTCTTGGTGGGTTTCAAAAATTGGCAGAAGTATCTAAAGTTTGTTGAATTACTGCTAAGTAACAAGCATTTTGATAGATATTTTATTTTCACAGTCACCCTGTGAGCTATGATACTATTAATCAAATTTAAGATATGAGGAAGCAAAAGTTCAGAAAAGGTCGAGTAATGTTTCAAGACCAGGGTGATGGAGCCAACATTCAGACAGTTGTCAAGATCCAGAGAGTATCTCTGCTGCTTCTTTTGCCATTCCATATTGCCTTCTGTTGTTATCAGCACTTTATATGTGATTTAACTCAGTCTAGATCCATTCACTCATCCAGGATTCAACAAACACTTGTTGAGCTCTGTAAGAAGTTCCTATGTTATTGTATTTCCTGAAGCTTCACAAGATTAGGAGCAGTGGGAATTTAAGTTTGATGTGTGGGTGGGTCAAGTGGCTACTTGTTAACTATTTAGCACAGGTATAGGCAGGCAGTACCTCCGGAGGGCCCCTAGGGACTTCGTGAGCTAAGAATTCGGAAGAAACTAGATAACAGAAAGTCAGAAGATAACTATTGACTAGTTGTACATCTTTTTAAATATGACTAGACTTGATAGCTTTTAAATGTGTCAACACAGCTAGGTTGAACTACATTTCCCAAAATACCCTGCATGTTTCTGGTTAGGGTGGGTAATAAGAAATATTTTCATGAGCGATTTGAAGGCAAGAGAGATTTGGAAGCAGCAGCCATTTTGTCCTTATGCTCAGATCAAGGTGAGTGTTTCTGTAGCTCATGCATGTTGTCACTTATCTGCTGGCTGACCTTGGGAAAGGGTAGTAGCCAGGTACAACTGCCTCACCTTCCCCTGGTCCTCCTTCAGTTTCTCTGAGCCCAGGGCCAGGAGTGTGTTTAGCTCCATGACAAAGCATACAGGCTTCTCCTGCAGAATGTTCCCTTTGTTGAGGTTGGAAGGAGTTGGACTCTGTTCTCAAAGTTGCAGCAAGTTTCACTCTGTTCTCAAAGTTGCAGCCACCTCATGCTCATAGGTGCTAGCTTATCTTTGCACTCCACACTGTACATCCATCTTCCCTTCCCAACTGTCTTTGTCCTGTGTGAGTCAAACTCCAGCAGCTGAAACAGAGGAAGTAGTTTTACTGAGACTATTTAACCAGCTCCAAATTGTGTGAGGTCAATTTCCTATTCAAAATTGCCTCTCTGATTGAACTCTGACTAATACTGTAGGAAAGGAGAGATCTAAATATTTTCCCTTGTCACTTCTAGATTACATGACCTAACTTTATCTAATACTCTTTGAACTGTAAATGTTTATGTGCCTCAGGGGTTCTACACCTTTTTATTTCTTAGTATATGTCATAGACTGAATGTTTGTGCCCCCTAAAATTCTGTTGAAACCTGATCTTCAATGTGATGGTATTAGGAGGTGGGGCTTTTAGAAATGATTGGGTCATGAGGGCTTAGCCCAAATGAATGAGATTTAATGCCCTTATAAAAGAGACCCTGGAGAGCTTCTCTGTTTCTTCAACCATGTGAGATTATAGTGAAAGAATGACCATCTATGATCCAGAAAGTGGGCCCCCATCAGATACCGAATCTGCCAACACTCTGATCTTGGACTTCCCAGCCTCCAGAACTGTCAGAAATACATTTCTGTTGTTTATTAGTCTCCCACTCTATGCTGTTTCATAATAGCAGCCCAGATAGACTAAAACAGTCCATTTGGTCTCTCTGGGCAATCTCATACTCTCCATGTTTTCAATTACACACTCTTAGTTCCCATAAGCTAATAACTACCTCTCTGTACTGGTAAGGCAAATTTATCTTCTACACTTCAAGTTTGTATATCCAGTTGCCTACTGAACATGCCTACTTAGTGGTACTACATACAAACTAGAATTTAATTTGTTCAATATCTAACTTACTATTGCTTACCCTATACTCTGGGGGGAAAAAAAGTAGTAGTGGATAGGCAAATACCCCTAATCTTCTCCCAATATTTTACATATTAAAATAACCATTGATCCACTGCTCAAGCCAGAATGTTGGGTGTTTTCTTTCACTCCTTGCTATTATTCTTCACATCCAATCACCCAGCCATAAATTTCCTAAACATCTATCAAATTTATTCACTTCTTTCCAAAAACACAGCCACATTCCAGCTCAAGATACCCATACTCTAGGAGATGGCCATTGTTAATAAATGTGCATATTGTAAGACATAGCAATATATACACATTATATTTATTGGCAATATGTATATTATATGTATTTATGTATGAGATCATGTTATAGTCTTTTCTGAAACTTATTTTTTTGCTTAATATTTTGTAAACAGATTTTTTTATCTATTGCAAAGCATTAGGTGTTATGAGTGTGCCATTGTTTACTTAAATTGTGTAAGTAATAGACACACATGGTCAAGAATACATGTAGAAAGCTATGAAATATAGAATAAAATTTACCTTTTCCCATGGGCTCATTTCAATTCTGCTATTGCAATTGCTGCTAAAAATTTATTATTTAGTCACACTGAGTTAAATATTACAACTTTAAACCCTGTACTATAACGTTATTTTTTGATTTGTCAGCATGAAATAGCAACTATTCACTCTCTTAAATAGAGAATGAGAATTCACTGAATCGAGACCATCTTCCATTCCCCTTCCACAAAATTAGACATTTTTTACTGATTTGTTTTTAGTTTATTTATGTAGGAATTTTAACTTTAAACTGTATTTTTAAGCTTTTATTTCTTTTTTATCAATTTTTAACAGTGTCCACTTATTTTCTTCTCTGAAAGATGAGGAAATTAATTAACCCACTGATCTTTTCCTAGGTCTTACTTTTTCCCATTCCATGTCTCAATTTCTGTCAAGTGTTGTGATTTTTGCATCATTAAGATTTATAATATTGATGAATATGTTCAGTTTCATCATGACAGTTAAGTGTGCTATCATCTGTTTCTAAGTTTCTTCTCAAGGGTAAAAAACCAACAAATAACATTTGTTACAATCAAATAAAATATTTGGACCATAAAAAGAGCGAATATATATATATATATATATATATATATATATATATATATATATATACATATGTGTGTGTGTATATATATATATAAAATTGAAGCTTCTAAATGCAAGAGCTAATTAATTCTCTTTTATTTCCTTTCTAGTGGCTTTCAGTTTTTCTGGGTAATTTTCAAGTATCTTGCTCTTGAATATGATGTAATACTCTTTTGGACCACCAGAAATACATCTGCAGCTAAACAAGTCCTGTTTATTATTGTTGCATCAGGGAAGACACATACCAGTGGGAAATGTGGGGTGTCTCAGTAAGACGGGGTGTTAGAATAAATGGACTATAAAATTTGGGTTTGTATTAGATTTCGGGGAGAGTTTAAGTAGGTTTTACTATGGATTGTTTGCTCTCAGGAAGTGAGAGTAATTCTATGATTGAATGTTTTAGTAAGTCTTTTCTTTAAGGAAAGAAGACTAGATAGCGACTAAAGCCATAATTCACGAAGAAGCATAGCAATCACTTTAACTAGCCAGGATAAAGGAATGTTTTTCATTTTTGTGGTTTGGAAAGTGTTCATGTTTTGTTTTTGCTCAGACATGATTACATCTTGTTTCATCATGGTCACAGAATGGCCTTCTTCGATGTTGATGTTCTGTCCAGTTGTTTATGTTCAATAGTAGACCTAGGCCTAGCAAGGAGTGACAGGCCAGCTTGTAGCACCACCAAGACTTAACTGATAATACCAGACCACCAATTCCTGAATATCAAGGGTTGCTACTCTGTGTGTGTGTGTGTGTGTGTGTGTGTGTGTGTGTGTATCTATCTATCTATCTGTCTATCTATCTATCTACCTACCTGTATATTATGTATAGTCTGTGTATATATAAAATCTTATATCCGTTAAAAAGCAAAATTCAACTGAATAAATTTGAAGGTCTAATTGGCTTTATTAAGCAATTTATAAATTAGGGTAGCATCCCATCTAGCAACTAGAAAGGTGCTCTGGGGGACTGTAGGAAATGGAAGGTTTTTAAGGAAGAAGGGTGGGGCAAGGGAGCTATTAACAAAAACAAAACAAAACAAAACATAAAAAGAACTATTTTTAGGCCAGAACATTTTCACTTGGGGTGGGGGTACTAGGGAGTAGGTAATGGCAAGTTTGTTTGTTGTTGTTTTATCGTACAGATTGCCTCTTCTTTTTATGGTGGATGCAGATAGCCCATACATTCCTGGGAGAGGTTGAAACTATAATCAGATAAGGTATTAAATCTAGGTTTGATATGATGGGCTTTTAGCATGAGTGACACCATTTTGGGCCTGTGATTTTACTCTTTAATGCATGTATACATATATACACAAAGATGTCAGTGATTCCTAACTGGAGGTAATTCTGCTCCCCATTCCTCCCATGGCCATGGATGCTACTAAATATCCTACAATGCACATGATAAGTCTTCACAATAAAGAATTAGGTGACGCAAAATGTCAATAGTGCCAAGCTTGAGACACTCTGAATTATATGGTATATATATATGTACATGAGTGAGTATATATATATATATATATATATATATATATATATATACACATATATACACATATATTCTTACGTATATACATACATATGTATATACATGTATTTGTGTGTCTAATCAATGAGAAATTTTCTGAGTTCTTGCATGTCCCCTAATTCTTATTTTTTCTCATATATGATTAATAATTTGGCTAGGTATAAAACTGTTGGCTAGGAATTTTTAGATATTACTCTACTATCTTCTATTGGTCAGTGCTACTGATGAAAAGTATGTGATAAATGTGGTTTTATTCTTCATGCATTGTTTATTCTTTCTCTCTCGTATCTTTCAGGGTTTATCTAGCTATGGGTCCTTTTTTAACTTTTCCATTATGTCCAGGAGTCCTTTCAATAAATTACTTTTCCATTTGCAAAACTTCTTTATTTCACATTACTTATTTGGCCTTCAGCCATGTTTATTTTATTAATGAGAATATCCAGACATCCATTTTTTCTGTTTTCAAAAATTATAGTTTTCAAGAATGTTTACTTAATTATTCTTTGATTTTCTTTTTTTTTTAAAGAAAGAAAATGCCATGTCATTCCGGTTTTATTTTTAAAATGCAGTACTGTTTGAAAATCTCTGAAAATAGTAATTATATACTTTAATTACTTTTTTCATCTAATGATTTGTTTTCTAGGCAAACAAATGTTTGCTATCACTCATGATGCTAATTGTCCTCAACTCTCTGCTTAATCTTGATTGCCCATTTATAATTAATTGAATGACTAGATTGATTAATATAGGCAGGGAGCCTGGAGACCGACACAATTGTCAAAGGAGGACTTGACTCTGAAGATGAAACAGGGTAAGTTATTTCCCTTAAGGACAGATCAGGTGTTCTGATTTCCCCACCTTATCTGTTGTGCCAGTGGCGACATGACCAAAGCTCTGGTGTGCTCTCTCAAAGGACCTTAAACCCTCCCCAGACAGATTATAGACTTTTTTTAATTTGTGTCAGTTTCACCCTGAGGGCAAAATCTTTTCCTGTCAGTCACTTCATTTCCTGCAAGATGGGAAGGGGTTACTCTCTCAACTGTTTTTGCAATAATTATTTAATGACTTTTTCTCATGGTCCCAAGGCCCATTTCTGTTCTTTGGATTTGTTGGCTTTTATTTGGCACTCCTTTAGGAATAATTTGGCAAAACTACTCACAGGTATGCCAGACCTCTGTCTCCAGGGCCTCCCTGGATATTTGTGCAGGATAAACACTGCATAAGTCTATGTGAATTGTGACCTCTAGATTTGTACAGTGTATTGCTTGAAAACTACAATTCTGGTATTTTATCTGCCCTGATTTCTTTGCCAGGCTCTATCAGGATCCTGAAATTTCTCTAAATTCTTATCTCTGTGGTTTCCCAATGATCTCATATTTTTCTCTTAAAAATATTAAGTATTTCAATGTGACCTTGGAAAAATAGAAAAAAAAAGATAGTATATTTGAATCAGAAACCATGTACTATATTTAGTTATTTCCCCTGGATAGTATCTAAAATTAGATTGATCCCATATATATTATCACTCCAAAACCCGTAGGAGAGAAATAATCAAGTGTCTCACAAAATTTATGTATACATTTTTCATTTTTATTTATGAAAAAAATATAATTTACCCAGAATAACAGAAATGATTGAGAAACTTTTTGGAAACTATGACTTCATCAGCCTCTGATAATTTAAACAGAGGAACACATTAAATAAAGGTATACATATATAATTATTTTTTTAAATAAATGATATGTATGTTTAGGAGGTTCTTTTACTTATAAATTTTAGGTAAAGTAAATTTGATTCAAGGAGAAAGAACTAGATGGTCTTGAAATTTCTAGTTTAAGAATGAAAAAAGGAGATAGAGACAGAAAAGAAGGAATAAAACACTGATTATTGACTATCTCTTCCTTTCATATTATGACCAATGGAAAACAGTCAATTGTAATTTTGGCTCCATATTTGTCAACCAAAGAAGGAAAAGCAATGTGTCCATGTTGAGTTCCCTGAGAAACAGACTCTGAGATGGAAATTGGCACACAGGGTATCTATCAAAAGCGCTCTTAAGAGCAACACCTATGTCAAGGAGAGAAAGGAAGCAGGAAACTATAGTTGAACTAGATGGTAGTGCCAACCAAGACTTCATCCCATCCCACATGGAGCTCTGGAACTCATCTGGTTATTCAGAGATGTCTCAAATCAGGATGAAGGCACTCAGCCTTTACATCCCATATTGATCAGTCATTGCATGTAGGCACATGTTTAATAAGGTGTGAATTCACTAAGGTAGGTTTCTTCTACAGAGGTGAGCCCCAGAAAAGGATGATAGTTGATGGCCATTGACATCACACTCAACAGCCAGGATAATAATAATTCCTTTATTACTGAAAAAATATTTAGCCAGTGTATTGTATATCAACCATAGTCCACCATTTTGACAACTTGGATTCACCTCTTTCAGATTCTGGGAGCATCTTCCTTTTTTGTGTGTGTAAGGGGGCTTAGAAGAGGGAGGTTGGTGGGACAAACTAGCCCCTGCTACTAGCCCCAGGTCCCAATAACACATCAGGAGATGTTTCTCAAAGCCCATGAATCTCTACTAAGATGCAATGGCCTTGCTGTAGAACCCAAGAGGTCTGTATGATAGTCTCCCAACAGGACTTGCCATAAAGTCCATATGCCATCTTTACCCACCAACAATATCTCTAATACTACGTGTCTTCTGATTCATATGACCACAACCCAAGAAACTACAGCCTGGATTGCTACAGAGCTCTTTCCTGCTCTGGGTCCCATTCATAGATCCCAGCCTTTCAGGTCACTCAGTATAATCCTAGGTGTGAAATGTGGTGTCTCCAGGCCTACCAGTCACTGTGTTTCATTCTTCATGGCGAAAGGCACAAGATGCAATATTTTGTCCTTTCCTTTGGAGAGAATATCCTAGCATGACTAAAACCTAAAATATGTATTAACCTGGTGGGCCCCTGAATCTTCATATGATTTATTTCACAGTATCTGTAGTGTATATGGCTTACTAAGACTTCCATCATGCTAGCCACTTCTAGCTTATCCAATCCAATTAGAATAATATCATTTATATAATAGTGGAGAAGTATGATGTTCTGCAAGATATTAATTTTATGGAAATATTCACCTTAGGAATAATTTTAATAGGAAGTTTCTCAAGTATATTAAAAAGAGATTCAATTAGCCAAAATGTATTCTATATTTGCTTTTAAGATTCACATTTATTAAGTTTATATATATATCTATATATTAAGTCCTATGTGTTCAATCTTGAATATTTGATTTAGCTGCCTAGAATTTATCAGAGAAGTTGATTAGCCCTGATCTTAGGTGCCAGTGTATAATATAAGCCTTAACCAGAATAAAAAGTGTGCATATGGCTCTTTTTATTTATGTTTTATTTTCATAGTATGGCATGTATCTTGTTTCAAATCAGTTTTAAGATTCTTAGAATAAATATTCTCCCTTTTTCTGTTTTTTGAAAATTTCGTTAGCACCTTTAAGGCCAAAATGACATAAATTTAGGATATAATCAATATAAAATACTAAATATAGAATATATAGATGGGATATATAATTTTGTGATCATATGTGTCTTTTGAACTCAGTCTAATAGGAGCAATTGGCAGAGAGGGAGATGAGGGAAGTGCCCGGTCTGTTGTGTAGTCACAGGTGGGCATTGGTTGAGAGGTATCATTGCTGTAGGGAGCTGCAAAGAGATCATGGAGCTGTTCCAGGGGGACCTGAAAGAAGCTTACAGGAATAGGAGACAGGATTTAGGTGAGGAGTACTTTGGTTCTTCTTGGGGTGTCTTAAAGGTATCATAAGAACCTTATAGTTGGGAGACAGATTTTTCAGACCTTGAAATTTGTAGTTTTCCCCACTCTTTTTTCTCTATACCAATTTTGGAAGAATTACTCCCTATCAGCATTCTTTAAAAAAAAAAAGCAAGGAAAAAATGGTCCAAGATGGATTTTAATAACAAGTCAAACAGGTTTTGAATTTAGAAGGCACATGTCAGAACTAAATATTCCCATTAACCCCATACTTATTAAAAGCAATTCCTAAAAGGACAGTGAAAGGTATTAGAGAACTTGTAGAGTGATTTAAAATTTTCACGTCATGCTTGCTTATTTTTCCAGTAATGTTCATTCTGAAAAGAATATTTGAAAAGGTGGGGGTAGAGGAGGAGAACACTGTCTTCATTGTGTGTTTTTCTTTATAAATTCAAGCCAAAATACTGTGAAAAAAGTGACAATAAAAAAACAAACAAACAAACAAAAAACATGGGAAATCTGGGTCAGACATAAATGCATGATGATAAATACATGAATATGTTTGAATTACGGCATTCTTAATAGATGTTAGGGAAAGGTTGCTGAATTATCAACTTGCTTTTGATGAAGCTTTAATTTATGTCAATATGAGAGCATAGTTTTATAATAATGTGCTGCAAATTGAGAGTGTTATTTTATTGCATTGACCTAACTAGAGAAATAAGCCCATTGATAGGTAAGATGAATAGAAAAATAAATATTCACAACCACTTACTAACATAACTGGTTACTTCTGTTTTCTATCTTTGGTTTCGAATCCAGTTGTGTTCACAGTACACTAAATTGCACATTTTTAACATTTATTTTGTTGAATTTTATCTATGTTTAATTAAAAAATTCTCCCAGCTTTGGGAACATGTGCTTTATAAATACGCACAACCGCTATTTAACAAGGACCCTTGAGACATGACGAGCGGATTACCTTCAAATTTATAGAATGGAATAGAGATTCCACGTTCTAATGGCTTAGAACATAACAAAATATATTTTCATATGTGAATACAAAATCCATTTGTTTCAGCCCTTTTTTTCTGGTGAAACAACCAGGTTCTGTTGCATGTAAGATCTGTAGTCAATAAATTGCCACTCCTTAACTGGGTTGAGGATTAACTAGACTGGCTGCT
The DNA here is from genome assembly GCF_057876585.1 of Rhinolophus sinicus. Classification (NCBI taxonomy): domain Eukaryota; kingdom Metazoa; phylum Chordata; class Mammalia; order Chiroptera; family Rhinolophidae; genus Rhinolophus; species Rhinolophus sinicus. The sequence goes on along the minus strand of NC_142517.1, from coordinate 153,571,792 downwards.
CTCTTGTCAGCCCCTAATTCCTCTGGCCCCAGCCAATCTCCAAAAATCTGTGAGGCAGGGAAAGGGTGCATCCATTCAATGCATGATCACTGCTAGAAAAGCATGTCAAACACATGACCAGCTGATGGTAACCTGGCAATGTCTTTTCATAGGCAGTAACACGTATTTACTACTACTCTGATATCTATGGCTTTTAAATTCTATATTCAAATATTAAGCTCATTCAAATCAGTCTAAGGATACAACAAAGAACAAAAGAGCAGGAGGAAAACTAGTCAAAATGTATAACTCTCCAAATCTGGCTTTTAAGAAAAGTTCATATTATCAATTTTGAGGGGTTTTGTTTATTTGTTTGTTTATTTATTTTAGTAAAGCCCTTCTTTATAGGACTTGTGTCTTTCATTAACGTATTGCTTACATTAGTTTCACAATTATCCTACAAGAAGAAGAGGACATAAGTTGGGCCTTGGGTATAATTTTGAAGGCGTCAGCTTTACCTGCAGGACTTTCCTTCTCCCTCCCAGCATCCTTCCTAGATCATTGGAACACACTCCCAAGAGTCTAGTTGCTGAATCCCTCAAGATCCTCACAAACCACCCAATCTAAATTTAACCCCTCTTAACATCCTCTTTTTTTTTTCTCTCAGCCAATCCCTTTCCTAACTGACCCATGCCTTTTAACTTAGATTCCCATCAGACTATAATTTACAGGCAAGCAGGGACCTAATAGGTCTTTCTTACAGTTTTATCTTCAGTCAGTATCTGTTTAAGTATATCAGTACTTTCTTTTTTTCTGATAAATAAGTGATGCATTCACTGCAACTGATTTGAGCTTGTCATTAAAATAAAAACTTATGATTCAACTCATTTCTAGCAATATCTCAAATTTGACAATAAAGGTGACTTCATTTCCTTAAGGTATTAAAGGAAAAATTATTCATGACATTTGTTAAAGAGAGTAAGGAAGACTTTATTCAAGAGGGGACTGTTGAAGTAGGTATAGGGACCACTACAATGGGGCCTTGCAATGAGAGAGAGTGGGCTCAACTCCAAACTCAACAAGAACAAATTTGGAATTTATAGACAAGGAGAAGGATGGGAGTAGGTGGATGGAAAATTTTTAAGAAAACATGAGAGGTAAGAAGGGATTCTTTTTTGTTGGAGGCAGGCCAGATGATCAGACATCACTTAGGGGATGATAGAATCTGAGGAACCTGATTTGATATTGAAGGTGATCAGATATGGAAGATGGGGGATTCTGGCTAAACTGACTTAGCAGGATGAATGCTAAAACTGGACAATGCAGAGATGAACACAGAACTTCAAAGGCTGAGGCTTAGGTGAAAAGAGCTCCAAGGAGCTTGAGTAGAGTTTGGTTAAGGAGAGACTCTGCCAAATTTCATCCCTGTCAAGAGACAGCTAAGGCATTGCCTGAACTCTACACTGGCAGTTAAAGTAGCATTTCCAGGTTTGCTTGACTTTTTGCCAAAGTTTCACATTTTAATGGGATTTATTATCAACAGACTAGAATCTGTGTTGGAGATTTCATCTTTCTTACTTAGGCAGAACTACCTATTTATATACTCCTGTGGGTAGCCTGACCATTTTACTATTTATTAAGCTTTACAAATAACAGGATTAAAACTTATAAACTATCTATACTGCCTTTAACACTTAAGATATTTCACTCACAGCTAAAAGTCCAGAATTTAGATCTGAAAGGGTCTTCAAGATTTTAGCAGTTCTTGCGTCCTGTTTATAGACTATTAAATACCTAACCCAACCAGAATGAATGATTTGGGATATGATCTCAAAATATTACCATGATATGATTGCTCCCTAGTATGTGCTTAAATACTGATAAAAAATGAGGAGGGATGTTTCTAAACAATAGTAGTTTTACTATTAATCCTACATAAAATATCTCTCAAATTCCTCCCCTTCCACTTTAATTAAGTGCAACACATTGATTTTGCCATTGTGTGGTACATAGTAAATCTAATGGCTTAAAAAACTAGTTTGAAATTAATAGGAGTGTCAGAAAAGTCCTTCCTGATTTTTTTCATAGTGAGATAAATGCACGCTTTATGAGAGTTGGTGAGCTATTAAATGCAGTTAAGGGAAGCTGTGGGGTGGGAGAGAAATAGAGCGTATTAGTCTACTAGGGCTTCCATAATAAAGGACAACAAACTGGGTGGCTTAAAACAACAGAACTTTATTATCTCCCCATTTTAGAGGCTAAGTCTGAAGTTAAAATGTCAGTAGGTCCATGCTTCCTCTGAGGCTCTGTTTAGAATCCTTCCTTGCCTATTTCTAAGTGGTGGCCATTGGTCCTCGGTTTTCCTTGGCTTACAGCAGCTTCACTTCTGTCTCTGCCTCTGTGATCACATGGCATACCCCCTGCGTTTCTCTGTCCAAATTGCCCCCCTCATATAAGGACACTAGTCACATTGGATTTCAGCCCACCCTAATGACCTCATTTTTACTTGATTAATTCTGCAAAAAATTATTTTGAAATGAGGCCACATTCTAAGGTACTGAGAGTTAGGACTACAACATATTTTTTGGGGTTACATACTTTAACCCATATCAGAGAGTTCAAGATACCTTTAAGAAAGCCATCTTGGACTGTTGACATGCAAGTAAGACCAATAATGAAAACTGAAACTATAACAAGAAGGTGGATTTGCAATGAGAGAAAGTTCGGGAAATAAAGAGTTTATGGGTGGCATTTTCAGCGGTATCAATTGTGTTTGCTCAAGAAAACTTTACAGATTGTCAATATTCTGTGGGTCAACATTATTTTACTGAGCAAGGAGAGAGAGAAACAGAAGCCAAGCAAGAGTGGGCAAAACCTTGGGAGAAAAATTAGGGACAGTAAAGGAGAATAAATTTTCAAAAAGGACAGTGATCAAGAGTCCTGATTTTTTTTTTTTTCCACTTGGTGAAAAAATCTTACACTCACAACAGTTTTGTCTGAACAAAAAATAGATCATAAATAAATATGTATTTCAATTAAAAGAAAAATAACAATGAAGTGATACTTTATATAACTGGAAGCCATATGCAGACGTTAATTCAACATTGAACTGAGTACATTTCTAATCTTATCATCACCATGCTTGTTTCCTTGATTACTCAGTGTAAGGTGGTCACAATGCTGTGTTTGTGTATGCTTGTCAATGATTGTGTGGGTTACTGTGTGTAAACTAGGCAACTGCCTGACCAAGTCTGAACACAGACAGGCTGGCCCCTGGGGCCTCAACCTACTCTATGGCCCTCATCTGCACAGAGGAGGACTTCAGCTCACGTCAGAATGATAGAGCCCAGGGTAATTACATTCATAAGATGAGTTGGTCCTGTCATTATAATTGAGGTTTCTAACTTGTCTTACAATTGCAATGACAGCCTAAATATTTCTGGGCTTTGATCTTTTAATGAGTGATATTTGGAAGGCCAAAATCATATATTAAGAACAATGGTCACTTGGTAATCTTCCCACCACCCATGCCACTTTACAAATTAAATCTGGACTTTTCTGCTTTTTGTCTTAAGTTATCAATAAATAAGGCTTTGCAATACAGTGTGGCTTCCCATTTGCTTTGAGGCAGTAGAATGCAGAGGAATGGACACTGGACTGGAAACTGGCATTTCTGGGTATGGTTCTGGCTCTGCCAGTAACTTGCTCCAAAAATACAAGTTTGTCCCATACCTATACGAGCCCCAATTTTTCTCATTTGCAAAAAGAGCATACATTCAAATAAAAAATTCAAGGATATAAACCTGTAAGAAGCAGAATTATTTTCATGCTAAGATAGACTAGATTTTCAAGACATTAAGGAAAATAATGTCATCCATTATGCTAAACATGGACTGATTATTCCCAGAGAGATTTGATATACCTTTACATTTATATGAGCTGTTACAGCAATTTTGGGACTACTTCTAGGCAAAGAAATGAAAAATAATATTGTGCATTGACTTGTGACTTTTAAACCCAAGAATTTGAAATTATTTTAGACATTTAATAGGAAGTTATGAGCAAGAGAGCAGGTTTTAAATGTTCTGGTAACTAAGGCATTATCTTACTGTCACAGTAAGCAAATTAAAAATATAAAGTTTCTCAGTTCTGTTTGGAGTAGTAAGAGTCAAAAAATGCAAAAATTCTGTCAATTAATAGAGAGACTCAGTTGTACCAGCTAAAAGGAATTTAAAATGTCTTTGAATATAACAGGAAATAAATGGGTAGTAAATTTAATAGTATATCACATCAAGAACATTGTTACTGCTAAAGCAACCATGGAGTTTTGAACAATGGCAAATAATTACATGCATTTATTCATTCAACCCAAAATGATTTATTGAGGTCTTCTGTATGCCTCATATTGTTCTGGGTATTGAGGATAAAAAAGTGAACAAGCAAAATACATCTCTGCCCTCATAAGGATTATATCACAGTGGAGCAAGATAACAACAGATGAGCAAATAAATGATGCAAGAATTTTCAGAGAGTGACATAAGTTTTAAAAGAAATATACTATTGAGATGTAATAGAGAATGACATGGGGGTGAGATGATTTCATTATGGAGGGGACTTTTTGCTGAGACTCAAATAATAAGAATAAACCCATGGGGTAGACAAAATAGTTGCAGAAGATGTCCATTGCCCAAACCCCACAACCTGTGAATGATGTTACCATGCCTGGTAAAAGGGACTTTTGCAAGTGTGGTTAAATTTAAGGACTTTGAGAGGGAAAGATTATCCTGAATATTTGGATGGTCTCAGTCTTATTATATGAGTCCTTAAAAACACATAAGCAAGGCAAAGAGTGTGTCAGAAAGGTGAGACGTGACAAAAAATCAACCTGCCATTGCTGATAATGAAGATGGAGAAAGAGGGTCGGTCAGGAGCCCAGTAATTCAGCAGCTTCTAGAAGCTGAGAATACGCTTCAGCTCACAGACAGCAAGAAAATAGAGACCTCAGCTGTACAGCTGTAAGGAACTGAATTTTGTCAACATCTCAAATGACCAGGAAATAGATTCTCCCCTAGAAACTTCAGAAAGGAATGCAGCCTATTGGTACTTTGATTTTATTCCAGTGAAACCGATCTGAGACTTCTGACCTAGAGAACTGTAACACAATTAATTTGTATTGTTTTAAACCACTATGTTTGTGGTGATTTTTATGGCAATGATAGAAAACCAATACAACTAGTGTCAGAGTGTGTTTAGGCTGCTATAACAAAATACCGTAGAGTGAGTGGGTTATAGACAACAGACATTTCTCACAGCCTAGAGGCTGGAAATCTGAGATCAAGGTGCCAGCATGGTCAAGTGAGAGCCCCGTTCTGGGTCACAGATAGCTGACTTCTTGCTGTGTCCTCACATGGTGGAAGGGGACAGGGAGCTCTGTGGGGTCTCTTTCGTAAGAGCACTAATCCCATTCATGAAGGCTCCACTCTCATAACCTAATCACCTCTAAAGGCCAGACCTCTTAAAATCATCCCACTGAGAATTAGGATTTCAACATATGACTTGTGAGGGGCACAAACTTTCAGACTACAGCAACTCACTTTGTAAAAAGTAAAGTTAAATTCAAGGGAAGAGTATTCCAGGGAGAGGGAACAGCAAATGTGGAGGCACCAAAGTAGGAATGGATTTACTGCATTTGAGAATCAGAGAAAAAATAAACAAACAGAAGTTTGGTATGACTGAAGCTTGATGAGTGATAGGGGAATGATCAGATAAAATCAATGAGGTAGAGAGGGACAGGTTTCGAGAGCTTTATAGGCTCTGGTAGAGAGCTTGGGTTTATTCTAAATGAAGTTCAAAGACAGCAGAAGGCTTTAAATCAAAGTATGACATGACATAATTTATTTAAAATATATATATTAGTCTGGCTGCTGTGTGGTAAATGGATTGTAGGAGACAAGCGAAAGTGCCGAGGAACACTAGGATCTGATACAATAGTCTACGTAAAATGGTTGGGAAATGGCAGTAGACACAGGAAACAGAGAGGGATTTAGGATATATTTGAACAGCATGAGCTGGTGGTTTGGAGGCAGGAAGTCAGTGAAAGAACAAAAATCAAGAATGACTCGTGTTTTTGCTTTAAAGAAATGGCTAGTTGACAGAGCTAGCTTTTTATGGGGAGGAAACTGGAGAGAAAAATACAGTCCCCATTGACTATTGATAATCGACAAGGAAGATGGAATCTGAAATGTAAATTGATCAAAAGCAATCTGGGAATATTTGTATTTCATATTTATTTCCCAGGATATGTGGGCGTCTCTCCTATCGCTTTCTCCAGCACCTTGATGAAATTTTAGAACATTTATTCAAGTGTGAGTTCCACAAAACACAACTTAATTCCTTGAGGCATCCCTGACAATATGGCAACTAGAGCCCATATGCAGCCCATATGCCGTGGGTACTGTTGACCTCCTGCAGCTGTGGAATTTATTTTACTTAAGGATGTGGCACAGAAGCAGGTTTCTTTTTCCCTGGGACTTGGCTTTAGACAAGCTATTATTGGATGAGACTGAACTGGCCAGACAGATTTTAAAAGTAATCTTCAACAAAGCTCTCTGAAAAGAACTGAAAACGATAATTAGAATAACAGTTATAATTTATTGAGATCTTATTCTGCACTGAGTTTTGAAATAAGTGCTGTCCGCCTGCTTTTTGCCTGACGTATGTACTACTACGTTTATATATATATATATATATATATATATATATATATATATATATGAACACATTCAGGGAGGGTAAGTAATTTGAGATCACAGAACTAGCAAGAGTGGAGCTGTGATCAAATACAGGCATGTGATTCTTCATATTTTACATTCTTAACCCTGACAATCAATATTTTTCTTCCCTGGTATCTCCATATCAATGCCTAAAATTCTACCATTTTATGTAACAGATATTTATATATTTATACACACACACACACACACACACACACACACACACACACAACCTCAATTAAGTATCATAGCAACCCTTTAAGGAAAGTGTTGTTTTATATTTTCTGATAACAAAAGTGAAGCTTAGAGGGCATAATATGTTTTCTAAATTCACAGAACTACAATTTGGAGCTGCTGGGATTTGTTCTATTCTAAATCTCAATTCCAGTTTGTTTCCTAGGCTTGTTTCTCCAATATAAAAAGTAATAAATAGAGAACATTTATTCAAAAACGATAACTTAGTGTTTATTACATACAGGCACTTTCTGATAATTGAACATAGTCCTTACAAAAATCTTACTGCTGGGAACTCTGCTTCTCACCTGGATGGAGTAATTGGTACCAGACTTACCCTCCTGCCACAAACAATACAAAACTGAACAAAATGTAGGAATCCATTGTTTGAGGCACTGGATATCAAGTCGTGCCATACTGTGATCCTTTAGAGGGGAGACACCCACAAAGTGAGCGCCAAGTTCTTTCTACTTTCTGCTTGGGAGAATTTTCTGGACCACAGCACAGGGAAGATGAGTCCAAGGAGATGATAGGGGTCCTAATAAATTTTGGAGTCAGAGATCTGAGTTTAGACTCACTGCAGTGTCTGGAATTTGTGCAATGGAGAGAAGGAAGCAGTGCAACGCTGAGTGCAGAAGCATGCCTGTGATCTTGGGTGAGGGCTGGGTTGTACAAAGGCAGCACAAAACTAGTGAGTTTAACAGAGTGCAGATGCTGTGCAACTGACGCGTGAATGTAACTATCTGAGATCACACAAAGCTGAGGTGGAGAGATCTCATTAATTATGATGTACATTCAGCTGAGACCACAGAAAGACTAGACTTTAGAATTAAGGACCCCACGATAGAGTAAATGTGACACCTTAGGACAAAACTGAAATAGCCCTAAAACAAACAAACAAACAAAAATGAAAACTGACAGTTTCAAGAAAATTTCCAATAATCTATCTACACTCCAGAACAAAGCACCATACCTTTTCTACATATTAAACAGTATTCAGACTGTCTACAATGTATCACCTACTATCCCCAACAATTATTTAAAAAGTTACCAGACATGTGAAGAAACAAAAAAGTGTAACAGATAATCAGTAAAAAAGGCAATAGAAACTGAGAGATGACCTATGTTAGAATTGAGACAAAAACTTTATAACAACTATTTTATACATGTTCAAGGACCTAAAGAAAAAAAAAATCTAGATCAAGAGAAAAGATGAGTACTATTAACAGTCAAGTAGAAATTAAAAGAAAAAAAAAAAAAAAACCCAGGGAAATTTTATCACTAAAAACTACTATACTGGAAAATAAAAATCCAATGGATAGACCATTGAGAAAATTGACTACTACAGAAAAGAAAAAGAAAGAAAGAAACGAAAAGAAAAAGGAAAGAAGGACCAAAGAACTTGAAGACAGATCAATGAGAATTGTTTAAAATGAAGAACACAGAAAGATAATTCAACCTCCATAATGCTAGCTGTGGAGCCCCATGTACTTACTACTTAGCTAAACAATAGGTGAAAAAAATATATATATTTTAAGCCAACATTTAAAGTCTCTGGAAACTGTCTTAAGGGTATACAGAAAGTGAAGACACATTATTCAAGAAAATCTAAATCATGGGAAGAATAGTGAGAGCCTTTGGAACTTGAGACACAACTTGCTCCCTACCTAATCCCATCTCAGTGTGACAAAAGTGTCACGATTTGTGAGTGTGGCTAAGGTAGAGATGGGAGGAGGATTCCCCTCTCTGCTCCCAGCTCCTAGTCAAGGGTTGCCATATTTCTCCAGGAAGAGATATGACTCCAGCATTTCTCATACTCCACCTAAATAAAGCTTTAAGTTGCAGACTAACTTTCTGCTAAACATAGCCAAAAGGTTGGTGATTCCCTTTTTCCTCTTAACTTCCACCTTCAGAATGATGTGCCAGGCTGAGGATACTGATGTCCTCATCACCGTTTCCCCAGCTGGCTCATAGGGTGGAGGTTTCCTGTTGTAAGAAGCAGTCACAGAAAACCAGACAATCATTCTAACCCAATACACTTATAAACCAAGGGTTTCATTCCCAGAGATGCAGAACACCTTTTTACACCCACAAGAGATTTTGTCCAGGGGAAGACGCAGGCCATAAGACCACAGTGATCCAAAGTTCTCTGCAAAGAAACCTAATTTATTGAAACAGAATGTGGAAAAATTTAAGCCTAAAGACACTCTTGAAAACAGTGATTTTAGTTGTAAACAATTAAGAAGAGGCTAACTGTTCCATAAGAGCTAAACAAGTCTAGTTTACCAGAGAGAACCTGGCAAAAAGACAGTTAATAAAAAGAGCCTACTAGGGTAAGAAAAAAAATCTCATTGACTGGCCTTAAAAACTACTCCTGCAAAGAAGCCTGGATTTAATTGGATTAGAGCATGGAGCAGTTTGTGCCCTTGGGCATTGTTGAAAGCAATAAGGCAATTAGCTGGCAATTAGTGGAGCCTAATGACTGATATGATACCAACAGAAGTAGTTTAAATGAAAAATCAGAAGAAAAGAAAGGTACTCAGAGAACACCAACTAAAACCACTATAATCCTAGGATGCCTGCACAGTATAAATATGTATTTCTGCTCCTGTATTTTCTTAAGTAATTTTAAAAGCAATTTTATTAATATACGTATATTTAATTGTTGGGCCTGTAAAATACAGATATGAAATACATTTCACAATACATGGATGAAGATGGAGGTGGGTAGCAAAGCTGTACTGGAGTAAGGAAATGACATCAGATGGTAACTTGAATCTATAGGAACAAAGTAAGAGAATAAAATATATTAAAAATGTGAACTATAACAAACTTTATTTACTTGGTCTCCTTTTCTATCTCAATTTCTTTAAAAGATATAAAATTATATAAAGTAATAATTATGACAATGAATTACAGGGGTTCTATCATATATAGATGTAATATGTGTGACAATAACAGCACCAAATGAGGAAGAGGGAATAGAAGTATATAGGAGCAATGTTTCTATATCTAGCTGGAAATAAATTATTATAAATCTGAAGTAGATTCTTATAAGCTAAGATGTATATAGTAGGCCTTAAGAAAATAATTGTTAAAATACAGTGAAAAAATGATAAAAGTAATTAAATGCCACACTAGATACTATTAATTTAATGCAAAAGAAAGCAGTAAAGGAAGAACCGAGGAACGAACAGACATAAAAACACATTAAAAAAAAAACTCCAAGAAAACAAAAATAAAATGACAACTTGTTCAAATATATACATAATATTAAATGTAAAAGTATTAAATAAGACAATCAAAATGTAAAGGTTAAATTATTTTTTTTCAGTTACAGTTGACATTAAATAACATTTTATAATAATTTCAGGTGTACAGCATAGTGGTTAGGCATGTATATAATTTATGCAGTGATTCCTTCCAATTACTCTAAGTATCCACTTGACACTATACATAATTGTTGCAACATTATTGACTATATTCTCTGTGCAGTACTTTACATCCCCATGACAATTTTGTAAACCAGTTTGTATTTCTTAATCCCTTTACCTTTTTCACCGAGACCCCTAAGCCCTCTCCTCTCTGGCAACCATCAATTTGTTCCATGTACCAATGAGTCTGTTTCTGTTTTATTTGTTTGTTTATTTAGTTCTTTACACTCCCCATATAAGTGAGATGATGTGTTATTTGTCCGTTTTGGTCTGACTTATTTCACTTAGCATAATATATTCTAGGTCCATCCACGTTGTGACAAATGGTAAGATTTCATATATTGTATTTTAAATTAAAGTTTATTGGGGTGACAATTGTTAGTGAAGTTACATAGACTTCAGGTGTACAATTCTGTATTGCATCATCTATAAATCCCATTGTGTGTTCACCACCCAGAGTCAGTTCTCCTTCCATCACCATATATTTGATCCCCTTTACCCTCATCTACCACTCCCCAACCCCCTTACCCTCTGGTAACCACTTAACTATTGTCTGTGTCTATGAGTTTTTGTTTCTCATTTGTCTTGTTCTTTTGTTGTTTTTGGTTTATATACCACGTATCAGTGAAATCATATGGTTCTCTGCTTTTTCTGTCTGACTTATTTCACTTAGTATTATAATCTCAAGGTCCATCCATGTTGTCACAAATGGTCCTATTTCATCTTTTCTTACTGCTGAATAGTATTCCATTGTGTATATATATCACAACTTCTTTATCCATTCATCTATCGAAAGACATTTTGGTTCTTTCCATGTCTAGGCCACTGTAAATAAAGCTGCAACGAACATTGGAGCACACGTGTCTTTATGGATAAATGTTTTCAGATTTTTGGTGGTAGATACCCAGGAGAGGGATTGCTGGGTCATATAGTAATTCTATTCGTAATTTTTTGAGGAACCTCCACACTACCTTCCATAACGGCTGCACCAGTCTGCATTCCCACCAACAGTGTATGAGGATTCCCTTTTCTCCACAGCCTCCCCAACACTTCTATTTGTCTTGTTGATGATAGCCATTCTCACTGGAGTGAAGTGATATCTCAAGGTGGTTTTTATTTGCATTTCTCTGTTTAATGATGCTGAGCATTTTTTCATATGTCTATTTGCCACTTGTATGTCCTCTTTGGAGAGATGTCTCTTCAGGTCCTCTGCCCATTTTTCAATTAGCTTGTTTGATTTCTTGTTGTTGATTTGCATGAGTTCCTTGTATATTCTGGATATTAGCCCCTTATCGGAGGCACTGTTTGCAAAAATCTTCTCCCATTCAGTTAGTTGCCTCTTTATTTTGTCGACGGTTTCTTTTGCTGTGCAGAAGCTTTTAAGTTTGATATAGTCCCATTCATTTATTTTAGCTTTTACTTCCCTTGCCTTTGGAGTCAAATTCATAAAATGCTCTTTGAACCCAAGGTCCATAAGTTTAGTACCTATGTTTTCTTCTATGCAGTTTATTGTTTCCGGTCTTATGCTTAAGTCTTTGATCCATTTTGAATTAATTTTGGTATGGTGACAGATAGCAGTCCAGTTTCATTCTTTTGCACGTGGCTATCCAATTCTCCCAGCACCATTTATTGAAGAGGCTGTCTTTTCTCCATTGTATGTTTTTTTTGTTCTTTGTCAAAAATTCTCTGTCCATATTTATGTGGTTTTATTTTGGAGTTCTCAATTCTATTCCATTGGTCTATGTGTCTGTTTTTCTGCCAATACCATGCTGTTTTGATTATTGTAGCCCTGTATCACAAGCCAAAGTCAGGGAGTGTGATACCTCCAACATTGTTCTTTTTTCTTAAGATTGCTTTGGCTATTCGGGGTCTTTCATGGTTCCAAACAAATCTGATGATTTTTTGTTCTATTTCTTAAAAAAAATGCCATTGGGATTTTGATGGGGAGTACATTAAATCTGTATATTGCTTTGGGTAATATGGCCATTTTAACTATGTTGATTCTTCCAATCCATGAGCACGGAATGTTTTTCCATTTCTTTGTGTCTTCTTCAATTGCTTTTAAAAATGTCTTGTAGTTTTCAGCATATAGGTCTTTCACGTCCTTGGTGAAGTTTATTCCTAGGTATTTTATTCTTTTTGCTGCAATTGCAAAAGGAATTGTTTTGTTTTTTTGTTTTTTTTCTTTTTCTGAGATTTCATTGTTAGTATATAGGAATGCAATGGACTTTTGTACATTGATTTTGTAGCTGGCAACATTACTGTATTTGTTGATTGTTTCTAATAGCTTTTCGGTGGAGTCTTTAGGGTTTTCTATATATAGCATCATGTCATCTGCAAAGAGTGATGATTTAACTTTTTCATTCCCAATTTGCATGCCTTTTATTTCTCTTGCCTCATTGCTCTGGCGAGGACTTCCAACACTATGTTGAAAAGCAGAGGTGATAGGGGACAATCCTGTCATGTTTCTGAATGTAGAGCAAAGGGCTTTAGTTTTTCACCATTAATTATGAGATTAGCTGAGGGTTTGTCATGTATGGCCTTTATTATGTTAAGGTATTTTCTTTCTATACCTATTTTATTAAGTGTTTTAATCATAAATGGATGTTGTATCTTGTCAAATGCTTTTCATGCATCAATTGATATAATCATATGATTTTTGTCCTTTTTTGTGTTTATGTGATGTGTCACTTTGATAGATTTGTGTATGTTGAACCATCCTTGTGCCCCTGGGGTGAACCTAACTTGGTCGTGATGAATAATCTTTTTAATGTATTGTTGCATTTGATTTGCTAGAATTTTGTTTAGGATTTTTGCATCTGTATTCATCAGAGATATTGGTCTGTAGTTCTCTTTTTCTGTGTTGTCCTTACCAGGTTTTGGTATCAGGGTAATGTTGGCTTCATAAAATGAGTTAGAGAGTATTGTCTCTTCTTCAAATTTTTGGAAGAATTTGAGCAGGATTGGTATTAGATTCTCTTTGAAGGTTTGGTAGAATTCACTAGTGAAGCCATTTGGTCCCCAACTTTTGCTTTTGGAAGGGAATGTTTTAGATGACTGATTCAATTTCTTTACTGGTGATCGGTCTGTTTAGATTTTCCAGTTCTTCATGGTCCAGCATCGGAAGGCTATATGTTTCTAAGAACTTGTCCATTTCTTCTAGGTTATTGAATTTGGCGGCATATAGTCCTTCATAGCATTCTTGGATGATCCTTTGTATTTCTGTGGCATCGTGATAACTTCCCCTTTTTCATTTCTGATTTTGTTTATTAGTGTCTTCTCTTTTTTATCTTAGTGAGCCTCGCCAAGGGTTTGTCAATTTTGTTAATCTTTTCAAACAACCAGCTCTTTGTCATATTATTTTTTTCTATTGTCTTTTTGTTCTCTATTTCATTTAGTTCTGCTCTGATTTTTATTATTTCCTTTCTTCTGTTGACCTTGGGTTTCATTTGTTCTTCTTTTTCTAGTTCTTTAAGGTGTGAAATGAGGTTATTTATTTGGGATTTTTCTTTTTTCTTGAGATAGGCCTGTAATGATATAAATCTCCCTCTTAAAACTGCTTTTGCTGCATCCCAAAAATTTTGGTAGGATGCATTTTCATTGTCATTTGTTTCTATGTATCTATTGATCTCTCCCCTAATTTCTTCATTGACCCGGTCGTTCTTTAAAAGTATGCTGTTTAATCTCCATGTATTTGTGTTTTTTCCTGCTTTCTTTTTGCAGTTAATATTCAATTTCAAAGCCTTGTGAATAGAGAATATGCTTGGTATGATTTCAGTCTTCTAAAATTTGCTGAGGTCAGTTTTGCATCCCAATATATGGTCTATCCTTGAGAATGTTCCATGTACACTAGAAAAAAAATGTAATAGTCTGATGTTTTAGGATGAAGCACTCTATAAATATCAATTATGTCTATTTAATCTAATGTGTCATTTAGGGCTGCTATTTCATTATTTATTTTCTATTTGGGTGATCTATCCATAACTGTCAATGATGTATTTAGGTCCCCTAGTATAATTGTGTTTTGGTCAATTTTCCCTTTAGTTCTGTTAGTAGTGGCTTGGTATATTTTGGTGCTCCCTGATTGGGGGCATAAATATTGATGACTGTTATGTCTTCTTGTTGTATAGTGCCCTTTACCATTATGAGATGTCCATCTTTGTCTCTCGTTACCTTTTTCACCCTGAAGTCTGTTTCATCTGATATCATTATGGATACACCTGATTTTGTCTGGATACCATTTGCTTGGAGTGTCAATTTCCACCCTTTCACTTTGAGTCTATGCTTGTCCTTGTAGCTGAGATGTGTCTCTTGGAGACAGCATATCGTTGGGTTTAGTTTTTTTGATCCAGTCTGATACTCTGTGCCTTTTTATTGGTGAGTTCAGTCCATTTACATTTAGGGTGATTATTGATATGTGAGGATTTCTTATCATTCTATCTTTAGTTTTCTGGTAAGATTGTGTCTCCATTGTTTCTTTGCCTTTTTGTTGTCTATTATTGCTGTGTGGTGGTATTCTATGATGTTTCCCTTTGTTTGTTCATTTATTACAGTATATAATGTAATATATACTTTATTACAGTATATAAGGTATACATTTATTACAGTATATAATGTAATTTATTACAGTATATAATGTACAGTATATAATGTACAGTTTGTCCTTATTCCTCCTTCATATCTAAAGGATATTTTGCTGGGTATATTATTCTTGGCTCGTAATTTCTCTCTTCCAATAGTTTGAATAATTGGTTCCACTCCTTCCTGGCTTGTAGAGTTTCTGCTGAGTAATCTGATGATAATCTAGTGGGCTTTCCTTTGTAGGTTAACGTCTTCTTTTCTCTGGCTGCCTTGAGGATTCTTTGCTTTTGATTTTTGACAGCTTCAATACAGTGTGTGTTGGAGAAAGCCTGTTGGGATTGAGGTAATTAGGTGTTCTATTTGTTTCTTGGATTCGAGGATCCAGTTCTTTCCAAAAGTTTGGGAAGTTCTCATCGACTATTTGTTTAAATGTACTCTCTGTTCCCTTCTCTCTTTCTTCTCCTTCTGGTATGCCCATTATTCTTATATTGTTCTTTCTGATGGAGTCAGAAAGTTCTAGTAGAGTTCTTTCATTTCTTTTAATTCTCAAGTCTCTTTCTTCTTCCATTCGTGTCATTTCCAGGTCTCTATCTTTGATGTCACTGATTCTTTCCTCCATCTGGTCAACTCTACTACCTAAGCTAGCTATTTCATTCTTAATTTATTTTATTGAGTTCTTAATATCCAGAAATTCTATTTGGTTCTTTTTAAAAATTTCAATCTTTTTGGTAAAATGCTTATGTTGTTCTTTGATCGTGCTTCTGAGTTCATTATACTGCCTTTCTGTGTTTTCTTGCATCTCGTTGATTTTTTTTCAGAACTGCAATCTTGAATTCTCTGTCATTTAAGTCACATATTTCCATATCTTTAAGTTCTTTTTCTGGAGACTTTACACTTTTTTTCTGAGCTGTCTTGTTGCTTTGGTTATTCATGGCAATTGCTGATTTATTATTTCTCTTCCTAGACATCTACAGGAGTGGGTTCTGCAACAGGTTGATAGGAAGAGGTCTTTCTTTTGTTTTCCAGTACGTGTTTGTAGAATGTTTTATTTTTTCTCAGAATGCAGCCTTTTTTTCCCTCTCACACTGTAGTGTTATATTTTCTCTGCACTATTCCAGCTTCTCACACAATAGAGGGATTCCCTGGAAAGTGGACTTCTCCTCTGTTAACAGTTTGCCTGGGTCATAGGGTACCACATCCCTGTGGGGAATGCAGAGAGCTTTTGAAGTTCCAAAGCTCTTCCTGCACCAGATTCTGAGCCCGTGTTTCAGCAGTCCTGTTTACTCCTTCAGGGATCCACCCAGATAGGTGGGGACAGGGGTGGGGTGAGTTGTGAGAATGGGCCCAGAGCAATGGTGGTGACCACCACCACAGTCAGTCCTGCTTCCACAGCTCCCTCCTCTTTATTGGACTTCGAATCTGTGTCTCCTGACCACAGTTCTCATAACTGCAAATATTCTGTTCTTTTGATCTGACACTGCTACTGTTCTGCTTCTAGCACGGGGCAGGTGGGGTGGGGGCAAGCTCTGGGAAGGTAAAGAGGGGGTGGCTTGTCTCAGTGCCTACAGCTTTTGTTCTCTGTGGCAGCGAGGGCTTAAACCACCGTTTTCAGTCTTTTTCCCTCAGTCTTTGCTCCGAGGTCTCTGCCATGAGCATTGCTGTCTCCTCAGCCCTGTGGCCATAAACAGAGCCCTGGCAGTCCAAGTTCTTCCTTCTCCCACAGCTGCGGTATTTCCGGGATGCAGCGAGCTCAGAGCACTGAGCTAGGTCAGTGTCCTGTGCCCTCGCGGCCCCATCTTGCACTTCTCTCTTCCCTCCTTCCCCACCCACCCCCGCTCGCACAATTTGCCCACCTTTAGATGAATTCAGTAGTGAGACTCTTCGTCTTGCCTGTCTGCTGTGCAGGGAATCCTTTGTGGAGTTATAGTTTTTCAGTTTGCTGTAAATTCCAGGGGAGATTTTCAGAGGCACACCTCATGCCACCATTTTGATGATGTCTGCCAGATTTCATATTGTTTATCGTCAAGTAACATTTCATTGTATATATGGAATGAATGAATAAATGAATATTTTTTAAATGTAGAGATTAAGAGACTAGATTTTTAAAAATATTATCTTACTAAATGATGTCTACAAGTAACAGAATTTAGATTCAAAGATACAAATAGGTGGAATGTAAAAGGATGCAAAGGGTTATATCATTCAAACAGCAACCATAATATAGCTGGAGTGGCTATACTGATACCAGACAAAATCGATTTTAAACAAAGAAATTCTGCTTGAGGTAAAAGGAATAAAGATAAATGGTCAATCCCTTAGGAATATACAGTAACTATAAACATATATGCACCTCACAACTGATCCGTAAAATACATAAAACAAAAACTGATAAAATTAAAGAAAAAAATAGACAATTCAAAAATAATAATTGGAAACTTCAATACTCCACTTTCAAATATAGATAAAACAACCAAGCAAAATATAAACAGGGACATAGAAGACTTTAAAAGCATTATAAAGCAACAAACATGACAAATATCCATAGAACACTCAAAAATAGGAGAATGCACATTCTTCTCAAGTACACATGGATCATTCTTCAGTATAAATCATGTTAGGCAATAAAAGAAGCGTCGATAATTTTAAAAGGATTGAAATTTTGAAAAATATGTACTCTGATCACAATGGAATAAAATTAGAAATCAATAACAGAGAAATTTGGAAAATTCACAAATAAGTGGAAATTAAACAACACTTAAATAAAGAGTAGGTCTATGAAAAAATTGCACAGGAGACTGTAAAATAATTTGAAATTAATGAACATTAAAATGCAGCATAGCAAACATATAGTATGTACTAAATCATTTTGTAGAATCTAATTTATACCTGTAAAAGCCTACACATAAACACACACACACACACACAAACACATAATCTAAATAAAAACCTAATAGTTCACCTTATGTCTATGAAAAAAGGGAAAATAATGGAAAACAGGTAGAAAAAAAAGAAGGATTAGAGTGGAAATTAATGAAAAGGAGACTAGATAAATAATAGAGAAAATCAACAAAACCAAAAGTTGGTTCTTCTTTGGAAAGATCATCAAATTGACAAAATATCAGCTAGACTGACTTACATAAAAGAAAGGAGTCTGAAAATACTCAAACTAGAAACTGAAGAGGGGACATTACTACCAACATTACAGAAATAAAAAAAGATTATGAAGGAATACTATGAATAATTGTATGCCAAAGAATTAGATAACAGATTAAACGAACAAATTCCTAGAAACACACAAAGTATCAAAACTGATTTAAGAAGTAGAAAATATATGAATAGATCGATAAAAAATAAAGAGAATAAAAGAATATGTATAATTTAAAATAGAATAAACACCAATTCTTCAAACACTCTTCTATAACATTTTGTCATGAGAGGAGTATTTTTCTTATATATAAAACTTTTCTTATGATCCAGTATCATTCTATAAAGCCAGTATTATCCTGATTTCAAAACCAGACAAAGAAATCACAAGAAAAGAAAATCACAGATCAATATCTCTGATTAATAGAAATGTGAAAATTTTCAACAAAATACTAGTAAATTGAATCTAGCATCATATAAGAAATAATTACACACTGTGGACAAGTGGCATCCAGGAGTGCAAGGTTGGCTAAAGATACAAAAATCAATTAAAATATACCACACTAATAAAATAAAATAAAAAATGTGATCATATTAATATATGCAAAAAAACATTAAAAAAATTTAAAAGCTATTTATTATATTAGAAAAACAATAAACACACTCAACTGGGAATAGAATAGATACCCTCAATTTGACAAATGGCATCTATGAAAAACCCACAGATAGCATACTAAATAATGAGGAAAGACTGAATGTTTTCTCCTAAGATCAGTATCAAGACAATAATCTCCAGTCTTACTAATTCTATTTAACTTTGTGTAGGACATTCCAGCCAGGAAAATTAGACAAGAAAAAAAAAAAGTAAAACACATTCAGATTAAAAAGGAAAAAAGTAAAACTATGAATTTGCAGATATGATTATATATAATACATAGAACATCCTGAGAAATAAACTATAAATCTATTAGAACCAGCTAATTAATGAGTTCAGAAATGTTGTAGGACATAAAGTCAATATAGAAAAATCAATTGTATTTTTATACACTTGAAATTAACAATCCAAAAATTATAAGAAAAGAATTTTTTTGTTGTTAACTTTTTTAATTTATTAGTTTCAGGTGTGCAAAACAATGTAATAGTTAAACATTTATCATCTATATCCCTCACACAGTGATAACCCCGCTCCCCGCATCAACTACCCCCTGACATCACATACAGCCATTACATTTCCACTGTCTCTATTCCTAATGCTGTACTTCGCTACTTTTAACTATATACATATAAAATTGTAGCTGACATTCATTATTGTTCAGCTTCAGCTTCAGGTGTCCAGTGCAGTGATCAGGCATCTACATCATCCCTGAAGTTGTCTCCCTAATAAGACAAGTGTCCATCAGACACCCTACAAAATCTTTACAACATTATTGATTACATTCCTCAAATTTACTTTTGTATCCCCGTGGCAATCTTGTGGTTACCAATTGTGTTTTCTAATCCCTTCACCTTCCCCCTTATCCCCACCCCCCTATCTGGCAACCCTCAGTTTTTCCTCCTGTCTCTGGGACTGTTTCTGATTAGTTCATTCATTTATTCTTTTCTTTAGATTCCACATGTAAGTGAGATCATATGGTATTTGTCTTTCTCTGTCTGACTTATTTCACTTAACATTATGTTCTCTATGTCCATCCATATTGTTGCAAATGGTAAGATTTCCTTCTTTGTGGCTGTATAATACTCCACTGTATAAATGCACCACAGTTTCTTAATCCAGTCGTCTACCGATAGGCATTTTGGTTGTTTCCATGTCTTGGCTATTGTGCATAGTGCTGCAATAAACATAGGGGAGCATAATTTTTTTTCGAATTAGAGTTTGGGATTTCTCTGGATAGATACTGAGGAGTGGAATTGCTGGGTCATAAGATAGTTCCATTTTCAGATTTTTGAGATACCTCCATACTGTTTTCCATAGTGGCTGCACCAATCTGCAATCCCACCAACAGTGCACAAGGGTTCCCTTTTCTCCACATCCATGCCAACACTTGTTGTTTGTTGATTTATTGATGATAGCCATTTTGACTAGGGTGAGGTGGTATCTCATTGTGGTTTTTATTTGCATTTCTCTAACGATTAGTGAGTGTGAGCAGATTTTCATATGTCTGTTTGCCATCTGTATGTCCTTTTTAGAAAAATGTCTCTTCATGTCCTCTGCCCATTTTTCAATTGGGTTGTTTGTTTTTTTTTGGAGTTGAGTTGAGTGAGTTTTTTATAGATTTGGGATATTAACCCCTTATCGGATATGTCATTGACAAATATCTTCTCCCGTTCAGTGGGATTCTTTTTTGTTTTATTGATGGTTTCCTTTGCTGTGAAAAATATTTTCAGTTTGATGTAATCCCACATGTTTATTTTTTCTCTTACTTCCCTTGCCTGAGGGGATATATCCATAAAAATCTTACTCCAGGTAATGTCTGTAAAGTTTCTTCCTATATTTTCTTCTAGGAGTTTTATGGTTTCAGATCGTACATTTAAGTCTTTAATCCATTTTGAATTTATTCTTGCATATGGTGTAAGGAGGTAGTCCAGCTTTATTTTTTTGCATATGTCTGTCCAGGTTTCCCAGCACCGTTTATTGAATAGACTGTCTACCCCACTGTAAATTCTTGCTTCCATTGTCATAGATTAAATGAGCATATAGGCATGGATTTATTTCAGGGCTCTCTATTCTGTTCCATTGATCTATGTGTCTGTTTTTATGCCAGGACTAGGCTGTTTTGATTACTGTAGCCTTGTAGTATAATTTGATGTCAGGTATCATTACAGCTCCCGCTTTGTTCTTATTTCTCAAGATTGCCGAGACTACCCAGGGTCTTTTATGGTTCCATATAAGTTTTAGGATTATATGTTCTATTTCTGTGAAAAATGTAGTTTGATAGGATTGTGTTGAATCTGTGTATTGCCTTAGGCAGTATGGACATTTTAACGATATTAATTCTTCCTATCCATGAGCATGGTATGTGTTTCCATCTATTTGTATCTTTTTTTAAATTTCTCTCTTCAGAGTATTATAATTTTCTGAGTACAGATATTTTCCTTCTTTGGTTAAATTTATTACCAGGTATTTTATAGTCTTTGAAGCAATTGTAAATGGGATTGTTTTCTTAATTTCGCCTTCTGATATTTTATTATTGGTATACACAAATGCAACTGATTTCTGAATATTAATGTTGTATCCTGCTACTTTACTAAATTCATTTATCAGTTCTAATAGTTTTTTGGTGGAGTCTTTACGGTTCTCTATATATAGTATCATGTCATCTGCATATAATGACAATTTTACTTCCTTCTTACCAATTTGGATGCCTTTTATTTCTTTTTCTTGTCTGATTTCTGTGGCTAGAACTTCTAGCACTGTGTTCAATAGAAGTGGAGAAAGTGGGCAACCTTGCCTTGTTTCTGATCTTAAGGGGAATGGATTTTCATTTTAATAACATTAAAAAGTAAAGACTAAAAATGAAAGCGTGCAAGACATGTACAATGAAATAGCAAAACATCACTGAGAATAATTTTAAAAGACCTAAAATAAATGGAAGTATATCTTTATTCATGAGTTGGAATATAATATTGTTATGAAGATAACTCACTCCCACATTGATTTATAGGTTTGGTGCAATCCTTGTTAAAATCCCAAATGTCTTCTTTAAGACATGGATAATATGATCCTAAAATTCATATGGAAATACAAGGGACACAGAATAATCAAACCAATTTAGACAAAGAAGAATTAAGTTGAAAGTATTAATTCTTCCTGATTTCAAAACCTACTACTGAGCTACAGCCATAAAGAGAGTGTGATACTGGCATAAGAATAGACATGTAGATCAGTGGAATGGAATTAAGAATCCAGAAATTTACCCATACATTTATGGTCATTTGATTGTCCTCAAGGGTACCAAGACAATTCAGTATGGCAAAGAATAGTCTTTTCCAACAAATAGTGATAGAATAATAAGATACCCACATGCAAAAAAATAAAAAATAAAAAAAAATGAAATTAGACCCCTTGTGCACCACATTTAAAAAAATAACTCAAAATGAAGCAGACATTCTTACAAGGAGCTAGGAATGTAAAAACAAACATACAGAGGAAAGACAATGTGAAGACACACAGGGAGAATATAACCATCTGATTGGAATGATATATAGTTCTCTAAAAGGAATATGTTTCCATAATTATTTCAATTTATCTATCACTTTATATTTAAATATCTATCACTTTATATTTAAAATGCATCTCTTAGAGATTATACATAGCTTTGTCTGTATTTTTTTCTCCACAGTCTAATAATCTTTACTTTTAATTTAGAGTACATGGTCCATTTATATTTAATGTAATTACTGATATTATTATGTTTGTTTACCAAGTTGTTCCTGTTTTTCTTTGTTTTTGTTTTGTTTTGTTTTGTTTTGTTCTGTTTTGTGCTTGTGATGTTAGAAGCTATTGATTATCATTGCCTTGATTCATAGTATTCTAATTTTATTATTAATATGTTTCATTATTCCCTAAGATGTTGACCAAGGAGTGTTTTTTTCATTTATCTTCTTTCCTCCCTCTCTTCCTTTCCCTTTCCTCTCTTCCTTTCTGAAGTCATGGTTTCAGTTATGATATGTTATAAATAGAGCCCCTTTTATTTTCAGAAGTGCCCATGTTTAAACAATGACTGACATGGACATCTACATTTCTTCTGAGTACTGGGGACCTTCACAAATCTGAATCTTTGATAGTTAAGACTCTTTTAAACTATGAGTACTATTTGGTAGCCATCAATTTTTGGCAATTTCTATTTCCTTTTAACTTGAAAAGTAATTTATTATTTTGTACTGTATATTTAATATTGCAAATATATTCAGTGACAACATTTCTACTATTGAAAAAAGAAGTAAACTATCCTGTCATGTTTCTACATGTGTTCATACAAGCATTTCTGCATACTCCATTGTATGTAAAACTATTAATTGACATTTCCTATATTATCTGAGTGTTATCCTTATATTAACAACTTGGTCCTTCATGGTTAATTCAGTGGTATCATCAGTCCTTTTTGTTTGTTTGTTTGTTTGTTTGTTTTGTTTTTTTTGCCATTTCATACTAAAATGTGAGAAATTACATGGTAACCTTATGTGTTGTCTCACTGCCACCTGGTGGCAAAAGTATAGAAAAGGCAGCAAAATAAAGATGGATGACTGTCTAGGTGAAAGTCATTTCCCATAGCATGAAAATCATATATTCTCAGAATCTTTTTAAAGACCCCCCAGTAAGCATTTTCCGTATCTAAGTTTTGGCTTTTTCAGTAAGCTGTATACATAGCCCTGAGAAACAAGGAATGAAATTGTCAATAGTTAACCAATATATCTTTATTGAAGAAAATGTGAAAATAGATGTTAAAAGATCTACTTTAATTATGAAAGCATAATATTGGAATGCTTTCTTTCAGTAATTTTAAATTTCAAGGATAATCTTAAAAGTTTATTTTGTGTGGCTTCACTCTTTTGTAGATAAATATTTCAAATATCTTAATATTTGAAAATAATAAATACTTTTTCAATACCAAATAGATATAGTTCATGACCTCCCTTTGTGGCTTAAGTCATTTTTGAACTAAATCCACAAGACTGAAATCACTGCTTTTTGCTTAAGTGTTTTGTCTTTATTGCTACTCTATTTTTATTATTCTTTTCATCATGATAGAGCCAGGTGTTGACTGGTATTTTTCAATGTCTAGAAATGTCATTATATCTTCTGAAAGAATATGTATTTAAGGAATTAATAATACTAAATATTACTTTGGCTCTTACTGTTTATTTTTTCAAATTTATTATGCATTTAATTAATGAATTTCATAGAATATAAGGGTTGACTTCAGAGGTCAACTTTTCCTATTTGAGAAATTTTTCAGGTCAGGCTTCCTCATTTGTCATAATTGTCTATATGTGTTTATGTGATATAGGTATCCTATTTGAGTTATTCATATATACTATAATGTATTTCTATATTAGAATTGAGTCCATGTATGTATACACATTTAGTATTAACTTAATGCTTTATATTTTTTCCAGCTTTATTGAGACATAATTGACATATAATATTATGTAAGTTTAATGTGTACAATGTGATGATTTAATACACATATATTGCAAAATGTTTACCACTGTAAGGTTAGTTAGCACCTTCTTTACCTCGCATGATTACCATTTTGCTGTTGTTATGATGAAAACATTAAAACTCTATTCTCATAGCAATTTTCATATTTTTACCAGTTTTCTTTATGTTGTACTCCATCTCGTTCTCAAAAAAACTCTTGTGAGGGAATGAAGGAGGAAGAAAGGACTTATCGTTACTGTTTCATAAGTAAGGAAATAGAAACATAAATTAGCAAAGTGAAGAATTATTGAACCTAGGAATTCTGATTCCAACTCCAGAACTTGTTTCAGTACATCACAGCAAGTGATGGGACAATTTTTCCTCATTTTTTGAATGTTCACAGAAATCTCACATCACTAATGGAGTTTGTCATGCTCCTGAAGACACCCCCAGAAGGTGTGAAGGAGTGAATGAGCATCGCTTTACGTTTTGCTAGGTGTATGGCATGGCCTCGGCTGAAAAATTAGAATTATAATACATTCCTTTCCAGTTTCATAAGAGGATTAGAGTTAATTTATGCAAAGCTCCTAGCACAATGCCAGACAAATATTATTACCAATAGCTATTATTGAGAAGAAAATATGAAGCTCAAAATTCTTGCGGATCATCTGACTTGTCCAGAAGACAGGTCCTCTTAAGATAAACTTAACTGACAGTGGATTGCCTGGAATGTGCTGCCAGACATTACTCCTGAATTTCAGAGCTACCTCATCTCTTGTTTGGTGCCTAGCAAT
Source organism: Rhinolophus sinicus (assembly GCF_057876585.1). Taxonomy (NCBI): domain Eukaryota; kingdom Metazoa; phylum Chordata; class Mammalia; order Chiroptera; family Rhinolophidae; genus Rhinolophus; species Rhinolophus sinicus. The sequence continues at coordinate 153,546,711 of NC_142517.1, read as the reverse complement.
GACTTTATCGCTGCCATATTAACACTGATTGGGAAGAATATGTAAGTGTTTTTAATGTTTGCAAATCTAGTTCCCTTATCTAGAGCCACTTATATTTATAGTTAGTTTGGTTCCATCCAACCAGTACATGAGGGCATATTTTATTGTAGCACTGTGCAAAAGAGATTTTTATAAAACGAACAAGCAAACAACTCAAAATTGTACTGGGTATATCCAGGTAATGTACGAAAGAAGGAATTGTACATTACAAGAAATAAAAATGCAGCTTTATATTATAATTATGTGATCATTCTTGGATATTGTGTGTGTGTGTGTGTGTGTGTATGTGTGTTAATGAAATAGCATACATGCCCTGATCACACAATAAAAAACAAACCATATAACACATATTGCTTGTAGACAAGAAAGGTGACTGGTTTTTGGCCAGAACTCCAGAACTGAGAAGACACTGCCAGGTGCGAACAGATTCTAACCAGTCAGTATCTAAGCAAAGAATGTTACAGAGGGCAATAAATGGCTTGGAGAGAAAAACAAAAAGTGTCACCTAGTAACCACTTTACAGTAGCATGCTGAGGCCAAAACCTTCTCAAGATAGCAGTGCCTTATGCAAAAATTATAGAAAAATGACCCGTGGAAAAAAAGACAAGCTATACTAGGGGCTAATGTTTCCTTAGAAAAAGGTATTCAGAATAAAAAGGGAGCATTTATGTAACAGCTGTAAGAGAATTTGATAAAATTAGTAAAACTATTTTGAAAGTCCAGAAAATTATTACCATAATGAAAACAAACTTCATATTTTTATACAATTACTAAAATGGTGTATATTGTTTCAGTGTATTTATTTATAATTCTCATAAACAGACATAGCTTTAAGCAAATATATAAAATAGAAATTCCATAAAACTAATTTGACGATAATTGTTTTCTTTACAAAATAAATCACTGACCATTTTCTTTACAAAATGTTTCACTTGTGCATTAAATTTCATTTTTAAAAGATGGTGATTTACAAACAACTGGGGGTATGGCATATAATGAAAGATCCGCCATAAACTCAGGCATGACAACTATAATAAAATAATATTGCACACTCAGATCGTGATTTTAAGTATCACAGAAATTCAAGTATTATAATAGATTGTTTACACGTTAAACAAGGAAATTGACTTACTAAAAAGAGAATCTAGTATATCTCCAGGGTGATAGAAAGATTTAAAAAGTGAAAAGATCCAGTCTTTAGGAACCTGACTATCAAATGTTGAATTGTTGAACTATGATTCTTTTCCGATTTCATAATACAGAGACAGGAGTACTGAGTTCTTACTCAGAATTGATCTTCAGAGAAAAATAAACGACCAGAAGATTGAATAGAGATCTCTATAGTCTAGTCATAGTGAGCAAAACCTGTCTGGCTTTAATGAATGGTTGACTTTTTTTTAGGAAGAAAGCATTGTGTGTGTGTGTGTGTGTGTGTGTGTGTGTGTGTGTGTGTGTGTGTGTGTGTGTGTGTATGTGTATATTTCTCCTACTACTGTGATTTTCCACTCTGGCTTCAGATTATATCACTTGGATCACCTGGGAAGCTTTTTAAAAAGAGAGATGTTTGTGCCTCACTATAAAATTGAATTGACTCTCTGGAGGTAGAACCTGGGCATTTTTCAAAAGTTCTCCAGATGACAATGTGGTCTATCCCTGGTTAACAAACAACGACCAACATCAACAGTAATCCACAAACTCAGTCTATATGGGCCAAGCAGTACGTCATGTGATAGACTCACATTCTCTCATTAATCCTCACAACAATCCTATGGTTTGTATAGGTTTTATTCCTATTTACAAAGGAGAAAAATAATGCTTTAGGGAGGGTAAGTCACTTGCAAGGATATAGGGATTGGAAAGAGCAAAACAAAGTATTATCTGACTTTAGGAATTAATAATCTACTTCTATTACCAAATCTACAAATCCATTCAATTTTCATGTTTTGAGTGCCTATTATATATTAGAATTTGAAGACAGAGATAAGTAGGACATGGCCTGTGCCCCTGGGGCATTCATTCCTAGTTTTTATGCCTACAATGTAGCTGTGACAACTGGTGTCCCTCTGCGTCTCATGTACATTTTTCCCATCTGTCTTTAACAGCTCTTCAGGTAGGAATTTTACAGCAGCCGAACAAAGACATTTGAAGCTGTACATGTATAGCAATCTCTACCTGGACCTTGTAAGTCTAAATCTGTTGTAGGTTGTTGGCTGGCTAATACTTAATACAAGTTGAGTTTTAATGAATTAAATTGCCCTTGCGAAGAGGTGTATTGAGCACCTGTCTCGGTTGGACTCACTTGCTAATATTTATATCCATAGTACTTAGCACGGTTTCTACCTAGTACATAAGAGGTGTTAAATAACTTATTTACTTGAAGGAAACCAGATTGAATTGGAAGAACACCTCAAGATGTCAATCTGAGTTACTCAAGGATTCATTGTTTTAGGTTTCTTTTTGTTTCACAGGCTTAAACCTTCTATTTCCAGACTAATGGTATTAGACAACTAGATGAGGCCATGATGATGGGAGAAAGCCTTATTTAGATAAATGACGAATCTGTTTTGTGTCTGGTGGGATATATTTATTGCCGTGATTTGATCCAAATTTATATATTCACTGGGATGAGAGGTTTATAAAAGTGCCATGTACCCTACCGAGTCCTTCATTAAATATTAAGCAGATATGAATGGAATTAAACATTAAACTGATTCCAGAAAATTAAAATAAGCAAAGTCATCATGCAGTGGCCGAGGTTTTGTACTTTAAAGTTTATATATACAATTACAGGAAAGACTTTAGACAATGAAAGCTTTTAACTTCGGGAGAGGAAAAGTTGTTGTAAGGTCTCTGATGTAAGAACACAAATGTTTCCACTCAGAAATGTGCACTAAGTCTTGGGATTTAAATGCTGAATTTTGAGTTCTGTCAAAAACTGTGAGGCATTCTCTCTAACCAGACAAAAACTGAGAGAATAATCTCCCCTTCATAAACCAGTACTTTTCAAGTCATCTTCCCTAGAATCCAGGTGGGGGAACAAGCCTGAAAATGAAACTTAACCTTTAATATTTGCATAAAAGTGACTGTTTCAGGGTTTTACAGAGCAACGTATGAGTAAAGGGTGAAAAATTATAATCTAAGCCATTCTTACTTGTGCAGACCTTATTTGAGCAGCTAGCACCATCAGTGAAAAGCTGTCAGAACTCTCAGATCTGATAGCAAAGACTGAACACCACCCTCACAAGCCAATGAACCAACCAGCACATTCAACTTTAATTAAGTCCCCATGCCTAGAAGGAAGGCTTTGGGGGGAAAGCAGGCTTTGGGGTGCCATGTGTTTATGGAGTTGCTTTCTGTTCATGGAATCATTTAAAATAATTGCAGCTGTGTGGACATTTAACCGACTGATCAAAAGAATTTTGTCATTTGACTCCTGCCAAACATTTGACATAACTACAAAATGATCTTTGAATTATGCACACCTTTATGGCTGTTTGTTCTCCTGGGAGGTGAGGCTTTCATCCAGAATTGCTGTTGTTCCTGAATTTAGGCCAGCTCTTCCTCTTTCACTTTCCTGTCATAAGTAATAAATGGAAAATAAACCATTCCATTCTTTTTGCAAAAACACCAAGGACTTGAAGGTAATGTTTTTACCCCAACTCCAAAGAGGGGAAGGAGGCCAATTACAGCTGTCGAAGGCAAGCTGGACTCCGCCGTTGCAGGTAATAAGATCTGCCTGACACTCACCATCTGCACCTTCACAGCACTAGTTGCTATCAAATTACATTTCCCATAAAGAACTTAAAGAAAAATGGAATCACACGCCATATGTAGATCAATCTCCTTTGGTGTTATTTACATTTTCCTTTGCCACAGTGACTGTTAGGAGAAAGGATACTCTTGACCTGCTCTGCTACTAAATTATGGCTGGGTGACTCCTCTGCTAAGATATGGCTTCATGCCAGGAATGCCACCTTCACATATTATGTTAACAGCTTATCAGTTACCTTAGGAACAGGGGACCATAGATTCTGAGAGTCTTTTCTCCTCATTATGGAGAGAGAGAGATAAAATTCATGCAAGTTAGGAGTCCTACTGCAAATACTTCTCTGAGCTGGAAGTCGGTGCTATGGATAAAGAATAGAATTGGGAAGGAATAGCTTTCCTTAATAGCATTGAAAAGATTCTGAAAATCTCTTTTCGTTATAAAGCTGTGGTTGACAGTACAATAAAGAGAGGAGGGAGAGAAGTGTGTAAATTGGGAAGATGCTTAAAATCAAGACAAATCTCTTCGTTGTCATTATTCATCTGGCTTGTTGAGTTTTAACCTCTCCCAGTGCCTTGTCTCTTTTCCCTAGGTATATTTAGATGATACAATTTCCTCTATATTAAAAAAGAAAAGAAGTTATCAGGTCACCTGAAGCCCCTGTTCTGTTATTGTATTATATCTCTCGTAACCTTCATCATTATGGTGTTGAAAATCTCCACTTGCTCATTTCCTGTCAGTGCCTCATTTCACTACAACTTCTGTCACTTATCTTTAGCATTTCATTAAACTGGAACATCCCCAATTTAATGCACACGTTTTAGTCATCATGCTCTAACTCTCTGCCCCACTAACATTTTACTACTTCTTTCTTGGCTGAACTCCAGCCATATTCACTGCCTCATTAATATTATTTCCTGATTTTTCTTCAACCTCTGGTGGTCTCCTTTTCTTACTGCATCAGATCCATCCTCTTTTCTCATCCCCATTGTCGTGACCTAATGCAGGACCTTATCATTTTTTATTTGTTACTTCAAAACTCTCCTAATTAGTATTCTTCCTCTGGTTTATTTTACTTTCAATCATTTTTACTTCTTGCTGCCTCTCCTATACTTTTGTAACAGCACTGCTTTATTCTCCCTTTATTAAAATCCTGCACTGGTTATTAGGATGAAACCCAAACATCTTATCATGACCTGCATGTGTCCTAGTAACTGTTCCCAAACGTCACCTGATACTCATCTACAGTCACAAAACCTTACCAAATTGTTTGCAATGCATCTGACTGTTTCATTCTCCTCATCATAAAATAAACATTTGATTACAACTTTTGGTAAAGCCCTTATTCCACTTTTAACCTGGCAAACTCTTACCCATATTTCATGACAAAATTCAAATCTTATCTCCCTGGGAAATCAACCTAGTCATCATATGCAGACAGCCCAATATCCCTCTTCATTGCTTTCGTTGCAACCTGTGCATGTGTCTATGGTCACCTATTGTACTGTTTTACAATGGCCTGTATCCTGACACTAGACTCATTGCCTTCTAATAATGGACTGCATTTGTATTGATATATTCATAATTTTAGAACAGAGACAGATATTCGTCACTCAATAGTTAGAAGAATGCAAGAAAGTAAGAGAAGAAGAAAGGGAAAGGAAGGAAGGAAGGAAGGAAGGAAGGAAGGAAGGAAGGAAGGAAGGAAGGAAGGAAGGAAGGAAGGAAGAAAAAAAGGTAGGAAGGTAAGAAAGAAGGAAGAAGGGTATGTTATTGTGACAGCCGAGCATCCATCCATGCATTCATCCATTCTTCTGATAGTAGTTTTCTTAGGAACCACCCTCTCCTACTCTTAGTTAATGTGATTCATGTGGAATTAATTCCACACTTAGCTTCAAGGGTTGATATATGGATTTTGAAAATATAAGTATTAACTTGGCCTGCTAATTCTAAATGTGGAAGTTTTGAAAGCTCAAATATTTTTTTATTTTTTTTTTAAATTGCACATGTTCCAAAATATGTCGGATCGGAAGTGAAATTGCATACTCCTTTAGCATACATATCAACAAAGCTAAGATATCTACTAAATATGCAGCAGGTGTTCTATCCCAAAAGTCTAATCTATGAATGAGTCCATTACTTTCAACAATGCATAAAGTCATTTATCCATACAAATAAGTGTTTGGATGCAACTTTACCTACTGTTTGGAAAAAAAAAAATTTACTTGAATTTTTGGCTAGAACAGATTTATACATATCCTGTAGGTTAATATGTTTATTGTTCGTGGCAGAACAGCTATTCTTGACTCATCTGTTTTCTTTTTAATCAGTCATAAAATCCTTCCTCTAGATATCTCAGGGATTTCATATTTCTTCTCCATATCCACAGTTCTTATTTCCACCATCACCTTTCTTAGTTCTCTGTGGTACCAGCTCCTGGAGAAAGGCAAAACATACTCCATCTTTTCATACTCTAAAGAGAGTATGGCAAGTTGACAAAGCCAAAAACTATATCCAGCTCACAGATGTAGTTTTCAAAAGCCAAATTATAATAATTTGAGGTTGTAACATAAATGTTAAATTTGTACCTTCTCTTGAAACATAATTTCCAACAAACCTAGAGCCCAAGTTCTTGCATGGTAACTGTTGTGGCTGAAGTGTACCCCCAAAAAAGTCACATTGAAGCCATTAGGTATTTATGAATGCAACTTTATTTGGAAGGAGAGGCTTTGCCGCTTTGCCGATGTCATCAAGTTATGATGAGGTAACACTGGATCAAGGTGGACATCAATCCAATGGTTGGTGTCTTTTTAAGAAGAGGGAAACTCTGACAGAGACACAGACACAGAGAGAAGAACACCATATGAGTGTACATGGACATAGGGAGAATGGTACTGTGGCAGAAATTGAAATGATTCATCTACAACCAAAGAACTCCAAGGATGCTGGCCAGACAGAAGCAAAAAAAGATCCCCTTAGAGCCTTCAGAGAAAGCATGGCTTTGGTAACACATTTATAACTTCTAACCTCCAGCACTGTGGCACAAATTTTTATTGTTTTAAGCCACCTAGTTTGTGGTACGTTGTTAGGCGGCCCTAGGATACTAATGTGGAAACAGTGGGCTAGGAAAGAAAACAGGACGTCCCTTTAGGTGGGTCTTGTGATTTTCCATTCCAAAAGTTAAGAATAGTCCTTGTCACCCCCTGTGGTTTCTGAGTCACCAAGATTAAGTGTCCATTGCTATTTGTCATCTTACACTTAATTGATTTTCCTTATTCACATTACATCTTTGGTCTCTGTGAAGCTTTGAGTTTGTGATATTTTACTATTTATATATTAATACATTTATTTTTATTTCAAATTGTATATTTTATTTAATACAACTCTTGAGACTACCATTTAGCTGTTGCTGCTGCTATGTTTTGGTGTAGTTGTTAACATTTTGTATATTTACTTTATCTTGACAGAAAAAGAGAAATATCTAGATCTTCACCTAGATATAAATATTTTGTGCTGGATAACTTTTTGGTGTTGTTTTAGGGGTAATTTTGTGCCTTGTAAGATGTTGATTAGCATCTCAGGCCTCTATTCACCAGACGCAGGAAGCACCCCCATAGCTGTGACAACCAAAATGACTCCAGACATTGTCAAATATTATAGGTAGGTCTCCGTCACTGAGAATCACTACCCTACACTATTTTTCCTATCCGGTCTCAAAACAATAAATAAATACAGTAGTATATTATAACAAATGTTTCAACATAGCAAATGTCTCTCAGAAAAGCGTTCACGTGGCTCAATGAGGGCAGCACCTTCTGTTACCTTCTGTACATCTCGCTGTAAGAATTCTCTTTCTTTAACCTGTGACAAAGAGTGATAGCTGCTTCCCAATGTCCATTTGGCTATGCCACCTTAATGAAAAGAACACTGATATTTATTTGGGCACATTGCCATGCATATGAAAACTTTCTTTCATAGATAAGTGTGGCCGATGAAAATATGTAATAGATGGTGGCCAATCAAACATAAATGGAAGTGCTATGTGAAATTTTCAGAAAATGCCATTAAAGAAGAGGCTTACTCTTATTCAGTTATTTTTTTGCTTCCTGCTGACTGAAATATGAATATAATAGTTGGAACTCTGGCAACCATCCTGAGTCTAGTCACTGAAAAGAGAGGAGAAACAAACAAGAAGAAGTCTGGGTCTCTGAAACAGAGAAGCTTTCACACAATTTCAGAACTGTCTGCAGTAGGACTTCAATTCAGAACAGATAAATAAAACTTATCATGTTGAAACCACTCATATTTCAGATTTCCTGCCACATGAAATGCACCGTATTTCTAGTTAATACACAGCCCAGTCTAATTCTAAGAAGCTTTCCCAAAGTTTTTTTTAATGATAATTTGCACTATTTCAATATTAAAGTTCTCTTTAAAGTTCTCTTTAAAGTTATAAAATTGTCAGTGATTTTTGTAATATGGCAATAATAATATATACCTTGTGAGAGTGAGATCAGAGACAATGTTTCAGATCAGAGGTAATAAGACACCTAACACGCTGCCTTTGTGATGGATATGTTGCTATTATCATAAGGACAATTATAACCATTGTGATTATTATTAGATCTGAGGGTATCATCATTGAGCATTCTTATTATCCAAGGAAATTATTCCAATTATTCTAATGGTCTTTAAAGTGTCTTCTTTGCTGGGCAAGGGTATCTGGCTGAAACTTACATAGGTGACTTTATTTTGTTCTGTGAGTTTTAAGTGAAATACTTGTTTACTTTTCTTTTGTGTAGCTTTAAGTAAAATATTAGACACACACATGAATATTTTTTTTTTTTAAATGTCTCCTTTGGTGACAAAATATCATTATTTTCTTTAAACCACTTGATCTGAAATCTGACCTCATCAATGGTATTTTAAAACTTATAGAGGCCTGGTCTACCACTCCCAGAGATTTTGATTTAATTATTGTGGGGCACAGCCTTAATATTGGGATACTTTTAGAGCTCTACAGTTGATTAAAATTCATTGCAAACTTTGAGAACCATTGTTTAAACAGTAGTCAGGACAGGACTTTGTCAGAGGCCAGGGTCTTGGCTCCCAGAAGGGGTCACCAGGGCACTAAGCAAAGTAATTACAGGATTTTCTTATTTTTTTATTATTTTCTTCTCTTCTGATATTCTTCTCTCCACGAATCATTGGCCAGTCTAAAATAGGAAAGAGATTTGTTTTGTTTTGTTTTTTTTTAAAGCTGTTTACGAACACTTAGAATAACATTTGAAAAGAGGAAAACATCAGAGTGGCTTGGCCTCAGAATTGACCCCTCTGGCATTTTTAGCCACAATTGCCTTGACTTCCAACCTTTGTTTTCCTTACCCCTAGCTTTGACTTTATCAATTAACTTCTCCTGCACCTTGGAAATTGCCTTTTAAAAGGTCACAAGGTGAAATAAAGACATACAGAAAGATATTCTATTTTTTTCAAACCACGTGTTATTTCTTAATATCCATTTTCTATGAGAAAGTCATTTACCCAATGATTGCTCCATCTCCTTCAAAATTCAACCTGTTAAAAAAATTACAGTTTGTAACAACCAATTCTTATGCCTGGAGGTTGGTGTTAAAATAGATTACATAGAAAGCAAATTATTGCTTGCTCGAAGTGAATTCTATGACCTAGGATGTAAAATAAAGCACCGTACATACCCAACTGCTGATATCAAACAGGTGTTAAAGTGGCTCAGCTTTTTTATTTATTTTTTATTTTTTATTAAATTTATTGGGGTGACAATTGTTAGTAAAATTACATAGATTTCAGGTGTACAATTCTGTATTACATCATCTATAAATCCCATTGTGTTAATATCTCTGATGAATACCGATGCAAAAATCCTAAATAAAATTCTAGCAAATCGAATACAACAATGCATTAAAAAGATTATTCATCACGACCAAGTGGGGTTCATCCCCGGGGCACAAGGATGGTTCAACATACGCAAATCCATCAATGTGATACATCATATAAACAAAATAAAGGACAAAAATCATATGATTATATCAATTGATGCAGAAAAAGCATTTGACAAGATACAACATCCATTTATGATTAAAACACTTAATAAAATAGGTATAGAAGGAAAATACCTTAACATAATAAAGGCCATATATGACAAGCCCTCTGCTAATCTCATAATTAATCTCATAATTAATGGAGAAAAACTAATCTCATAATTAATGGAGAAAAACTGAAGCCCTTTGCTCTACGTTCAGGAACACGACAGGGATGTCCCCTATCACCTCTGCTTTTCAACATCGTGTTGGAAGTCCTTGCCAGAGCAATCAGGCAAGAGAAAGAAATAAAAGGCATCCAAATTGGGAATGAAGAAGTTAAATTATCACTCTTTGCAGATGGCTCAGCTTTAATAATAGAAAATGACATTTGAAAATTGAACACAAACATTTTTTTATTTGAAAAGGTCAAGGGTGGTTTTCTTTAACTTGGTTGTAAATACATTTTTAACTTTTTTTAGAGAAAACTCTCATAGAAAACTCATTAAACAACATTATTTAAAACAGAAAAACATTCATGTTAACACCTTCACCGGTCAAAAAAATAGGACATTGTCAGCACCCATCTCCTGTCACTTATCGATTCCTACCCTTCTCTGTTGCAAAACCACTGTCCTGGATTTCATGGTGAATATTTCTTTCTTTTCATAAGATTCCTATGAACTTTCTTGTATGTGTCTTATAGAGTATCCAACAGAGATTAGTGAGACAACTGAGGAGGATGACACACGGGGAACTAGGAAGATGATTACTAACTAGAAGGGCAGCTAGCAAGAATATTGCTTACTTTATACAACGATGAATGTCCAGGAGACTGAGAACAGCTTTATCACCTACCAATAACTAGTCAGAATTCCTTATCCAGTTTCTGCACCTGAGCTAGTTCTCAGACCCAATTCCATTCAATGACTGAAAGAAAAGATGGGTCCTTGCGAGGCAGGACACAGTAACACCACGGCAAGTATATACAGCAATTGTTCTCTGAGTTCTTTCTCAAAGCAACATATATTCATTTACTTAGGTTATTATCCATTGGAAAAAGAGGCATGCCCAAACATGTTGAGTGAGGGCTTTTGGACACAGGTTTGAAGTGGCCGTTGATACTCCAGGGCCTGAAGCATCATCATGGCCCGTTGATTAGGGCAGAGTTTTATGTGGAGGCAGGTGATAAATAATGTCCTGACCCAGACCCAGCTCATAGTGGGTCAGTTGGGTCTATAGACTGAATTGTTATCAGTTTAGTGATCACTTCCTGGGTTCCTGTGTAAATAACTCTAAAGAACATTACACCGTAGTTGGCAAAACCATAACACTGGTTCCTAGGCTTGGGGTAAGAGCTATCATAAGTGGGGATTCAAAGTGAAAGTTGCTGAAACTGCTAACATCCTCCTTTGTCAAAATGATAAATAAAAACAATATTTATCCCAGAGAGAATGACAGATTAGTGTGACATTTAAAGATCTAAAGGATGCAAGGGTAATGTCCCCATCATAGACCCATTAAACGTACAATCTGACTCCTCAAAAAGAAAAAAAAAAAAAAAAAAAGTGTCGCGTCCAGTGCAACACGGGCAGTGAGTGTGCGAGAAGGGGAGGTTTGCGTTAAGTTTTTTAGAAAGAAACAAACAGAGACTTAATGCAGTTAAATCTCTCCGAAGGCCAGGGGTCTCTCAGTCTCAGAGGACTGGAGCCCAGAATATTGGGGGTTTTTATTGAATAGGTACGAAAAACAAGAGAAAGCAACATTGTTTCTTACACAGTCTCTGAAACTCACACATCATAACAGAAGAATATTTATCTCAATTACCCTTTGTCAGTCAACAGCTGAAGCACAAGGTCCCCCAGTGTCCTAATCAAGGTATGTACCTTCTCAGGGTCAGAAGGGTCAAGTCTCTTATTTTGTAAGTTCTGTTGAGCTAAGTGGAGAGAACTGATCTTTGTTTTTTTGTAACTTCTCTCACAAACAGGTGCCAGGGAAAAGGCAGAGCCGGCAACAGCTTTTCCCAGGCAGGGGGAAGGGGAGGTAAGGCCCCTTCCCATATCCTTCTAAGGCAGCTCATTGGGGTCCCCATTCGGTTCCGCCTGGCTTAGGTTGTATCTCCCGTGAGATATCGTACCCGTTTTTGGCTGCAAACCATCTTTTGGGGACCAGACAGAGAGACATAAGGTGTAAACATAGGGATGGAACAAAGACCCAGAAAGGCACAGTCTCACGGACTCTTCTTTCCTTAAGGAAAGACATAGGGGGACAGTTGGCTAGGCTGTTGTGTGACTCCAAGACAGTACCAGGATGATACAGTAGATTACCCCAAACATGACCAATTAATAGCCTATTTACAAATGATGTGCTATATGTGGTATGTTAGCCAGAATAGATTAACATAGTCTCTGGTATACAATCCGTGCTTTGACAAATGCATTCTTTTTCAGTGGGGAATGGAAACAAGAAATAATTCACAGTCGCATGGATGGATATATATATAATCTTGCACATGTGCTATGCTATGTTAATTCCCTTAAACATTGGCATTATATGGTCCAAAGGGTCCTGAACCACTTGGATATTCCACATGACATTCACATGACATTTGGTTCACCTTATTAACACATCAATCAATCTGATCAAATGAATACATTGGAGGCTATGATAGAGCACATGAACTTCTGCCACTTTGGACGTATTACCTAACAGAGTCTTTGATATCAGAGGTACCTGTGATAACAAAAGGTGTTGTGTAGAGTTTATGGCATGCCCCAGTATGAGAATTACAGCACATACTCTGGGATTCTGGAGAAAGCAGCAAAGTATACACCAACTGAGAAACAGCCCCTGGTATAATACTAGGCCTTGGTGGTAACAGAGTGTTTAAATAGGGGCCATCAAGCAACCATGCCACTTATCTTGAGCTGAATTCTGTCAGACTCATCAAGACATAAAATCAGGTAAACCCAACAGCAATCCATCATAAGATGAAAGTGGTTCATTTTGAATCAGAAAGAAGCAGAGCAGAAAGTACACGTAAGTCCCATGACCCAGTAATCTAAACCATCATGCCATATCACTGTTGCATCAGAACCTCTGCTTTGGTTCAAATCCATGGCTTCTAACAGAAGAGATATGATGTGTACAGTAGGCAGAGTGATCAACACCCAAAGATATTCTTGTTCTAATTCTTAGAAACAGTGAACATGTTAGGTTATGTGGTAGAGTGGGTTGCATAGTGTCCACCTGAAACCTCAAAATGTGACCTTGTGTGGAAATAAAATCCCTGTAAATGTAATTATGGTAAGGATCTAAATGAGATAATATTGGCTTAGGGTGGGACCTAAATCCAATGAAAGTATAAGCCATAGTAAAGAACAACACAGTGATCCAGAGAAGAAAGTAAAGTGAAAATGGAGGCGGAGATTGAAGTGGTGAGTCTACAGACCAAAGAATATTAAGGATTGCCAGCAACCACAAGGAGCTAGGGGAGGGACATGGAATGATTTCTCCCTCAGGGCTTACAGAAGGGCTCAACCCTAGACATCCTAGTTTCTGACTTTTGGCTTCTGAAATGTGAGAATATTAATTTCTGAGGTTTTAAACCATGCAGTTTGTCATAGTTCATTATGGGATCCCTAGAACATTAATACACATAGCAAAGGGGAATTCAGGTTGTAGATGGAATCAAGGTTGTTGTTCAGCTAATCTTAAAATGGGGGATTATCCAGGATTTTCCAGAAGGGCCCAATGTCATCCCAAGGATCCTTAAATGTGGGAGACAGTGGCAGAAAAGAGAGAACCAGAGAGATGGTAGCATGAGAGGGAATTGGCCAGACTGTGATGGCTTTGAACGTGGATGAGGACATCATGAGCCAAGGAATCCAAGTGGCCTCTAGTAGCTGGAAAGGCAATGGCTTGGAGGAGGAAACTAGCCCTGCAAACACCTTGACTTTAGCCCCATGATTTTCCTCAGTGTCCCATTTAAAATAACTGTATACTTAAATCCTCATCTATATTTTTCTCCTGTTGGTCCTTTTTCCTAGAGTTTGACATTTCTTCTGTCCAAATTTTACCCTTTCTTCAAACATAACTCAAGTCCCTCCTCCTCCAAAAAAGCCTTTCTGGTCACTTTAGTCCTTATCAAACGACCCCTTCTCAAATTTTCTGTGCTATTAATAGTCGATATCACATACTCTAATACATTGATACATTTTTGTATTATATACTATTGATAATATAGGCTAAGATTGCTTTCTCAAACAGGTTTCAAGCTATATCACTCAGAATTCCAACCAAAAACAGATGGTACCACAAAGTAAGATAATTTGAATAGGGTTTATTTACTTAGGGATGATTTACAGAGATGTGTATTTAGGTAAGGCTTAAGGGATTGTGGAATCACCTGGAGATAGTCTCAGTGAGTTAATACCATCCTTAGGCAAGAAGTCCTAAGAGGGCACAGAATGTATTCTAGAGTAGATACTACAAGCAGAGCCCTGAATGAGAGACAGAATCTTATATCAGTTGCCTTGAGAAAAGCAGTGACCATCAGTTGAGAGAGGCAGTCAACCTTGCAAGGGACCTTTCAAGAAAACAAATACCTTGGCCTCACTCCATTTGGTGCTCTCACTGAAGAACTCAATCAAAAGCATAATGCAAGGGAGTCCTGTTAGAATGGTCCTTCTGACTCAGCCTCCAGAGACAAAGAACAGGGTGGAAAATACTGGGGAATGGATTAGTGGAGGCAAACAGAATAGGGCTTTAGTATCATTCAAAGCGATCATGGGTCCTGCAGAAATAAATATACACTTTACAAGTACTTGTTAGTTGTATTTCGTTTAATACAAGAAATAGAAGCTCTGTGATTATTAACTAAATATTTGTAAAATACTTACCATATGATAGGCATTCTTATGCAAGTCTTGAGGACATAGTGGTAAACACAAAACAAAACAAAATAACTGCTTCATGGAGACTTTATGTCTTATGCCAAGTATATATGACAAAGCTGTAAAATACTTTGTTATATGCCAAAGATGCACTCAAATAGATTTGAAATCTCATAACCAAAGCCCTCATCTGAATAGTTTATTGATTTACAAAAGGTTACTCATGAGACAAAATAGATAGTAGAAAAATTTCTTTTAAAAAAGAAAGCTATATGTGGAAATATTAAAATATGAATGTTAAAAAGTAGAGTTAATTATTTTTTTTAACCAATGGCGTTGATTATTTGTACAAATCCTCATTATGTTTGCTTAATACTAGATGAACATGTACAGATCTGATCTAAAGCTTATGTGAATGTGAATGTACTTTGATACAAATAAATCCCACAGCTGTAGAGTGCTCCCGCTTTCAGCTCAGCTGAGCCAAACTCCAGCTTCCCTTAGCCACATGCATTACCACTTTGCTGAAGATCTTTTTGCTGAGAAAATTAGGTATTAAATGCCTCAGTTTCAATGCACAACATAGTCTGTTTAGGTAGTTCCTTGATAGACCAATGGCTCCCACAAGAGTTATACTTTTTCAAATGGTAATATGGAAGTTGCATTAATTTAGTTACCTATTCAGAGCATTAATTTTGGTGTTCTTATAACTATCTGTTATCTCCTTTTACCAGTCTGATTAACTCTCCACTTCCCTGTAAATTTCCCCAAACCCTCTTTATCAAGTTATTCAAGGTCAGTAAGTACTTATTCATCAAAATGTCCAACATTCAGGACACAAAGAGACTTAAGGACTTAGAATGAATCTTCATGGACAGGATCTTAGGCACAGGTACATTATCGATTATTTGTAGTCTAGATGTTGTTATTGTACACCAACTACATACAAAGCACTGTGTTAGGCACTATGGGGGGAGGGATACATAAGGAATAGAAAATGTCCTTAAGAAGTTTCTAACCTAGTTCTAGAAAAAACATGAGGGTGAAGAACTGCAGTTAAAGGCAAAATGTACTTCTGGCGTCCCTACACATTGGAATTTAAGAAAATACCAACTGTACATAAACAAGAAATAGTTTAGAAGAATTAACAAACAGTTGAACTGATCCCTGCAGAATGAGGTTGTGTTTGTTTTTTTGTCTGTCTAAGATAGATGATACAAATTCAGGAAGAGAAAATGACACAACAGAAAAGCAGATATTAGAATGTATGGGGACCTTTGATCACCCAAGTTTTTGCTTGGACAAATAACTGGTTTTATCCACTGGGAAGAGATTGCGAGGAATATTTCCAAGATCACTTACTTCTTACTGCCTTGGGAAGTATTTCTGTTATTTGTAGCGAGAATAATAATATAGGCTTGCTTCTTCGTAAAAGCAGATGATAGGTGTAGGGACAGAGCCCCAGAGAGCAGTTTCCAGGCTCTCGGCCTCACGTAGAAAGGTGCTGGCTCAGGTAGTAAATGGCCATCAACTGTGATTTGCTGGCCATCAGCTGTGGCTAGTTAGCCGTCAGCTGTAACCAGTGAGCCATTGGCCTCTAATATAACTGATGTGACTACACTAGCAAAAAATGGGGGCTAGCAGGAAAATGGTGGCTGAGCGAGCAGGGGCGGATTGCAGAGAGGCGGATGCCGCCAGAGAGAATATAGTTATATGACTCCCCTACTTGTGGCTCCCTGGGTGTTCCTTTTTGGCCTCACCATATCCTGCATTCTTATGTGGGGAGCGGGAGCAGAGACCCCACAGGCCACCCTGCATGACAATAGGTTACACAATCAATGGTTTGAAACAATTTAATGTAAGTAATAAAGTATCTGATGAAATATGAAATGTTAGCTATTTAATCCGTTGGGAAAAAACCTTCCACCTATCTACTCGTCAATAATTCTATTAATCCTTTGAAGACTTATTTCCCCATCCACAAACCAGAATTTCCCTCTCTTATTTCCCTATATTTTGTGATTGTATAGCCATTTGTATGTTTCTGTGACAAATAACATGATAGATTAATTTTAGAATTTACACCCAATTCATACAGATTTGCTTTGAAATACTGAATTATATGTCAAACAATAAAATTACATAACAAGTCACACTTGCTTATTCCCCCAATAGCCAAAAGTACAAAGCTAACTTTGATGCTCAATCATAGGAACTGCATTAAGCTAAATAACTGGTGTATTTGTTTCTCCTTTTGTTTACATGTATATTTGTAAACTGTAGAGATGTTAAAATATGTACTTACATGTAGCATATATTTTAACAGCATTATTTTATTTTTAATAGTCTTTTTCAAATACTTGAGAAAATATAAATAAGTTACTTTAAATTTTATTTATATTTTGAAATACACTGATGTATGTCAAATGTCCTAAGTACCAGAATGTCTCCCATGTATAACTTCTGTACATTTAGGAACTACGCTTTCTCAAGAAATGTAGTTAAGGGGTAGTTGAGAGTTGTGACTATATGAAATAAAACCATAAAAAACAAAAAAGAGGTGGAAGCAGAGAAAAGTACTTGTTAGACACATAGTTTTATAAGAATTGTAACTTAAATTAACTCATTTATTCTCTCTGAGCAACTCACTGTAAGGATTTGCAAATATGTTTTATAACTTTAATTGAATTTTTATTCACTGCAAAAGTAATGGCTCTTAAACATATACAGATTAACAACCAATCACAGATGGTCAAAAGATTTGTATCAGCAGATATATTGTAGTCTCCATTTCCCAAGTTTTAGTTATATTTTCTGATTAGCAAATCTTGAAATACATACAATCATGTTCAGTTTGTAGTATGTTGACAAAATAGCAAAAATACTGGTCATATCAATTGTATCACCATGTGGTTGACCCTTCAATGATTAACTTTCGACATTGAATTTTGTCACAAATACCTAATATGAAATCATTATGCTACTTTAGTATAACAGAGAAAGTGAACTCTTATGTTTGGAAATCATAATCTAGGTAAGAGTAGTTGTGTGTGTATGTCTGGGTGTCTTGATGTGATTTGAGCCTTAAAGCAACAAGATATGTGGAACATTTGAAAGATTGTTTTTCAAATAATTTCTTATTATATCCCTTAAAATTTGCTCTTAGTAATTAAGTTTTTGACTTAAATATTAGAAATCTAAGTGCTTCTGAAATGTATTGGGTCACTAAGCATCTTATAAAAATGTTTGTCAGAAAATTTTCTTTGGAATTATGTCAGGAAGAGTATAGAATGGAGGTGTTATATAATCTGAGTGTGCATGTATTTTCTTGGGGCCCTTGCATTTGACAGAGAGGAATAACACAGGGATAAATTTCAGATATCAAATACAACTTGTTAAAGAATATTTCTAGTTATATTCCATTTAAGGGTGGCCGTGATGATTAGTTCTGCTCAAAGAGTCATGAAGTGTAGTTTGTGAGGTGAGATTTCTGAGACTATGAGTCCTTCTTAAATTAAAAAAAAAAAAAAAAAAAAAAAAAAAAAAGAGCAGGGCAGATTCAGCTGGTATACCATTTTCTGCCCTTTTGCCACTTTTTTCTTCTTGCCCTAACTCATC
The DNA here is from genome assembly GCF_057876585.1 of Rhinolophus sinicus. NCBI lineage: Eukaryota > Metazoa > Chordata > Mammalia > Chiroptera > Rhinolophidae > Rhinolophus > Rhinolophus sinicus. Next base: position 153,528,337 of record NC_142517.1, on the reverse strand, counting down.
TTTCCTGGAAAACTGATTAGAGGTTACTTTGCAAACATGAAAAAACAAACAAGAAAAATAGTAAAGCATAAGATGGGATAATTTTGTGCCTCTAATGGCATATGCTTGAGTTCTCATGCCCAGGACTCCCTAACAAGGACTTTTTAATGCATAAGACTAACAAACTTCTATCTGAGTCAAGCACTTTGGTATAGAGTTTTTTTTATTGTTGTCAGCCAAGTGCAATTCTAACAAATTCACTTTCAATCACACCATGCAGAGAACTGCCTTCTCCATCACTTATTAATTTTGTTGCAATGCCAAAGCCAATGAGATAACCCGAACTTCTTCAGGAGAATGCCAATGTCACATTGCTTAATGCTGACACCAGTGTTAGAAGGTCTATGTAAAGGTGATCTATAACTACACTGAATGATTATTATAGAAACTTATTCAACATAGAAGATGCCACACATGAACAAAATAATGCCCAAGGTGATTTCTTTCATGGACTATTTAAATAATCATTTACAGCAAAGAATTACCATCTGTATAATGTCTTTTTTTCTCCTAGTTGTATTTTTAACATGTTTCATAATGCTACTGCCAAGATAAAGTAGAAGAAACCCTATTTTGGCCCATAATGGTGCATTACAAAATATCACGAAACAAAAGTAAATGGAATTGGAAGCGGAATTTCTTGACCTGAATTAATTCTTGAGATTATGGTTGACAGCATAATGAGAAATGACAGTGACAAATGACCTGCCAGGGAAAATGATCCACTATTATTTGCTGCTATGTGGCATTATGCTATGAAATAATAATTCAGATAAAAAATAGTAAGAAATTAAATCTTTAAAATGCAGTAGGAAGAATGTATGTAGTAGATGAGAATTATTTCCAATGCTTAATTGCATTCAAGGCTAACAATGTCAATGACTAATTCAATGGAACCACAATTTTTTTTTAAAATTTAGATTAACTCCCTGTATAAAATACATTAAGAGTATTCAGCAAAAGAATTTTATGCAGGTGGCTTGAAATAAAATATTAGTGTTATACAGTTTTGTAATTATATTTTGCCCAAAAAGAGACAGAATATTCAGGCAGAACAAATTAGAGAAAGAGAAGTGGAAATTTGTCTGAAAAGATTAAATATGTCCACATTGGGTAAAAGCATCTCAAAGAATTTCAAGATCTAAAGTGCTGTAAAACAGTACTAAAATGTACTTGAATGTGCAGTGTGGCTTAGATATGCAGTTGGTTAAAAAGAAACATTCAAATTAGTTATCAAATTTAGAAATATAACAGATTTGGAAGAGGGAGTCTGTTTTAGCAGTTAGTAAGGGCATGAGATTCATGTATTAGTTACAAGGCTGGGAAATGAACTGAGCTGAACTCATTTTGTGACCTAAAGCAAATCTTCTCTAGATCTCAATTTCCTTAGCTGTAGAACAGCTGAGAGAGACAACAGTCCTTGTTCCCTTACCTGCCTCAATCCCTGGGCAAGAATTTCCCTTCGAATTCTGTGCATAAAAAGTTGAAGAGGAGAGGGCAATAAAACAACAAGAATGCACATGCAATTGTATGTATAAGCCCTAGATTTTACTTGCAACTATGATTATCTTTGATTTATAGTCAAGTATAGCTATTTAGTTGCAAACATATATTTTCATTTAGCAGTTTCAAGGTGGAATTGATTTTATATTGCCAATAAGTACTTTACTTACGTATATGCTTACTCTTCTTTATAATGTCATTGAAATGGATGTCAGTTTGTAGTAAATTATTTCTTGACACCTTAATAGTACCAATATATGATGCAGTTGTATATCAAACTGAATGAAACATATCTATATTTATTTAGAAATAGAGTCTCATTGATATTTTGAAATTAGATCTTTTATGTCAAGTGGGATAAGACTGTTGTGAATTTTTGATAATACTGTTTTAAATGGTTATTAAATTGATAGCAATAGGAATGGTCAGCTTTCAGAAAAGTTATGGTAGACTAGTGTTTAGCTTTATTGCTTCCTTTCTTTCTTCCTCTATCTTGCTTTCCTTCTTTTCATTATTCCTTCTTTTCTTTCCACCCCCCCTTCTTTTCTTTCACCCTTCATATACTTTTCCTTTCTCCTTCTTTCTCCCCCTTTGGATTAGTTTCTACCTCATTTCCTTGTCTTTCTTACTTCCTGTAAACTTTTCATCTTTTGTCTTTCCTATCCCCATTTCCTGTCTTTTCCTCTTTATTTGTTCTGAATCAATTTCAACCATCCATCCTGTTTGCTTCTTTTCTTTCCTATCATGCATCCTGCTTCCCTTCTATCCATTCATTTGTACATTTATCCTGTCTGTTTTTTTTCTTCTTTCTTATAACAAACATTTATTGGATACTTATGTGACAGATGACATGTCCAATGTTAGGAATCCTGAAATAAATAGCACATGATCTCCAAAGAATTGAATGTGTATCTACAAGGAGGAAAGATAAATTTGAAAGTTAGTAAAATTATATAGAGGACTATGGAAAAAGAGGTATGGATTGGAATATGAGGCTTGTGTACAATATTTCGTTTCTTCCCCGCATTCTTACTCCCAGAGAACACTTATAGATACCTAGTATAACCAATAAGCACTGCCCCCCCCCACTATGATACACGATTAGATGTTGTCACAGCTATTAAGAATGGCTTTCTCTGTAGATTTGTTCTTTCTTTCAATAGCCCACCATATTGTCATAAGAAAGTTTATTCTGAAGAGACCTTGGATTAGTCAAGCACCAGAGATTACCCACCTGGGATTCTGAAATCCAGTACATTCCCCCCCAAAAGCCTATATTTAGGACTGGGCCTTGGTTCAATTCCTGGGAATTGACCCCCGAGTCCTTGGAATATCCTGCCTCATAAAAGAGTTTTTGTTTGTCTGAGGTCTTGGGCCATGCTGTATCAGTTTGTTATTTGGAGGGGGGGGTGGAGGAAGAGAGGAGGGTAAGACTGAGTAGCTGAGGTCAGTCACACAGCACTGCATGCCTCTATGACTGATCTTTGGTAAAAATCTTGGATGATAGTAAGTTTCAGGTGAGCTGGTCTGGTTGGCAACATTTCACATGGAATCATATGTTTCTGATAAAATTAAGCCTGTGTCTATGTGGCTCCACTCTGGGGGGATCTGAAAGTTTACACCTGGTTCTCCTCGACTTTACTTATGTGCCTCCTTTATTTGCTGATTTTAATCTGTATCAGTTTGCTTTTATAAACCATAACAATGAGTATAACAACTTTATGACTCCTGTGAGTCCTTCTAGTAAATTGTGTAGCCTGAGGGAAGTCTTAGGAACTCCTAACACATCAAGAGATAACTTCCCCATTTACTAGACTCTCTGTAGACCATACATTGTACTACAGTTGTGCAATATGCCATTGGGAAAAACTGGGTGAAAGTGTATAAAGACCACATATGAATTTGCATGTATAATGATCTCAAAATAAACCTTCTTTTAAACAAATTTTTGAATCGTACCCTTAATATGGGTACATTTTATTATACCTCAAAAAATAAAATTTCTGTATCCTGATACAAAGATTCTAAGAACTAGAATATGCCACTACCATCAGTAAGAGACTAAGGTTGCACAAAGTTCTAAATAGATTTATTACAAAATCCTGGTCCTTGCATTTTATAGAGTAGCCAGAAACATTTATGCCTTCCCTTGTTGGGTTCTATTACTGAATAAACGTTTTATGCTTTTTCTCTGAGGTTTAATGTTTTCCTAAGAGGTTCCTCAATCCTTTCCACAAATAGGCTTGCATAGGGCAGCCCCATTGTTTTGCAAGAATTATCCAAACACACTGTAAAACAAGTTAGACACAAATTAAAATCCATCTTTAAAAAAAGGACAAATTTTATAACCTTACTAAATCAACTCAAACTATATTTACTAATTCTAATGTTGAACCAAGAATTGCAGAAGTTATCAAATTATTATGAAACAAGACCCATACCTCATGGGCATTATAGTGTCTCCACTACTTGATAGCTATGTGATCTTTGTTAAGTTTCTCAACTTCTTTGACCTTCCGTTTTCTCAACTGTAAAAATGAGCATAAGAGTATCTATCTCATAAGTTATAATAATTCGATAAGTTTCAATGTATTATATAACAATGCAAAGGAAATGCCCTGGTGGGTGTCAAAGAGTAAATAATCCTTGGGCTTCAGAAGAGGAGAGTACAACAATAATTAGAGTGGTGAGGGGATTATAAAGATGATAGGGGCATGCAGTCAAGATGACAACATAAGTAAATGAAGTGTTTACCTCCTTTCACCATAACATCAAAATTACAACTAAACTACAGAACAGTCATCATTGAGAATGACCTGAAGTCTAGATGAACCAAAACCCTACAAGTAAGGACATAAAGAAGAAGCCACCTGAACGACAGTAGGAAGGGCAGAGATGGAGAATGGTCTCACCTGCGTGAGATCATTAAAAATCGGGAGGGCTATCTTGGCAGTGGAGGTCCCCCCCAAATCCCTTGGAGAAGCAAAGGATCTCAACCCCACACCTGGCTGCCAAGCCCAGGGTTTCAGTGCCAGGAAGAGAAGTCCCCATAACTTCTGGTTGTGAAAACCAGCAGAAATTGTGGCTGAGTGAGACAGAGGGTGGCTGCAGTTCCAGGCGCTCCTCATAAAAGGGCCTGCATACAAACTTACTTGTTGATAGACTCACTCACTCTGAGCTCCAGCACCGGGGAAAGCAGCTCAAAATGCATCAGGGACATACTGGGGGGGAACTGAATTGTCTGGCTTCAAGGCAAGGGCTAGAGGGGTGGCTTTCTCCCAGATGGAGAAGCTGGCAGAAGCCATTGATTCTTTGTTGAACCCGCCACCCTCCTGGAGTTCAGATGCAGGTGGCCACCATATCTGAGCCTCCATCAATTTGGCTAACATTATTTGTTTGCCCACTCTGGTAATTTTAAAACCCACCCCACCCAACTTTTGGGAACACCCAAGCCATTTCCAGTGGCTTTTCCAAACAGCCTGCCTTGGCTCATGTTGCAGACTTTCCTAAAATCTCACAACCGGCCTTGGTCCATGGCTTGGCCTCTTGAGGCACCCCCAAGCACAGCTCAGGTGGCGACCATCTGTGGATTGCTTTGTAGCTCATGCCAGGTAGCTCTGGCATGGCACAGGCTATTGCTAAATTTGGCTTGTAGTGGGAACCTCCCAGGAGGCCCTGAGGCTGGCACACTCACTGCCAGGGACTGGCCAGCTTTTCACCGAGCTGGAGTATCTCCAGATATCTCCAAAGATGAAACACCCAAAGGGAAAACTGGGCAGGCACCAGAGCCATGCTAAAGTGAATCCTGCTCTGTAGGGTCAGTCCCTATACCACAGCTCCTCCACTGTAGTCATGGCCAGTCCTCACAACAAATGAGCCCAAGGGTCAATCCCTCCATTGATGTGTGAACAGCAACCAAGTCTCAAGTACAATAGGAGGGCACAAACAATCCACATAAGGAACACACCTGGAGCACACAGCTCTGGTGACCAGGGAGATTGTGCCACTGGGCCCCAGAGGACACTTACTACATAATGTCACTGTATTAAGTCTATGAGACATAGTAACCCTACATAGAAAAAGCCCTGATACATAGAAACAAACACAGGGTAGCAGCCAAAATGGGAAGGCAAAGAAATATGCCCAAATAAAGAACAGAAAAAGCTCCAGAATAAGAACTAAACAAAATGGAGACAAGCATTTATCCAGATGCGAGTTCAAAACACTGGTTATAAGGATCCTCCAGGATCTAAGGGAGAACTTCAACAAAGAGATAACAAGCATAAAAAAGGACACAGAAAACATAAAAAAAAAGAACCAGTCAGAACTGAAGAATACAGTAACTGAAATGAAGAGTCACCAGCAGACCAGATGAAGTGAGGATCAAATCAGCAATTTGGAAGAAAATGCGGTAGAAAACAAGTGGCAAAAAGAAAAAAGAAAAAAAAAAGAATAAATGGCTGTAGCCACAATCTTTAATGGAATGTTTAATGAAAGCTGTGAGGGAACATCCTTTCTTGTTCCTGATCTTAGGGGGAAAATAATTTAGTTTGTCACCACTGACAATAATTTGAAAAGAGGATTTCATAGGTGTCTTTTGTCATGTTGAGGAAATACCCTGGTATTCCTAACTTAATTGAAGAGCTTTTAAAATGTTACATTGATTTTTGATATTGTTAATTTTTTCTACATCTACTGAGATCAATTTTTTTTTTCCTTTTTATATCAACATGGTGAATTAGACTGATTTTCAAATATCAAATCAACTTTAAAGTCTTGAGAGAAACAGCACTCAGTTTTCTAACATTTATGGTAGGGGAAGGTTTGCAGTTGTGTTCATAAATGGTAGTGCTCTGAGATTTCTTGTAATTTCTTTATCTGGTTGCAGTATGTGACTGCTCATCTCATGATTTGGGAAATTTCCCTCGTCTCTTAGTGATCTTACTACAGGTCCACTAGTAATGAATTCTCCAGGCTCGGCTTGTCTGAACAGGTTTCAATTTAGCCTTAATTTATTAAAGATAATTTTTACTGTAAATTATTGTCAGCTTTTTTGTTTTGTTTTATTTTTGTAGTTGCAGTTGTTTTTTATTATATATTTACTAGCATAAATTCTGATGAAAATTCTCATTTGTTTGAAATTTGACTTTTCCCCCTATCATTGTTTTTGTGATTTAAAAATTTCTATCATACACACACACACACACACACACACACACATTACAAATTTGATCAAAATGTATGCTTGGCGTGGTTTTCTTTATTTTTTTCTTCTCTTTGAGGTTTGGTGAACTTTGTGTATCTCTGGGTTCAGTTTTTTTAAATTGTATTTAGAAAATATTTAGCTATTTTTTAAAAGTTTTCTCGTCCTGACTCCTCTCACCCCCTAACACTACATGCATGTTAGATCACTTGAGAACGCCCCACAGCTCATAAATGCTGTTCTTTTTCTAATCAGTTTTTTTTATCTGTGTTATAATATGGAGAGTTTTTATTACTGTGTTCTTAATTTCACTGATTTTTTTATTTTTTTGTAATGTTGAATTGCTCTTAATCTCATACATTTTTTTTTTTCATTTTTGATGTTATATTTACATACCTACTGTTGGATCTGGACCTTTATTATATCTTCCATTTCTTTCTTCATTAGGTTTATGCTTTTCTTTAGATTTTTTGGATATAGGTAGTATATTTATAATAACTGTGCAATGTGTTTGTCTGCTAATTCAATCACTTGTATTAACTGATGTTTCTCGCACTTTTATGCATGCGTGATAATGTTTGGTTGGAAGCTA